>NC_091979.1:189847324-190596717 GCF_044704955.1 Pristiophorus japonicus | reverse complement strand
GGGAGGAGGCTGAACGGGTCCTGCCGAAGGAAGAGGGAGCGGACTGGACTTGAGGCGGGGTGGGGGGGGGCGCGGCGGGCAGCAGAGCAGGAGCCGGGGGGCGGGGGGGAAAGCGGGCAGCGGAGCGGGAGCTAGGGGGGCGCGCAGGGCAGCGAAGTCAGAGGGAGAGTCAGCTGATCAGGGGAGGAAGCTGGAGCCACAGCCAGAGCAGGAGATGGGGGTGGGGGGGTGTAGTGTGATCTTCGCCGCTCCAGTGAGTCCATTCAGCCAGGGCTCGGAGTGGCATGCTTCAGGCCCCTCCCACATATTTTCGGGCGCCTGGAGCTACTGCATCTGCGTGCACACTGTGCAGAGGTCCCGGCACTGTTTTCAGCGCAGGGACCTGGCTCTGCACCCACCCCCCGCCCCCCCCCCCCCCCCCAACCCCCCACAGCTTGTGCTGCGTCGCGCCGAGGGCCTGGATCGACCTGAGGGAGTGGAAGATACCGAGGTAAGTTTTCGGTGCGGTTTTGAGCATCGAAATCAGGTGTGGCTCACGGGACTGCACTGTTCTAGGCGCAGCCCGAAACTTGACCCCTATGTTTCTATCTGCCCACACTCCAATCACCGACTTAGACCTCGGACTGTTAATATAAATTGTGAACAACTGTCGTCCTAGCACTGATCCTTGTGGAACATCACCACCCACCTTCTGCCACTGTGAATTCCTACGATTTACCCCTACTCTCTGCTTTCTGTTTTCAAGCCAGCTAGCTATCAATTCTGCATTCCCTGACCTTATTTATTAATATACTATGTGGTATCTAATCAAAGGCTTTTTGAAAATATAGATAAATTACATCTACTGCATTACCATGGTCCACTCTCAGTTACCTCCTCAAAAAATTCAATGAGGTTTATCAAGACCTTCCCTTTTGAAATCCATGCTGACTATTCGTTATTATATTTTTGGTTTCTAGATGTCCTTCTATTTTCTCCTTTAGTCAGGATTTCATTATTTTCTCTTCCACCGATGTTAAGCTGACTAGTCTATAATTCCCTGGACATGTTCTAGCCCCCTTCTTAAATAAAGGTATTATGTTCGCGATCCCCCAGTCCTGGGGACAACATCTTTTTCTAATGAATTATTAAATATGTGTTGTAATACCTTCGCTATCTCTTCCCTCGATTCTTTTAAAGTGTGTGGATGCAATCCATCCGAAACAGGGGTTTTATCCTCTTTGAGTTTGATGTATTAAATAAACTAATCCCCTCTTTTTATTTTAAATAAAACTATCTCATTGCTAATATCATCATCCAATGTCATGTCCACCTGTTCCATCTCCTGGGTAAATACTCTCGCAAAATAATGATTTAATATTTCTGCCATATCTCCATCATTATCTGTGGTATTATCCGGTATATCCCTCATGGCCCTATTCCCATCCCAACCTTCCTTGCTTTTTATTGATGTGCCTGTAAAATATTTTACTATTTTGTTTTATGTTCCTTGATAACTTCATAGTTATAGTTCCCCCAAATTGTTTTTTTGACTTCTCTCCTAATCTTTTCGTATTCTTCCTCATCATGCACTCCCCTGCTTTCTATGCACTTAATGTATGCCTCTTTCCTTAGCCTCAATTTTTCCCGTATGGCTTTATTCATCCATGAAGTCTCATTAGTGTTTAGTTTGTTCTTTCCGTTTAGCAGAATATATTGTTCCTGCCCTCTGTTGAACACCATTTTAAATGTTTCCCATTGCTGTTTTATATCATTGTTTGCTAATATTGTTGCCATTTTATTTTCCCAAGTTCTATTCTGAGCCCCTCAAAAATCAGCTATTTTCCAAAGTATTAGCCTGGTTTTTATCATACTTATGTCCTTCTCAATTATCTTCAAGTGCATTATATTATGGTCACTGTTGCCTAGATTGCCTCGGGAGCAGGAAGTGGGTCTCATAGAAAGATGAGCTCGGAGAGGTCATGAGGGGAGATCGGAGAGAAACTGAAGAAAGATTGGAGGTCAAGGCTCGGGCATGGTGGGGGGTTAGGGTCCTTCGAGGAGGTTTGGCCTGGTGGGCATGGGGAAGGAAGGGAAGTAGCAGATGCAGCTGAACAAATGGTCTCAATCTTAAAGACAAAGAAGTCGATGAGCTCCTCACACACTTATTGTCGGCGGTGAGGGTGGAGTGCTATACGAGGAAGTGGTCAGAGATGGCCTTATCTGTGATAGACACGATGGGAGTAGCAAGGCCACGAGAGATGGCAAAGTCAAGGGGGTGGCCGTGAATATGGATCCGGGATTTTACATGGAGGGAAAGATTAGGGGAAGGTAGTGAGCTCAGAGGAGAAAGAGCATGATGAATTGAGATGGAGGTTGAAATCACCGAGGATGAGAAGTCATCCGGAGCAGAGGCTGAGGAAGGAAAGTAGTGAAGACGAGTAAGTGTATTTTTCCATATACTCCACTATGAAAAACAAGTGCCTGCACAGGATTCTTCCCCCTCAGTCTAAATTTGTTCATTTTTAGCTTTAATATGTGTGGGAGTGATCTGATTTACAGCAACAACTCCAATGGCCAATTTTTCCCTCTCTCACCCAGACACACTGCAGCAAACAATGGAGAGAATTACAGCATTTATGTCACTGTCTAGGCTGAGAAGAGCTAATTCAGCACAGATCAGGATCAACCCTAGCACCCAGGTGTTCCATGTGCTTCTGACAGTGCAGCAAACTCCCCCTTTCTAAAACTTTGGAAGCCACGTGTTTTTTTCACTCCCATTAAGCTCACGTTTAATGAGAGTTTAAGGATAAATATCTAGCAAGCTTTTTTAAAAAAAAAAAAATTGAAAATTCTCCTGCTTCTGTCTGGTGTTCAAATAAATGCACAGAAAAATAACGTCCACAGCCCTCCTCGAACAGCAACTGTGGGTATGGGAACCAAGGCTAAGCATCTCTATCCCTTTATTCAAAGCTTGAGCTAAAATAGAGACTATGCCAATCGCCCATGTGAATAATTTTTAAAACTTGGCAAATTTTTCACCTAAATTAGACAAAACACAAGATTATTCCCACATGAATACTCTAGGATCAGGCCATTGTCAAACTTCATCCGAAAGTATTTAACTTTGTGATCCGTAGTCACAAAGCCACTGCGCTCACATGGATTCTATAATTAAGTTTGTTTAGTATAAAGGAGGCCAGAAATAAAAGGAATTTCCAATGATTATGTAATTAAAACGACTGTCTACAGTTTTAACTAAAAAAAAAGTATGAGGAATTTGCATTGAGAAACAGTTTTTGCATGTGGTAAATACTACTAATACCAAAACACAACTGCAGACTGAAGTTTGAGTTATTCTTCCAACAAAAGTAAAAATATATCAAGTATCTCAGTAAATCAAGTAGCCCAGAAAACCATAAACTGCTAACTATGGGCCCAAGTTTCCACATGATTCGCGCCTGATTTTTAGGAGCAACTGGTGGAGAACGGACTATTTTAGAAATCGCAATTCTCCACATTTTTTCTTCTGCAGTTCTAGTCAGGTAGAACAGTTCTAGTTTAGAACAGAATTTTTTCTTCAAAAGGGGGCGTGTCTGGCCACTGACGCCTGATTTGAAAGTCGGGGGTCGGGGGGGGGGGGGGGGGGGAGAGCGGGTCGGGGGGGGGGGGGGCGGGGGTGAGCCGGTCGGGGGGAGCGGGTCGGGGGTGGGGGGGGAGCGGGTCGGGGGGGGGGGGGAGCGGGTCGGGGGGGGGGGGGGGTCGGGGGAGCGCGTGGGTCGGGGGGGGAGCGGGTGCCGGGTCGGGGGGGGGAGAGGAGCGGGTCGGGGGGGGGGGGGGGGGGAGAGCGGGTCGGGGGGGGGAGAGCGAGCGGGTGGGGGGGGGGGGGGGGAAAGAGAGCGGGTGCCGGGTCTCGGTCGGGGCGGGAGGAGAGCGGGTGTGGGGTCGGGGCGGAGCGGGTCTCGGTCGGGGCGGGGGGGGGAGCGGGTCTCGGGTCGGGGGGGAGCGGGTGTCGGGTCGGGTCTGGTCGGCGGGGGGGGGGGGGGCGGAGCGGGTGTCGGGTCGGGTCGGGTCGACGGTGGGTGGGGGGGGGGGGGGGGGCGAGTGTCGGGTCTGGTCGGGCGGGGAGCAGGAGCTGGTCGTGGGAGGAGCCTCATTCACACAGCCCCAGTGAGGCCATTGGGCCAGGGCTAGGGGCTGCGTGCTTCGGGCCCTTCCCACACAGTTCGGCGCCTGGAGCTACTGCACTTGCGTGCCGACTGTAGCGTGCATGTGCAGAGGTCCCGGCACTGTTTTCAGCGCAGGGACCTGACTCTGCCCCCCCCACAGCTCATGCCGGCTGCGCCGGGTGCCACAGGACCTGTAAGTCGGTGGAGAATACCGAGGATTTTTTTAGGCGCCGTTTTTTTTCTTGTGGAAACTTGGGCCCAAAGACTCTACACTTTAGCATGGCCTGAGATATACAATGAAACGTCAATATATCCCAATTAGTAAATTACTTGCCTTATAATGAATGATAATTCCAAAGACTTTGCAGCACCTTCTGGCCTGAAAGCAGTTCTTAAGAAATGCCACTTCAGCATTCATGGATACAGAACAGTTCTTTGTTAATTAGTGACATAAGAATGCAGTTAAAGACAACCACAGTGAGGAAAGATATACATTTGACACTGGTGGTTGCGGGGTAGATTGAATGATTAAGAGAAATTATACTCCAGTTCCAACTGTGTACTCACATTTAAGCTAATCGGTGCTTTAACTCTTAACTTCTACATACAGTGGGAACCACCCGAGATACTACTAAAAAGTAGAAGCTGTTTGAAGCTTCCTTACTGGTATTTCATGTGAAGCTGTTGGATCATATAGAATGATGAGATGACCACATCTTGTGCAATTGTGGCATCATCATAGGCAGTCCCTCAAAATCGATGAAGACTTAAATCGTAGCATACCCTTGTACACACAACACATGGACATCACCTTTGCCTTCAGAGCACACTGAAAAAAGGAGTTTTACGGTACTCATTATAAAAACTGCAAGGCAATAATGCTCAACTGCCTTTCAATTGCACGTACTCAACTGCTTTTCAATTCCAGCCTAATATTTAGTTCCAATTAATTTCAATAACACTAGTGATTTATGACTGGATTTCACTTATTTTCATTGTCTTGTCCCCACGCTCGCGTACATTTCATCACACCCTTATGTCATGTTAGTTTTTTGCAAGTATTACAAGCTCCCTCTGAGTCAAAACCATCTTACTTCAGTCTTTGCAACAAGCAATCACATTATTTTCAAAATGATTTAATTCCAAGGTACCTCCTGAACATTTCTTAAAGAAATTTAAAAAATACAGCGCCTTTCACGTCCACCGGACGTCCCAAAGCGCTTTAGAGCCAATTAAGTACTTTTTGAAGTGTAGTCACTGTTGTACTGTAGAAACGTGGCAGCCAATTTGCGCACAGCAAGCTCCCACAATGTGATAATGACCAAATAATTTGTTTTTATAAATTGATGTTGATTGAGGGATAAATATTCACCAGGACAACACCCCTGTTCTTCTTCAAAATAGTGCTGTAGAAGAACAACATGGCTGTGAGGGCAACCCAGTCAATAGCAATACCTATGCCATGGCATCCTAAAGGGCAACAGCTGGATGCCCGTTCGGAGACTGAAACAAATTTTGGGAGCTGATGGCTTTAGCTGCCATACAAGTCTTTTCAGGTGCATATATAAAAGAGAACTGAAGTGCTGAAGTGAGAATGACAATATTCCTTTGGACTATGCACAGGTGAAACAAGAACACATCACAGAAAGTAGTCCTTGCTCCCACGTTTGCTTTCATTTTATCAAAAAGATACTTTCTTTGAATTCTAACCACTCAACTTACCTTCCACCCTTCACCCCCAACCCCACCCACTCCAAGCCGACTCTGAAAACAATTCCCCATCCCAAATTATTGCCTGCTTCCTTTCAAAATCACCACCATTCCCCTCCTCAGAAATGGGGGGAGGGGATAATTATCAGGTTTAACTCCAACAGAAGGCCTACAAATGACCTTCATGTATCGACTGAACCCATATTCCCCATTAAAAATATACTGTAATGACAGCATCTCTTCACCATTTTGTTGAGTTATTCTTACTCAGGCTTAAAAAATTGCCATCTCACACAAAAGCAATCATTTCTGAATCTTACTTGTTTTCCAAGTTGCATCGTACCTCAATGTATTGTCATCTTGATCAAAGCATTTTGTACAAGCAGTTGAAATTTAGACTCATTGGGCCATCTCTTACTCAAAGAATTTTCCCCAGGATCTTGTAACTTGGAACCCGTTACGTCCCTTAAGCTTTTCTGTCTACAAGGTTTTAAAACTCAAGTTTCCTGTTAGAGAGGTAAAGCGCACCAACATCAGCGTTCTCGTCCAGGCCAACATCCCCAGCATTGAACACACTTGATCAGCTCTGCTGGGTAGGCCACATAGTTCGCAGCCATGAACTCATTGAATGGCGGTACAGGCTCGAAGGGCCGAATGGCCTACTGCTGCACCTATTTTCTATGTTTCTATGCCAGACACGAGACTCCCAAAGCAAGTGCTCTACTCGGAACCCCTTCACAGCAAACGAGCCAAAGGTGGGCAGCGGAAACGTTACAAGGACGCCCTCAAAGCCTCCCTTTAAAGTGCGGCATCCCCACTGACACCTGGGAGCCCCTGGCCAAAGATCGCCCTAAGTGGGGATCCGGGAGGGCGCTGAGCACCTTCATCACACCACAGAATCATTAACCACACAAACCAAATCTCAACACAAAACAAAAAATTTCTACAGATCAAAAACCAGGACATTATTTCAAGTCAGTCATCAATTTTTGGGGGTTCAGATGGCATTTTAAAACTACTGCTGCAGAATCTGGATTTTTCAATTAAATTATTTGTAACTAGCTTTCAGATGTCTATTATTATGCACACGAGGCAAGAATGCAATCTATTGAGCTCGATTCACAGAACATCCTTCAGAAACGTCACCTATTAAAGACCTTATTTGCAGATCAAGAGACGCGAGGGTAGAGGCAAATAAGGTTTACAAGGTCTGCAAGTCTCATCCAAGGATCTTTATCAGGAATTTGATCTTATGTAGTATGCTATTAGCACTAAAACAATGTAAAAAATGACGACTGTTTTTTAAAAAATCAACTGATTAATCAGCTCAGTTTTAGGGTTGCAAAATACTGTTAACACACAGCAACCAGAAAAAAAAAGGGTCAGCAAAAACAGACCGAAAGGGGGCTGAATTAATTCAGCATCTTAGTATTTGTGGATCAAAATCGCAAGAAAAACTTCATCGTTGTCACCTACAATAGCAATATAAATATTGCCACACCATGCCAGCCTTCAATACTGACCCCAAATATTTTGACTCCAAATTGAAGGTTCCAGTTTTTCCTTGAGTGCATTTTCCCACTGAAGCAAGCAGCTGCCGTCATAACTGGAAATAATCGGAAGCCAAATAGTTGAAGCTCACTAACTAGCCTGTCATCCTGGGTAACTCCAGACGATACGGCACGCTATTTAACATGCAAACGGCTTCCTCCAGTGCATCTGCAGATTGCAACTTGTCAGCCGGGATGCCGCTTGTCCATTTCCACCAACATGGCCCACTTGCATCAAAATTAAATGTTTGCAAGGGCATATGAAGGAAAGACTAGACTGCGCCCCTCTCTTTCGGGAGCAGCCATCCATTGCACACTGTTAAATCCAACCTGCATTGCCACAATCGGCTTACGATGCCGGGTGTCGGCCGGCGCCGGGGTCCGCTTCCTCCGATTTTCGCTGTTTTATTATTTTTTTTAAAACACCCTCTGGGCAACAACTCTTACCTTCGGAAAGCTCGAGTTCGAGCTCGGCTAATTTCACCTTCACATCGTGAGGGAGGCTGGGTGTTTCCATGCCGGCTATGGCCCCGGCTCGCTTTTCTCGGTGTCTCTGTCTCTCACGCTCTCCTCAGCGCTGCCATAGCGCTAGCACGCGCCACCAATGGTCCTCCCCTCCGCCTGCCTGCCGGCCGGCCGGCCCCTCACTCCGCCCGGTGCGCGCGCCGACCGCTCGCTCGCCCAACCGCTGAGCCCGCGCGCTGCCCGCCCAACCTCCTGGTCCGCGCGCACGCACAGCGCAATCACGTGAGCCTCCTACCCCCCCCCCGCTCTCCGCAAAGTGAAAGAAACAGCGCGCCTACCTGATTGGTCACCAGCTGCCTGACCGTCCCACCCGGCAACAGCTGTTCGCATCCAGCACCTTCTCATTGGTCCATTTGTACGACTCCTTCTCCCAACCGCCGAGGAGCTGTTCGCCACTCGACCTCTGATTGGCGGAGAGCATGCCTGACGCGCCATTGGCGGAACGCAGTGGAAGAAAACAAACCGCAGCGGGAAACGTCACGGTTTTCGTCGGACTTTGCTGCAGCAGGGATATTTCCCCCCTTTAGTTGGGAAAGCAAATGTCGAGAATATAACCTAAAATATAACCTAAAATTGTGGCAAAGATTTTCGATGTAAAAACAAGGTTCTGCAATCTGATCAGGGGAAGTCATAACGGGGAACAAAGAAATGGCAGACCAATTGAACAAGTACTTTGGTTCAGTATTCACTAAGGAGGACACAAACAACCTTCCGGATATAAAAGGGGTCGGAGGGTCTAGTAAGGAGGAGGAACTGAGGGAAATCTTTATTAGTCGGGAAATTGTGTTGGGGAAATTGATGGGATTGAAGGCCGATAAATCCCCGGGGCCTGATGGACTGCATCCCAGAGTACTTAAGGAGGTGGCCTTGGAAATAGCGGATGCATTGACAGTCATTTTCCAACATTCCATTGACTCTGGATCAGTTCCTATCGAGTGGAGGGTAGCCAATGTAACCCCACTTTTTAAAAAAGGAGGGAGAGAGAAAGCAGGGAATTATAGACCGGTCAGCCTGACCTCAGTAGTGGGTAAAATGGATGGAATCAATTATTAAGGATGTCATAGCAGCGCATTTGGAAAATGGTGACATGATAGGTCCAAGTCAGCATGGATTTGTGAAAGGAAGATCATGCTTGACAAATCTTCTGGAATTTTTTGAGGATGTTTCCAGTAAAGTGGACAAAGGAGAACCAGTTGATGTGGCATATTTGGACTTTCAGAAGGCTTTCGACAAGGTCCCACACAGGAGATTAATGTGCAAAGTTAAAGCACATGGGATTGGGGGTAGTGTGCTGACGTGGATTGAGAACTGGTTGGCAGACAGGAAGCAAAGAGTAGTAGTAAATGGGTACTTTTCAGAATGGCAGGCAGTGACTAGTGGGGTACCGCAAGGTTCTGTGCTAGGGCCCCAGCTGTTTACATTGTACATTAATGATTTAGACGAGGGGATTAAATGTAGTATCTCCAAATTTGCGGATGACACTAAGTTGGGTGGCAGTGTGAGCTGCGAGGAGGATGCTATGAGGCTGCAGAGTGACTTGGATAGGTTAGGTGAGTGGGCAAATGCGTGGCAGATGAAGTATAATGTGGATAAATGTGAGGTTATCCACTTTGGTGGTAAAAACAGAGAGACAGACTATTATCTGAATGGTGACAGATTAGGAAAAGGGAAGGTGCAACGAGACCTGGATGTCATGGTACATCAGTCATTGAAGGTTGGCATGCAGGTACAGCAGGCGGTTAAGAAAGCAAATGGCATGTTGGACTTCATAGCGAGGGGATTTGAGTACAGGGGCAGGGAGGTGTTACTACAGTTGTACAGGGCATTGGTGAGGCCACACCTGGAGTATTGTGTACAGTTTTGGTCTCCTAACTTGAGGAAGGACGTTCTTGCTATTGAGGGAGTGCAGCGAAGATTCACCAGACTGATTTCCGGGATGGTGGGACTGACCTATCAAGAAAGACTGGATCAACTGGGCTTGTATTCACTGGAGTTCAGAAGAGTGAGAGGGGACCTGATAGAAACGTTTAAAATTCTGACGGGTTTGGACAGGTTGGATGCAGGAAGAATGTTCTCAATGTTGGGGAAGTCCAGAACCATGGGTCACAGTCTAAGGATAAGGGGTAAGCCATTTAGGACCGAGATGAGGAGAAACTTCTTCACCCAGAGAGTGGTGAACCTGTGGAATTCTCTACCACAGAAAGTAGTTGAGGCCAATTCACTAAATATATTCAAAAGGGAGTTAGATGAAGTCCTTACTACTCGGGGGATCAAGGGGTATGGCGTGAAAGCAGGAATGGGGTACTGAAGTTTCATGTTCAGCCATGAACTCATTGAATGGCGGTGCAGGCTCAAAGGGCTGAATAGCCTGCTCCTGCACCTATTTTCTATGTTTCTATGAATGGGAAAATAGAACAGTTATGTCAAACGTGTCTGAAACCATAGTTCGACCACAGTTGGAGTACAGTTCTGGTCTCCATATTACAAAAAGGATATAAAGGCACTTGAGACGGTCAAAAAGATTGACAACAATCCCAGAAGTGAGAGGTTAGAACTATCAGGAACGATTGAACAGGCTGAGGCTCTTTCTCTAGAGAAGAGAGTGTTAAGGTGTGGCCTGATAGAAGTCTTTAAAATTATGAAAGGGTTTAAAAAGACTTGCATTTATATAGTGCCTTTCATATCAGGACTTCGCAAAGCACTTTACAACCAATGAGTTACTTTGAAATGTAGTCACTGTTACAATGCAGGAAATGCAGCAGGCATTTTATACACACGAATGTTTTTGTTATGTTAATTGAGGGATAAATACGGCCAGGACACCAGGGATAACTCCCCAGCTCTTCTTTGAAATAGGGCAATGGGATCTTTTACATCCACCTGAGACAGCAGGTCGGGCATCAGTTTAACATCTCATCTGAAAGACAGCACCTCTGACAGTGCAGCACTCCCTCTGCACTGCACTGGAGTGTCGGCCGAGATTTTTGTACTCTAGTCCCTGGAGTGAGACTTGAACCCACAACCTTCTGAGTCAGGGGCGAGTGCAACCCACTGAGCCACAGCTGAGACTATCATATCATAGGCAGTCCCTCGGAATCGAGGAGGACTTGCTTCCACTCCCAAAGTGAGTTCTTTGATGGCTGAAAAGTCCGATACGAGAGCCACAGACCCTCTTACAGGTGGGACAGACATTCGTCGAGGGAAGCTGTCTGTGTCATGTATTCAACTGTCATTGTAACCCATGTATAAGCTGACTTAAGTTGTACACCTTGAGAACATTGACCACAAGGGGCGAACTTGTGGGAGACACTCCTAACCTGGACTTTCAGGTATAAAAGGGGAAGCTCCATCCACCTTCATCACTTGAGGTCTTGGTAATAAAGGTAACTGGTCACAGAGTGACCTCTTAAGTATGGGCCTCGTGTGCATTTATACTGTATAGTAAGGACATAATCATTGGCGATGGGAAACTGGGATTTAAACCACACGAGCATGGCCACTAGCAGCACAGAAGAGAGGTACTGTGTTGGTGATTGGGATGACTTTATTGAGAGACTACAGCAAAGTTTTTTCTCTAAGGAATGGTTGGGACAGGATTCGGCCGCTTCCAAGGTCAAGTCTTTGGTCTCAATCAGTTTCCTGAAAACCCCAGCATGCCCGATGCCCTCAATAAAAAAAAGTCTCGCAGCATCTCCGCTCTGCATGCATCTGGGAACGCAGGGCTCATCTCCTGTCGGTTTGTGGACCCAGAACGTATTCCTTGATGAAGGACCTAGCGCCAGAGAAGCCGGCGAACAAGACATTGGAAGAGCTCAGTAAGTTAATCGGTGAATACCTTAAACCGGCGAGCAGCATGCACATGGCAAGACACCGGTTTTACACGCACCGGCGGTGAGAAGGGCAAAGCGTTACAGACTTCATGGCAGACCTCCGGCGACTGGTGAGCCTATGTAAGTTCCCAGATGCATGCAGAGCGGAGATGCTGCGAGACTTTTTTTTATTGAGAGCATCGGGCATGCTGGGGTTTTCAGGAAACTGATTGAGACCAAAGACTTGACCTTGGAAGCGGCGGCTCTGATAGCCCAGACATTTATCTCAGGGGAGGAAGAGACCAGAATGATGTATGACAAAAATCTTGGCTCAAATGCGGCAAACGACCAGGGAGTCAACTTTGTTAACGCGGCACACAGTTCTCTAGGCAGATAAGGGCAATCGGATATGCCCCAGCATGTAGTCGCACCCAAAGGGAGAATTCAACAGAGACAATGGCTAGCTGAACAGCGATTCATGCCATCGCAATGGACAATGCGGCCAATAATGTGGCCATCAACACCTGTTAATGGTGCGCTTAAGGACAGTTACAGAGCCAGTCAGAGACGATCGACTGGTAATGGACCTTTTGTTTCCAACAACGGGGCCTCCAGCTCAAGCTGTGGAGGCAAACACCCAGCCAGAGCTTGCAGGTATTAGCAATATACCTGCAGAAACTGCAACGTAAGCGCGTATGTGCAGGAAGCCTGCAGCCACGTTGATGTACGGAGAAGACGGGCCCGATGTAAGCCCTACGAGGCCAAATGAATACTGGGGGAAATCGCTGGAAGCTGAAGTTCAACAAGTTCATGTGGAGCACATAGACAGTTCATATACCAGGACACCACCGATAATGATGGAAGTGCTCCTCAATGGCATCCCAGTATTAATGGAGCGAGACACAGGGGCCAGCTAGTCCCTGATGAGTATCAAACAGTTCGAAAGGTTGTGGCGGTCCAAGGCCAGGAGGCCAAAATTATTGCCGATTGACGCACAGCTACGGACATATACAAAGGAGATCATTCCGATGCTCGGCAGCGCCACGGTAGTCGTGACCCACAAAGATTTGGAGAACAGGTTGCCACTCTGGATTGCCCGGGGGACGGTCCCGCACTACTGGGGTGGAGTTGGCTTGCTGTCATGAACTGGAAATGGGGCGATGTCAATGCATTTTCTTCTGTGGAGCGAGTATCATGCTCACAGGTCCTGGACAAATTTGACTCATTATTTCAACCTGGCATCGGCACGTTCATGGGGGCCAAGGCAGTGATTCACGTAAACCCGGACGCCAGTACACCACAAGGCCAGAGCGGTGCCGTACGTGATGCGGGAAAAGATAGAAGGCGAATTGGACCGCCTGCTGAGGGAAGGCATTATCTCGCCAGTGGAATTCAGTGACTGGACGAGCCTTATTGTGCCGGTGCTCAAGGCGGATGGGTCGGTCAGGATATGTGGCGATTACAAGGCCACCATCAATCGGGTGTCACTCCAAGACTAGTACCCGCTACCGAGAGCGGAGGACCTCTTTGCGACGATATCCGGTGGCAAATTTTTTTCAAAATTGGACCTGACCTCAGCTTACATGACCCAGGAGCTGGCGAGTGAGTCGAAGAAGCTGACTACCATCACGACACACAAGGGGTTATTTGAGTATAACAGATGTCCGTTTGGGATTCGTTCGGCCGCCGCGATCTTTCAGTGAAATATGGAAAGGCTCCTCAAGTCGATTCCAAGGACGGTGGTTTTTCAAGACGACATCCTCATCATGGGTCGTGATACTGAAGAACACCTTCACAACCTGGACGATGTGCTACGCAGACTGGACCCGGTAGGGCTGCAACTGAAAAAGGCGAAGTGCTTCTTCTTAGCTCCAGAGGTAGAATTCCTGGGGAGGAGGGTAGCAGCAGACGGGATCAGACCTACTGCGTCCAAAACGGAAGCGATCCAGAGAGCACCCAGACCCCGTAGCACAATGGAGCTGCGTTCGTTCCTGAGGCTCCTGAACTATTTTGGTAACTTTCTTCCCAAATTGAGCACGCTGCTCGAGCCGCTACACGTGCTCCTACGCAAAGGTCGCGATTGGGTCTGGGGGGACAGCCAGGAAAGAGCTTTTGATAGAGCACGCAATTTGTTATGCTCCAACAAACTGGTAACGTTATATGACCCGTGTAAGAAATTTGTTTTAACGTGCGATGCTTCGTCCTATGGGGTCGGGTGTGTGTGTTGCAGCATGTGAATGCCATTGTCAGTTACAGCCGGTAGCTTATGCCTCCAGAAGTCTGTCCCAGGCAGAAAGGGGCTTAAGGATGGTAGAAAAGGAAGCGCTAGCATGTGTATATGCAGTAAAAAAAATGCACCACTACCTGTTTGGCAGGAAATTTGAGCTGGAGACAGATCACAAACCTTTAACGTCCTTTTTGGCTGACAACAAGGCCATAAATGCAAATGCATCGGCCCGTATACAGAGGTGGGCACTCACATTAGCCGCCTATGACTATACAATTCGGCACAGACCGGGCACTGAAAACAGCGCCGATGCATTCAGCAGGCTCCCACTAGCCACCACTGAGGGGGCAACTGAGCATGATGCTGAGATGGTCATGGCTGTTGAAGCTTTCGAAAGCGAAGGCTCACCTGTGACAGCCTGTCAGATTAAAGTCTGGACAAATAAAGACTCGCTACTGTCTTTAGTTAAGAAATGTGTCCTGAATGGGGACTGGGCAGCCACGTAGGGGCATGCCCTGAGGGATTTAAATCGTTTCTTCGGCGCAAGGATGAACTCTCGATTCAGGCCGATTGTCTACTGTGGGGAAACCGAGTAGTCATGCCACAGATGGGCAGAGAGGTGTTTATCAGAGAACTTCACAATGAGCACCCGGGCATTGTCATGATGAAGGCAATTGCCAGGTCACACGTTTGGTGGCCAGGGATAGATGCAGACCTGGAACTTTGTGTTCGCAGGTGCAACACGTGTGCTCAGCTGGGCCACACACTCAGGGAAGCCCCCCTGAGCCCCTGGTCCTGGCCCGCCAAGCCATGGTCACGCATCCATGTGGACTACGCAGGTCCTTTCATGGGAAAAATGTTTTTGGTTGTAGTAGATGCCTACTCCAAATGGATTGAGTGTGCCATTTTAAATTCAAGCACATCCTCTGCCACGGTAGAAAGTCTAAGGGCAATGTTCGCCGTCCATGGTCTACCGGATGTCTTGGTCAGCGAAAATGGCCCGTGCTTCACAAGCACTGAATTCCAGGACTTCATGGCAGGCAATGGAATCAACCATATCAGAACGGCACCGTTCAAGCCGGCCTCAAACGGCTCGGCGGAACGAGCAGTGCAGATAATCAAACAGGGGATGCTCAGAATCCAAGGGGGTTCCCCACAAAGCCGCTTATCACTCCTCCTGTTGGCCAATAGATCCTGACCACACTCGCTCACAGGGGTTCCACCCGCAGAGCTGCTAATGAAAAAGACGCTCAAAACCAGGTTATCCCTTATACACCCTACTAAGAAAGAAATTGTTGAGAGCAGGCGTCAGCCACAATGTGACGACCATGACAGGAATTCGAGGTCGCGATGTTTTGATGTCACTGACCCTGTTTTTGTCCTTAATTACACTGCAGGGCCCAAATGGCTTGCAGGCACTGTGATTGCCAAAGAGGGGAATAGGGTTTTGGTAGTTAAACTTACCAATGGACAAATCTGCCGCAAACACGTGGATCAAACTAAAAGGAGGTTCAGAAACCCCATAGAAGAAGCAGAGGAAGAACACGACGTAGAGTTTAATCCACCACAGGTGACCAAACACCGGAACCAAGTCGAGGAGAGCCCAGTCACTGTGGGCAGTCCAGACAAGCCTGAGGCACCATAAACAGCAGACCAGCGCCCAACAACCGGAGCCCCAACTCAGGCGCTCTACAAGGGAGCGTAAACCACCAGAGAGACTTAACCTGTGATCCCAATAAGACTTTGGGGGGCGGAGATGATGTCATGTATTCAACTATCATTGTAACCCATGTCTAAGCTGACCTAAGTTGTATACCTTGAGAACATTGACCACAAGGGGCAAACTTGTGGGAGACGCTCCTAACCTGGACTTTCAGGTATAAAAGGGGAAGCTCCACCCACCTTCATCACTTGAGGTCTTGGTAATAAAGGTAACTGGTCACAGAGTGATCTTCTCTCAAGTATGGGCCTCGTGTGCATTTATACTGTATAGTAGGGACATATCAGTCGGTGAGGCTGGTTTGCCGCGCGCTCCTTCCGCTGTCTGCGCTTGGCCTTTCATGCTCTTTGCGTTGAGATTCAAAGAGCTCAACGCCCTCCCGGATGGACTTTCTCCACCTCAGGCGGTCTGCAGCCAGGTTCTCCCACGTGTCAGTGGTGATGTCGCACTTTACCAGTGAGGCTTTGAGGGGGCCCTTATAACGTTTCCGCTGTCCTCCTTTGGCTCATTTACCATGAAGGAGCTCCGCATAAAGTATTTGCTTAGGGTATCTCGTATCTAGCATGCGTACTATGTGACCTGCCCAGCGAAGTTGATCGAGTGTGGTCAGTGCTTCAATTCTGGGGATGTTAGCCTGGTCGAGGACACTGATGTTGGTGCGTCTGTCCTCCCAGGGGATTTGCAGGATCTTGCGGAGACATCGTTGGTGATAGATCTCCAGCGACTTGAGGTGCCTTCTATACACCTCAGATCCATACAGGAGGACAGGTATTACTACAGCCCTGTAGACCATGAGTTTGGTGGTAGATTTGAGGGCCTGGTCTTCAAACACTCTTTTCCGCAGGTGGCCGAAAGCTGCGTTGGCGCACTGGAAGTGATGCTGAATCTCCACATCAATGTCTGCCTTTGTTGATAAGAGGCTCCCGAGATATGGGAAATGGTCCACGTTGTCCACGGCCACACCGTGGATCTTGATGATTGGAGGGCAGTGCTGTGCGGCGGTGACAGGCTGGTGGAGGACCTTTGTCTTACGGATGTTAAGCGTAAGATCCATGCTTTCATATGCCTCAGTGATTACATTGACTGTATCCTGGAGTTCAGCCTCTGAATGTGCACAGACGCAGGCATCGTCCATATACTGCAGCTCAACGACAGAGGTTAAGGTGATCTTAGACCTGGCCTGGAGGCGGCGTAGGTTAAACAGCTTCTCACTGGTTCTGTAGTTTAGTTCCATTCCAGCGGGGAGCTTGTTGATTGTGAGGTGGAGCATGGCGGCGAGGAAGATTGAGAAGAGGGTTGGAACGATAACGCAGTCCTGTTTGACCCCGGTCCAGAAGTGGATCGGGTCTGTAATGGATCCGTTGGTAAGGATCACGGCCTGCATGTCATCGTGATGTTGACAAACTTTTGGGGGCATCCGAAACGGAGGAGGACGCTCCACAGACCCTCACGGTTGACAGTGTCAACGGCCTTTGTAAGATCGAAAAAGGCCATGTATAAGGACTGGCGCTGCTACCTGCATTTTTCCTGCAACTGACGCGCTGCATAGATCATGTCTGTTGTACTCCATAGGGGACGAAATCTGCATTGTGATTCCGGGAGGATCTCCTCGGCTACAGGGAGAAGACGATTGAGGAGAACTTGAGCGACAACTTACCCAGTGGCTGAAAGCAGGGAAATTCCCCTGTAGTTGCCGCAGTCAGACTTGTGCCCCTTTTTAAAAATGGTCACAATCACTGCATCTCTGAGATCTCCCGGCATTCTCTCCTCCTTCCAGATGAGAGAGATGAAGTCATGTATCCGCGCCAACAGTGCCTCTCCGCCATATTTTAACGCCTCAGCAGGGATTCCATCTGCACCCGTAGCCTTGTTATTCTTAAGCTGTTTTATGGCTTTGCCTACCTCGTGCAACGTTGGAGTTTCACTGAGTTGCTGGCAGGTCGCCTGCTGCGGGATGGAATCGAGAACACTCGAGTCAAAGGCAGAGGCTCGATTGAGGAGATCTTCAAAGTGCTCCTTCCATCGGGCCCTGACAGCCTCGGTGTCCTTAATGAGTGTTTCCCCGTTCTTGGCCAGGAGTGGGATGGAGCCGTGGGAGTTTGGACCGTAGGTGGCCTTGACTGCAGCGAAGAATCCTCGCATATCATGGCTGTTGACCAGTTGTTGTAACTCCTGTGCTTTTTCCATTCACCACCGGTCCTTTAGGTCCCGAGTTTTTTGTTGGACCTGAGCCTTGAGCCGTCTAACGTTGTTTTGCAGCTCCCGAGTTGGGCTGTTGCTTGAGGCTCAGAAATGCTTTGCGCTTGCGATCTATTAGTTCTTCAATCTCCTAATCATTTTCATTAAACCAGTCCTGATGTTTTCTGGTTGAGTGACCAAGTGTCTCTTCACAGGCACTGGTTAGAGAGGCCTGGAGGGCAGACCAATCGCTATGAGGATTCAGCATCTCCGGGTCATCAAAGCACTTCAGATTGGCTGTGAGGTGCTGGCTGTATAGGGCTCTCTTAGCTGGGTCTCTAATTGCCCTGGCATTAACTTTTTTGCGGAACTGCTTCTGCTATCCCCTCTGCTTTTGGGTAATGTTAATGTTAATGATGGATTGGATTAGGCGGTGGTCCGTCCAGCAGTCGTCAGCTCCTGTCATGGCACGGGTGATGCGCACATCCTTGCGATCCCTGGCTCGGACGATGACATAGTCGAGCAGGTGCCAGTGTTTGGAGCGATGCCACGATGCCTTGTATTTGTCCCTCTGGTGGAACAGGGTGTTGGTGATGAGGAGTTCGTGTTCTAGACATTTTGTCAGGAGTAGGGTACCGCTGGAGTTGGCTTTCCCTACCCCCTCTTTGCCAATCACGCCTCCCCAGAGGGCTGTGTCTTTGCCAACCCTGGCATTAAAATCATCCAGGAGGAGCAATTTGTCGCCCGTGGGGACGAGGACAAGAATGTCTCAAGGTTGGAATAAAAACCCTCTTTAGCCTCATCCGTTCATCAAGTGTAGTGGCGTACGCACTGATGGCTGTGGCACATTGGTTCTGAGATAGGGTGATGCGGAGATTCATGAGGCGTTCGTTAACCCTACAGGGGGAGTCTTTGAGGCGGTCGACCAGCTCATTCTTGACGGCAAAGCCGATTCCATGAAGGCGGCGTTCTGCCTCTGGTTTCCCTTTCCAGAAAAAGGTGTAACCTCCACCATGCTCCAACTGGCCTTCCCCTGCCCACCGGGTCTCGCTTAGGATGGCGATGTCAATGTCAAAACGTTTGAGTTCCTGGACAACTATGGCGATGCGGCATTCTGGCCTGTTGGGATTGTCCATGACGTTCCAGGTCCCGAATTTCACACTGACGAAGTGGAAGATGCCTGTGCATGAGTTCTTTTAACGTGGGGTGGCCGCTGCACACCGGCAACCACACGGGCTTAGCTGAACAAGGTCTTGGTCCAGTGGCAAGGGGGTCCAAGACAACTGGAGACCAGGCACAGCTCTAAGCCTAATTGCCTACGGTGAAGTATTGGCCGCAAGCTTGGCGCCGGGTAGCGCCATTGATGGTAGATGCCCGAGGCTTGGTTGGGGGGCAGGCATTAGGAAGGTGACTTCCAAAGTTATTTTAAAAGTTAAAAGTTGGTAAAGATTCCCAATTTATTTCAAAAGTTTCTGAGAGTTAAAAAGTTTTTAAAAAGTTTCTAAGAGTTGTTGAAAGTCAAAGATGTAAATCAATAATAGATTATAAAAGTTTCCCCAATTTAAAAAGTTTCAAAAAGTTGTTAAAAGTCAGAGATGTAGGTTAATAAAAGATATTTAAAAGTATTTTGATTGAGAGTCTAAAATGTAAGTTTTAAAAGTTCTCCCAAATTGTTTAATAAGTTTAAAAGTTGGTTAAAAGTTTAAAAATTAATTAAAAGTTGGTGGGGAGTATAAGACGACACCACGCCTCGGTCCCTTCAGCTGGTTCAGCGCCGGCCTCGGAGTCTCTTCGGCGGATTGAACGCCGGCCTCGGAGTCCCTTCAGCTGTGCCAGGTCCTCGAGTCCCTTTGGCAGGTCGTCTCAGAGTCCCTTCAGCCGGTTAGACCGTATCGGCCGCTTCTGTCCCTAGCCGAAGGGACCCCGTACCGGCCACTTCTGTCCCTGGCCGAAGGGACCACATACCAGCTGCTTCTGTCCCGGGCCGCCCAGGCCAAAAGGACTCTGCACCGGATTCGGGGGAGCTGACACTAGGTTTAATAGGGTTGACATAAAGAACCAGGGACCATGAATAGAAGATTGTCACTAATAAATCCAATAGGGAATTCAGGAGAAACGTCTTTACCCAGAAAGTGGTTAGAATTTGGAACTTGCTACCACATGGAGTATTTGAGGCGAATAACATGGATACATTTAAGGGGAAGCTTGATAAGTACAGGTTCAACCTCCCGAATCTGGCAACCTCGGAACCAAGGCCGAACTGGTTTTCGTGTTTTTCCGGACTTCGGAACGTCTATCTGACGTCATGAATCCGGAAATACCTAAGCCCAGGTTTGGGTATTTCCGGATTTCAGAAAGGTGGGGGGTGGTGTTCGCCGAGGAGCTGTTTGGGTCGCCGGCCCCATCGATGAGGTCGTCGGGCAAGGCCCAGCCACCGAGGAAGTGTTCGGGCGGGCCCTGTCGCTGAGGCCCTGATCGGGCGGGGCCCACCGCCGAGGACCTGATTGCGCAGGCCCCGCTGCCAAGGAAATATTCGGGTGGGGCCCTGCCGCCGTGGAGGAGTTCCTTGTCTGGCCCGAAGTAGTTGGGGTCGGGCAGCCAAGGTAAAAGGGAGGGAGGGGGGCCAGGGCGAAGTCGGGCTGGGGCAAGGTCGGGCTGCGCGAAGTCGGGCTGGGGCGAAGTTGGTTCACCGAGGTGGGGGGAGTCCGGATATCGGAACATTTTCCGACCCCGCCACGGATCGGTCTGGTGTCCGGATTCCAGAACATTCTGGATTTTGGAGGTCGAATCTGTACCTGAGGGAGAAAAGAATAGATGGACATGCTGATAAGGTTTGATGAAGTAAGGTGTGTGTAATGTATTTCCTTCATGGGTTCTTTGCTTAATTCATAGCATCACAATGCTAGTCTCACAACTGCATACCTCATCGTGGATGGCCTAGACCCAACTGACTGGGGTTTTATTGAGTCTTGTGAACATCATGTGACTGGCTAAGCCATTCACAATGCAACAGCTCGACAACTATTTTTAAATATAACTTTAAATCAAGTGCCCCCTTTTCGTAAGGGCACTAGAACCGACACATTTCCAAATAAAACTTTAGAGGAAACTTAGCTCAAATTAAAATTTGGATGCCGGGGGGTAATGATGCACTCCAGTCCCTCCGGACCTGTTAATGGCCACCTTGACCAGGGCAACAATTCTACGACTATTTTAGCAGAATCTAAAAACAAGTGCCCCCTTATTAAAGGGGCACTAGAAGTGACGAATTAACAAATTAAACTTTTACAGTAACTTAAAAAAAATTAAAATTTGGTTGCTGGTGGTGGTGATGCACTCCAGTGCCTGCGGTGCCCACCTCACGGAAGGCTGTGTGCTCAATCTCCAGGGACATCCTGGCTCGAATGTAACTGCGGAAGAAGGGCAGGTAGTCGGGCTGAACAACCGCCCGCTGCCTGGACCTGTTAATGGCCACCTTGGTCAGGGCAATAACTCTACAACTATTTTGAAGTAAAACTATAAATCAAGTGCCCCCCCTTAAAAAGGGGGACTAAAACCGACAAATTCACAAATTAAACATTGGACGTTAAACAAATCAAATTAAAATTTGGTTGCCGGGGGTGATGATGCACTCCGGTCCCTCCGGCACCCATCTCTCGCGAAAAACCGCAAGCGTACCAGTGGACACAGTGTGCTCCATCTCCAGGGACACCCTGGCTCGGACGTATCCGTGAAAGAGTCAGGCTGAACGATCCCCTCGACCGCCCGCTGCCTGGACCGGTTGATGGCTACCGTGGCCATTCCCAGGAGCAGTCTTATGAGGAGGCCTTCCGACCTGCCCGCTCCCCTCCGCAAAGGCTGCCCAAAGATCAGGAGTTTGGGACTGAAGTGCAACCAGAATTTGAGGAACAGCCCCTTCAAATAATGGAATAGGGGTTGCAACCTCGAACATTCGACATATACATGGAACACGGACTCTTCCAGACCGCAGAAATTGCAGGCGGCCTGGGAGTCCATGAACCAACTTAAAAACCGATTGCACGGGACTGCTCCGTGCAACACCCTCCAGACCAAGTCCTCAATAAATAAAGGGAGGACTTCCGCATAGCGAGCACTCCATTGGGGACCCCCACTTCCTCTGGACGGCAAAATGGTATGCCATGGCTTGTTCGGACGGCAGACAAGGATGGCAAAGTGGAGAGTGTGCAAGAGCAGCCTGTACAGGAATCCCCTCCGTGCAGAACTGAAAGACACGGAGGGGATTTCCCGGAGGAGGCTCAAGCTCCCGAGGGAGGTTTCGGGGCTTGGTGCCGATGAGGAATTCCGTCCGGATGGGGGTCAGTTCGGACGGGATCACTCCACGTGCTTGAGCATCCTGGACACACCTAACAGAGTCAGGACCCAGTGCTGTTTTTAACGACTCGATGGCATTGGCCGTGCGCCGGATGTCGGCCCAGGATAGGCACCATACCAGCTCTTCAGGCACCAACCAGCCCGCTCCTCCACCATCATGTAAGTCCCTGACCCTGATCACACAGCCCTCTTGTCTGCCTGCCACCTAAAACCGCACTCGTGGAAATACGGATTCCTGAGCAGCGGCTCCCAAAGGACAGCCGCCACTCCAGACGGAGGAGAACTGCGCTTGGTAGCAACTCTGTTCCAGATCCTGATGAGTTCCTGGTAAAAGACAGGCAGCCCCCGCATGGCGGTCCGGACGCCTCCCAGGTTCACAAACAGGAGCTGCGTATCATAATTGAGGCAGTACTGCTGGCGGAAGAAATGCGTCGAGGATGCTCGCCGTACAAGTATTTCTGCAGGGTCTGAAGACGGAAAGTCGCACACCAACGCCTGACTGCCCTCCCTAAGTGGGAGACACAGAGCCACAGCAGAGACCCAGTGCTTCTTGTTGTTCCAGAAGAAATCGACCAGATTCTTCTGTATCTTGACGACAAACGCAAGGGGAGGGCTCAAAGTGACCAACCGGTACCACAGCATAGTGGCCACCAGCTGGTTTATAACTAGCGTCGACCCCTGTAGGACAGCACTTGGAGCAGTCCTGTCCAGCGCCCTAGGCGAGCGGCGACTTTGGCCTCCAGCTCTTGCCAGTTTGCTGGCCAGGCTTCCTCGCCAGGGCTAAGGTAGACTTTCAGATAGAGGAGATGGGTTGTGCTCCAGACAAAAGGCTTGAACTCCTCTGGCAGGGTGTCCATCTGCCACTGACCCACCAGGAGTCTGAAACATTTCTCCCAGTTGATCCTGGTGGAGGATGCAGCCGAATAAATTTTCTGGCACTCACGCATCCTCAACGGGATCCTCGACAATGAGGTGCTCGTCATCGGCGTAAGCCAAGAGGACAACCTCCACGCCCGGCCCTTGCAGAGCAAGCCCCGTCAACCTCTTCCGCAAGAGGCGCAGGAAATGCTCCACGCAGATGGCATATAATTGGCCGGACATGGGGCATCCCTGGCGCATCCCTCTCCTAAAGCGAAGTGGTGCCGTCAAAGACCCATTAACCTTAATCAGACACTCCGCGGTAGCGTACAGAAGTCGGATCCAGGTGACAAAATGGGTCCCGAACCCGAAAGCACGCAAAGTCCCGAAAAGATACTCGTGATCCACCCTGTTGAATGCCTTCTCCTGATCCAGGGAAAGGAAACATAGAAAATAGGTGCAGGAGTAGGCCATTCGGCCCTTTGAGCCTGCACCACCATTCAATATGATCATGCATAGTACCCCATTCCTGCTTTCTCTCCATACCCCTTGATCCCTTTGGCCGTAAGGGCCACATCTAACTCCCTTTTGAATATATCTAATGAACTAGCCTGAACAACTTTCTGTGGTAGAGAATTCCATGGGTTCACAATTCTCTGAGTGAAGAAGTGGATCAACAGACCAGCCCTCTGGGAATGGTGGATCAGGTCCCAGACCAGATGGATAATATCGTGGATTGTCCGGTCTAGGACCGTGTAGGACTGGTCGGGGTGGATCATGTGGTCCAGCACGTCGCCAAGGCAAGCAGACATAGCCCTGGCAAAATTTTGTAATCCGTGCTGAGGAGGGAAACTGGGTGCCAGTACTTAAGTAGTCAGAGATCGCCCTTCTTAGGCAGCAGGACGATAACTGCCCTGCGCCAAGAGAGGGGTATCTCCCCAGTCGCCAGACTTTCCCCCAGGACCTGCGCGTAGTCGCCCCCCAGAACGCCCTGTGGAACTCCACGGTCAGCCCATCCAGCCACGGGGATTTTCCCCTCGAGAGTTGGTCGAGAGCACCGGTCTGCTCCACCAAGTCTAGCGGAGCATCCAGATTTTCAATGCCCCCAGCCCGGCCTTCAGCAGGTCCTCCCACAAAACCCTACGCGCTTCCTCACTGGACGGAACCGGAGAGAACAGAGCCCTGTAATAGTCTCGGGCCCTGTTACTGATGCCCTCCGCATCCGAGACCAGAGATCCATCGTCGGCCAGCAGCGTCAAGAGCTGCTTCCGGACCCCCTGTCTTTTTTCCAGTGAGTAGGAAAAGGGGGAACCGCGGTCCAGATCCCGGAGGAACAGGATGTGCGATCTCACAAACGCACCTCAGGACCCAACAAGCTGCAGGTCTTTCAGCGCGCCCTTCTTCTCTTCGTACACCGTCCACAGGGCCGGTCCTCAACGTGACTCCAGGTATGTAATGTATGTACATAAGGTCTGCCCACCACATGGGGCATTACAGATCCTAGGATCATAGATATACTTGTGCTGGGCCCAGTATATAACCTGAACTTCACCTTTGTATCTTCACTTCTGGAAGCCATTCAAGACTGACCAGGTTACACCTAGTCACTGGCTCACAGTACAGAGTTCATTGTATCGTTTCATACACTACAAGGTTGAGCATCTCCTTCTCCAGGCGCCCCATCCTGGCCTCCCGCCTCCTGGTTGATCCCTTCGTACTCTTGACAGAAGAGACGGACATGAGCCTTGCTCACGTCCCACCATAACCTCAAGGAGGAGAAGCCCCCCTGCTTCCTTCTCCAGTTGGCCCAGAACCAATGGAACGAATCCCGGAACCGCTCGTCCTCCAGCAGCAGGTTGTTAAAGTACCAGTACGTAGACCCCGTCCTCGCGCGGAGCAAAGTGAGCTCCGTCCACACCAGGTGGCGGTCTGAGCATGGCACCGGCCGCATGGAAACCGCCGGAACTCAGGAGACGTATGCCTAGGATATGTACACGCGGTCGATTCTGGACCATCCTCTTCCAGGCCTCACCCAAGTGAAGGTGCTGGAGTCAGGATGGAGATTTCACCAGACGTCCACCAAGTCAAAAGAACTGACCAGGTCCCTCAACTTCTCCATCGCCGTCATACTCTGCAGGGCACCAGAGCGATCCCTCGCCTCGGGTGTGCAGTTAAAATCCACCCCCCCCCCCCCCCCCAGCCGACAATAATGCAATCGCCGGCATCGATGGAGCCTAAAAGAGTGGGCACTTCTTCGAAGAAGCGCACTTACTGCAGACCGGGCTGAGGGGCATACACATACACGAAATGGAGCGGCACGTCCCCCAGGCAAACGTGACATGGAGCAAGCGGCCTTGCGTACTCTAAATGGATCGAGTGCATCATTCTGAATCCATGCACGTCATCCATCACCGTGGAAAGCCTACGTGCGATCTTTGCAACCCATGGCTTGCCGGACATCCTGGTTAGTGATAATGACCCATGTTTCACAAGCTACGAATTTTGAGTTTATATGTCGGGCAATGGCATCAACCACGTCAGGACTGCGCCGTTCAAGCCGGCCTCCAATGGCCAGGCAGAACGTGCGATCCAAATCATTAAGCAAGTTATGCTCAGGATTCAAAGACCCTCCCTATAATGCTGCCTATCGCGTTTCTTGCTGGCCTATAGATTCCGACCACACTCGCTCACGGGGGTCCCGCCCGCAGAGCTACCAATGAAACGGTCACTCAAAACTTGGTTGTCCCTCATTCTCCCAGTCCTGACCAACATAGTTGAGGGCAAGCGCAAGTCACAAAATGAGTACCATGACCGTAATTCGAGGGGGAGATGTATAGAAATAAATGATCCTGTATTCATCCTCAATCACGCCATGGGGCCCAAGTGGCTTGAGGGCACTGTAATTGACAAAGAGGGGAATAGGGTCATCATGGTAAAACTCAACAATGGTCAGATATGCCATAAGCATCTGGACCAAGTAAAAAAAGGGTTCAGCATCGACACGGAGGAACCTGAAGAAGATCATGAGATGGAGCTCACAACACCGCCAGTGAACGAGCAACAAGAGCAATCAGAAGAATGCACAGTCCCTGCAGTCAGCCCGGACAGGCCAGAATCACCACAGGTGACAGACACTCCGGTCATTGTCCAACAACCAGAGCCCCAACTGCGGCACTCCATGAGGGAGCGTAGACCACCTGAAAGACTAAACCTATGATCCCAATAAGACTTTTGGGGGAGGGGGGGGGGGGTGATGTCATGTATGTAACCACAATGTAACACCACTGTATTATTGTACACACTCAACCTAGATGCACACCTTGACCACAGGGGGTGAACTTGTGGGAGACACTCCTTACCTGATCACACAGGTATAAAAAGGGAGGTCCCACGCAGGGTCATCGTCTTTGAGTCCTATGAATAAAGAGTTACGGTCACAGAGTGACCTTGTCCACAGAATGTGCCTCATGTGGTTTCATGTTGTAGAGTAAGGACTTTACAACTTCCACTCCCTCAGCAACCCAGCGAGGAACGTTTTGAGCCGGCGCAGCTCAAGATTATCTTTTTTGCGTAAGGCCCTGTCCACGCCCGTGGTTTTGACAATGGCACGGACGGACCTGATGAGCAGCGCCAGCTCAGACCATTTGTCCAGGGCCAGCTGAGCTTTATTGCGGCGACCCTGGCATTCCGCCATAAAATCCTGAGTTCCCTGGCGGGAATTAAGGGGGACTCAGTGGCGGGCACGAGGAGATCCATCCTCTCCTGCGCCCACCACCGAGCCACTGTCCTCCTCCGGGAGGTCCCCACCAGCGGCCAGTCCGTCGACCGCACAAGGTACGGCGAACGGCCCGGCCGCACCATCCGGCCCTACCTCTGTTACAATCCCACCCGCAGGATCGATGGCAGAGGAGTCCTCCCTGGGCTCCTCCTGGGGTACTGGGTCGGGAAGCAGCAGCGGACCCCCTCCATCCCAGGCACCGGGGTGCATGGAGAAACTGGGCCGAAAAACACCTCCAGTTCCTCCAACTCCCCCGGCACCAACATCAGGGACGGAGATTGGGGTTCCTCACCCTCCCCGCCACCACCCTCCGACCCAGCGGGCGGGGGTTCTTGGGATATATCCCGGGGATGTCAATGTTTGACTGAGCGGGCTTGGACTTGGCTTCTTCGGCCTTGCCCGCCTCAGTCCGCAAGATGATCAACCCGGCATCGACACATTCTTTTGGCGGCCTGCGCCCCCCGCAACAGGCAGGTCTTCTTCTCCATCCCCAGGAGGCCTTGGCTGTCTCATCCTCCCGAGGCTCAGACTCCCCCCGGCGTCTGTGCGCATTTGGAGCGGTGGTGGGGGTGCGGGACCTGCGCTAGGCACCAACTCCTCCACGGAGGGATCATGGTCGTCCACTGTTTCCCTGGAGTGGCGCCTCCTTTTGTGTCCAAAGGGATGCGGAGGCAGGGAGACCTCCATGTCTGCCGAGGCCTCTGACTCCGCTCCCTCCTTCTTGGGTTCTTGCCCTCGCCCGACCGTGGGTGGCAAACTCTCCGCAGAAGTGGGTATGGTCAAGGACTCGAGCCCGGGATGCCCCGCATTCACTGGTGGTATTATGGGGCCGAGCGCAGTGATGGGGCTGTCTGGCCTACTGAGGAGTCTCACCTGCGGGTGTTTGTTTTTCTTCTGCGCCTTCCTTCCGCACGGATGCTCTCCCTCCCCGCCGCTGGAGGCTGTGATGACATTGGCCCCAGACAATGCCTGCGCATCTATGGTTTCGGACACGCAGACAATAATGGGGGAATGGCGGTGGCACCAGCCTTGGCCACTTTGGGTGTTTTGGCAACCTTGGAGGCGGGGCAGTTCTTGCGGACATGCCCCACCTTCTTACAGGCGTGGCACTGCACGCCGTCCCACGTCCAGAAGATATGGTAGGCTGTCTCCTCGTGGACCACATCGAATATTCCTTCCGTTACCTTCTCCTGCGCCAGCTGGATGAAAAGCTGGCGACAGAAGGAGAACACATGACGGAGGCTGTCCTCCCTGAAGCCGAGCGGTATGGGATTTATCCCCGACCTCACCTCCCCCAGTTGATGTAGGGGGCGGGAGGAGGAGCTCACCGGTAACAAAGGGCGGGATGTTGGGTATAACTAGTCTTTGCACGGTGGCCTCAAGAGGATCCATCAGCAGGAAGGTCCTGCCCACTGTGAGCCCCTTACTGAGGGCCAGGGACACCGCCCGCTCCAACCCCAGGAAGAACACAGCCTTCCTGTATATTTTTGAGGTGGCGACAATGGACGAGGGCCTGACTACCCCAGGATCAGAGCAGCCGCTGTGGCCACCACGTGCGCATACATTTTTGCTGGCCCCGCCACCGGCGAAGATGGACTTGCCATATCAGGGTCCCTTTAAGGGCTACACTCACCCAAATGTCACAGGCCTAAAGGTCTTAATAGCCTCCTTAATTGAGCAGAGGGAGCTCTTAATGAGGCTCAGCTCTCCCCTGCTTGTTAATGATGTGGGAGGGGCCTACGGGCTCCCAGGCCGCCTGCAATTTCTGCGGTCTGGAAGAGTCCGTGTTCCATGTTTTTATTGAATGCACGAGGTTGCAGCCCCTGTTCCATTATTTAAAGGGGCTGCTCCTCAATTTCTGGTTACACTTCAGTCCCACACTCCTGATCTTTGGGCACCCTGTGCGGAGGGGAGCGGGTAGGTCCGAGAGCCTCCTCATAGGACTGCTCCTGGGCACGGCCAAGGGTGCCATCAGCCGGTCCAGGCAGCGGACGGTCGAGGGGGTCGTTCAGCCTGACTGCCTGCCTCTCTTCCGTGTGTACATCCGTGCCAGGGTGTCCTTGGAGATGGAGCACGCGGTGTCCACCGGTACGCTCGCGGCCTTCCATGAGAGGTGGGCGCCGGAGGGACTGGAGTGCATCATCACCCCCGGCAACCAAATTTTAATTTGATTTTATGTTTTAAAGTTTAATTTGTTTTAATTGCTGGTGTTTTTAGTGTCCCCCTCCCCTTTTATAGGGGGCACTTGTAAAATATATGATTTTAATGCCAAAAAAAAAATCACAAAAGGAAAAAAAAACACACACAAAAAAAAGAGGGCAGGTATAAGTGTCTGGAGTGTCCCCCAGATCGGGGGGCACTTGATTTAATGTTTATTTTGTCTCCCCCTAAAAGAGTTGTGGGAGGGGCCTTTTCCCTCTGCTCAGTAGTTTATTTTAATTAAAAAATTAAAAAGAGGAGAAAGAAGCCTCCGAGAGAGAGAGAGAGAGAGAGAAAGGAGGCGGGGGGGAGAGAGAAAGAGGGAGGCTGTGAGGGCAAGGTCGCCCCTCACAGTGTTGGGTGGGTGCTCGCAGGGGTGCACTCTGCAATGGCAAAAACAAAGTCTTTATACTTTACTGGCGGGGGGAGAAGATGTCTTCACCCGGGATAGCTGGAACGACCCAGGTACAGTCCTCCACCAGGCCTTAATGACGTAATTAATTAATTAGAAACAGACTTCACCCAGGCAGCTCCAGCTGTCCCGAGCCAGGCAATGGGGTAGGGATGCTTTTAGTGGTGTGTGAGGCCTCGTTATTTACAAGAACCCATACACTTACTTACACACACCGCACCCGCCCCGCCCACCCATGATGTTCCGGCCTTCTTTATCTTCTTTCCTCCCCCCACCTACAAATCAAAGTCTATTTGGGAAGTGCACCAATACACCCATCTGTAGATGTTGAGAAGATGGCTCTCCCTCCTTCCACACAGTTGATCCAGCTTTGTTTCTCCTCTCGCTCCAATTCTGTGGCAGCAGTGATGCAGCTCTTGCTCTCCTCCTCCCTCTCAAGCTGTTGAAACAGTAGGCCTCTTCTTTCTCTCCCGGAGACCCTGGTTGCAGACCGCAATTGTAGCTCCTTCCTCCACAGGCTCACAGCTCCAAGTGGCTGAGCCACTCCCACTCAACAGCTCTACGGCTATTTTGTGTTGTATCAGTAATCAAGTGCCCCCTGATTAAAGTGGGGGGGTCACAGTCCAAAAACTTTTACAAGTGCCCCCTGGCTAAAAGGGCGGGGGGCAGTAAAACTGGCAAACTTAAACAAATTAAACTTTGGACATGGTTCAAATTAAAATTTGGTTGCCGGGGGTGATAATGCATTCCAGTCCCTCCGGCGCCCATCTCTCTTGGAAGGCCGCAAGCTTACCGGTGGACAACGCATGCTCCATCTCCAGGGATACCCTGGCTCGGATGTAACTGCGGAAGAGAGGCAGGCAGTCGGGCTGAACGACCCCTTCGACCACCTGCTGCCTGGACCAGCAGATGGCCCCCTTGGACATGCCCAGGAGCAGTCCTACGAGGAGGCCTTCTGACCTGCCCGTTCCCCTCCGCACAGGGTACCCAAAGATCAGGAGTTTGGTACTGAAGTGCAACCAGAATTTGAGGAGCAGCCCCTTCAAATATTGGAAGAGGGGCTGCAACCTCGCACGTTCAATATATACGTGGAACACAGACTCCTCTAGACCGCAGAAATTACAGGCGGCCTGGGAGCTTGTGAACCGACTTAAAAACTTATTGCACGGAGCAGTCCTGTGCAACACCCTCCAGGCCAAGTCCCCAATAAATAAAGAGAGGACACCCGCATAGAGAGCACTCCATTGGAAACACCCGCCTCCTTCAGACAACAAGATGGTGCGCTATGGCGTGCACTGGCGACGTATTTCTTCTGCTAGCAGTACTGCCTCAATTACGACACACAGCTCCTGTTTGTGAGCCTGGGGGGCGTTAGGACGCCATGCAGGGGCTGCCTGAATTTTACCAGGAACTCATCAGGGTCTGGAACAGAGTTGCCGCCAAGTGCAGTTCTTGCCCGTCTGGAGTGGCGGCTGTCCTTCACGAGTCGCTGCTAAGGAATCTGTACCTCCACGACCGAGGTTTTAGGTGGCAGGCGGATGAGAGGGCTGTGTCTGGCAAGGTGATCAGGGTCAGGGACCTACTCGATGGCAGGGGAGCAGGCTGGATGGCGCCAGACGAGCTGGCACGGTGCCTATCCTGGGCCTGATGAGTTCCTGGTAAAAGACAAGCAGCTCCTGCATGGTGGTCCTGACGCCTCCCAGGCTCACAAACAGGAGCTGCGTGTCGTAATTGAGGCAGTACTGCTGGCGGAAGAAATACGTTGCCAGCGCACACCATCTAAGAGGGGGCTCGATGTACAGGTATCTCTGCAGGGTCTGAAAATAGAAAGTCGCATGCTGGTTGCTGACGCACACCAACGCCTGACCGCCCTCCCTAAGCGGGAGACTCAGAACTGTAGCAGACACCCAGTGCTTCCTGTTGTTCCAGAAGAAGTCGACCAGCTTCTTCTGTATCTTGGCGACAAATGCAGGGGGAGGGATCAAAGTGACCAACCAGTACCACAGCATAGCGGCCACCAGCTGGTTTATGACTAGCGTTCAACCCCTGTAGGACAGCACTCGGAGCAATCATGTCCAGCGCCCTAGGCGAGCGGTGACTTTGGCCTCCAATTCCTGCCAGTTCGCCGGCCAGGCTTCTTCGTCAGGGCTAAGGTAGAGGAGATGGGTTGTGCTCCAAGCAAAAGGCCTGAACTCCTCTGGCAGGTAGTCCAGCTGCCACTGACCCACCAGGAGTCCGTAAAATTTCTCCCAGTTGATCCTGGCAGAGGATGTGGCCAAGTAAATCTCCTGGCACTCACGCATCCTCCACAGGTCAACGGGATCCTCGACCATGAGGAGTACATCATCGGCATAAGCCGAGAGGACGACCTCCACGCCCGGCCCTTGCAGAGTCAGTCCCGTCAACCTCTTCCGCAAGAGGCGCAGGAAAGGCTCGATGCATATGGCATATAACTGGCCGGACATGGGGCATCCCTGGCGTACCATTCTCCCAAAGTGAAAGGACGCCATCAAGAACCCATTAACCTTAATCAAACACTCCGCGGCGGCGTATAAAAGTCAGATCCGGCCGACGAAATGCGTCTCGAACCCGAAAGCGCGCAGAGTTTCGAACAGATACTCGTGATCCACCCTATCGAACGCCTTCTCCTGGTCTAGGGAAAGGAAGGCAACCGACAGACCAGCCCTCTGGGAATGGTGGACCAGGTCCCAGACCAGATGGATGTTATCATGGATTGTCCGGCCCGGGACCATGTAGGACTGGTCGGGGTGGATCAAGTGGTCCAGCACGGCGCCAAGGCGAGCAGACATGACCCGCAGGGCGATGAAAATTTCCGCTAAGCCTGGCGGAGCTGACCGGTGCCCACGACCAGCTCTCAAGGGGAAAGTCCCCGGGGCTGGACGGGCTGACCGTGGAGTTCCACAGGGCGTTCTGGGACGTCTTGGAGGGTGACTACGCATGGGTCCTAGGGGAAATTCTGGGGACTGGGGAGATGCCCCTCTCTTGGCGCAGGGCAATCATCGTCCTGCTGCCTAAGAAGGGCGATCTCTGCCTTCTTAAGAACTGGCGCCCGGTCTCCCTCCTCAGCACTGATTACAAAATTTTTGCCAGGTCTCCACCAGTTGCACCCTCTAGTGGTGCCACAATAGTATATACACAGTCTAAACCTTATTGATAGTACATCAGGTAAACAAATCTCCATCTTATGCAACTATACAGTAACTACACAGAGAGTATATCTATAATATACATATTCAACATCACTCTCCCCCAAATTCTTTGTGCTAATTACCTTTGCATTATGTGCTCTGGCTTAGATCTCCCCAGATTTAAGTGCCAATAGCCCTTGCACCTTGGTTGTGCTTTGGCTCTCCCTGTTAACCGCCAAGTCCTTTTGCCACAATGTTACCAGTTTGGATGGTTCAATGATACAGTGGAGGTTCCAGTGGGTTCTGGGTGTGATCCATGTGTGTGTCCATGGCTACCTACATCCATTTCCACCCCCCCCCCCCCCCCCCACACCACCACAGCGAGATCATGCAGCTGGCCCATTACATTAACATACAGGATCAGACTCAATGCAAGTACAAAGAAAGGAAGAAAAAAAGTGTCACTACAGTTTGTATTGTGACACCTTGGTTCAGTGACTTACATTCGTTACGTTTTGCAGTTGTGCACCAGGATTTGGTAGATTGCATTCATGGTTCAGTCATGGTCAGTACTGAGGTAGCAGTACAGCTATGCGAGGACGCTAGTTCCAGATCAACCGGACTGGGTCCTAGTCGTCTGATGGCAGCACTGCTCCCCCTGCTAGCTGGGTGGGCTTGGTTTGCTCACCTTGCCAGGACTCAGGGTCTTTGCCGTTGCCTAGTGGTGGGCAGAGCAACAGAGGTGTGTGGCCTCCCTGTCCTCCTTTGACAGCTGCAGAATCTTCTGCCTGCTCTCTAATAGTGTTGGGAAGCTGGCTGTTCCAGGTCCCGTTTGGGGAATTCGTTGGTTCTGACCTTTCGCTCCCGGACATGACCGAGGTAGCGACTGGGTCTGGGGGCTGCACCGTCTCCACCCGGGTGGTGGGCAACGGCGGCCGACTGCGTGTACTGGCGCCATTTTCGTTTCCAGGTCTGTGGCGAATAGTGCCATCGGGTGCCTGCAGTGTGGGATAGACCTGGGGCAGGGTATCCGGATCAGTGCCTTCACCCTCCTGAGGTCGCTGGCCTATAACTTGTGGGGACACCTGGGGCAGAGCATCAGGATCAGCGCCTTTATCCTCCAGAATTCGCTTGCTTGCTACTTTTGGGGACACTCTATTCCCAACATCTTGCAACAACATTTTGTTCACAATCTTAATCGGTTTGTTACATTGATTACCGTGCATACAATATCTCTTTAAGTTCAGTTGGTTGCAGATCTCCTTTAAGAGAACCCTGCTGGCTTTACCCCAATCAAATCCTTTGTTAGACACCACGTGTTGGTCCCTCAGTGTTGCACCTCGTAGTATGGCTGCGGACATCTTTTTTTTCAGCCACGCTGCACCTCACTGCAGCAGGGATGCCATCTTGCCTCTGTCCTCAAGGTCGACTGCCTTGATCCTTCTACAAAAGCTGGAAGAGTGTCTGTGAATTCGATCTTCCTTCCCAGGAGTCCTGCCACTGGAGCCGGGAAGGTACTTTTAGGTCGTTCCGGTTGGATCATTGCCATGCAGTCATGATGGACGGTCTGTGCCTCAGGTGCTGCGCTGGTCAGTTCTCTGGTGTCTGGCCCAAGTGAAGGTGAGGTTTTGCTCTGCCTCTGAGCATGGGGGACATCGATTGCTGGAGTGAAGAGGTCTTCCCATTTCCACTTCCCCATCCACCTTCTTCCAAGTAACGTTGGACCAGCACCTGCAACAATCCACAGAGGTAACTTGTGCACCATGCCATTATGGATTACACTTACATCTGCACTACCAAGGACTGGGATCAGCTCCTTGGTGTAGGTGAGCAACTTTTCCTGTACTGGAACCAGCTCAGGTTGTTTTTCGTTCCATAGCCTCTCAAAGGCATCCTGGCTCATCACTGATTGGCTCGCTCCTGTGTCCACTTCCATGAAGACTGTAACGCCACTTATCTCGACTTCCACCTTCACTGGAGGACAATCAGTGGTGCAGGTATAGACTCCATAACACTTCTTCTTGGGGCTGAGCTGCCTCTCTGGCCAAATCATCATACTCCCCACTGGATTCAAAGTCATCTACTGACTCCTCTGCTAGACGGTGAGTCGTATTTCTTTTGCACATACACTGGAGGTGGCCCTTCGTGTTACAAGCTTTGCATACGTCCTCAGCAAACCAATACTGGTGAGACATATAGTTTCCTCCGCAACGCCAGCACAGTGCTACTCGAGTAGCACCCCTCGGCGGACTCTGAGATCTGAAACCCTGAGGTCTGTGCTCTCTGCCCTGGGCTGGGCCACGTTCTACAGTCTTGCCAGTGAAAGGCACCATTCTGTGTACAGTACTTGCCGGGTTTGAGTCTATAGGATGAATAATTTGCTTGCTGCTGCAGGTCAAGGTCATGAATGCCTGACTGATGCTGATGGCCTTCTGCAGATTAATTGTGGTGTCGGCAGATAATAGCTTGTGAAGGAGGCCCTCGTGGCCAATTCCTATAACGAAGATGTCTCGCAATGCTTCGTTGAGGTGCTTGTCGAAATCACACGGTGCTGCAAGTCTCCTGAGGTCGGCAGCATATTTTGCAATCTCCTGGCCCTCAGGTCTGCGGTGAGTGTAGAATCTGTGCCTGGCCGTGAGGATGTTCTCTTTTAGTTTTAGTTGGTCGCGAATTAGTACAGTCAGCTCATCGCGAATTAGTTCAGTCTTATCCTTGGCCTTCGTGGGTGCCAGCAAGTCCCTGATGAGGCGGTAGACCTCGGGCCCACAAGTGGTCAGCAGTATAGCCTTGCGCTTCTCTGTCAATGTGTCCGTCTCCCCTGCCAGGTCTTTTGACACAAAATATTGCTCGAGCCTTTCCGTGAAGGCATTCCAATCATCACTCTCTGCGAAATCTTTTAGTGTGCCAAAAGTAGCCATAATTACGTGAAAGTCTGTATACTCGTCGCCAGTTGTTAAATCTGTAATGTACTTATGAATGACTTCACAAGGCAATGTGTTGTATTCAAACTAGTGACCTTGGTCCTTTATTCGTAACTCCAGAGTGAAGCACTCGATGTTGGCCACCCTTTTATACAGCCCCTGCTACCAGGGCAGGAAATCCTGCTCTCTACCAGTTGCATCCTCAAGTGGTGTCAGCATAGTATATACACAGTGTAAACCTTATTGAGAGTACATCAGGTAAACAAGACTCCATCTGATGCAATTATACAGTGACTACACAGAGTATATGTATAGTCTGCATATATAACAAGGTCCTCCCACAAAACTCTACGCACATCCTCGCTGGACGGATCCAGAGAGAACAGAGCCCCGTAATAATCTCGGGCCCTGTTGCTGATGCCCTCCAGATCCAACACCAGAGATCCATTGTCGGAAGCTGCTTACGGACCCCCTGTCTTTTTCCCAGTGAGTAGAAGAGGGAACCATGGTCCAGGTCCCGGAGGATCCGGATCCGTGACCTCACGAACGCGCCTCGGGATCCGACAAGCTGCAGGTCCTTCAGCGTGGCCTTCTTCATTTCGTACACCGTCCACGGGGCCAGGTTCTCGACGACTTGACCGAGATGGGATTCCAGGTCGAGCACCTCCTTCTCCAGGTGCCCAACCCTGGCCTCCCACCTCTTGCGTACTCTTGACAGAAGAGACGAACGTGAGCCTTGCCCGCATCCCACCATAACCTCAAGGAGGGGAAGCCCCCACTGCTTCCTTCTTAAGTCGGACCAGAACCGACGAAACAAATCCTGGAACCGCTCGTCCTCCAGCAGCAGGTTGTTAAAATGCCAGTACACGGACCCCACCCGTGGAGCGAAGCGAGCTCCGAGCACGCCGCCGGCCGCATGGAAGCCGCCGGAACACAGGAGACGTACGCCCGAGACACATAAAGGCGGTCGAGTCTGAACCATCCTCTTCCAGGCCTCACCCAAGTAAAGGCGCTGGAGGCGGGTTGGAGATTTCGCCAGACGTCCACCAAGTTGAAGGACCCGACCAGATCCCTCACCTTTTCCATCGCCATCATGCTCAGCGGGGCACGGGAGTGGTCCCTCGCTTCAAGGGTGCAGTTAAAATCCCCCCCGAGGACAATGCAGTCGCCAACGTTGATGGAGCCTAAAAGAGTGGACACCTCTTCGAAGAAGCGCACTTACTGCGGACCGGGCTGAGGGGCGTACACATTCACTAAATGGAGCGGCATGTCCCCCTGGTGAACCGTGACATGGAGCAAGTGGCCTGGCACAGGCTCCTTGACCCCCCAAGATCTCCAACTGAAAATGTGGGGCCAGCAAGATAGCCAACCTACAAGAAGTGGCAGTGAGGTGGCTCATGCGGAGCTCTCCTTGCCATTCCAGGAGCAACATGGCTTTGTTTCTCGGAACGGTGTCGGTTTCTTGCAGGAAGCACACCGCATATTTTCCCTCCCGTAGGAGTGCAAAATTGTTAAATCTACGGCATGCCTCTCTGCCGCCATTGATGTTGAGCATGGCTATGGTTATCTTCATGACAAGAGCATAGTGCAACCTCTAAATAACCTACTGTGGGGAGGGAGCAGAGCCGTGTGATGAGCTCCACTCCCTCAGCAACCCAGCGAGGAACGTTTTGAGCCGGCGCAGCTCAAGGTTTTCTTGTTTTGATAATGTCCTGTCTGCGCCCATGGTTTTGACAGCAGCGCGGACGGACCTGATGTGCAGAGCCGGCTCGGACCATTTGTCCATGGCTGGATGGGCTCTATTGCGACGACCCTGGCATTTTGCCAAAAAGTCTCGGAGTTACTTGGCAGGAATGAGGGGCGACTCAGCGGGGGGCACGAGGAGATCCATTGCCTCACTGGCAATGGATTCTAAATCCTCTCCCGTGCCCATCACCGCGTCTCCGTCCACCTCCGGGAGGTCGCCACCAGCAGCCAGTCCCCCGACGGCACGGGGTAGGGCGAACGGCCCGGCCGCACCATCCGGCCCTACCTCTATCACATTGAAACATAGAAAATAGGTGCAAGAGAAGGCCATTCGGCCCTTCAACCTGCACCACCATTCAATAAGATCATGGCTGATCATTCACCTCAGCCCTTTCCTACTTTCTCTCCATACCCCTTGATCCCTTTAGCCGCAAGGGCCATATCTAACTCCCTCTTGAATATATCCAATGAACTGACATCAACAACTCTCTGCTGTAGGGAATTCCACAGGTAACAACTCTGAGTGAAGAAGTTTCTCCTCATCTCAGTCCTAACTGGCTTACCCCTTATCCTTAGACTGTGTCCCCTGGTTCTGGACTTCCCCAACATTAGAAACATTCTTCCTGCATCTAACCTGTCCAGTCCCGTCAGAATTTTATATGTTTCTATGAGATCCCCTCTCATCCTTCTAAACTCGAGTGAATACAGGCCCAGTCAATCCAGCCTCTCCTCATATGTCAGTCCTGCCATCCCAGGAATCAGTCTGGTGAACCTTCACTGCACTCCCTCAATAGCAAGAACATCCTTCCTCAGATTTGGAGACCAAAACTGAACACAATATTCCAGGTGAAGCCTCAGCAAGGCCCTGTACAACTGCAGTAAGACCTCCCTGCTCCTATACTCAAATCCCATAGCTATGAAGGCCAACATATCATTTGCCTTCTTCACCGCCTGCTGTACCTGCATGCTAACTTTTAATGACTGATGTACCATGACACCCAGGTCTCGTTGCACCTCTTCTTTTGCTAATCTGCCGCCATATAGATAATATTCTGCCTTCATGTTTTTGCCACCAAAGTCAATAATCTCACAATTATCCACATTATACTGCATCTGCCATGCATTTACCTACTCACCTAACTTGTCCAAGTCACCCTGCAGCCTCTTAGCATCCTCCTCACAGCTCACACCGTCACCCAGCTTAGTGTCATCCGCAAACTTGGAGATATTACACTCAATTCCTTCATCTAAATCATTAATGTATATTGTAAATAGCTGGGGTCCCAGCACTGAGCCCTGCGGCACCCCACTAGTTACTGCCTGCCATTCTGAAAAGGACCCGTTTATCCCGACTCTCTGCTTCCTGTCTGCCAACCAGTTCTCTATCCACGTCAGTACATTACCCCCAATACCATTTGCTTTAATTTTGCACACCAATCTCTTGTGTGGGACCGTGTCAATAGCCTTTTGAAAGTCCAAATACACCATATCCACTGGTTCTCCCTTGTCCACTCTACTAGTTACATTCTCAAAAAATTCCAGAAGATTTGTCAAGCATGATTTCCCTTTCATAAATCCATGCTGACTTGGACCGATCCTGTCACTGCTTTCCAAATGCGCTGCTATTTCATCTTTAATAATTGATTCCAACATTTTCCCCACTACTGATGTTGGGCTAACCGGCCAAAAATTACCCATTTTCTATCTCCCTCCTTTTTTAAAAAGTGGGATGACATTAGCTTCCCTCCAGTCCATAGGAACTGATCCACAGTCGACAGATTGTTGAAAAATGATCACCAATGCATCCACTATTTCTTGGGCCACTTCCTTAAGTATTCTGGGATGCAGACTATCAGGCCCTGGGGATTTATCGGCCTTCAATCCCATCAATTTCCCTAACACAATTTCATGCCTAATAAGGATTTCCTTCAATTCCACTTTCTCACTAGACCCTCGGTCCCCTAGTATTTCCGAAAGGTTATTTGTGTCTTCCTTCGTGAAGACAGAACGTAAGTATTTGTACAACTGGTCTGCCATTTCTTTGTTCCCCATTATAAATTCACCTGAATCTGACTGCAAGGGACCTATGTTTGTCTTCACTAATCTTTTTCTCTTCACATATCTATAGAAGCTTTTGCAATCAGTTTTTATGTTACCAGCAAGCTTCCTCTCATACGCTATTTTCCCCCTCCTAATTAGACCCTTTGTCTTCCTCTGCTGAATTCTAAATTTCTCCCAGTCCTCAGGTTTGCTGCTTTTTCTGGCCAATTTATATGCCTCTTCCTTGGATCTAACACTACCCTTGTTAGCCACGGTTGAATCACCTTCCTCGTTTTACTTTTACTCCAGACAGGGATGTACAATTGTTGAAGTTCATCCATGCCTATCCGCCATCAACCCTTTAAGTATCATTTGCCAATCTATTCTAGCCAAATCACGTCTCATACCATCGAAGTTACCTTTCCTTAAGTTCAGGACCCTAGTTTCTGAATTAACTGTGTCACTCTCCATCTTAATAAAGAATTCTACCATATTATGGTCACTCTTCCCCAAGGGGCCTCGCACAACAAGATTGCTAATTAGTGCTTTCTCATTACACATCACCCAGTCTAGGATGGCCAGTCCTCTAGTTGGTTCCTCCACATATTGGTCGAGAACACCATCTCTAATACACTCGAGAAAATCCTCCTCCACTGTATTGCTACAAGTTTGGTTCACCCAATCCAGATGTAGATTAAAGTCGCCCATCATAACTGCTGTACCCTTATTGCATGCATCACTAATTTCTCGTTTGATGCTGTCCCCAACCTCACCACTACTGTTTGGTGGTCTGTACACAACTCCCACTAGTGTTTTCTGCCCTTTGGTATTCTGCAGCTCCACCCATACAGATTCCACATCATCCAAGTTAATGTCCTTCTTTACAAATGCGTTAATTTCCTCTTTAACCAGTAACGCGACCCTACCTCCTTTTCCTTTCTGTCTATCCTTCCTGAATGTTGAATACCTGTGGATGTTGAGTTTCCTGCCTTGGTCACCCTGGAGCCATGTCTCCGTGATGCCAATTATATCATATTCATTCATTGCTGCCTGTGCAGTTAATTCGTCCACCTTATTACGAATATTCCTCGCATTGAGCCACTGAGCCTTCAGGCTTGTCTTTTTAACACACTTTGCCCCTTTAGAATTTTGCTGTAATGTGACCGTTTTAAATTTTTGCCTTGGGTTTCTCTGCCCTCCACTTTTACTTTTGTTCTTTCTATATTTTGCTTCTGCCCCCATTCTACTTCCCTCTATCTCCCTGCATAGGTTCCCATCCCCCTGACATATTAGTTTAACCCCTCCCCAACAGCACTAACAAACACTCCCCCTCGGACATTGGTTCCGGTCCTGCCCAGGTGCAGACCGTCCGGTTTGTACTAGTCCCACCTCCCCCAGAACTGATTCCAATGTCCCAGGAATTTGAATCCCTCCCTTCTGCACCACTCTTCAAGCCACGTATTCATCTGAGTTATCCTGCGATTCCTACTCTGACTAGCACGTGGCACTGGTAGCAATCTTGAGATTACTACCTTTGAGGTCCTGCTTTTTAATTTAACTCCTACCTCCTTAAATTCAGCTTGTAGGACCTCATCCCGTTTTTTACATATATTGTTGGTATCTATATGCACCACGACAACTGGCGGTTCACCCTCCCCCTCAAAAATGTCCTGCAGCCGCTCCAAGACATCCTTGACCCTTGCACCAGGGAGGCAACATCCCATCCTGGCATCTCGATTGTGGCTGCAGAAAAGTCTATCTATTCCCCTTACAATAGAATTCCCTACCACTATAGCTCTCCCACTCTTTTTCCTGCCCTCCTGTGCAGCAGAGCCACCCATGGTGCCATGATCTTGGCTGCTGCTGCCTTCCCCTAATGAGTCATCCCCCCCAACAGTACCCAAAGCGGTGTATCTGTTTTGGAGGGGGATGACCGCAGGGGACCCCTGCACTACCTTCCTTCCACTGCTCTTCCTGTTGGTCACCCATCCCTATCTGTCTGTGTAACCTTTACCTGTGGTATGACCAACTCACTAAACGTGCCATGGTGCCGGTTGCCACTGGTGTGTATGTTGGGGTAGCAAAAAAGATAGGGTTCAAGGTGGGTTGCTCGGGATAGTCCGTGAATCCGAGTTTGATTTAGTCCAAGTGTTTCCGGTGAATGAGTCCATTTGAAAGTTTGACCCGAAACACCCTGTTCCCCTCTTTGGTCATGACAGTGCCGGGAAGCCACTTGGGACCTTGTCCATAATTCGTTACAAATATAGGATGATTGATTTCAATCTCGCGTGACACATTCGCGCTATCATGGTAAGTACTTTGTTGAAGCCGCCTGCTCTCTACCTGTTCATGTAGATCAGGGTGAACTAACGAGAACCTTGTCTTAAGTGCTCTTTTCATGAGCAGTTTAGCGGGTGGGATCCCAGTGAGTGAGTGGGGTCTCGTGCAGTAGCTAAGCAGGACTCGAAATAGGCAAGTCTGCAGTGAGCCTTCAGTTACCCTCTTCAAGGCTTCCTTGATGGTTTGCACTGCTCTCTCTGCCTGACCATTGGATGCTGGTTTAAATGGGGCAGATGTGACAAGTTTGATCCCGTTACGGTCATGAATTCTTTGAACTCAGCACTGGTAAAACATGGCCCGTTGTCGCTCACCAGGACATTGGGTAGGCCGTGTGTGGCAAACATGGCCCGCACGCTTTCAGTAGTGGCAGCGGACGTGCTAGTTGACATTATCTCACATTCAATCCACTTGGAGTACGCGTCTACAACCACAAGGAACATTTTACCCAAGAACGGGCCTGCATAGTCGACGTGTACCCTAGACCACGGTTTGAAGGGCCAAGACCATAAACTTAGTGGCGCCTCCCTGGGTGCAATGCTTAACTGCGAGCATGTATTACATCTGTGAACGCAGGACTCTAAGTCCGCATCGATACCAGGCCACCACACGTGGGATCTGGCTTTCGCTTTCATCATTACGATGCCAGGGTGGCTACCGTGGAGGTCATTGATGAGGGTGTCTCTGCCCTCTTGGGAACTACTACACGATTGCCCCACAGAAGGCAGTCTGCCTGTATAGACATTTCATCTTTGCGCCGCTGGAACGGCTTTATCTCTTCCTGCATTTCCACTGGGACACTGAACCAGCTCCCATGAAGCACACAGCTTTTGATTAGGGATAATAAGGGGTCCTGGCTCGTCCAGGTTTTGATCTGCTGGGCAGTGACGGGTGATTGCTCACTCTCAAATGCTTCCATAACCATGGCTAAATCTGCGGGTTGCGCCATTTCCACCACTGTGGCGGATGGCGTAGTTGTATGCGGACAACATGAGCGCCCATCTCTGGATGCGGGCCGATGTGTTGGTATTTATCCCTTTACTCTCGGAAAACAGGGATATAAGTGGCTTATGGTCAGTTTCCAATTCGAATTTTAGCCCAAACAGGTATTGATGCATTTTCTTTACCCAAGCTAACGCTTCTTTCTCAATCATGCTGTAGGCTCTCTCAGCCTTAGGCAGACTCCTGGATGCATAACCAAGCGGTTGCAGTTTCCCGAAATCATTAGCTTGTTGCAATACACACCCGACACCATATGATGACGCACTCAATGCTAGTACCAAACGCTTACATGGATCATACAACACAAGCAATTTGTTTGAGCATAACAATTTTGTCGCTTTTACAAAGGCATTTTCTTAGCTTTTGCCCCAAATCCATTCGTCCCCTTTTCGTAGTAAGACATACAGTGGTTCTAACAATGTGCTGAGACCCGATAAGAAGTTACCAAAGTAGTTTAGGAGTCCCAGAAACGACCGCAACTCCGTCACGTTCTGTGGCCTCGGTGTGTTCTCGATTGCCTCCGTCTTCATGTTGGTGGGCCTAATGCCATCCGCTGCAATCCTCCTTCCCAAGAACTCCACTTCAGGTGCCAGGAAAACGCACTTCGAGCGTTTTAACTTGAGCCCCATGCGGTTGAGTCGACTAAGAACCTCCTCCAGGTTCTGCAGATGCTTGGCTGTGTTCAGACCTGTGACCAAGATGTCGTCCTGGAAGACCAGTGTGCGGGACCGACTTCAGTAAGCTTTCCAGGTTTCTCTGGAATATCGCCGCCGCTTATCGAATTCCAAACGGGCATCTGTTATAAATAAAAAGACCTTTGTGCGTGTTGATGCAGGTGAGGCCCTTAGATGATTCCTCCAGCTCCTGGGTCATGCAGGCTGAAATCAGATCCAACTTCGTCAACGTTTTTCCTCCCGCCAGCGTTGCAAAGAGGTTGTCGGCATTTGGTAGTGGGTATTGATTCAGCAGGGAGAAACGATTGATAGTTACTTTGTAATCGCCACAGATTCTAATGGTGCCATCTCCCTTGAGGACAAGAACGATCGGGCTGGCCCATTCGTTGAATTCGATCGGTGAAGTGATGCCCTCTCGTTGCAACCGGTCTAGCTCGATCTCTATCCTTTCTCTCATCGTGTACGGTACTGCTCTCGCCTTGTGATGAATGGGTCGCGCCCCCGTAATTCGGTGGATCTTCACTTTTGCTCCTTGGAATTTCACAATGCCTGGTTTGAACAGCGAGGGGAACTTGTTTAAGGCCTGGGCCCATGAAGTGTTGTCAGCGGGCAATAGCGCTTGGACGTCGTCCCAGCCAGCTCCTGCCGTGCAGCGTGGGACCATCGCCCGGTACCCCCCAGAGTGGTAGTTTGTGCATTGCTCCATCGTAGGAGATCTTTACGGCAACATTGCCGATTACGGGAATCAGTTCTTTCGTGTAAATTCTTAGTTTCGTATGAATTGGAGTTAAGACTGGCCTTGAGGCCTTGTTGCGCCACAATCATTCCAAAGTCTTTTTGCCAATGGTGGACTGGCTCGTGCCCGTGTCCAGTTCCATTGACACCGAGAGTCCATTTAGTTCAACATTCAGCATTATCGGGGGACAATTCGTGGTGAATGTGTGCACCCCATATACTTCTGCCTCCTCCGTCTGAGGCTCTGGTGCGTCGTGATCCTCTGTGGATCTGTCCTCCTCTGCAAAATGGTGGTTTGCAGGTTTAACAGGCTTAGCAGCTCGCCTGCACATACATTGAAGGTGTCCCATTGTTCCACAGCCCTTGCAAACATACCCTTTGAATTGGCATGAATGGAAACGATGATCACCCACGCAGCGCCAACAAGGTGTCAATGGCCTTGCATTCATCACTGTTGATGATGGACTCGGAGACATCTGCGGACGTGCAATTGCAGGCATGTGTGACCTGCCCTGTACGTTGCGATTCGAAAACAACATCACTTTGTTCACAGTACTTGTAACAGCACTTGTGTGCTGAGAGATTTGCTGCATATTGTCACTGGTGACAATGAACGCCTGGGCTATCGCTGTGGCCTTACTCAAGGTTGGGGTCTCTGCAGTCAAAAGTTTGCAAAGTATGGTTTTGTGGCCAATGCCAAGTACGAAAAAGTCTCTGAGCATGTGCTCCAAATGTCCTTCAAATTCGCAATGTCCTGCAAGGCGTCTTAGCTCGGTGACATAACTCGCCACTTCCTGGCCTTCAGACCTTTTGTAAGTGTAGAACTGATACCTCGCCATCGGAACGCTTTCCTTTGGGTTCAATTGCTCTCGGACCAGTGTGCACAAATCATCATACGATTTCTCCGTGGGTTTCGTTGGAGTGAGCAGATTCTTCATGAGGCCATACATTGGTGCCCCACAGACAGTGAGGAGGATCGCCCTTCGTTTGGCAGCGTTCTCTTCCCCATCCAGCTCATTAGTCACGAAGTATTGGTCGAGTCGCTCCACAAAAGTTTCCCAATCATCTCCCTCCGAGAATTTCTCTAAGATGCCCACTGTTCTCTGCAGCTTTGGGTCTGCTATCTGTATCTCGTCGCCAGTTGTTGGGAGAAAGAGTCAGACTGAACACTGTGAGCTCAAAGTAAAGTGTGACCGTAGTCTTTTATTGCAGGTCTCCAGAGTACCTCTCCAACCTGTGAAGCCTCCTTAAATACCTGTGCTCCCAATGGATTATGCCCTTGGGACCCTAGGGGATTAGCCCTCTGGTGGGTGTACAGAGTAAATACAAGTTTACATATATATATTCTATTCGCGGCCCCGCGTGCCTCCGCAACAGGCAGTTCTTCACCTCCATCTCCGATAGGCTCAGGCTGGGCAGCCTCGGATGTCTCACCCTCCCAAGAGACAAATTCCCCCGCCTTCGGCGCGCATTGGTAGCCATGGGGGACATGGGACATGCGCCGGGCACCAACTCCTCCACGGAGGTATCGTGGTCATCCTCCGTTTCCCTGGAGTAGTGCCTCTTTTGTCTGGAGGGACGTGGAGGCTGGGAGACCTCCATGTCTGTCGGGGCTCCCGCCTCCGCTCCCTGCTTTGGATTGTCTTGCCCGAGCCCGACCGCAGGTGGCAAACTCTCCGCGGAAGCAGGTGTGGTCAAGGGCTCGGGCTCGGGATGCACCATGCTCACCAGCGATAATAAGGGGCTGAGCGCATTGATTGGGCTTTCTGGCCCATTGAGGGGACTCTCCCGAAGGTGTTTCATTTTTTTCCGTGCCTTCCTTCCGTACGGTTGACATTGGCCCCCGCCGATGCCCGCGCACCTATGGCTCCCGGCACGCGGACGATGACAGGGGGAGGAGTGGCAGCGGCATCAGCCTTGGCTGCTTTTGCTGTTTTAGCGGCCTTGGAGGTGGGGCAGTTCTTGCGGATATGGCCCACCTCCTTACAGGTGTGGTAGGCTGTCCCCTCGTGGAACACGCTGAATGATCCTGCCGTTACCTCCTCCCGCGCCAGCTGGATGAAAAGCTGGCAGCGGAAGGAGAACACATGATGGAGGCTGGCCTCACTGAGGCCGAGCAGTATGGGGTTTATCCCTGACCTTACCTCCCCCAGTTGATGTAGGTCGGGGAGGAGGAGGCCACCAGGGACGTTTGAAATAATAAGTCTCTGCGTGGTGGCCTTGAGGGGATCCACCGGCAGGAAGGTCCTGCCCACAGTGAGCCCCTTACTATGGGCCAGGGACACCGCCTGCTCCGACCCCAGGAAGAACACAGCCTTCCCGGACATTTTGGAGACGGTGACAATGGCCGAGGGGCCGACTACCCCAGCCATTGCCGTCACGCAGTCCTCTATGTTCATGTTGGGGTGAGTGTAGCTCTTGACCCCATGTTTTTTTGTAATTAATGCAAAGGGTGGCAGGGTAGCAGAAGCAGCAGGAGCCGACGTGGTCGTGAACACCAAGCGCACATAAGTTTGCGCTGACCCTGCCACCGGCAAAGATGGATGTGTCATTACAGGGTCCCTTTAAGGGCTACACTCACCGCAATGTCTCAGGCCTAAAGGTCTTAATTGGCATCCTTTATTTGAGTAGAGGGTGCTCTTAATGAGGCACACCTCCCCTGCTTAACAATTGGGGAGGGGCCTTTTTCCCTCGGCTCAGTTGTCTTCTAATATATTAATTAAAAAGAGGCGAAAGAGACTTCTCAGAGAGAGAGAGGAGAAACAGAGAGAGAGAGGGGTGGGAAAGAGGGAGGCTATGAGAGCAGGTCACCCCTCACAGCGTTGGGTGGGTGCTTGCAGGGGTGCACTCTCCTGATGGTAAAATAAACAAAGTCCTTATAAATGGTCTTCTGGTGGGGGGAGAAGATGTCCGGAACTAACCAGGCACAGTCCTCCACCGGGTCCTCACGATGTTAATGATTGGGAAAACGAGTCTTCACCCAGGCAACTCCAGCTGTCCCGGGCCAGGCAATGGGGGAGAGGCTTTTAGTGGTGTGTGGGGCCTAGTTATTGGCAAGAACCCCACACACACTGACACACACACCTCGCCACGATATTCCAGCCTTCTCTAATCTTCTTTCCTCCCCCCACCGATAAAACTCAGTATTTTTGGCGAGTGCACCAAAAAACACCCACCTGTAGATTGTTGTATAATGGCTCTCCCTCCTTCCACACGGATGATGTTGCTTTTTAAGTTGTTTCAGCATTTTTTCTTTTTCCCTCTCTCCAACTCTGTAGCAGTGGTGTTGAATCTGCTTTCCTCCTCTCCCTCGAAGTGTTGATAACAGTAGGCCCCTTCCTCCTTTCCTGGGTACACAGGCTGCAGGCTTGCAGGAGCCTCTTTCCTCACACAGTCACAGCTCCAAGTGAATAGGCCACACCCACAACAGCTTGACGAACCTGTGAGCATTCTCACAGATGCATACATTACAGTGGGAGTAGACTGGAGCATAAACACCAAAGTAGACCAGTTGGGCCGAATGGCCTGTTCCTTTGCTGTAAATTCTATATAATACTTAATTTAATCCTAGCAGCATATCTTTCTATTCCTTTCTCCCTCATGTACTCATGGAAACATCTTCTCTATGTCTACCAAACCCTTTCATAATAAAGACCTCTATCAAGTCACCGCTCAGCCTTCTCTTTTATAGAGAAAAGAGCCCCAGACTGTTCATTCTTTCCTGTTATTTATAACCTCTCAGTTCTGGGATCCTTGTAAATCTTTTTTACACCGTTTCCAGTCACCTCTATATTCTTTTTGTAATCTGGAGACTAGAACTGTGCACAGTACTCCCAAGTGTGGTGAGGATAATATCATCAAAACTGGGGGTGGGGGAAGCAAATCTGTTACTGGGCAAAAAGTAAGATGCTGCAGGGTTAAAATCTGAATAGAACATTCTGGAAACTGCCAGTGGGTCAATTAGCATCTGTGAAAGAAAACAGAAAATACTTGAAAAACTCTGCAGGTCAAGATGCATCTGGGGAGAAAACAGGCTAGTTAATGGTGGGCACCCAAAACCAAAGGCATAAGCAATTGGGTGGGTCTGGGGAGGCCAGTTAGTATCCGGGTCCTCATCAAAACTAAGGCCAATTTGCCCAGGCCTACCCAAAACCGAATGCACTGTCCGGAACTGAATGCAGTACTCCAGATGGGGTGTGACCAAAGCTATATACAAATGAAGCAAAACTTTCTCCTTTATATTCCAACCCTCTTGAGATAACAGCCAACATTCCATTGGTTGTTTTGATTACTTTTTGAACCAGTGCACGAGCTTTTAGTGATTTGCATACTTGGACATCCTATTCCTTTTGCTCCACACAGCTTCTAGTCTCTTGCCAAGTCTTTCGTTGATTTCACAATAAGCTAAATTTCTTCTGGCTTAAAACAATTGCTTGTACTTATTTACACATAAATGACACAAAAAGCAAGAATATAAGCTATATACCAGACAATATAAGCAACTATATTTCAAAATAAGCATAAATGTAGATAATCCCTTTAGTGCTCTCATCATACCTTCTCCAGCAATAAAGACAGTCTCTTAAAAATAATCTCTTCCTACATCATTCAGGGAGGTGGTTCTTGCTGAAATATGTAAATCAAAAATGAATGGAGTTTTTGAGTCTGAACAATCTTCAGGAATCCAATACACCATCGATAGTAATGACCCGTTGCTCACATACTCCAAATGCTGTTGAAGATGGAAACAATATTATTGATGTGGTTTGAAAGTATAGATTTGCTTAATATTTCTTTAAGATTAGACAACAATATTGTAAAAACCTCATGGGGTTAGACTTTCCATTACTTTTGCGTGCATATCGCCCATTTAACGTACATTTTAATGTTGAAATGAGGTATAACGCCTATATATCGCCCATTTAGCCACAAAATGGAAACTAATGCCCATTTCTTGGTCACCTATCACTGAGCGTTACTTTCAGCATGTACTTAACGCTGATAAAAAATAATACCACCCGCCCACTTTTTTAGGGCGGAAAGCTCAGAATAGGCGAAACCAACGGCCATAATATTGCCCAGCGTTATGTTTGGCATTTAATTAACGTCAAGATTTAATAATACTGCCCGCCCACTGCTTTTTGTCGCAAGGATCAGATTTGCCAAAACTAACGCCCAAAATATCGGTGAGTGTTACTTTCGGCACCTCACACACATATCGCCAAAATTATCGCTCACCGATAAAAACGCTGCGAAAAAGTTGCTCTCACCTAAACTAATCACAGCGGTATTTTCTACATCGCAGGTTGCTTCATTTAAAAAGCTGCTTCAACTTCTGGAGAGTTTTGATGTACTCTGGAGGTCTTTTAAGGTGATGTGAACATCTGAACAAACATCATACTGTGGACGCTTGGAATTTAGTTTAGGTGTCATAGTGGGGAAATTTATTGTTTGTGAACAAAACGGATAATACTGATAGTTATTGGAATGGGGCCTGTCATTTCTCAGCCTGTCTTGATGACCACGCACATGCTGCAGACTCGAGATGGCAGAAGGTATATTCGACAGCATTATTTACCCAATCGAAGACGTGCCAGACTGATGAGGAGGACCCAGACTTACAGGGAGAAGCAGTTTTACCTCAACTTGTCCGATAACACCTGCCTTAGGAGACTGCGCTTCCACAAAGAGGTTATCAGTGAGATATGCCAGCTCATCAGGGGAGATCTGCAGCCTGCCAGCATCATCAGGACCGCACTGTCCGTCGAGGTCAAGGTCACCGTGGCACTTTTGTTGTACGCGTCAGGTTCCTTTCAGATCTCAGATGGCGACATTTGCGTGATTTCTCAGCATGCCACACATTGCTGCATTCAACAGGTCACTGAAGCCCTTTACGCATGCAGGATGGACATTATCAGCTTCTCTTTGACCACGGAGACTCAGACTGAGAGGGCTCTAGGATTCTACCGAATTGCTAACTTCCCCAAGGAACAGCAATAATCATGGGTGATTTTAACCTCCATATTGATTGGACAGATCAAATTGGTCAGGGTCGCCTTGAGGAGGAGTTCACAGAGTGCATGGGTTCCTTGAGCAGTATATAACAGAACCAACCGGGGTTAGGCTATCTTAGATCTGGTCTTATGTAATGAGACAGGATTATTAAACAATCTCCAAGTAAAGGATCCCCTCGGAATGAGTGATCATAGCATGATTGAATTTCAAATTCAGATGGAGGGTGAGAAAGTTGAATCTCTAACAAGCGTACGAAGCTTAAATAAAGGAGATTATGAAGGTATGAGAGCAGAGTTGGATAAAGTGGTCTGGGAAAATAGATTAAAGTGTCGGACAGTTGATGAACAGTGATGTACATTTAAGGAGATATTTCACAACTCTCAAGAAAAATATATTCCAATGAGGAGGAAAGGGTGTAAGAGAAAAGTTAGCCATCTGTGGCTAACTAAAGAAATAAAGGACGGTATCCAATTAAAAACAAGAGCATACAAAGTAGCCAAAATTAGTGGGAGGGTGGAAGATTGGGAAGCTTTTAAAAGCCAGCAAAGAACAACTAAAAAAATGATAAAGAAAGGGAAGATAGACTATGAAAGTAAACGAGCACAAAATATAAAAAACAGATAGCAAGAGTTTCTATAGGTATATAAAAAGGAAAAGAGTGGCTAAAGTAAATGTTGGTCTCTTAGAGGACGAGACCGGGGAACTAGTAATGGGGAACATGGAGATGGCAGAAACTCTGAACAGAGGACACGAACAATATTCCAACAGTGGATAGTCAAGGGACTATAGCGGGGAGAAGAACTTAACACAATCACAATCACTAAGGAGGTGGTACTTATTGTGTTCCTAACACAGATGAGGCTGCACACAGGGAGGTTAAAGTAACAGTGACCTCAGTTTTTAATAAGACACTACAGAGTGAGGAACAGTCCTTCGGGGCCGGCTTAAATACAGTGCTCCCAAGGGATGCTGGGATCCCTTGGGATTTCAGGGGATGAGCTCCCTGGTGGCGGAACATGGGAGTGCATGCTTTACAGATACACAACATCACACCCCCGCAAAGTCAAAGTGAAAATTATTTACAAGATGAGGCAGTCGGGAGCCTTTCTTTCCCTGCTGGACCACCTCGGTACAAATGTCTGTTCTGGTGTGTTGGCTGTGCCCTCGCTGGGCTGGCGCGTTGTTGGTCCTGCAGGGCTGCTAGGTGAGCCTGGCCTTGCTGGGCTGTTGGGCGTGATGGGTTCGATTTCCTCGTCCGGGGTGGTGTCGTTGATCCTTTGGGTGTGTGTTGTGGGCTCAAAAAAGGTGGTGTCTGCTGTGGGTTGTTCAGGGCAGTCTGTGAACCGCAGCCTCGTTTGGTCCAGGTGCTTTCTGCAAATTTGTCCATTGTCTAGTTTGACTACAAACACCCTACTCCCTTCTTTAGCTATCACCGTGCCCACGATCCACTTGGGACCATGTCCATAGTTTAGCACATACACAGGGTCATTCAGATCAATTTCCCATGACACAGTGGCGCAACCATCGTTTACATTTTGTTGCTGCCGCCTGCTCTCCACCTGATCATGCAGGTTGGGGTGAACCAGCGAGAGTCTGGTTTTAAGTGTCCTTTTCATGAGTAGCTCAGCCGGGGGCACCTCTGTGAACGAGTGGGGTCTCATGCAGTAGCTGAGCAGTATTCGGGACAGGCGGGTTTGGAGTGAGCCTTTTGTGACTTGTTTCAGGCTCTGTTGATTGTTTGTACTGCCCGCTCTGCCTGACCATTGGAGGCTGGTTTAAACGGGGCCGAGGTGACATGTTTGATCCCATTGCGGGTCATGAATTCTTTAAATTCGGCACTGGTGAAACATAGCCCGTTGTCACTGACCAGTATGTCAGGCAGGCCATGGTTGGCAAACATGGCCCTCAGACTTTCAATGGTGGCGGTGGCGGTGCTTCCCGACATTATTTCACATTCAATCCATTTTGAAAAAGCATCCATCACCACCAGGTCAATTTTACCGAGAAACGGGCCCGCATAGTCGACATGAATCCTCGACCATGATCTGGAGGGCCAGGACTACAAACTTAGTGGTGCCTCTCTGGGCGCGTTGCTCAACTGAGCACATACGCTGCATTGCCATACACAGGACTCTAAGTCAGAATCGATACCGGGCCACCACACGGTGGATCTGGCTATTGCTTTCATCATTACTATACCCGGGTGTGTGCTACGGAGATCCGAGATGAACATCTCCCTGCCCTTTTTTGGTAGCACTACGCGGTTACCCCACAACAGATAGTCTGCCTGAATGGACAGTTCGTCCTTTCGCCGCTGGAACAGCTTGATTGGCTCTTGTATTTCAACGGGGATGTTGGCCCAGCTCCCATGCAGTACTCAGTTTTTTACTAGGGACAGCAGAGGATCTTGGCTGGTCTAAGTCCTAATCTGGCGGGACGTGACAGGTGATTTATCATTTTCAAACGCTTCCATGGCCATCAACAAGTCTGCGGGCTGCGCCACCATCAACAAGTTTGCAGGCTGCGCCATTTCCACCCCCGTGGTGGGCAATGGTAGCCGACTGAGAGCACCCGCACAGTTCTCAGTGCCTGGCTTGTGGCGGATGGTATAGTTATACACTGATAGCGCGAGTGCCCACCTTTGTATGTGGGCTGAGGCATTAGTATTTATCCCCTTGTTTTCAGCGAACAGGGATGTGAGGGGCTTGTGATCGGTTTCCATACTTCAGCATACTTCAGCATCTGCTTCCTCTCTCTGAGGCTCGAAATTGCTTTGATCCACCATGGACCGATCTTCCTCTGCCACGTGGTGGTTAGCAGGTTTTGCAGAGCTTGCAGCTTGTTTGTAAGCTCGTTGGAGGTGCCCCATTGTTCCACAGCTCTTGCAAACATACCCTTTGAAGCGGTATGAATCGGCTGAATGGAAGCCTCCACAACGCCAACAAGGTGTGAATTGCCTTGCATTCATCCTTTGTTGGGGACTCTGAGTCATCTGGGTCACCTGAGGCCTGCTGGCAGTTGCAGACTCGTGGGTTCTGCCCTGTACATTTCTGCTTGCAAACACAGTTCCAGTTAATTTATGAACATTGCTAGCACTTGTGTACTGAGAGATTTGTTTGGTATTATCACTGGTGGACATAAACACCTGTGCTATCGCAATGGCCTTACTGAGGGTCGGTGTCTCTACAGTGAAAAGTTTTCGTAGGATGGTCTCGTGGCCAATGCCCAGTACAAAAAAGTCTCTGAGCATTTGCTCCAGGTAGCCATCAAACTCACATTGTCCTGCAAGTCGCCTTAGCTCGGCAACGTAGCTCACCACTTCCTGACCTTCAGATCGCTGGCACGTGTAAAACCGATATCTCGCCATCAGCACACTCTCCCTCAAGTTAAGATACTCCCGAACCAGTATACACAGCTCCTCTTATGACTTATCTGTGGGTTTCACCGGAGCCAGAAGATTCTTCATGAGGCTGTAGGTCGGTACCCCGCAGTCCGTGAGGAGGACCGCTCTCCGTTTTGCAGCGCTTCCTTCTCCGTCCAGCTCCTTGGATACAAAGTACTGGTCTAGCCGTTCGACACAGGCTTCCCAGTCCTCGCCCTCCGAGAACTTCTCCAGGATGCCCACAGTTTGCTGCAGCTTTGCGTTGGATTTGTATTCTCGTCGCCAGTTATTGTGTTCCTAACAAAGATGAGGCTGTACACAGGGAGGTTAAAGTAGCAGTAACCTCAGTCTTTACTAAGACACTCCAGAGTGAGGAACAGGCCTGAAGGACCGGCTTATATACAGTGCTCCCAAGGGATGCTGGGATCCCTTGGGACTTCAGGGGATGCTGGGATCCCTTGGGACTTCAGGGGATGAGCTCCCTGGTGGCGGAACATGGGAGTGCCTGCTTTACAGTTACACAACAGTACTCAGTAAGATAATGGGACTAAAGGCAGATGAATCCCCTGGACCTGATGGCTTGTATCCTCGGGTCTTCAGAGAAGTAGCGGCAGGGATTGTGGATGCATTGGTTGTAATTTACCAAAATTCCCTGGATTCTGGAGAGGTCCCAGCAGATTGGAAAACTGCAAATGTAACGCCCTTATTTAAAAAAGGAGGCAGACAAAAAGCAGGAAACTATAGATCAGTTAGCCTAACATCTGTGTTTGGGAAAATGTTGGAGTCCATTATTAAAGAAGCAGTAGCAGGACGTTTGGAAAAGCATAATTCAGTCAGGCAGAGTCAGCATGGATTTATGAAGGGGATTCATGTTTGACAAATTTGCTGGAATTCTTGGAGGATGTAATGAACAGGGTGGATAAAGGAGAACCAGTGGATGTGATGTATTTGGACTTCCAGAAGGCATTTGACAAGGTGCCACATAAAAGGTTACTGCACAAGATAAAAGTTCACGGGGTTGGGGGTAATATATTAGCATGGATAGAGGATTGGCTAACTAACAGAGAACAAAGAGTCGGGATAAGTGGTTCATTCTCTGGTTGGTAACCAGTAACTAGTCGGGTGCCACAGGGATCAGTGCTGGGACCCCAACTATTTACAATCTATATGAACGACTTTGAAGAAGGGAGTGAGTTTAACGTAGCCAAGTTTGCTGACAATACAAAGATGGGAGGAAAAGCAATGTGGGAGGAGGACACAATAAATCTGCAAAAGGACATAGACAGGCTAAGTGAGTGAGCAAAAATTTGGCAGATGGAGTATAATGTTGGAAAGTGTGAGGTCGTGCACTTTGGCAGAAAAAAAATCAAAGAGCAAGTTATTATTTAAATGGAAAAAGATTGCAAAGTGCCGCAGTACAGCGGGACCTGGGGGTACTTGTGCATGAAACACAAAAGGGTAGTATGCAAATACAGCAAGTGATCAGGAAGGCCAATGATATCTGGGCCTTTATTGCAAAGGGGATGGAGTATGAAAGCAGGGAAGTCTTGCTACAGCTATACAAGGTATTGATGAGGCCACACCTGGAATACTGCGTGCAGTTTTGGTTTCCATATTTACGAAAGGATATACTTGCTTTGGTGGCAGTTCAGAGAAGGTTCACTAGTTTGACTGGTAAACATGTCAGATACAGCGCTCTCACGCAGGATGTGAGCATCATGGATGCTGCCCGGAAATTTGGCATTCACTGCCATAATTATTTGCTGGTGGGCAATAACGAGTTTCACATTCAGGGAGTGGAATCCCTTTCGGTTCTGAAAAGGCTCTGCATCCTCTGCAGTGTGCGTGCAGTCTATTGCTCCCTACACCTTACATAAGAACATAACAAAATAGGAACAGGAGTAGGCCATATAGCCCCTCGAGCCTGCACCGCCATTCAATAAGATCATGGCTGATTTGATCATGGACTCAGCTCCACTTCCCCGCCCGCTCCCCATAACCGCTTATCCCCTTATCGTTTAAGAAACTTTCTGTCTTAAATTGACTTATGAGGGAGTTGACTTATGAGGAAAGGTTGAGTAGATTGGGCCTCTTCTCATTGGAATTCAGAAGAATGAAAGGTGATCTTATCGAAACGTATAAGATTATGAGGGTTCTTGACAAGGTGGATGCAGAGAGGATGTTTCCACTGATGGGTGAGACTAGAACTAGAGGGCATGATCTTAGAATAAGGGGCTGCCCATTTAAAACGGAGATGAGGAGGAATTTCTTCTCTCAGAGGGTTGTGAATCTGTGGAATTCGCTGCCTCAGAGAGTTGTGGAAGCTGGGACATTGAATAAATTTAAGACAGAAAGTTTCTTAAACGATAAGGGGATAAGGGGTTATGGGGAGCGGGCGGGGAAGTGGAGCTGAGTCCATGATCAAATCAGCCATGATCTTATTGAATGGCGGTGCAGGCTCGAGGGGCTATATGGCCTACTCCTGTTCCTATTTTGTTATGTTCTTATGTAAGGTGTAGGGAGCAATAGACTGCACGCACACTGCAGAGGATGCAGAGCCTTTTCAGAACCGAAAGGGATTCCACTCCCTGAATGTGAAACTCGTTATTGCCCACCAGCAAATAATTATGGCAGTGAATGCCAAATTTCCGGGCAGCATCCATGATGCTCACATCCTGCGTGAGAGCGCTGTATCTGACATGTTTACCAGTCAGCCATAAGGTCAATACTGGATACTTAATGACAAAGGATATGGCCTCGCTGATGACTCCCCTGCGTAACTCACACACAGAAGCCGAGAAAAGATACAACGAGAGCCACAGAGTCACATGCAATATTGCCGAGAAAACCATTGGAGTGCTTAAGCAGCACTTTAAATGCCTGGACCACTCAGGAGGTGAGCTCCAATACCACCTGAGCAGGTAGCTCAATTCATGGTGGTGTGCTTCATGCTGCACAACTTGGATATCAGGAGGGGACAAGAATTGCCAGAAGGGACTGATGGCCCACCTCAGGAGAGAGAGGAAGAGGAGGAGAGGGACGCTGACCTCGGGCCAGACAATCAGGCTGATGCTGAAACCATGCTCCCGCCTCCTTCTAGACTGCAGTAAAGTGCCTGTAGTGGTGACATAGGGGTTGATTGATTGTTTGACTCTTACGCCAGCAGCTCATAAATGAGCGCTTTGCTTGAAAGAACGTTGTTGGTATTTACAAAGCTGCAACACTGCTGTGTCTGCAGCTCATACATCAATGGTATGCATCACCTTGGTGACAGTTAAAGTTTAAGTCGATTCATGTCATTGAAAGTTGACATGCAGGTACAGCAGTCAGTGAAGAAGGCAAATGGCATGTTGGCCTTCATAGTGAGAGGATTTGAGTATAGGAGCAGGGAGGTCTTACTGCAGTTGTACAGGGCCTTGGTGAGGCCACACCTTGAATATTGTATACAGTTTTGGTCTCCTAATCTGAGGAAGGACATTCTTGCTATTGAGGGAGTGCACCAGACTGATTCCCAGGATGGCAGGACTGACATATGAAGAAAGACTAGATCAACTAGGCTTATATTCGCTAAAATTTAGAAGAATGATAGGGGATCTCATAGAAACATAAAATTCTGATGGGATTGGACAGGTTAGATGCAGGAAGAATGTTTCCGATGTTGGGAAAGTCCAGAACGAGGGGTCACAGTCTAAGGATAAGGGGTAAGCCATTTAGGACCGAGATGAGGAGAAACTTCTTCACTCAGAGAATTGTGAACCTGTCCAATTCTCTACCACAGAAAGTTGTTGGGGCCAGTTCGTTAGATATATTCAAAAGGGGGTTAGATGTGGCCCTTACGGCTAAAGGGATCAAGGGGTATGGAGAGAAAGCAGGAATGGGGTACTGAAGTTGCATGATCAGCCATGATCATATTGAATGGTGGTGCAGGCTCGAAGGGCCGAATGACCCACTCCTGCACCTATTTTCTATGTTTCTATGTTAAGTTTAATTATCCCCTTTCATGTTAAGGAATCACCAGTGTGTAATGGTGCAGCTATCTGAGACAATGCGCAACAAGGTTATGTTAAATAAAAAACATTTAATGAGAACATCTGTATGAAATCATAATTATAACTGGAGAAATCACCCCACCCCACACCCACCAAACCCCAGAACAAATTTATAACATTTAGATCAATCAAATGGTCAACATTTCCAACAACACAGAACACAAATGCAAAACAACAAGGTAGCCCCCTCCCCCCTTCCCCCAAACCTCCCAACAAAATAACACCAACAACATAAAAATATGACCAAGACAACATCTGCGGCTTGCACCTCACTTTCCTTACCCCTCCCCCCCCCCCCTACGCCTTCTCCTCCCCACCTCTACCCCTTCCCTCTGGACTCCAAGCCGCCTGGCCAAGGAGCTCCTCAGGCGGCACCTTTGAGTGCAGTGCCGTGCTTCGGAACCACTGGGAGACCTCTGCCACCAGTGTTCCTGGCTATCACCTCCAGGGCCACCGCCATCCGTGGCACGTACTCTGTCATGGTGGCAGACATACTGGCCAGCTATTGGGATATGCCCCCCATTATCTGTAGGATCTGCTGACCTGTGGCAACACTCGTCCTGGACAAGTCTATCATGTCTCCACTCAGATCTGCTGCTCATGGAGCAGACCTGCCACATCTAACCAACCTCCGCTTGGTCGGCGCCATCCTGGATACACCTCGGGTGCCCTGTGGTGAGGTGCTGTGGCCCGGTACCTCCACGGTGGAGGTGGGAATGGACGCAGGAGTACTAGATGGATTTGGGGTGGAATGCGTTATGGAGCCTGGCGATGCAGGCTCCTCAAAGTCCGCACTGTCATCCGTTAAGAAGGGACCCAGCAGATGCACGGGTGAGAGTTGGTGCTCCTCAGCATCAGAGGTCCGATCGTCCGTCAAGTCCAGTACCACGCCCCCAGCTTCTGGCCTTGGTGGTGTTGCCTGGGACCGCGCTGCTGGCTGAGCTGGAAAACACAAATGAAGTTATTAGAGGAGAAGGGGGTGTTAGGTTCACAAGGTGATTCCAGCGCAACACACAGCATATGCACGACAAAAGCACCACCGCTATCAAAATCATCACAGGCATCACATTTCATGACCATCACCAAATTCTGCATCGCAATGAATCTCATGAGGCTATCATTATTTCGAGAACACTTTTATCAATCATCTATCATATATTATTGGTCGGATATGAGTGGGTGTAACATCTATTGACTTTGCATCACGCAATGGTGTATACTTTACTCGCATGGCATCACATCAGGTTCTGCAGCTGCATGTGTGGCCGACCGGGGGTAGCTCCCCGCTATTGCCAGCACCTGCTCCTCAGCTCGCTGATGACTGGTGGCCCGCCAGTTTGCCTCTGCTCGGCCCTATTCTTGGAAAGCCTCTTCTGTAAAAGGTAACAACAGCACGACATGGCATGAGATCATTGCGTGATATCATTGCTAGGCACTGTCACAGAGATTGATACAACACATAACTGACAGATGTAATAGAAACATAGAAACATAGAAAATAGGTGCAGGAGCAGGCCATTCAGCCCTTCTAGCCTGCACCGCCATTCAATGAGTTCATGGCTGAACATGAAACTTCAGTACCCACTTCCTGCTTTCACGCCATACCCCTTGATCCCCCGAGTAGTAAGGACTTCATCTAACTCCCTTTTGAATATATTTAGTGAATTGGCCTCAACTACTTCCTGTGGTAGAGAATTACACAGGTTCACCACTCTCTGGGTGAAGAAGTTTCTCCTTATCTCGGTCCTAAATGGCTTACCCCTTATCCTTAGACTGTGACCCATGGTTCTGGACTTCCCCAACATTGGGAACATTCTTCCTGCATCTAACCTGTCCAAACCCGTCAGAATTTTAAACGTTTCTATGAGGTCCCCTCTCACTCTTCTGAACTCCAGTGAATACAAGCCCAGTTGATCCAGTCTTTCTTGATAGGTCAGTCCCACCATCCCGGGAATCAGTCTGGTGAATCTTCGCTGCACTCCCTCAATAGCAAGAATGTCCTTCCTCAAGTTAGGAGACCAAAACTGTACACAATACTCCAGGTGTGGCCTCACCAAGGCCCTGTACAACTGTAGCAACACCTCCCTGCCCCTGTACTCAAATCCCCTCGCTATGAAGGCCAACATGCCATTTGCTTTCTTAACCGCCTGCTGTACCTGCATGCCAACCTTCAATGACTGATGTACCATGACACCCAGGTCTCGTTGCACCTTCCCTTTTCCTAATCTGTCACCATTCAGATAATAGTCTGTCTCTCTGTTTTTACCACCAAAGTGGATAACCTCACATTTATCCACATTATACTTCATCTGCCACGCATTTGCCCACTCACCTAACCTATCCAAGTCACTCTGTAGCCTCATAGCATCCTCCTCGCAGCTCACACTGCCACCCAACTTAGTGTCATCCGCAAATTTGGAGATACTACATTTAATCCCCTCGTCTAAATCATTAATGTACAATGTAAACAGCTGGGGCCCCAGCACAGAATCCTGCGGTACCCCACTAGTCACTGCCTGCCATTCCGAAAAGTACCCATTTACTCCTACTCTTTGCTTCCTGTCTGACAACCAGTTCTCAATCCACGTCAGCACACTACCCCCAATCCCATGTGCTTTAACTTTGCACATTAATCTCCTGTGTGGGACCTTGTCGAAAGCCTTCTGAAAGTCCAAATATACCACATCAACTGGTACTCCTTTGTCCACTTTATTGGAAACATCCTCAAAAAATTCCAGAAGATTTGTCAAGCATGATCTCCCTTTCACAAATCCATGCTGACTTGGACCTATCATGTCACCATTTTCCAAATGCGCTGCTATGACATCCTTAATAATTGATTCCATCATTTTACCCACTACTGAGGTCAGGCTGACCGGTCTATAATTCCCTGCTTTCTCTCTCCCTCCTTTTTTAAAAAGTGGGGTTACATTGGCTACCCTCCACTCGATAGGAACTGATCCAGAGTCAATGGAATGTTGTAAAATGACTGTCAATGCATCCGCTATTTCCAAGGCCACCTCCTTAAGTACTCTGGGATGCAGTCCATCAGGCCCTGGGGATTTATCGGCCTTCAATCCCATCAATTTCCCCAACACAATTTCCCGACTAATAAAGATTTCCCTCAGTTCCTCCTCCTTAATAGACCCTCTGACCACTTTTATATCCGGAAGGTTGTTTGTGTCCTCCTCAGTGAATACTGAACCAAAGTACTTGTTCAATTGGTCTGCCATTTCTTTGTTCCCCGTTATGACTTCCCCTGATTCTGACTGCAGGGGACCTACGTTTGGCTTTACTAAACTTTTTCTCTTTACATACCTATAGAAACTTTTGCAATCCGCCTTAATGTTCCCTGCAAGCTTCTTCTCGTACTCCATTTTCCCTGCCCTAATCAAACCCTTTGTCCTCCTCTGCTGAGTTCTAAATTTCTCCCAGTCCCCAGGTTCGCTGCTATTTCTGGCCAATTTGTATGCCATTTCCTTGGCTTTAATACTATCCCTGATTTCCCTAGATAGCCACGGTTGAGCCACCTTCCCTTTTTTATTTTTACGCCAGACAGGAATGTACAATTGTTGTAATTCATCCATGCGGTCTCTAAATGTCTGCCATTGCCCATCCACAGTCAACCCCTTAAGTATCATTAGCCAATCTATCTTAGCCAATTCATGTTACCCTTCAAAGTTACCCTTCTTTAAGTTCTGGACCATGGTCTCTGAATTAACTGTTTCATTCTCCATCCTAATGCAGAATTCCACCATATTATGGTCACTCTTCCCCAAGGGGCCTCGCACAATGAGATTGCTAATTAATCCTCTCTCATTACACAACACCCAGTCTAAGATGGCCTCCCCCCTAGTTGGTTCCTCGACATATTGGTCTAGAAAACCATCCCTTATGCATTCCAGGAAATCCTCCTCCACCGTATTGCTTCCAGTTTGGCTAGCCCAATCTATGTGCATATTAAAGTCACCCATTATAACTGCTGCACCTTTATTGCATGCACTCCTAATTTCCTGTTTGATGCCCTCCCCAACATCACTACTACTGTTTGGAGGTCTGTACACAACTCCCACTAACGATTTTTGCCCTTTAGTGTTCTGCAGCTCTACCCATATAGATTCCACATCATCCAAGCTAATGTCTTTTCTAACTATTGCCTTAATCTCCTCTTTAACCAGCAATGCTACCCCACCTCCTTTTCCTTTTATTCTATCCTTCCTGAATGTTGAATACCCCTGGATGTTGAGTTCCCAGCCCTGATCATCCTGGAGCCACGTCTCCGTAATCCCAATCACATCATATTTGTTAACATCTATTTGCACAGTTAATTCATCCACCTTATTGCGGATACTCCTTACATTAAGACACAAAGCCTTCAGGCTTGCTTTTTTAACACCCTTTGTCCTTCTAGAATTTTGCTGTACAGTGGCCCTTTTTGTTCTTTGCCTTGGGTTTCTCTGCCCTCCACTTTTCCTCATCTCCTTTCTGTCTTTTGCTTTTGCCTCATTTTTGTCTCCCTCTGTCTCCCTGCATAATAATCATGATTATTATGAAACTTATCATTCTTGACCTAAAGATGTACACCTTGAACGCAGGCTTTGAGTACATTCCCGGGATAAGTGCAAGACATCACATCTGATTTTAATCACTCATTACACTTACAAATCCAATTATATAAATATATAAGTACATGGAAATAAATGTAATACTTACTCTGGTCGTTCCATCGCTTGCGGCACTGGTCGCCCTCGCGCACCTCGTTGGTCACCAACAAGACTACCTTGGCTATCTTGGCCCATATCTTCTGGTAAGCCTTTGGGGTGGGCTTCCCACGCCCACTCTGGGTCAATTGACCCCAGTGTGACTCGACCTCCTGCATGAGGGAGGCATTTGCCTCGTCGGTGAATCTCCAAGCTCGTTTTCGTCCTCCCAATTGTTCCCCTCCCAGCTCACTGCTTTCGCCAGCATCAGTCTCCACAGCATGCTTTGTTGCCTCCTCCATCCCTTCCATTGTACAACCAAATTTCCCCAAATATATCAGTGGGAACAACTTAATTTTTGCTCAGAATTCTTTTTGCTGGTCGAAAATCTCCCTCCTACCTCCGAAAACAGCCAAACAAGCACACACTACACCCACACACGCTTTCAGTTCCTCTCTGCTCCCTCTCTCTCTGTCTCCTCTTCTGCACATGTAATGATGACCCCTGACCTCCGGAAACATGGGAAACGACCGTTGCCATGCCATTGCTATGGACGGCGACACTTTACAGCAGAAGGTAAAAGAAAATTAATGCTAACGCCCATTTCAGATCGCTCGCGGTAATGACCATTTTCAAAAATGGAAAGTTAGGGTTTTGAAAATGGGCAATCTCAAAACGCATATTTACCGCCCACGCTGGAAATAACGCCCATTTTTGGGCAATCTGCGCAAAAGTGGAAAGTCTATCCCATGGAACGCAAATGAGATGTTAAATACATATTGTCTGGAATTTGACCTGGCTTAAGACAGTGTCTGCAATCAAGGACTTGCTGAACTTACCTCTTACTTATCTCATAATAGTCTAAGATGACAATCCATTTCACACCTTCATCCAAGGTCGTCCCATCCTCGGTCATCGCACTGCAGTACTGTGTAATGCAGCCAAGTTTGCTGATGATACAAAGATGGGTGGGAAAGCAAATTGTGAGGAGGACACAAAAAATCTGCAAAGTGATATAGACAGGCTAAGTGAGTGGGCAACAATTTGACAGATGGAATATAACGTGGGAAAATGTAAGGTTATATATTTTGGTCGACAAAATAGAAAAGCAAGTTATAATTTAAATGGAGAAAAATTGCAAAGTGCTGCAGTACAGAAGGATTTGAAGATCCTTGTGCATGAAACTCAAAAAGTTAGTATGCAGGTACAGCATGCAATCAGGAAGGCAAATGGAATGTTGGCCTTCATTGCAAGTGGGATAGAGTATAAAAGCAGAGAAGTCCTGCTACAACTGTACAGGGTATTGGTGAGGCTACACCTGGAGTACTGTGTACAGTTTTGGTCTCTGTATTTAAGGATGAATATACTTGCATTGGAGGCTCTTCAGTGAAAGTTCACTAGGTTGATTCCGAAGATGAGGGGGTTGACTTCTGAGGATAGGTTGAGTAGGTTGGGCTTACACACATTGGAGTTCAGAAGAATGAAAGGTGATCTTATCGAAACTTATAAGATAATGAGGGGGCTCGACAAGGTGGATGCAGTGAGGATATTTTCACTCATAAGGGAAACTAAAACTAGGGGACATAGTCTCAGAATAAGAGGCCACCCATTTAAAACTCAGATAAGGAAGAATTTCTTCTCTCAGAGGGTTGTAAATCTATGGAATTCTCTGCCCCAGAGAGCTGGGTCATTGAATATATTTAAGGCGGAGATAGACAGATTTTTGAGCGATAAGGGAGTGAAGAGTTATGGGGAGCGGGCAGGGAAGTGGCGTTGAGTCCATGATCAGATCTGCCATGATTGTATTGAATGGCGGAGCAGGCTTGAGGGGCCAAATGGCCTAATCCTACTTCTATTTCTTATGTTCTTATGTACGCGGACAACGCTTGCGTCTGCGCACATTCTGAGGCCGCACTCCAAGCCACCGTCAACATCTTCACCGAGGCATACGAAACCATGGGCTTTATACTAAACATCCATAAGACAAAGGTCCTCCACCAACCTGACCCCGCCACACAGCACTGCCCTCCGGTCAACAAAATCCACGGTGAGGCCTTGGACAAAGTGGACCATTTTCCATACCTCAGGAGCCTACTATCAGCAAGGGCACACATCGATGACGAGGTCCAACACCGCCTCCAGTGTGCCAGTGCAGCCTTCGGTTGCCTGAGGAAGAGAGTGTTTGAAGACCAGGACCTCAAATCTGGCACCAAGCTTATGGTCTACAGCACAGTAGTGATACCCTCCTATATGGCTCAGAGCCGTGGACCATATACAGTAGACACCTCAAAGCGCTGGAGAAGTACCACCAGCGCTACCTCCGCAAGATCCTGCAAATCCGCTGGAAGGATAGATACACCAACGTCAGTGTTCTTGTTCAGGCCAACATCCCCAGCATCGAAGAGCTGACCACACTCGACCAGCTCCATTGGGCGGGCCACATCATCAGCATGCCCGACACGAGACTCCCAAAGCAAGCGCGATACTCAAAACTCCTGCATGGCAAGCGAGCCCCAGGTGGGCAGAGGAAACATTTCAAGGACACCCTCAAAGCCTCCTTGATAAAGTGCAACAGCCCCACTGGCATCTGGGAATCCCTGGCCCAAGAACGCCCTAAGTGGATGAAGAGCATCCAGGAGGGCATTGAGCACCTCGAGACTCGTCGCCGAGAGCATGCAGAAATCAAGTGTAGACAGCGGAAGGAGCGTGCGGCAAACCAGACTCCCCACCCACCCCTTCCCTCAACCACTGTCTGTCCCACCTGTGACAGAGACTGTAATTCCCGTATTGGACTGTACAGTCACCTGAGAACTCACTTTTAGAGTGGAAGCAAATCTTCCTCGTTTTCGAGGTTCTGCCTATGATGTGCATCAAAAGATTAAATGTTAATTGCTTGAGTAGCTATTATTGATTTAAGAAAACAAATGGAATACAACAAATCTGTCTTTGGTTTAAGCTAATGTAAACATAGAAACATAGAAAATAGGTGCAGGAGTTGGCCATTCGGCCCGTCAAGCCTGCACCTCCATTCAATATGATCATGGCAGATCTTGCAATTCAATACCCCATTCCTGCTTTCTCTCCATACCCCTTGATCCCTTTAGCCGTATGGGCCACATCTAACTCCCTTTTGAATATATCTAATGAAGTGGCCTCAACAACTTTCTGTGGTAGACAATTCCACAGGTTCACAACTCTCTGAGTGAAAAAGTTTCTCCTCATCTCGGTCCTAAATGGCTTACCCCTTATCCTTAGACTGTGAACCCTGCTTCTGGACTTCCCCAACATCAGGAACATTCTTCCTGCATCTAACCTGTCCAATCCCATCAGAATTTTATATGTTTCTCTGAGATCCCCTCTCATTCTTCTAAATTTTAGTGAATATAAGCCTAGTCGATCCAGTCTTTCTTCATATGTCAGTCCTGCTATCCCGGGAATCAGTCTGGTGAACCTTTGCTGCACTCCTTTAATAGCAAGAATGTCCTTCCTCAGATTAGGAGACCAAAACTATACACAATATTCAAGGTGTGGCCTCACCAAGGCCCTGTACAACTGTAGTAAGACCTCCCTGCTCCTATACTCAAATCCTCTCGCTATGAAGGCCAACATGCTATTTGCCTTCTTCACTGACTGCTGTACCTGTATGCCAACTTTCAATGACTGATGTACCATGACACCCAGGTCTCCTTACAGCTTGCAGCTCCCCTTTTCCTAATCTATCACCATTCAGATAATAATCTGCCTTGCTATTTTTACCACCAAAGTGGATAACCTCACATTTATCTGTTTTATACCGCATCTGCCATGTATTTTCCCACTCACCTAACCTGTCCAAGTCACCCTGCAGCCTCTTAGCATCCTCCTCACAGCTCACACTGTCACCCAGCTTAGTATCATCTGCAAATTTGGAGATATTACATTCGATTCCTTCATCTAAATCATTAATGTATATTGTAAATAGCTAGGATCCCAGCACTGAACCTTTTGGTACCCCACTAGTCACTGCCTGCCATTCTGAAAAGGACGCATTTATTCCTACTCTGTGCTTCCTGTCTGCCAACCAGTTCTCTATCCACGTCAATATTATACCCCCAATTGCATATGCTTTAATTTTGCACACGAATCTCTTGTGTGGGACCTTGTCAAAAGCCTTTTGAAAGTCCAAATACACCACAGCCACTGGTTCTCCCTTATCTACTAGTTACATCCTCAAAAAACTCTCGAAGATTTGTCAAGCATGATTTCCCTTTCATAAATCCATGCTGACTTGGACCGATCCTGTCACTGCTTTCCAAATGCGCTGATATTGCATCTTTAATAATTGATTCCAGCATTTTCCCCACCAGCGATATCAGGCTAACCGGTCTATAATTCTGTTTTCCCTCTCTGTCCTTTTTTAAAAAGTGGGGTTACATTAGTTACCCTCCAGTCCATAGGAACTGATCCAGAATCTATAGAATGTTGGAAAATGACCACCAATGCATCCACTATTTCTAGGACCACTTCCTTAAGTACTCTGGGATAAAGACTATCAGGCCCTGGTGATTTATCGGCCTTCAATCCCATCAATTTTCCGAACACAATTTGCTGACTAATAAGGATTTCATTTTGTTCCTCCTTCTCGCTAGACCCTCGGTCCCCTAGTATTTCCGGAAGGTTATTTGTGTCTTGCTTAGTGAAGACAGATCAAGCCTTTGTACATTAGGGTGTGAGTTGTAAAATGTTGTTCAGAATTGTGGAAGAAAAAAAGAAAGACAGTAAGGAAGGAAAGAACTTGTAAATATATAGCACCTTTCTCATCCTCAAGCTATCCTAAGCATTTCACAACAAATGAATTACTTCTGAACTACAGTCACCTGTTCTGTGTACAAATGTAACAACGACAACTTGTATTTATATAATGCCTTTAATGTAATAAAATGTCCCAGGACGCTTCACAGGGGTGTTATCAAACCAAAATTTGACACTGAGCTACATGAGGCAAGTTTAGGGCAGGTGGCCAATAGCTTGGTCAAATAGATAGGTTTTAAGGAGCGTCTTAAAGGAAGAGAGGCGGTGAGGTTTAGGGAGGGAATTACAGAGTTTGGAGCCTCGGCAGCTGAAGGCACGGCCGAAAATGGTGGAGCAATTTAAAATCAGGGATGTTCAAATACCAGAATTGGAGGAGTGTAGATATTCAGAGGGTTGGAAGGTTGGAGGAGATTACAGAGATAGGGAGGGACGAGGCTGTGGATGATTTGAAAACAAGGATGAGAATTTTAAAATTTGGCAGTCAATTTCTCACAAAGTCTTACAAAGCACAAATGAATGAATAACTAGATTATGCTTTTCGTGGTGTTGGTTGAAGGAGAAATATTGGCGAGGACACTGGGAGAACTCCCGAACCTCGTCAAAGAGAGCACTGGAATCTTTTATGCCCATATGAGAAGGAAGAGCCTCAATTTAATATCTCATCCGAAAGACAGCGCTCTAGATACTGCACTGAAGTATCAGCCTAGATTATGTGCTCAAGTCCTGGAGTGGAGCTCAAATACAACCTCTGGTCAAGAAATGAGAATTCTATCAACAGTGCCAAACTGGCACTTAATAGAGAGCCACACATTAATAGAAATATACTGAAAGTGACTGAGTGGTATAAATGTAATAGAGATATAATACACAGGTAATAAATAGATTTACAAGTAATAAAGTAATCATCAGAAAAAGAAACAGACAGTACAGTATATGTACTGCATGAAACTATCACAGAACAGAACAGACAATCGAGATTGACTCATCAGAAAAATAGAGACCCAACATCTAACACACACTGTAATCAGCAAGATGTGTAGCGATTGAAAGTAAAACAGAAACTATTGACACCTGGCAGCACAGCTGCGAAAAAGAGGTGTAAGCATCCCTGAAAACTTCCTTCCCCTCTGGCAGCAATGGAGAGGAACATGCATTCCAAGATGACAGTCCTGTTGAACAGGCAGTACAAGTAGTGTAAATGTGCATAGCTGTGATCGGCCTCTGGTGGCAGGAAAGGCCTTCTGCATCAAGTATTCCCAGGCAGCCTTGTAACCAATTACTAATCAGGCCTGACCCTGCTTTACTGCAGAGGCCAGGCACTTTTGTTAGTGGCTGTAAGCTTTTTACCTTTTTCCACGGTGACAAGAGGAACGGACACCTGATGCTCCAGTATGACTATTAGGAGGAGGAGGAATTAGAACCTCTGGTACTTGTTACATTTCATAAGCAACCTTCACAAGTTTACACAACAGGGAATAATTCGACACCAACACAAAAAATTGTAATTTAAAGATTTGTGAAATCTTAATCAACCAGCACATTACTACAGCCATATATGTTTCTACTTTTAAAGTCCCCCTTTCACCTCACTCCTGCTCAAAGTCAAGCTATGAATGTTATATGCAAATTATGTGTATGCTAGTTGTGGAAAGCTTGCTATATTGAACTATTAGTACTGCATATTGTTGTGTATCTGTAAAGCATGCATGCCCATGTTCCGCCACCAGGGAGCGTAACCCCTGAAGTCCCAAGGGATCCCAGCATCCCTTGGGAGCACTGTTTATAAGCCAGCCTCTGAGGCCTGTTCCTCACTCTGGAGTGTCTTAAAAAAGACTGAGGTCACTGTTACTTTAACCTCGCTGTGTGCAGTCTCATCTGTGACAGGAACACAATAACTGGCGACGAGTATACGAATCCAACGCAAAGATGCAGCAAACTGTGGGCATTCTGGAGAAGTTCTCGGAGGGTGAGGACTGGGAAGCCTATGTCGAATGGCTAGACCAGTACTTTGTAGCCAACGAGCTGGACGGAGAAGGAAGCGCTGCAAAAAGGAGAGCGGTCCTCCTCACGGTCTGCGGGGCACCAACCTACATCCTCATGAAGAATCTTCTGGCTCCGGTGAAACCCACAGATAAGTCGTATGAGGAGCTGTGTACACTGGTTCGGGAGCATCTTAACCCGAGAGAGAGCATGCTGATGGCGAGGTATCGGTTTTACACGTGCCAGAAATCTGAAGGTCAGGAAAGGCGACTTGCAGGACAATGTGAGTTTGATGGCTACCTGGAGCAAATGCTCAGAGACTTTTTTATACTGGACATTGGCCACGAGACCATCCTACGAAAACTTTTGACTGCAGAGACACAAACCGTCAGTAAGGCCATTGCGATAGCACAGGCGTTTATGTCCACCAGTGATAACACCAAACAAGTGCTAGCAATGTTCAGAAATTAACTGGAACTGTGTTTGCAAGCACAAATGTACAGGGCAGAAACCATGAGTTTGCAACTGCCAGCAGGCCTCAGGTGACCCAGATGACTCAGAGTCCGCAACAAAGGATGAATGCAAGGCAATTCACACCTTATTGGCGTTGTGGAGGCTTCCATTCAGCCTATTCATGCCGCTTCAAAGGGTATGTTTGCAAGAGCTGTGGAACAATGGGGTACTCCAACGAGCTTGCAAACAAGCTGCAAACTCTACAAAACCTGCTAACCACCACATGGCAGAGGAAGATCGGTCCATGGTGGATCAAAGCAATTTCGTGCCTCAGAGAGAGGAGGCAGATGCTGAAGTACACGGGGTGCACACATTTTCGACGAAATGTCCACCTATAATGCTAAATGTAAAATTGAATGGCTTACCTGTAGCCATGGAACTGGACACTGGCGTGAGCCAATCCATCATGAGTAAAAAGATGTTTGAGAGACTGTGGTGCAACAAGGCATTCAGACCAGCCCTGAGCCCCATCCACACGAAACTGAGAAAGTACACCAAAGAGCTTATCACTATCCTGGGCAGCGCCATGGTCAAGGTCACCTACGAGGGCACGGTGCACGAACTGCCACTCTGGATTGTCCTGGGCGATGGCCCCACACTGCTTGGAAGGAGCTGGCTGGGCAAAATCCCCTGGAACTGGGATGACATCTGAGCGCTATCACATGTCGATGAGGCCTCATGTACCCAGGTTCTTAACAAATTTCCTTCCCTTTTTGAGCCAGGCATTGGAAACTTTTCCGGGGCGAAGGTGTGGATCCACTTGGTCAACCACAAGGCGTGAGCGGTACCTCACATGATGAGGGAGAGAGTGGAAATCGAGCTGAACGTGAGGGCATCATCTCCCCAGTGGAATTCAACGAGTGGGCCAGCCCGATTGTTCCAGTACTCAAAAGTGATGGCACGGTCAGGATTGCGGCAATTATAAGGTAACTATTAATCGTTTCTTGCTACAGGACCAATACCCGCTACCTAAGGCAGACAACCTATTTGCGACGCTGGCAGGAGGCAAGACGTTTACCAAGCTCGACCTGACTTCAGCCTACATGACGCAGGAGCTGGAGGAATCTTCGCAGGGCCTCTTGTGCATCAACACGCACAAGGGACTGTTCACCTACAACAGATGCCCATTTGAAATTTGATCGGCTGCAGCGAACTTCCAGAGAAACATGGAGAGCCTACTCAAGTCGGTGCCACGCAGGTTGGTTTTTCAGGACGACATATTGGTCATGGGTCGGGACACCGTCGAGCACCTACAAAACCTGGAGGAGGTCCTCCAGCGACTGAAGAGGTCGAAATGCATCTTCATGGCAACAGAAGTGGAGTTTTTGGGGAGAGAGATCGCGGCGGACAGCATTTGGCCCACAGATGCCAAGACAGAGGCTATCAGGAACGCGCCCAGGCCACAGAACGTCACGGAGCTGCGGTCGTTCCTGGGACTCCTCAACTATTTTGATAACTTCCTACCGGGGTTAAGCACCCTCTTAGAGCCCCTACACGTGTTATTGCGTAAAGGTGAGAACTGAGTATGGGGAAAAAAACCAAGTAATTGCTTTTGAGAAAGCCAGAAACATTTTATGCTCCAACAAGCTGCTTGTATTGTATAACCCGCATAAAAGACTTGTGCTAGCATGTGATGCGTCGTCGTACGGAGTCGAGTGTGTATTACAGCAAGCTAATGTTGCGGGGAAGTTGCAACCTTCCAGGAGCTTGTCTAAGGCCGAGAGGGCCTACAGCATGATTGAGAAAGAGGCATTAGCTTGTGTGTTCAGGGTAAAGAAAATGCATCAGTACCTGTTTGGCCTCAAATTTGAGCTGGAAACCGATCACATGCTCCTCATATCCCTGTTCAATGAAAACAAGGGGATAAATACTAATGCCTCAGCCCGCATACAAAGGTGGGCACTTGCGCTATCAGCGTATAACTATACCATCTGCCACAGGCCAGGCACCGAGAACTGTGCTGATGCTCTCAGTCGGCTACCATTGCCCACCACGGGGGTGGAAATGGTGCAGCCTGCAAACTTGTTGATGGTGGCGCAGCCCGCAGACTTGTTGATGGTCATGGAAGCGTTTAAAAATGATAAATCACCTGTCACTGCCCGCCAAATTAGGACTTAGACCAGCCAAGATCCTCTGCTATCCCTAGTAAAAAGCTGTGTACTGCATGGGAGCTGGGCCAGCATCCCGATTGAAATGCAAGAGCCAATTAAGCCGTTCCAGCGGCGAAAGGATGAGCTGTCCATTCAGGCAGACTGCCTGTTGTGGGGTAACCACGTAGTGCTACCCAAAAAGGGCAGCGAGACGTTCACCTCGGATCTCCACAGCACACACCCGGGTATAATAATGATGAAAGCAATAGCCAGATCCCACGTGTGGTGGCCTGGTATCGACTCTGACTTAGAGTCCTGTGTACGGCAATGCAGCGTGTGTGCTCAGTTGAGCAACGCGCCCAGAGAGGCATCACTAAGTTTGTGGTCCTGGCCCTCCAGACCATGGTCGAGGATCCATGTCGACTATGCGGACCAGGTTTCTTGGTAAAATGTTCCTGGTGGTGGTGGATGCTTTTTCAAAATGGATTGAATGTGAAATAATGTCAGGAAGCACCGCCACCACCACCATTGAAAGTCTGAGGGCCATGTTTGCCACCCACGGCCTGCCTGACATACTGGTCAGTGACAACGGGCTATGTTTCACCAGTGCCGAATTTAAAGAATTCATGACCCGCAATGGGATCAAACATGTCACCTCGGCCCCGTTTAAACCAGCCTCCAATGGTCAGGCAGAGCGGGCAGTACAAACAATCAACAGAGCCTGAAACAAGTCACAAAAGGCTCACTCCAAACCCGCCTGTCCCGAATACTGCTCAGCTACTGCATGAGACCCCACTCGTTCACAGAGGTGCCCCCGGCTGAGCTACTCATGAAAAGGACACTTAAAACCAGACTCTCGCTGGTTCACCTCAACCTGCATGATCAGGTAGAGAGCAGGCAGCAGCAACAAAATGTAAACGATGATCGTGCCACTGTGTCGCGGCAAATTGATCTGAATGACCCTGTGTATGTGCTAAACTATGGACATGGTCCCAAGTGGATTGCGGGCACGGTGATAGCTAAAGAAGGGAGTAGGGTGTTTGTAGTCAAACTAGACAATGGACAAATTTGCAGAAAGTACCTGGACCAAACGAGGCTGCGGTTCACAGACAGCCCTGAACAACCCACAGCAGACACCACCTTTTTCGAGCCCACAACACACACCCAAATGCTTAACGATACCACCCCGGACCAGGAAATCGAACCCATCACACCCAACAGCCCAGCAAGGCCAGGTTCACCCACCAGCCCTGCAGGGCCAACAACACGCCAGCCCAGCGAGGGCACAGCCAACACACCAGAACAGACATTTGTACCGGGGCGGTCCACCAGGGAAAGAAAGGCTCCCGACCGCCTCACCCTGTAAATAGTTTTCACTTTGACTTTGCCGGGGGGGAGTGATGTTGTGTATCTGTAAAGCATGCACTCTCATGTTCCGACACCAGGGATCCCAACATCCCTTGGGAGCATTGTATATAAACATAGAAACATAGAAAATAGGTGCAGGAGTAGGCCATTCGGCCCTTCGAGCCTGCACCGCCATTCGATAAGATCATGGCTGATCATTCCTTCAGTACCCCTTTCCTGCTTTCTCTCCATACCCCTTGATCCCCTTAACCGTAAGGGCCATATCTAACTCCCTCTTGAATATATCCAATGAACTGGCATCAACAACTCTCTGCGGCGGGGAATTCCACAGGTTAACAACTCTCTGAGTGAAGAAGTTTCTCCTCATCTCAGTCCTTAATGGCCTGCCCCTTATCCTAAGACTGTGTCCCCTGGTTCTGGACTTCCCCGACATCGTGAACATTCTTCCTGCATCTAGCCTGTCTAGTCCAGTCAGAATCTTGTATGTTTCTATGAGATCCCCTCTCAACCTTCTAAACTCCAGTGTATAAAGGCCCAGTTGATCCAGTCTCTTCTCATATGTCATTCCAGCCATCCCGGGAATTAGTCTGGTGAACCTTCGCTGCTCTCCCTCAATAGCAAGAATGTCCTTCCTCAGATTAGGAGACCAAAACTGAACACAATATTCCAGGTGGGGCCTCACCAAGGCCCTCTACAACTGCTCCTATACTCAAATCCCCTTGCTATGAAGGCCAACATACCATTTGCCTTCTTCACCGCCTGCTGTACCTGCATGCCAACTTTCAATGACTGATGAACCATGACACCCAGGTCTCGTTGCACCTCCCCTTTTCCTAATCTGCCGCCATTCAGATAATATTCTGCCTTTGTGTTTTTGCACCCAAAGTGGATAACCTCACAGTTATCCACATTATACTGCATCTGCCATGTATTTGCCCACTCGCCTAACCTGTCCCAGTCACCCTGCAGCCTCTTCGTGTCCTCCTCACAGATCACATCGTCACCAAGTTTAGTGTCATCTGCAAACTTGGAGATATTACACTCATTCCATCATCTCAATCATTAATATATATTGTAAAGAGCTGGGGTCCCAGCACTGAGCCCTGCGGCACTCCACTAGTCACTGCCTGCCATTCTGAAAAGGACCCGTTTATCCCGACTCTTTGCTTCTTGTCTGCCAACCAGTTCTCTATCCACGTCAGTACATTACCCTCAATACCATGTGCTTTGATTTTCCACACCAATCTCTTGTGTGGGACCTTGTCAAAAGCCTTTTGAAAGTCCAAATACACAACATCCACTGGTTCTCCCTTGTCCACCCTACTAGTTACATCCTCAAAAAATTCCAGAAGATTTGTCAAGCATGATTTCCCTTTCATAAATCCATGCTGACTTGGACCAATTTTATCACTGCTCTCCAAATGCGCTGCTATTTCATCCTTAATGATCGATTCCAACATTTTCCCCACCACCGATGTCAGGCTAACTGGTCTATAATTACCCGTTTTCTCTCTCCCTCCTTTTTTAACAAGTGGTGTTACATTAGCAAACCTCCAGTCCATAGGAACTGATCCAGAGTCGATAGACTGTTGGAAAATTATCACCAATGCATCCACTATTTCTCGGGTCACTTCCTTAAGTATTCTGGGATGTAGACTCTCAGGCCCTGGGGATTTATCAGCCTTCAACCCCGTCAATTTCCCTAACACAATTTCCCGCCCAATAAGGATATCCTTCAGTTCCTCCTTCTCACTAGTCCTTCGGACCCCTAGTATATCGGGCAGGTTATTTGTGTCTTCCTTTGTGAAGACAGAACCAAAGTACTTGTTCAATTGGTCTGCCATTTCTTTGTTCCCCATTCACCCGAATCCGACTGCAAGGGACCAACGCTTGTCTTCACTAATCTTTTTCTCTTCACATACCTATAGAAGCTTTTGCAGTCATTTTTTATGTTTACGGCAAGCTTCCTCTCGTACTCTATTTTCCCCCTCTTAATTAAACCCTTTGTCCTCCTCTGCTGTATTCTAAATTTCTCTCAGTCCTCCGGTTTGCTACTTTTTCTGGAAAATTTGTATGCCTCGTGCTTGGATTTAACACTATCCTTAATGTCCCTTGTTAGCCACAGTTCAGCCAACTTCCCCGTTTTATTTTTACTCCAGACAGGGATGTACAATTGTTGAAGTTCGTCCATATGGTCTTTAAAGGTTTGCCATTGCTTATCCACCGTCAACTCTTTAAGTATCCTTTGCCAGTCTAATCTAGCCAATTTGCACCTCATACCATCAAAGTTACCTTTCCTTAAGTTCAGGACCCTAGTTTCTGAATTAACTTTATCACTCTCCATCTTAATAAAGAATTCTACCATATTATGGTCACTCTTCCCCAATGGGCCTCGCACAACAAGATTGCTAATTAGTCCCTTCTAATTATACATCATCCAGTCTCGGATGGCCAGCTCTCTAGTTGGTTCCTCGACATATTGGTCTAGAAATCCATCCCTAATGCACTCCAGGAAATCCACCTCCATCGCACAAGCCAGCCCCTAAGGCCTGTTCCTCACTCTGGAGTGTCTTAATAAAGACTGAGGTCACTGTTACTTTAACCTCCCTGTGCGCAGTCTCTTCTGTGTTAGGAACACAATACATATGTCATTATGGAGGAACTAGTCAAGTATTGCATCACAGTGTCTAGGTCATGCTTTCTCAGATCCATTTTTGTAAGAATAGATTTCCCAATTTTTTGCCCTCTTCTGGTGAGGTAATTGAACTTGCCTCACTGGTCTACAGTTCTGGGGGTGAGAGTTGGCAATCAGTGCTGCTCCCGCCAGGTGGCACAACTGACCTTTCTGGAAGGTCTCCTGCCACAATCACCCAGGAGTCTGTGTCTCCTGAGCTCAGATTCCTCAAGAAATCCTTGCAGATGAGACACCTTGAAATTGTGGAATCATCTTTTCTGTCTGTGTGATGTGTCCTGCTGTGTTGTTTGGCTATATGCCAGCTGCTCCAAAGTAGGAGAAAAAGATTCATGAGACATACAATGAAGTTAGCTGATAGTCAAGTGAGTAAGCCAAGCACTGTTCCTTACTTAGTTGCTAGTCCCCCAGTCTGTTGCTGCTGTGTTCAACCAGAACTGGCTTTTTAAAGGCTGCACTCTAATTTCAATGCAGCCTGCAGATTAGTCATTTTACACAGGATTTATGCCAATACTCCTATGGATATGTAAAGAAGCTGACCCTGGAAAATCTCATGTAAGCGTCACTCCTGATCATCAGCAGGCATAAATCTTCTTTCCCTGTCGTAAAAGTAGTGCAACTCACTGCCTGGAAATATTTTCCCACTGACTCTTACTGGAGAGTCTATTCAGTTGATGCTGGCGCTTCCCCAAAAGCACTTGTAGGCCCTTTGTGTGATCGCTTACTTAATTGAAAAGGAGAATATTTTCTGTCGCACAAGCTATGGTCTATTTGGATACCGATTAAACAAAATGAACAAAAATTCCCACACATTCAAACAAGGAATCAGCGCAAGCCTTCCCTGCTAATTTTGATATATTAGTTACTTGCCAGTGACCCCATTTCTCCAAACTCACTTTCTGCGGTGCAGAAAACCTAATTGCCAGAAACAAAATTCAGGGAGACAATACAGCTAGGTTACCCTTTACATTCTATTATGTTTCCTCAGTGATTTACCCCTGCACGCTGCTCCCTCCAATAGCCCCGGCCTGCTGATGGTCTTGCAGGCCAGGACCGTGCCCGAGGGTGACGGCTGTGAAGTCAGGTCGCTGATTGCAGTGCAGGCATTCACAGCAAGGGGGGGGGGGGGCGGCGTAGGGCGAAGGAGCGGCAAGAGTTTGTTGAAGGAAGTGACCGGGGCCCAGGAGAAGCATGAGTCTGGGACCCAGAAGAGGCGAGGGCCCAGGGGCAGCATGGGCCAGCCTACACTGCTATATGTGCGCTTGGTCCATGCAGCAGAGCTAGTCTCCAGTCGTCCTGGTTAATCCTTACCACTGGACCAAGACCTAGCTCTTTCAAGCCTGTGTAGTGGCTGGTGTGCAACGGCCACCACACGTTAAAAAAATCCACGCACAGGCATCTTCCACCCTCCAAGATGTAGTTCTGGATCTGGAATATTAGGTCCTTTATTGAAACACCTGTGAACCATCCCTTTTTGGCGTGGAAGCAAGTCATCCTCGCTTCGAGGGACTGCCGATGATGATGATGGTGATGATGATGATGATGATTATGTTTCCTCAAATTCAAGTATGTGTTATAAATTTTGGGTCTGCTTTGGATATTCACACAGGTTTAGCATCATCAGTCTTTCCTGTAAGCAGATCCCATATCCTTTTATGATTAGGAGTTTACCTTTGCTGTCCAATATCTAGTCATATGATAGCTGATCCAGGAGTTGTAGCAACGGAATCCTTTTTTATGTGAACTAGATACTGTAATCTTTCACGTGTCTCCATATCCCTTTTTCCTATCTTCCAGAAGGTGGATTGATGAACACGTGAGAAAAGAGCAGTAGTAAACCAACAAATGGGCTTTTTTACATGTAATACATGAACAAACAAGATAAAGTTTACAATGAATTTCAATTTAAAACACTCCTTGTAGCATCGGACATTAACAAAGCACACTACACTATTCTGGTTCGTGGACTAATCTTACTTTATTGACAAATAAATCTCTGAAACTTGTCGGGTTAAACCGAGGAGTTCTCTCTGCAGAAGGAGTACATCATGTCCGCTGGTACGCTTGAGGCCTTCCGTGACTGGTGGGCACCAGAGGAACTGGAGTGCATTGTCGCTAGTGGAGATAATTTTGTGTAATTTGATACGTAACATTTGTTTTATTTAAAATTTGGATGCTTGTTGTTTGTACCCATTTGAAAAAGGGCACTTTTGTTCAATTAATGTTAGATTTTGGTTGATGATACCGGACCAACCCAGTACTGTCCTAATTGGCAATTATGAGTAGAAAAGGAATTCTCATCCGCTGTCTCTGATCTAAATTATTGTAGACTCACTGACTTCCACTTAGACAGGAAGCCAAATACTTGATCTATGAAATAAAAACAGAAAATGCTGTTAATACTCAGCAGGTCAGGAAGCATCTATGGAGCGAGAACCTATGAGAACTTTACAGTATAAATGCACACGAGGCCCATACTTAAGAGAAGGTCACACTGCGACCAGTTACCTTTATTACCAAGACCTCAAGTGATGAAGGTGGGTGGAGCTTCCCCTTTTATACCTGAAAGTCCAGGTTAGGAGTGCCCACCACAATGTTCTCAAGGTGTAAAACTTAGGTCAGCTGATACATGGGTTACAATGATAGTTGAATACATGACATCACCTCCCCCGCAAAGTCTTATTGGGATCACAGGTTAAGTCTCTCTGGTGGTTTACGCTCCCTTGTAGAGTGCCTAAGTTGGGGCTCCGGTTGTTGGGCGCTGGCCTGAGTGTCTGCTGTTTGCGGTGCCTCAGGCCTGTCCGGACTGCCCACAGTGACTGGGCACTCCTCCACCTGGTTCTGGTGTTCGGTCACCTGTGGTGGAGTAAAGTCTACGTTGTGTTCTTCCTCTGCTTCTTCTATGGGGTTGCTGAACCTCCTTTTCGTTTGATCCACGTGTTTGCGGCAGATTTGTCCATTGGTAAGTTTAACTACCAAAACCCTATTCCCCTCTTTGGCAATTACAGTGCCTGCAAGCCATTTGGGCCCTGCAGCATAATTAAGGACAAAAACAGGGTCATTGACATCAATACATCGCGCCCTCGCATTCCTGTCATGGTAGTCACATTGTGACTGATGCCTGCTCTCAACAATTTCTTTCAGAGTGGGGTGTATAAGGGATAACCTGGTTTTGAGCGTCCTTTTCATTAGCAGCTCTGCGGGTGGAACCCCTGTGAGCGAGTGTGGTCGGGATCTATTGGCCAACAGGAGGCGTGATAAGCGGCTTTGTAGGGAACCCCCTTGGATTCTGGGCAGCCCCTGTTTGATTATCTGCACTGCTCGTTCTGCCTGGCCGTTTGAGGCCGGCTTGAACGGTGCCGTTCTGACATGGATGATTCCATGGATTGAATGTATAATAACGTCATCATGTATATCCACTGCCACCTGTCATGTATTCAACCAGCATTGTAACCCATGTATAAACTGACCTAAGTTGTACACCGTGAGAACACTGACCACGAGGTGGGAGACACTCCTAACCTGGACCTTCAGGTATAAAAGGGGAAGGTCCACCCACCTTCATCACTTGAGTGCTAAGGAATAAAGGACAGGTCACAGACTGACCTTCTCTCAAGCATGGGCCTCGTGTGCATTTATACTGTGTAGTAAGGACGTATCAATGACGACAAGAAACTGGGATTTAAACCACGCCACTAGCAGAACAGACGAGAGGTACTGTGTTAAGGAATGGTTGGGACAGAGATTCAACATTGTTAAAGCAGCACACAGTTCTCCAGGCAGACAAGGGCAGTCAGGCATGCCCCAACATGTAGTCGAACCCAGAGGGGGAGTTCGACAGAGACAATGGCAAGCTGAAAGCGATTCACGCCATTGCAAGGGATAATGCGGCCAGTAATGGGGCCATCAACACCTGTTAATGGTGCACTCAAGGACAATAACAGGGGCAGTCAGGGACGATCGACTGGCAAGGGACCTTTTGTTTCAAACCGCAACTCATGCTGGAGGCGTGGAGGCATACATTCAGCCGGAGTTTGCAGAGATGAGCAAAATACCTGCAGAAATTGCAGAAATGGACACTGGGGGAAATCGCTGGAAGCTGAAGTTCAGCGAGTTCATGTGGAGCACGTATACAGTTCATACACCAGGACGCAACCGATAATGATGAAAGTGCTCCTCAATGGCATCCCAGTATCAATGGAGTTAGACACGGGTGCCAGCCAGTCCCTGATGGGTATCAAACAGTTTGAAAAGTTGTGGGCATCCAAGGCCAGGAGGCCAAAATTATCCCGATTGACGCACAGCTACGGACTTACACAAAGCAGATCATTCCGGTGCTAGGCAGCGCCACGGTCGTCGTGACCCACAAAGATTCGGAGAACAGGTTGCCACTCTGGATTGTCCCAGGGGACGGTCCCGCACTACTGGGGAGGAGTTGGCTTGCTGTCATGAACTGGAAATGGGGCGATGTCAATGCAATTTCCTCTGTGGAGCGAGTAGCATGCTCACAGGTCCTGGACAAATTTGACTCATTATTTCAACCCGGCATTGGCACTTTCATGGGGGCCAAGATAGTGATTCACATAAACCCGGACGCCAGACCAGTACACCACAAGGCCAGAGCGGTGCCGTACGTGATGGGGGAAAAGATAGAAGGTGAATTGGACCGCCTGTTGAGGGAAGGCATCATCTCGCCAGTCGAATTCAGTGACTGGCGAGCCCGATTGTGCCGGTGCTCAAGGCGGATGGGTCGGTCAGGATATGTGGCGATTACAAGGCCACCATCAATCAGGTGTCACTCCAAGACCAGTACCCGCTACCGAGAGCGGAGGACCTCTTTGCGACGCTATTCGGTGGCAAACTTTTTTCAAAATTGGACCTGACCTCAGCTTACATGACCCAGGAGCTGGCGAGTGAGTCGAAGAAGCTGATCACCATCACGACACACAAGGGGTTGTTTGAGTACAACAGATGTCCGTTCGGGATTTGCTCGGCTGCCGCGATCTTCCAACGAAATATGGAAAGCCTCCTCAAGTCGATTCCAGGAACGGTGGTTTTTCAGGACGACATCCTCATTACGGGTTATGATACTGAAGAACACCTCCACAACCTGGAGGAGGTGCTACGCAGACTGGACTGGGTAGGTCTGCGACTGAAAAAGGCGAAGTGCGTCTTCCTAGCTCCAGAGGTAGAATTCCTGGGGATGAGGGGAGCAGCAGACGGGATCAGCCCTACTGCATCCAAGACGGAAGCGAATCAGAGAGCACCCAGACCCCGAACGAGCTGCGTTCGTTCCTGGGGCTCCTAAACTATTTTGGTAACTTTCTTCCCAAATTGAGCACGCTGCTAGAGCCACTACACGTGCTCCTACGCAAAGGTCGCGAATGGGTCTGGGGGGACAGCCAGGAAAGGGCTTTTAATAGAGCATGCAATTTGTTATGTTCCAACAATGTGTTAACGCTATATGACCCATGTAAGAAACTTGTGTTAACGTGCGATGCATCGTCCTATGGTGTCGGGTGTGTGTTGCAGCATGTCAATGCCAAGGGTCAGTTACAGCCGGTAGCTTATGCCTCCAGGAGTCTGTCCCAGGCAGAAAGGGGCTACGGAATGATAGAAAAGGAGGCGCTCGCATGTGTATATTCGGTAAAGAAAATGCACCAGTACCTGTTTGGCAGGAAATTTGAGCTGGAGACAGATCACAAACCCCTAACGTCCCTTTTGGCCGACAACAAGGCCATAAATGCAAACGCATCGGCCCTCATACAGAGGTGGGCACTCACGTTAGCTGCCTATTACTACACAATTCGGCACAGACCGGGCACCGAAAACTGCGCCGATGCACTCAGCAGGCTCCCACTAGCCACCACTGAGGGGGCTACCGAGCATGGTGCTGAGATGGTCATGGCTGTTGAAGCTTTCGGAAGCAAAGGCTCACCCGTGACAGCCCGTCAGATTAAAGTCTGGACAAATAGAGACCCGCTATTGTCTCTAGTCAAGAAATGTGTCCTGAATGGGGACTGGGCAGCCACGTACAGGGCATGCCCTGAGAAATTTAAACCATTTTACAGGCGCAAGGATGAGCTCTCGATTCAGGCCGATAGCCTACTGTGGGGAAACCGCGTAGTCATGTCCCAGATGGGCAGAGAGGTGTTCATCAGAGAACTCCTCAATGGGCACCCGGGCATTGTCACGATGAAGGCAATTGCCAGGTCACACGTTTGGTGGCCAGGGATAGACGCAGATCTGGAACTTTGTGTTCGCAGGTGCAACATGTGTGCCCAGCTGGGCCATGCGCCCAGGGAAGCCCCCCTTAGCCCCTGGCCATGGCCCGCCAAGCCTTGGTCACGCATCCATGTGGACTACGCAGGTCCTTTCATGGGGAAAATGTTTTTGGTTGTAGTCGACGCCTACTCCAAATGGATCGAGTGTGACATTTTAAATTCAAGCACATCCTCTGCCACAGTAGAAAGTCTACGGGCAATGTTCGCCGCCCACGGTCTACCGGACATCTTGGTCAGCGACAATGGCCCGTGCTTCACAAGCACTGAATTCCAGGACTTCATGGCAGGCAATGGAATTAACCATGTTAGAACGGCACCGTTCAAGCCGGCCTCAAACGGCCAGGCAGAACGAGCAGTGCAGATAATCAAACAGGGGATGCTCAGATTCCAAGGAGGTTCCCTACAAACCCGCTTATCACGCCTCCTGTTGGCCTATAGATCCCGACCACACTCGCTCACAGGGGTTCCACCCGCAGAGCTACTAATGAAAAGGACGCTCAAAACCCAATTATCCCTTATACACCCCACCATGAAAGAAATTGTCGAGAGCAGGCGCCAGTCACAATATGACTACCATGACAGGAATGCGAGGGCGCGATGTCTTGATGTAAATGATCCTGTTTTTGTCCTCAACTATGCTGCAGGGCCCAAATGGCTCGCAGGCACTGTGGTTGCCAAAGAGGGAAATAGGATTCTGGTAGTTAAACTTACCAATGGACAAATCTGCCGCAAACATGTGGATCAAACAAAAAGGAGGTTCAGCAACCCCATAGAAGAAGCAGAGGAAGAACACGATATAGAGTTCACTCCACCACAGGTGACCGAACACCGGAACCAAAGGGAGGAGAGCCCAGTCACTGTGGGCAGTCCGGACAGGCCTGAGGCACTGCAAACAGCAGACACTCAGGCCAGCGCCCAACAACCGGAGCCCCAACTCAGGCGCTCTACAAGGGAGTGTAAACCACCAGAGAGACTCAACCTGTGATCCCAATAAGACTTTGGGGGGGGAGGTGATGTCATGTATTCAACCAGCATTGTAACCCATGTATAAACTGACCTAAGTTGTACACCGTGAGAACACTGACCACTAGGTGGGAGACACTCCTAACCTGGACCTTCAGGTATAAAAGGGGAAGCTCCACCCACCTTCATCACTTGAGTGCTAAGGAATAAAGGACAGGTCACAGACTGACCTTCTCTCAAGCATGGGCCTCGTGTGCATTTATACTGTGTAGTAAGGATGTATCACCACCATTAAAAGCCTCCGGGCCATGTTCGCCACCCATGGTTTGCTCGACGTCCTTGTTAGTGAGAATGGATCGTGTTTCACCAGCTCGGGATTCAACAAGTTCCTGACCCACAATGGCATTAAGCATGTCAGGTCTGCCAATTTAAGCCCGATCAAGCGGAACAAGTAGTCCAAACCATCAAGCAGAGCTTGAAACTCGTAACGGATGGCTTCTTACAGACCCGGTTATCTCGGGTCCTGCTCAGCTACCGGACACGCCCCACTCACTCACGGGGTTCTTCCTGCAGAATTGCTAATGAAGAGAGCACTGAAAACCAGGCTCTCCTTAGTCCACCCGGATCTCAATGATCACGTGGAAACCTGACGGCACGATCGCGTGACATTGAGGTTAATGATCCTATGTTTGTTCTCAATTACGGTTATGGTTCCAAATGGATTGCTGGCACTGTTTTAGCCAAGGAGGGGAATAGAGCATTTTTTGTTAAACTGTTGAATGGGCAAACGTGTCGAAAGTACTTGGATCAGATCAAATTGCGATTCACTGACAACCAAGAACAGTTTGAAGAAGACTTTACCATCTATGATCCACAAAAACACACCCAACCAGCAATCAACCTCGCTGTCAACCACGAGGATGAACCCACCATGCCCGACAGTCCGATCAGACCAGCCACGCTGCTGTTCAGCAATGATCCGACCAACTCACCCATGCCAGGACTTCAACTCAGGCGATCAATCCGGGAACGCAGGGCACCAGATCGCCTCAACTTATAAATAACTTGTACATAAGACTTTGGAGGGGAGTGATGTTATGTATGTAAACCTTACCAATGAGTAAGACTTGCCGCCAGGAGGCACACCTGTGGAAGACCCAAGGGTCACTTGTGCACCCTGGTCAAGCAGGTATAAAAGGCAATCCACCAGTCTGCTTCCTCACTTTGGAGTTACATTAAAGAGACCAAGGTCACAATGGTTTGCGCTTACAACACAGTCTTGTGGAATTATTCTGAAAACAGTGGTAGTCCGTCTTGCAGTCGTCAGCTCCTGTCATGGCGCGGGTGATGCGCACATACTTGTGATCCCTGGCTCGGACAATGACATAGTCGAGCAGGTGCCAGAGTTTGGAGCAAGGGTGTTGCCACGATGCCTTGTATTTGTCCCTCTGACGGAACAGGGTGTTGGTGATGAGGAGTTCATGTTCTAGATATTATGTCAGGAGTAGGGTACCACTGGAGTTGGCCTTCCCTACCCCCTCTCTGCCAATCATTCCTCCCCAGAAGGCTGTGTCTTTGCCGACCTTGGCATTAAAGTTACCTAGGAGGATCAATTTGTCACCTGTGGGGTTGCGGGACAGGGATGTCTCGAGGTTGGAATAAAAACTTTCTTTAACCTCATCCGTTGCATCGAGCGTTGGGGCATACACACTGATGACTGTGGCGCATTGGTTCCGGGATGGGGTAAGATGAAGAATCATGAGGCGTTTGTTAACCCCTCAGGGGGAGTCTTTAAGGCGGTCGACCAGTTCACTTTTGATGGCGAAGCCGACTCCATGAAGGCGGCGTTCTTCCTCTGGTTTTCCATTCCAGAAAAAGGCGTAACCTCCACCATCTTCCTTGAGCTGGCCTTCCCCTGCCCGACGGGTCTCGCTTAGGGCGGCGATGTCAATGTCAAAATATCTAAGTTCCCGGGCAACTACGGCGGTGCAGCGTTCCGCCTGTTGCTGTTCGAATTGTTCATGAGGGTCCTGATGTTCCCGGTCCCGAACTTCATATTAACAAAGTGGAAGATGCTTGTGCGTGAGTTCTTTTAAGGTGGGGTAGCCGCTGCACACCGGCGACCACATGGGCTTAGCTGAGCAAGGTCTTGGTCCAGTGGCAAGGGGGTCCAAGACAACTGGAGACCAGACACTGCTGTATGAGCCTAATTGCCTATGGTGAGGTGTTGGCCGCAGGCTCGGTGCTGAGTAGCGCCATTGATGGCAGGTGGCCCGAGGCTTGGTTGGGGGGCAGGCATTGGGAAGATCAGCTGTCCGCTGGGATTTTGAGGGATATTTTAAAAAGTTTCTTCCAAGGTTTCCAAAGTTATTTAAAAGTTTCTCCAAAGGTTTCCAAGTTGATCATATTGAATGGTGGTGCAGGCTCGAAGGGCCGAATGGCCTGCTCCTGCACCTATTTTCTATGTTTAAGAGTATTTCCAAATTGTTTAAAAAGTTACTCAGGTTGATTAAAAGTTTAAAAAATAGATTTAGAGTTTGATTAAAAGTTGATAAAAAGTCAAAAATGTAAATCGGTAGTAGGTTATAAAAATGTTCCCAAATTGTTTAAAAGTTTAAAAGTTGATTAAAAGCTTACGATTTAAGTCAGTTGTAGGAATTCCGGCCCCTCGAAGAAATTACAGCAGTTTTGTCCCTTTGGACAGTTGAATGCCGGCCCCGGAATCCCTTCGGCCGGTTCAAAGCCGATCCCGGAGTCCCTTTGGCCGGCGGCGGTCCCGGAGTCCCTTTGGCCAGTTCAACGCCGGTCCCGGTGTCCCTTCGTCCGGTTCAAAGCTGATCCCGGAGTCCCTTTGGCTGGGTCAACGCCGGTTCAGGCCCTCAAAACTGCCACCAAGCTCATGGTCTACAGGGCTGTAGTAGTACCTGCCCTCCTGTATGGCTCAGAGACATGGACCATGTACAGTAGACACCTCAAGTCACTGTAGAAATATCACCAACGATGTCTCCGCAAGATCCTACAAATCCCCTGGGAGGACAGGCGCACCAACATCAGTGTCCTCGTCCAGGCTAACATCCCCAGCATTGAAGCACTGACCACACTCGATCAGCTCTGCTGGGCAGGCCAAATAGTTCGTGTTATGTCCTTAATACTCTTATGAATGACTCCACGAGGTCTAGTATTGTACTTGAGCTGCTGTGACCTTAGTCCCATTTATTGTAACTCCAGAGTGAGGCACAACCATGGTGGGCAGCCTTTTACACTGGGCCCTGCACAACTATGCAGGTGACCCTTAGGTCTCCCACCGCAGTGCCCTCTGGTGGCACATCTTATGTGACTACACAGTTAGTATACATGGTCTACATACATGACATCACTTCCCCCAAGTCGTTAATGCAAATTGACTCGTACATTGACGGTGACCTGGGCTTTGTTCTTCCTGGTTGACCATTGGAGGGTCGTTTCTAGCTTGGGTGGGTTGGTAGTGAGATTTGTTGCCAGTGGAGGTCCCCATGGTTTCTGGTTTTGAGTCCATGACTACTCCATTTTCCCCCCCACACAGAGATCATGGTAATGGCCCGTTACATGCAAGTTGCATTCAAGTTCATCACATGGGTTTTACATTTACATCTTGGTACATTTGTTGGGTGGATTACAGATGCGTTTCTTTTTGTGTGGTACATTTACATGATCAGTACAGGTATATCAGTACAGGTACACAAGGACAGTCTAGTTCCAGCACGGCCGGATGAGATCCGGATCATCTTGTGGCGGCGCAGCGCCCCATGCTAATGGTGTCTGTGGGTGAGGTGAGCTCATTTTGCTCGAGTTGCTGGAGATCAGAGCTCTTGCCGTTACTCCTAGTGTTGGGCAGGCCCAAAGACAGCTGATGTATCTGTGACCTCCCTGTCCTTTTCGTTTGCACAGTGACACTGCTGCTCCCTGGGAGCTCTTGGGCATTGTCGTGGTGGCGAGTGGGTTTGTGGGCTGTGCCTTTTTCACCCGGGTAGTGGGCAACGGTAGCCGATTGTGAGCATAGGCACAGTTTACTGTTTCTGGCCCGTGGCAGTTCATGCCATTGGGTGTCTGCAATGTTAAACTGATCTGAGGCAGGATATCGCTACCGGTGCGTCTGCTCTCTGGGGATCGTTTACTCTGCGGCTTGTCTACTTCTGTCAGCACTGGGGACACTTTATGATACATTGTTCTGGTCCCGGGGACGCAGGCTACAGCATTGGGTAATCCTCTGTGTCATGTATCCTACATGGTTACTGCTTGTACTATTACAAGGTGTGCCACCAGAGGGCACTTGTAGGTTACCTGTACAGGTGTGCCAGGCCTAGTATAAAAGGCAGGCCACCAGGTATGATCCTCACTCTGGAGTTGCATTAAATGGACTAAGGTCACTACAGTTCAAGCACAATACACTGTCTCGTGGAATCATTATTAGAGCATCTGAAGACATAACACTCTGGACCTGTATCCGACCGTTAGGTGTTCGCTCGCTACATTGGCTGATTGCAATTTGCACCCGACATCGCTCAACAACATTTTGCTCGTTCCAGTTGGACTTTTACATTGGTTATCAATTTCAAGCAGTTCATTCAAACATTCAAACATGGCGGGTTGCTGGCCTCCTTTAAAATGGCTTGACTACTTTTACCTCAATCATCTTCCTTGCGTGGAACCACGTGTTGTTGCTCCATTAGCGCTGCACCTCTTGGTTTGGATGCCATCTTTTCCCTGTCCATGATGTCGACTGCCGCGATCTTCTTTCCCAGGGATTCTGCCACTGAAGCTGGGAAGGCCCCCGGATTCCAATCTTCCTCCCCCTGAGTCCTGCCACTGAAACCGGGAAGGTGCGTTCGGGTCGTCTCGGCCGGATCATCGCCACATAGTTGTGATGAGCGGTCTGTGCCTCGGGGGCTGCGCGGATCTGCTCTCTGGTGCCTGGTCCAACCGAAGGTGGGGGCTTGCTCTGTGAATGTTTAAAAATGTATAGAGACATTGAAGTTAAGAACGTAGGAATTGTATAGGGACAGTATAAGCTAACAAAGAATTCATGGAGGAATAGCCATGACATCTCAGACTCGAGACTGCGAAATGTTACAACACTAACACATATTGAAACAAAACCCACAGCTTGCAGAAAAACCTCAGGGTCTTATTAAATCATGTTATTAACCTGAAACATTAACAGAAGGTCTTTGTTTAAAATCAGACCATACTTAGGTCGGCTTATGAGTGGACAAAGGGAAAGAGAGATCAAAAGGGATAAGCTGAACTAGGATGTCACTCTAGCCCTATCTTGTTATCTTTTGCCGAAAATGTATAACCGTCGTCCCTTTACAATGTAACGTCACTTTGTCCGTAGGAAGTGGGTGCGATCTATCAGGAAGCATTCCTTCTGTCTGATAAGGTCCCCGATCGGGATTTGCTTTTTAAATAAAAGCTTGCTTTGTTTAAAGCACAAACGGTATTCGTTTCAGTAATTTTGCTGAACCAGATTGAGGGAAAAGAATCCACATTTACATTTGGTGTCAGAAGTGGGATCTCAACGGACGACTGCCGAAAACTTGCGAATTAAGAGCCAGACTAGCCTTGGACGAGACGAGGGGAAAGTGGCCACTGGAGTGAGTATGATTTCAATACTGCTCCAGTTTCCCCCGGTTTCAAAAGCCTGAGGAAAGTTTAGCCACTCGCTGGTTCTCAGGTAGTGTCTGAACAAGATCCAGGACAATCTGGTGAATACCTTTCAAACTTAGAATAGGGATAGAGATAGGGAGATACGCAAACCAAGCGGCGACTCGGAAAGATAGGTTAGAATAGGTAAGTCTGACTGGGTTCGAGGCCCAGAGCCTGCCTGGGTTCGAGGCCCAGAGCCTGCCTGGGTTCGAGGCCCAAGTAAAACCGCGCGGCAATGCGGAGAGAGAGAGAGAATCGCGCGAACCGCGTAGGGAAACGTGGAGGTTAGGGAATTACGTAAAATGAAGCTGCGAGACTACGCGGGACTGTGTAAATTTTAAATTGTACTTACGCCAGGTACAGCGTGATCTTGTATATCACTTGGTCCGCCTAGGCTCTGGGTAAGATAACTGAAACCACCACGGGGCGACGTGGAGACAATCAGGTCTAATTAGGACCCTGATCCAACGTGCGGCGACACAGGATGGGTAATTTAGATAAAACTACGAATTCCCTGAAAGGTCATGGATCCAAAAATTAATAGGAAAGAAGAGAGACTCTTGTGAACGTCTGTTTTAAATGAGAAATGCTTGTGTGATTTTTATTGTGAAAAAAAAAAGCCGGGGTGTTGTGGTTTGTTTTAGCTCCACCCACTTTTTCAAACAGAATGAAAGTTTTTTTAACCTTTCGTAGTGTTGTCCTGTATGTGGGAAGTTTAAGAGTGTGAACCTTATTGAATTGCGTATATTCGGATGATAAGTTACGGAGCCAGGAAATGCACAAAGGATAGGTTTGTTGAGTAAAAAAAAAGAAAAAAATACATGGTCCCAGTGGTTAAAAAAAGGATTTGACATGCTCACTTACTTGTCGAAAGAAAACATTCAGAGAAGGCACAGCAAAACAACTGAGATGGATTCAAAAGGATTCAAAAAAATATTATATTAAATAACACGACCTTGAGGCTGGAACAATTGAGATAACGAAAAGCAGTCCACAGCCTACGTGCCAGACTTCCCTCTAGTTATGGAAAAGACAAAAAAAAGAAGTAACGTACTAAATAGGTGCTGAAAGAAGAAAAAAAATGTTCTGAGATTTTAAATTATGAGAAAAGTTCTATTGCAGTCTAAAAAAAAAATACATCACTCCTGTCGAGTTGGCAGAAAAACTCCATTAAATTAGAGCTTTCATTGACAGAAGGAGGACATATTAAAAACCGTAGACGTCTTAAAGAAAGAGTGCACGCACGAGAAACGTACTCAGAGTTCCACTGGGACCTCTGAGAAAGGTATCGATAGACTACTTAGTTAAAATGGTTGGCTTTGCATTGACCGAGGCTGGTGACGAAATTGAATTTCAGTAAACAAATAGCTATTAAAAATGTGTGGTCTCATTTTAAATCAATTAAAAAAAATATCTTTGGCAAGTACTTGAATTGGAGTTTAATCAAATGCTGCCTTTCCTGATGAAAAGATTTTTTTTTCAGATGGTTACGTGAAGTCACGTAATGACATCAGGTCTTCTTACAAACCTGTAAAGGAGTTAACCCTTTCCATTGACAGCCATCTCATACTGAACATTATCAATTTGGATTTCTTAATAGAAAAAAGACTCACCTAACAGAGGAATGGTGCGATAGTCAGAATAAAAATAAAAACAGAACTAGCTTATGTAATAATACTTGCCTGATACAATAAAGAAATAGATACTCAAACAAAACAAATTGAAGAGTTAAAAGGCTAAGATAAATAAGCTGAAAGGGATCCACAAACCCAACTTAACCCTGACCTCCGATTTCACGGAGTGACCTCGACATGCATGGATATAATGCAGAATCAAGGGACCTGTGGGCCCTGGTAAAGCAAACCCTGAGCCCAACTGAGCATGCCCGATTTCTAACTCACCTAGGACGTGCTACTCATGATGCATTGGTGGTTGCTCACCCTAACGATGATCAGGATCGCCGAAACGCTATCTTTAATGCTCTCACCACGACCCTTCAGAAGCCCATCAGTATGGCAGCAGTATTAGAAACTAAACCCAAACGAGAAGAAACTGCCGATGAATTCATGGAAAGATTTATTGAAATATACGGAAGTCAATCAGGAGATAATGCCTTCAGGGCAGGAGAGGATTCTCCTCAATTCTGCACTATCTTACTTCAGTGCCTGCCCTATTCGGTTGCTCACGCTATCCGGACAAAAAATTGGGCAGATAACAGTAAAGCCCAGATGGAAAGGGCGGTTAAATATTATTGGCAGGAAAAGAAAGGAGAGGGGGGAGGTGCGCCCCCAATCCGGGTCAAGACTGAATACGTGACTAGAAAGGAAGAGCCGCCTCGGGTGGAAGGACCAAAACCTGACCCAAGGGGATACCAGATGGAACCGCAGTATTGCATGCAGGGTTGGGTGGATAAACAGGGATACGGTTATATCAAACACCCAAATGGCCCGGGCCCTGCTAATTACAAACCACCCTACTGTCCCCGGCCTGGTATGGGAAGAGGTCGGGGCTGGGAAAGACGAGATGGATGCTTTATTTGTGGGCAAGAAGGATATTGGAATAGAAATTGTCCCTCCCATCAGCACGAAAAAGGAAGAGGAGGAAGAGGAGGGGGGGCAAGGGGGGAGAGGACGGGGATCTTACACTAACTTCTCCCAGAACAACCCCTTTGGCCAACCGTCCCCCGATTTGTATTGACTACGCAGCTTGATTGTGCAGGGACCCTCCCCGGATGACGAACCGATGATATTGTTAAAAATTCGGAATGAGTGGCAATCCTTCTTGATAGATACGGGAGCCTTCATGTCTTCTGTACAATCAAAGCTTACACTCCCCGCCTTCACTGAAACACAGGGACTGTCAGGATTCCTGGGACAAGTCTCTATATTCCCGGTGTCAGAACCGGCTAAAATGGGTTACCAGGAAGAATCGGTGGAACATCGATTTGTTATCACAACCAATCTGGACTGTAACTTGATGGCTAGAGACCTCCTCTGCAAATTCCAGTTGCATTTGGAGTGTGGAGATGATGGGATTATTGTAAAACAGGGAACCCTTAAGCGGCAGTATTATACCACTAGAACCCCTCAGTGGTGGTCTCTGGACCTGCCGCAGGCACCCTATCATGTGACCCTAGCATACAATCCCAGTGGAAAGAATCAGGACCTGCAGAACTTTTATCAGGATCACGAAGGGGAAGTGAAGGAAATTCTATTAAGGGCTAGAGTGACTGGACCGGAAGGGAAGGCAGATTTTGTGGAAATGGACAGCCCCCAACGGTGGCACCACATATTACTCAAAGTATTACCTCCCCACCACGCTAAAGATTGGGAAGTTATGGTGCGCCAGGCTATAGACGAGGCTGACCCTACCAGCCGGGATGTGCAAATTGTAAAACATGGCCGAACAGTCCAATTCCACGGGGACCCCGAGAAGGTCTTAACGACTCTGCAGCATCATATTGGCTCTGACATACCTGACTATGTGGATCCTCATGTGTGGGCAGAGGACCCCTCCCAAGTGGGTTATACTCCCATTGATCCGATTGAGATCCCAGTGCAGGGCAATGTGGACTGGCCCTCTATCCAACAGTACCCACTGAAATCACAGGCAATCCTAAACTGACCTTTCGGCACGGTACTGCAATTAATCCGGCCTGTTTTCTTACTGAGCCACCCCAAGATGATGAAGAACACAGTCATGATTGTTTATCTTTAATTCAAGAGGCCACATCAGTAAGGGAAGATTTAGTTGATGTACCAATTGAAGATCCAGACTGTATTATGTATGTTGACGGAAGTTCTTCTATTAATCCAGAAGGTACACGAATCTCAGGATAAGCCATAGTAAACCAGGAGAATCAGGTCTTGGAATCTGCCGCTTTTGAAACCGCCTATTCTGCCCAACAAGCTTAACTATTCGCCCTCACCCGAGCCTGTTTCTTGGCCAAAGACCTCAAAGTCAATATCTATACTGACTCTAGGCATGCCTTTGGGGTGGCCCATGATTTCGGACAATTATGGAAAAATAAGCAACTAGTATCTGATTTGTTGCAAGCCCTCATGCTCCCCAAACACATTGCCATTGTTAAATGTACCGCCCACACCACTGGAAAATCCCCGGTTGATATAGGGAACCACTGTGCTGACAAAGAGGCTAAACAGGCCTCTCGTGACCAACAGATGGTAGTGCCCAAAATGATGAGTCAGACTAAAAATTCTGCGAAGGATAAGTTAGCCTCGGAAAAACCAATGTCAACCATCCAAGATGTTATAAAAGCACAGGAGGACGCTCCTGAAAAAGATAAACTGTTGTGGAAATATTATGGATGTACTTATGACAATGTTTCTAAACTCTGGACCACTCCCACGGAACAGACTTGCATGTCTGATGAGTTGGCTCTATGGGTTATTGAATGTATGCATTTTGCTACTCATTGTGGAGCAAGGACCACGAGTGATACACTTTTGGCTACTTGGTGGCACCCTAGACTCCAGGCGCTCGCCCAGAACATCAGTAGTCGTTGCCTGGTTTGCCAGCAACATAATCCAGGGAAGGGAGTCCCCTGTGATTGGAGTAAAACGCCCCTACCCGAAGGTCCCTTTGAGACATTTCAGTTGGACTACATTGAGTTGCAAAAAGTTCAGTGTTACAAATATGTGTTAGTAATAGTAGATGTGTTTAGCAGATGGATTGAAGCCTACCCTACCCTGGACAATAAGGCTCAAACTGTTGTTAAGATGTTAATGAGGGAAATTGTTCCTAGATATGGTATCTCAGCTCGACTGATGACCACCTATGTTCTTTCTCTGACTCAGGCTCTGCGACTAGCTCACAACCAGGTTCAAGATGCTCACCTCGATCTCCCAGTTTTACCCGAATTGTCCCTCGTGGCACCAGGGAAGTATGGATTCGGAAGGGATTAGAGCCACAATGGGAGGGGCCTTTTCAGGTGTTACCCACTACCCCCACTGCAGCCAAGGTTGAGGGGAAAAGTGCCTGTGTTCACCTGCACCACTGCAAGCTCACCACTCTCTAACGAACCTATTTTACTGGTTATTCTAACTCCTGTTTCTGTTCCAGACTTCCTCTTTTCCATAGCTGAACAAGGCCGTTGGCATCCTAATTGGAACGTGGACCAGTTTGAACTTTTACCCGTAGTGATAGACAGCCAGCTACACCGACGGTGACCTGAGAAGAGAGACGGGAAAACTGAACTCTTTTAATCAGCAAAATAATTGGACTATTTATCTGAATCCTGAGCCATAAGATGAAACTGTGTCTGTATGCCACAGTCTGTATAATAGTGTTGATATATGACAGTTTTGGCGCATGGGAGGGGAGACAGAGACGAGAGCTCCATGTAAACACCTCTTTGTACATGTCTTATGTTTATGCGCAAAATGGGAACTTTTCTAGATGTTGGGTGTGTTCACATATCCCTATACATTCCAAAGGGGGAATTCCTTTGCGCCCCGTTCCACTAACCCTAACTGAGACTGTCAGATGGATTCAGAGCCAAACTATCACAAGAGGAGGGGGGCCAATACAATTAGTCAGACGTTCCAGGGATGGTACCAACCAACCTACGACCGTGGAAAGGAACCCCCATTCTTAGCCCTGACCAATACCTCGGGGATTGGGAGGCCAACCGGGGACATTTGTCTAACCCGAAATTACACCAGTAACAAGGGACATATCATAGGGTACAGCAAATGCCCAAACAGTCTCAACATCACCACAGGTGCACGAGTCACCATCCTCTCTCACCTTCCGAATAAAACAGGTGGAGGTTTGTGGGCCCAGTCCTGGGACCCGGAAGATGGACAGGGTCCTGTTATCTGGGATATGTGGTGCCATTTGTGCGGCAAGTACGTACCCTGGCGGAAGCACATGCCTCCAGCCGATACAAGCGAGCCATCACCCCCGCCGACACGTTCTTTGGGGTCATGATGTTCACAATCAGGATAGGATGTCTCATGGATGAAGTACAGAACCTAGAGACGATATTGGAACAGATAGCTAACAATACTGCTGAAGCTCTGGAGGGCATCACAGCTGAAATGGTAGCAATAAAGGACCGTAGCATTATAAAACCGAATGGCCCTCAATTACCTGTTAGCTGAGAAAGGGGGAACGTGTGCCCTGATAGGATCTGAATGTTGCACTTACATTCCTGATAGTTCAGAAAACATAACCAATCTCGCTGATCACATAAGAAGGGAGGTGAAGAAGTTATCCACACCGCAGAAGGATCTAGCTGGTTTGATTGGCTATCAGATGGATCTTGGAGATCCTATCTAATTGTTGGTTGCCTTACCCTTTGTTGTAAAGTAATGATGGCAAGGTTAGCAAACCCTCTTGTGGTCAAGGGCTCCTGAGTTATGATCCAACGAACTAAAGAACTACTCGACAATAACAACAATATGGATCAGGAAAGAGAGTGCAAACGGCTGAATGCGATACTCCTGGAATAGTCACCAGGGTTATCATGGAATGATAAAAGGAGGGAATGTGAATGTTTAAAAATGTATAGAGACATTGAAGTTGAGAACGTGGGAATTGTATAGGGACAGTATAAGCTAACAAAGAATTCATGGAGGAATAGCCATGACATCTCAGACTCAAGACTGCGAAATGTTACAACACTAACACATATTGAAACAAAACCCACAGCTTGCAGAAAAACCTCAAGGTCTTATTAAATCATGTTATTAACCTGAAACATTAACAGAAGGTCTTTGTTTAAAATCAGACCATACTTAGGTCGGCTTATGAGTGGACAAAGGGAAAGAGAGATCAAAAGGGATAGGCTGAACTAGGATGTCACTCTAGCCCTATCTTGTTAACTTTTGCCGAAAATGTATAACCGTCGTCCCTTTACAATGTAACGTCACTTTGTCCGTAGGAAGTGGGTGCGATCTATCAGGAAGCATTCCTTCTGTCTGATAAGGTCCCCGATCGGGATTTGCTTTTTAAATAAAAGCTTGCTTTGTTTAAAGCACAAACGGTATTCGTTTCAGTAATTTTGCTGAACCAGATTGAGGGAAAAGAATCCACATTTACAGCTCTGCCTCTGAGCACGGGGGACGTCGATCGCTGGAGGGATGAAGTCTTCTCAGTTCCAATGAATCTTCCCCATCCATCTTCTTCCAAGTAGCGTTGGTCCATCACCTGAAACAATCCACAATGGTAAATTGTACACTGCGCTATCATGGGATACACTTACATCCGCACTACTAACAACTGATACCAGTTCCTTGGTGTAGGTGTAGGTGCGCAGCTTTGCCTGAACCAGGATCAGCTTGGTCGTTCAGCTTGATCGTTCCATAACCTGACTGACTCGCCTCTGTGTCCACTTCCATGAAGACTGGAACGCTATTTATCTCGACTTCCATTATCATTGGAGGACAATCTGTGGTGCAGGTATATACTCCATATACTTCGTCCTGGGACTGAGCTGCCTTTCTAGCCATCTCCTCATAATCCACGCTGGATTCACAGTCAGCTGCTGACTCCTCTTCCACGTGGTGAGTCACAGCTCTTTTGCACATTCGCTGGAGGTGGCCCTTTGTGCTGCAGTCTTTGCACACATAGTCTCTGAACCAATACTGATGAGCCCTGTGAGCATGGTGCTACTCGACTTACGTTTGCACCCATCGGCGGACTCTGAGTTAAAGGACTCGGGGGGCCTGTACACTCTGCCCTGGGCAGATTCACATTCAACAGTTCTGCGTGTGAAAGGCGCCATTCTATTTACAGTACTTGCTGGGTTTGAGTCAAGAGAGTGAGTCATCATCTGTTTGGAGCTGCAGCTTGAGACCATGAACATCTGGCTGATGCTGATGGTCTTCTGCAGAGTGACGGTGGTTTTGGCCTGTGAAGAAGGGTCTCATGACCAATGCCAACTACGAAGACGTTCTGCAACGCATCGGCGAGGGATGCGCCGAATTTACACGGTCCTGCCAGCCTCCGGAGGTTGGCAGCGTACTGCGCGATTAGTCGTTGTTTTCTCTGGTGCAAGCAAGTCCCTGACGAGGCCATAGACCGCGGGCCCACAACTCGTCAACAGGATAGCTCTGCGCTTATCTGCCAGCGTGGCCGGATCATCGCCTACCAGGTCGTTTGCCACGAAATATTGGTCGAGCTGCTTTGTAAAGGCTTCCCAATCTTCACCCTTTGAGAACTTTGCTAATGCATCAACGTTAGTCATTTTTGCGTGAAAGTTTGTAATCTCGTCGCCAGTTGTTATGTCTTTAATACTCTTATGAATGACTCCACGAGGTCTAGTATTGTACTTGAGCTGTTGTGACCTTAGTCCCATATATTGTAACTCCAGAGTGAGGCACAAGCATGGTGGGCAGCCTTTTATACTGGATCCTGCACACCTATGCAGGTGACCCTCAGGTCTCCCACCATAGTGCCCTCTGGTGGCACACCTTATGTGACTATACAGTTAGTATACATGGTCTACATACATGACAGTTCGCATGCCAGACACGAGAATCCCAAAGCAAGTGCTCTTCGCAGAGCTCCTTCACAGCAAACGAGCCAAAGGTGGGCAGCGGAAACGTTACCTCAAAACCTCCCTGATAAAGTGCGACATTCCCACTGACACCTGGGAGTCCCTGGCCAAAGACCGCCCGAAGTAAAGAAAGTGCATTCGGGAGGGCGCTGAGCATCTCGAGTCTCAACGCCGAGAGCATGCAGAAATCAAGTGCAGGCAGCTTGAAAGAGCGTGCGGCAAAACGGCCCCACCCACCCCATCCCTCAACGATTATCTGTCCCACCTGTGACAGAATCTGTGGCTCTCGTATTGGACTGTGCAGTCACCAAAGAACTCACTTCAGAAGTGGAAGCAAGTCTTCCTCGATTCCGAGGGACTGCCTATGATGATGATGGTACGGTCTGGCCTTCCTCCTCATTCTTCCACATCTTAACTTGGGGACATAATGATGTGCATCACACATTGAGCCATCTGCACTCTGCAGCATCTGCGTATTAATCGATGCAGGCTGAGAAATGGCTGGCCCCATTGCAATGAAAGTATAATAGCGATTGATCAGAAGCAATAATTTCCTCACTAAAATACACCTAGAGTAAACCCCCAATAGTCCACAGTCTGAAAATATGTCTGTTGAGATGGTCACTTCATCTGAGACGCGGCTGTCCCTTATTCATCCAGCCCTGGCAGACATTGTTGAGGGCAAGCGCCAGTCCCAAACTGAGCTCCATGATCGAGGCTCAAGGGGGAGGTGTATAGAAATAGATGACCCAGTACTTGTTCTTAACCATGCTTTGGGACCCAAATGGCTTGAGGGCACTGTAATTGGCAAAGAAGGAAACAGGATCATGGTGGTCAGACTAAACAATGGGCAGATATGCCGCAAACACTTGGACCAAGTAAAGACAAGGTTTAGTGCAGACACGGAGGAACCGGAAGAAGAGCATGATGAGATAGCACCCACACCACTGCCAGCACACGAGCAACAAAGAGCCCTCAGCATGCACAGTCCCTGCAGCCAACCCGGACAGGCCGGAATCACCTGAAGTGACAGAGATGCGTGCTGAGGCTCAGCCACCAGAGCCACAATTGCGGCGCTCCACGAGAGAGCACCGACCACCCGATAGATTTAACCTCTGAAACTAAAAGACCTAAGGGGGGAGGTGATGTCATGTATTTCACCATCTTGGAATGACTATAAGTATGTAACTGTAACTCATGCATAATGTACCTGTACCCTTGTAATGCAGGGTACAGGGAGTGAGCTTCTCACCTGGGCTTCCAGGTATAAAAGGGAAGGTCCCAACCAGGATCAGCACTCTTTAGTCCTGGGAATAAAGTGAAGATCATAGAGTGACCGTGTCTGATATATCCATGCCTCGTGTGAGTTTGCAACAAGGTGCAGAGACACAACACCCTCGAGATCTGGAAGCCAGTGTAAAAAGAAATGGCAGGACCTTGGTCAAGTAGTTAGTGTAAGTAATAGTTTCATTTATTCAATGCAATTGTAAATGTGACCAGCTGTATATATCCCACCCAGAAGAAAGACACTCTCTCTAAAAAGTTGCATTTTCATCTTTGCAGAGGAAAGTGGCACACAACAAAAGGGAAAGAACTCGAACAGGAAGAGGCCCGGCAAATCTGCACTCACTGACACCCTTGGAAGAGAGGCTCGCTGCTTTGATGGGTCCTGCCTGGAAAAAAGCAATCACCACTGCACAAGCTGGGCCCACACTCGAGGGAGAGGATAAGTCCTGCAAATTCATCATGGCCCTTCAAATCAACCTGCTGCCTGGCCTGCGATGTGTGAGCCTACTCATGCTCCCCATCTTGCCCCCTTCTCTGCTGCGAACTATTTGACTGTTCTGTTATATTTTGCAGAACTTGAGGCCAACCCTGACAATGCAGAAGAAAATTCAGACGAGGATGAGCCTGAAGATGAGAACATCTTCCAATCCCACCCTCCAGACCAAGAACATTGGGGGAGGGGTGGAGGGGTAGGGGATGGAGCTGGATGAAGCTCCCACTGTTGTACTGAATATGGAGCAGGTGCCGCTCATGGAGGTGCCAGCCCCTTCCCTGACTAGTGGTTTGAGTGTTGGTGGGCCATTCCCTGGTTTCCCACCTTCCAAGGTTGCGGGTCTCAGTGGTGTGGTGCAGCGAGGCACTCCCATGGGGAGGAGGGGAAGGAGAGCTCAACCACACTCTCCTGAGATGCAGGATCTAACAGATGTGATTTAGATGATGACATTGAGTGTGGAGAACATTGACCTTACCCGATCACTCCTGGACAGCATCAATGGGGTAAGTGATGAGGTAGCGGGACTGTCGGGAGAAGTAACAACACTTTCACGAGAAATGCGAACGATATCTGGGGCCGTCAGTGAAGGAATAGTGCCCATGAAGGAGGGAATGTCACAGGTAGTGCAAACCACATCACTGGCCATGAGGGAGGGAATGTCAAAGGTAATGCAAACCACGTCACTGGCCATGAGGGAGGGAATGTCAAAGGTAGTGCAAACCACGTCACTGGCCATGAGGGAGGGAATGTCATAGGTAGTGCAAACCACGTCACTGGCCATGAGGGAGGGAATGTCACAGGTAGTGCAAACCACGTCACTGGCCATGAGGGAGGGAATGTCAAAGGTAGTGCAAACCACATCACTGGCCATGAGGGAGGGAATGTCACAGGTAGTGCAAACCACGTCACTGGCCATGAGGGAGGGAATGTCACAGGTAGTGCAAACCACGTCACTGGCCATGAGGGAGGGAATGTCACAGGTAGTGCAAACCATGTCACTGGCCGTGTGGGAGGGAATGTCAGAGGTAGTGCAAACCACGTCACTGGCCATTAGGGAGGGAATGTTGCAGGCCGCTGAGACACTGTCAGGCTGCATGAGGGACGGCATGTTGGAGTTAGCTGCTATAAGGGAACACGCCCAGATCCTGTGCCCATTGACAGAATCAACTGCAACTTCCACTGCAATCCCCACACCAACTTCTGAAGAGCCCAAAGTCGGGCCCTCCAACTTGCCGCCTGACGCTGATGCCCCCCCACCCTCAAGAGGTGCACAGTACCCGAGATGTTAGAAGGAATAATCTTGGTCCTGTTATATATGTAAACTTGTATATACTCTGTACAGCCACCAGAGGGCTCATCCCCTGGAGTCCCAAGGGATTCCATAATCCCTTGGGAGCACAGATATTTAAGGAGGCCTCACAGGTTGGAGAGGCACTCTCGAGACCTGCAACAAAAGACGAAGATCACTTTACTTTGAGCTCACAGTGTTCAGTCTGACTCTTTCTCTATACTTAACTACTGGCGACGAGATACAGATAGCGAACCCAAAGATACAGAGAACATTGAGCATCCTGGAGAAATTCTCGGAAGGAGATGATTGGGAAACTTTTGTGGAGCGACTCGACCAATACTTCGTGGCCAATGGGCTAGATGAGGAAGAGAACGCTGCCAAACAAAGGGTGATCCTCTTCACCGTCTGTGGGGCACCAACATATGGCCTCATGAAGAATCTGCTTACTCCAGCGAAACCCACGGAGAAATTGGACGATGATTTGTGCACACTGGTCCGGGAGCATTTGAACCCAAAGGAAAGCATTCTGATGGTGAGGTTCCGGTTCTACACCTACAAAAGATCTGATGGCCAGGAAGTGGCGAGTTATGTCGCCGAGCTAAGACGCCTTGCAGGATATTGCGAATTTGAAGGACATTTGGAGCACATGCTCCGAGAATTTTTCGGACTTGGCATTGGCCACGAAACCATACTTCGCAAACTTTTGACGATAGAGACCCCAACCTTGAGTAAGGCCATAGCGATAGCCCAGGCGTTCATTGCCACCAGTGACAATACTAAGCAAAACTCTCAGCCCACAAGTGCTGCTACAAGTACTGTGAACAAAGTGATGTTGTTTTCGAATCACAACGTAAAGGGCAGGTCACACATGCCTGCAGCTGCACGTCCGCAGAGGTCTCAGAGTCCACCATCAAGGGTGATGAATGCAAAACCATTAACACCTTGTTGGTACTGCCGTGGTGATCATTGGTTCTATTCATGCCAATTCAAAGGGTATGTTTGCAAGGGCTGTGGAACAATGGGACACCTCCAACGTATGTGCAGGCGAGCTGCAAATCCTGTTAAACCTGCAAACGACCATGTTGCAGAGGAGGACAGATCCCCGGAGGATCACGACGAACCAGAGCCTCAGACTGAGGAGGCAGAGGTACATGGGGTGCACACATTTACCACGAATTGTTCCCCGATAATGCTGAATGTTGAACTAAATGGACTCCCGGTGTCAATGGAGCTGGACACGGGCGCAAGCCAGTCCACCATGGACAAAAAAACTTTCCAAAGATTGTGGTGCAGCAAGACCTCAAGGCCAGTCTTAACTCCTATTTGTACGAAACTAAGAACTTACACAAAATAACTGATTCCCGTAATTGGCAGTGCTACCGTAAAGCTCTCCTATCATGGAGCGGTGCACAAGCTACCACTCCGGGTGGTAGTGGACGATGGTCCCACGCTGCTTGGCAGGAGCTGGCTGGGAAAGATATGCTGGAACTGTAACGACGTCCAAGCGCTATCGCCGCTGACGTGTGCCCAGGTCTTAAACAAGTTCCCTTCGCTGTTCGAACCAGGCATCGGGAAATTCCAAGGAGCAAAAGTGCAGATCCACCTCATTCTGGAGGCACGACCCATCACAAGGCGAGAGCAGTACTGTGCATGATAAGAGAAAGGGTAGAGATCGAGCTAGACCGGCTGCAACGAGAGGGCATCATTTCACCGATCGAGTTCAACGAGTGGGCCAGCCCGATCATTCCTGTCCTCAAAGGAAATGGCACCTTGTCTGTGGCGATTACAACGTAACTATCAATCGTTGCTCCCTGCAGGACCAATACCCATTACCATAGGTCGACGAACTCTTTGCAACGCTGGCGGGTGGAATGACGTTCACGAAGCTGGATTTGACATCGGCCTACATGACGTAGGAACTGGAGGAATCATCGAAGGGCCTCACCTGCATCAACACGCACAAAGGTGTTTTCATTTATAACAGGTGCCCATTTGGAATTCGATCAGCGGCGGCGATATTCCAGAGAAACATGGAAAGCTTACTGAAGTCGATCCCGCGCACCATGGTCTTCCAGGACGACATCTTGGTCACAGGTCGGGACACAGTCGAGCATCTGCAGAACCTGGAGAAGGTTCTTAGTCGACTCAACTGCGTGGGGCTCAGGTTAAAATGCTCGAAGTGCGTTTTCCTGGCGTCTGAATTGGAGTTCTTGGGGAGGAGGATCGCGGCAGACGGCATCAGGCCCATCGATTCGAAGACGGAGGCAATTGAGAACGCACCGAGGCTGTGATGGAGCTGCAGGCATTTCTAGGACTCCTGAGCTACTTTGGTAACTTCTTACCGGGTCTCAGCACACTGCTAGAACCACTGCATGTCTTACTGCGTAAAGGGGACGAATGGGTTTGGGACAAAAGCCAAGAAAATGCCTTTGTAAAAGCTAGAAAATTGTTATGCTCAAACAAATTTCTTGTGTTGTATGATCCATATAAGAGTTTAGTACTAGCAGGTGATGCATCGTCATATGGCGTCGGGTGTGTATTGCAACAAGCTAATGATTTCGGGAAACTACAACAGGTTCCTTACGCATCCAGGAGTCTGTCTAAGGCTGAGAGAGCCTACAGCATGATTGAGAAAAAAACATTAGCGTGTGTCTATGGGGTAAAGAAAATGCATCAATATCTGTTTGGGCTAAAATTCAAATTGGAAACTGACCATCAGCCACTCATATCCCTGTTTTCCGAGAGTAAAGGGATAAATACCAATGCATCGGCCCGCATCCAAAAATGGGCACTCACGTTGTCCGCATGCAACTACGCCATCCACCACAGGCCAGGCACAGAAAAATGAGCCGATGCTCTCAGTAGGCTGCCATTGCCCACCACGGGGGTGGAAATGGCGCAGCCCGCAGATCTCGCCATGGTGATGGAAGCATTTGAGAGTGAGCAATCACCCGTCACTGCCCAGCAGATCAAAACCTAGACGAGCCAGGACCTCTTTTTGTCCCGAGTCAAAAACTGTGTGCTTCATGGGAGCTGGTCCAGTGTCCCAGTGGAAATGCAGGAAGAGATAAAGCCGTTCCAACGGCGCAAAGATGAAATGTCTATACAGGCAGACTGCCTTCTGTGAAGCAATCATGTAGTGGTCCCCAAGAAGGGCAGAGACACCTTCATCAGTGACCTCCATAGTACCCACCTAGGCATCATAATGATGAAAGCAATAGCCAGATCCCACGTGTGGTGGCCCGGTATCGATGCGGACTTAGTCCTGTGTTCACAGATGTAATACATGCTCGCAGTTAAGCAATGTACCCAGGGAGGCGCCGCTAAGTTTATGGTCTTGGCCCTCCAAACCGTGGTCTAGGGTGGACGTCGACTATGCAGGCCCGTTCTTGGGTAAAATGTTCCTTGTGGTTGTAGATGCGTACTCCAAATGGATTGAATGTGAAATAATGTCGGCAAGCACGTCCGCTGCCACCACTGAAAGCCTGCGGGCCATGTTTGTCACACACAGCTTACCCGATGTCCTGGTGAGCGATAACGGGCCATGTTTTACCAGTGCTGAGTTCAAAGAATTCATGACCCGTAACGGGATCAAACATGTCACAGCTGCCCCGTTTAAACCACTGTCCAATGGTCAGGCAGAGACAGCAATGCAAACCATCAAGCAGGGCTTGAAGAGGGTAATGGAAGGCTCACTGCAGACTCGCTTGTCCCGAGTCCTGCTTAGCTACCACACGAGACCCCACTCGCTCACTGGATCCCACTTGCTGAACTGCTCATGAAAAGAGCACTTAAGACAAGGCTCTCGTTAGTTCACCCTGATCTACATGTAGAGAGCAAGTGGCTTCAACAAAGTACATACCATGAAAGCGCAAATGTGTCACGCGAGATTGAAATCAATGATCCTGTATTTGTGTTGAACTATGGACAAGGTCCCACGTGGCTTCCCGGCATTGTTGTGGCCAAAAAGGGGAGCAGGGTGTTTCGGGTCAAACTTTCAAATGGACTCATTCACCGGAAACACTTGGACCAAATCAAACTCAGATTCACGGACTATCCTGAGCAACCCACCTTGGACCCTACCTTCTTTGCTCCCCCAACATATACCCCAGTGGCAACCGGCACCACGGTTGACCACGGAGCAGAACCCATCATCCACAGCAGACCAGCAGGACCCAACACACCAGGCAGCCCAGCAAGACCAGCTGCACAGTAGCCCAGCGAGGGCCCAACAATTGATTCAACAATACCAGCTTTCACACCAAGACGATCAACCAGGGCAAGAAGGGCCCCAGATCGACTCACATTGTAAATAGTTGCACTATTGACTTTGGAGGGGAGTGTTGTTATATATGTAAACTTGTATATAATCTGTACAGCCACCAGAGGGCTCATCTCCTGGAGTCCCAAGGGATCCCTTAATCATTTGGGAGCACAGATATTTAAGGAGGTCTCACAGGTTGGAGAGGCACTCTGGAGATCTGCAATAAAAGACTAAGATCACACTTTACTTTGAGCTCACGGTGTTCAGTCTGACTCTTTCGCCATACTTAACAGGTACCAAGCCCAAAATCACTGTGCCACCGCCTGAAGGCAGGGTTGATGGAAAGTCCAAGACCAAGTGCAGCGGGCGGTCTTAGAATAAGGGGGATGAGAGATGGGTGCAGCCTTTCTTTGCTGTTGTTGTTGTTGTTGTTATTATTATTGTTGTAACTGTTCTCAAATTAAAAGTTTTTTGTAAGTTATGTACATTTACAAGTTTATAAGTGATCTTAAAGTTTTTAAGTGATCGTAAAGTGTGATCTTAAAGTGGTTTGATACAAGAATAATTTTATTGAAGTTAAGTTATTGTAAACATTTGAATAAAATATATTTTACATTAAAACTGAACTATGTTCCATGAACACAACACATTACGGAACAGCTCCAAACAGTAAACATGTCCATGTGGAATAGCTGCCGCTGAGCCCTCAGGGTCTCCTCTCTTCCCCCCCCCCACCTGCGCCAACCGCTCCCCTGGAGTCTTGTGAACTCTCTCTCCCTCCCCCTCCCCGGGCTATAAGCCGCAGGATCGGCTCTCTCTCTTCCACTCCTCCCCGGACTACAAACCGTAAGATCGGCTCTCTCTCTCTCCCTCCCCGGGCTACAAGCTGTAAGGTCGGCAATCTCTCTCCATCCCCGGGGCTACAAGCCGTAAGATCGGCTATCTCTCTCTTCTCTCCTCTCTTCCCCCCACCCGCCCCGCCCCTGCCACAGCTTGTTTTGTAGCCGAACCCCGAGCCACTGTGTCCGGACATGAGGCCGATTCTGCCGGCCAAACCTACAACCCTCCAGGCTTTCTTCAACACGTTCGGTGGTAGCGTGTGAGTGAAATCCATAAATTTACACTTCTACGTTGACAGGTAAAAAAAAGTTGAACTTTATTATTGATTTTGACAGTGTTCTTGACTCCCTCCAAAATCTTCGCTTTAAAAACAATGGTGCCTTTCAGCACAGATTTGTGAATGTGCCCTGGTTTTCTTAACTCACCAGAAGGGTTTTCGAGTGACCAGATATGCCAACGTAATAGAAAAATATGTTGGCCAAACTGCGAACAATTGAAAAAACCGGCGCAGACTGGCTTAGAAAAATCGTAACTAAGTTAGTTACACCGGCGCAGATCGCAGGGGGAAAGTTTGAAAAAAATAAATACACCAAAAATTTGACTCAATACGCCAAAAAAAGCAGCCTACTCCAAAAAAACGGCGCAAATCACTGGGGAAAATTGAGCCCTGTACAGGTTTTGCAATTCACTCAGCTTAGAAGTTCACTCTCTGCTTCGAGCTCTCTCTCCTTGCCAGGGTATGATTTGAGTTTTTACAGTAGGTAGTGCACTTTCTGGTACAGTGTAAAAAGATTTCAGTGAATTTTGTGTTTGATTTTTTTGCAAAGCGATTCCTACTATTACACACTTTGCACCTCAAATTCCCCCCACCGCTTCTCCCCCCCCACCTCTACCCCTTCCCCTTCCCCTCCTGACTCCAAGCCGCCTGATCGAGGAGCTCCTCAGGCGATGCTTCATTGTGGGGGGTGACGGCAGAACCGCTGCTTGGACAGATACGGGAGAGAACTGTCCCGAGGTGGGAATGTCCTCCGGGCCAGAAGCAAGATGTTCCTCCTGGCTCTCATGTGTCGTGGGGTGCAGTGCCGCGCTCCGGGACCAGTGGGAGGCCTCTTCCACCATTGTTCCTGGCTATCAACTCCAGGGCCTCCGCCATCCGTGGCATGTACTCCATCATGGTGGCGGGCATGCTGGCCAGCTGGAGGGATATGCCCCCCCATTGTCTGTTGGATCTGCTGACCTATGTCAACAGTCCTCCACAAGAGATTGGTGTGCAAAATCAAAGCACATGGTATTGGGGGTAATATACTGACGTGGATAGAGAACTGGTTGGCAGACAGGAAGCAGAGAGTCGGGATAATTGGTCCTTTTCAAAATGGCAGGCAGTGACTGTAAAGTCCTGTCCCCTCAGTACAGATTCACACGAGGCATGTAGTGAAGTCAAGGTCACTCTGGACCTGCACCTTTATTTCACAGCTCTAGAATGCTGCACTTGCCTGAGACCTGTCCTTATATACCTGTCTCTTGCAAGTGCACCCCTGGTGGTAAGGTATGCTGGTGGTTACAGGTCATATCTTATTACAGTCATGTATAGCATGTTAGGATACAGTTATATATAATAAGGTAAGATACATGACATCACCCTCCCCCAAGGTCTTATTGTCTTTATAGGTTCAGTCTCTCAGGTGGTCTACGCTCTCGCGTGGAGCGTCTGAGTTGTGGTTCAGTTGTTTGCCTTGGTGTCTGTTTTTCTTTGGGTGTGGTTGCTGGTATCTCGCCTGGGCTGTCTGTTTCGATTGGTGTGATTGTTGTTGACTCGCCTGGGCTGTCTGTTGAGATTGCCCTTTCCTCAGGTTGTTCCCTCTGTCTGTCCACCAGGTGTGGTGCGAGTTCCACATTGTAGTCTACCTCTGGTTCCGCAGTGTTGTTGGTAAATCTGCTTTTGACTTGGTCTACATGCCTCCGGCAGGTTTTGCCATTGTCCATTTGTACTACCAGTAGCCTGTTTCCTTCCTTGCCCGTTACTGTCCCTGCAAGCCATTTGGGACCCCTGCCATAGCTTAGTACAAACACTTTGTCCCCAATCTCATTCCATCTCCCCCTCGAATTTCTATCATGGTACTCAGTCAGCTTACGGCACTTTGCCTCAGCGATTTCGTCCATGTCTGGGAGGATTAATGAGAGCCTTGTTTTTAAAGTCCTTTTCATCAACAGTTGCGCAGGGGGATCCCAGTCAGTGAGTGCGGACGAGATCTGTATGCCAGCAGCAGTCGCACCAGGCGACCCTGCAACGTGGGACCTTGGATTTTAAGCATGCCTTGTTTAATGATTTGCACTGCTCTCTCCGCCTGGCCGTTGGAGGCCGGCTTGAACGGTGCCGTCTTGACGTGATTTATGCCGTGGTCAATTATAAAGTCTTGGAATTCTGCGCTGGTGAAGCACGGACCATTGTCACTGACCAATATGTCAGGGATTCCGTGCGTTGCAAACATGGTTGCGAGGTTCTCCACAGTGGTGGAGGTTGTGCTCGGGTTTAAAATGGTGCATTCGATCCACTTTGAAAATGCATCTACAACTACGAGGAACATTTTGCCCATGAATGGGCCCGCATAGTCTACGTGCACCCGCGACCACGGTTTGGTAGGCCAGGGCCAGGGGCTCAGTGGAGCCTCCCTGGGGGCATTGCTGAGTTGGGCACAAATGGTGCACCTTCGGACGCAGAGCTCCAAGTCCGCGTCAATACCAGGCCACCAGACGTGGGATCTGGCTATGGCCTTCATGAGAACGATCCCCGGGTGCTCACGGTGGAGCTCCCGGACAAATGCCTCTCTGCCTCGCAGAGGCATGACTACTCGGCTGCCCCACATCAGGCAGTCTGCTTGTAGTGATAGCTCATGCATGAGCCTGTGAAAGGGTTTTAATTCCTTGGGGCAGGCATCACGAGCCTCTGCCCAGTCACCGGTTAGGACACATCTTTTTACTAAGGATAACGTGGGGTCGCTGGCCGTCCAGGCTCTGATTTGGTGAGCCGTCATGGGCGAACCTGTGGACTCAAAGGCATTGATTGCCATGACTATCTCACAGTCCTGTTTGTCAGACCCTTCCGTGGTCGCCAGGGGTAGCCTGCTGAGTGCGTCGGCACAGTTGTCTGTGCCTGGTCTGTGCCTTATGGTATAGTCATAGGACGCCAGCATGAGTGCCCACCGTTGAATTCGCGCCGAGGCGTTGGCGTTTATTGCCTTGCTCTCGGATAGGAGGGACGTGAGGGGCTTGTGGTCTAATGCGAACTTGGCCCCGAAAAGGTATTGGTGCATCTTTTTGACACCATACACGCACGCGAGCGCCTCCTTCTCTACCATTCCGTACCCGCGCTCTGCCCACGAAAGTGACCTGGAGGCATAAGCTATGGGTTGTAATTTGCCCGCACTATTGACATGTTGCAAAACGCACCCGACCCCATATGCTGACGCATCGCATGTGAGAACTAGCTTTTTACCTGGGTCAAAGAAAGTCAAAACACTGTTGGAACACAGAAGGATGCGTGCCTTATTAAAGGCGCGTTCCTGGGCGTCCCCCCAAAACCAATCGCACCCCTTCCTGAGTAGCACGTGGAGAGACTCCAGCAGCGTGCTTAAGTTCTGCATAAAGTTCCCAAAGTAATTGAGTAGCCCGAGAAAGGCGCGCAGTTCTGAGACATTCCGGGGCCTGGGTGCCAGCGGCAATCCTTCTGCACAAAAATTCAACCTCGGGTGCGAGAAACAGGCACTTGGATTTCTTGACTCGTAGGCCTACCCGATCCAACCACTTTAGTACTTCCTCCAAATTACGGAGATGGGAGTCGGTGTCCCTACCCGTGATAAGTATGTCGTCTTGAAACACAATCGTCCCCGGGATGGACTTGAGCAGACTCTCCCTGTTGCGCTGGAATATGGCAGCTGCCGACCTGATGCCGAATGGGCATCGATTGTACATGAAAAGGCCTCGATGTGTGTTGATGGTGGTGAGTAGCTTGGATTCCTCGGTCAATTCCTGCATCATATACGCAGATGTGAGGTCTAATTTTGAGAAAAGTTTACCTCCAGCCAATGTGGCAAATAAGTCCTCCGCTCTGGGCAGCGGGTACTGGTCCTGTAGGGAGACTCTGTTTATGGTGGATTTGTAGTCCCCACAGATTCGTATGGATCCATCAGGCTTCATGACTGGGACGATGAGACTTGCCCAGTCGCTAAATTCCACAGGTGATATAATGCCTTCCCGCAGAAACCTGTCTAGTTCGTGTTCAATCTTTTCCCTCATCACATAGGGTACAGCTCTGGCCTTGTGAGTGACCGGTCTTGCATCCTGTGTGATGTAGATTTTGACTTTGGCCCCTTTGAAAGTGCCCACACCTGGCTGAAAGAGATGTTCAAATCGCTTTATAACTGTTGAGCAGGAGGTCCGTTCCTCCAATGACATTGCATGGACATCATCCCATTTCCAGTTTCGTTTTGCCAGCCAGCTTCTTCCCAGCAGTGCTGGGGGGTCTCCGGGGACAATCCACAGGGGAAGTCGGTTCACTGTCCATTCGTGTGTGACAGAGAGCATGGCGCTGCCGAGGACTGGTACGATTTCTTTGGTATAGGCCCTTCGTTTGGTGTCGACCCTTGTGAGTTTTGGTCTGTCTCTTTTATGCGGCCACAATTGTTCAAATTGTTGAGCCCCCATGAGAGATTGACTCGCTCCCATATCCAGCTCCATGTTGACAGATATCCCATTGAGAAGGACCCTTATCATTAGAGGAGGTGTCCTGTTGTAGGAGCAGCGGCCATTGATCGTGTTGACCCACTGTACACCCGTGTCCCGGGTACTGTCCCCACCATCTTCTGGTCCGCTTTCCGACCCATCCGATTCGTATACCAGCTGAGTGCCGTTTTTTTGCACATGCGGGCCAAATGCCCTGTATATTCACAATTTCTGCAAACAGCTTGCTGAAATCGACATCCCCTTGATGAGTGCCCACCCGCACACCTCCAGCACAGACCTGTTCCATTGTTCAAAGAGTTCCCAAAGAATGAGCTGCAGCTGGCTGATCTCTCTTGAGCTTCTCTCAGTTTGTAGTTGATTGCTCGCATTGTGGGTTGATGAGGTGTGAACGGCCGTTCCTGTGGCCCTTGATGGCTTCTGCCTGCTGTCGAGAGCCTGTTCTCCTGGTTTTGTCTGTGTGTGGGAGTAGCAGCTTGTTTAGTGCTGTGAACTTCTTGTTCCAATATTTCATTAGTTGTCGTACCTGCATTGTAAATCAACCTCGTTTCTTCTTCCCCTACCAAGAATGTTTGTGCAACCAGTGCTGCTGCCTCCAAGGTCAGGTTCTTGGTCTCTATGAGCTTTCGGAATATGCCTGCATGGCCTATTCCTTCAATGAAAAAGTCTCTCAGCATTTCTCTCCTCAGTTCACCGGAGAACTCACATAAACTAGCCCACCTCCGAAGTTCCGCCACGAAGTCGTGTATGCTCTGGCCCACACAGCGTCTGTAGTTGTAGAACCTGTATCTGGCCAAGTGTAGGCTGCTCGCTGGCTTCAGGTGGTCTCTTACCAGTGTGCTCAATTCTTCAAACGACTTGGGATACAGTTATATATAATAATGTAAGATACATGACAGTGACGAGTGGAGTGCCGCAGGGCTCAGTGCTGGGACCCCGGCTCTTTACAATACACATCAATGATTTGGATGAAGGAATTGAGTGTAATATCTCCAAGTTTGCAGATGACACTAAACTGGGTGGCGGTGTGAGCTGTGAGGGGGATGCTAAGAGGCTGCAGGGTGACTTGGACAGGTTAGGTGAGTGGACGAATGCATGGCAGATGCAGTATAATGTGGATAAATGTGAGGTTATCCATTTTGGGGCAAAAACGTGAAGACAGAATATTATCTGAATGGTGGCAGATTAGGAAAAGGGGAGGTGCAACGAGACCTGGTGTCATGGTTCATCAGTCATTGAAAGTTGGCATACAGGTACAGCAGGCGGTGAAGAAGGCAAATGGTATGTTGGCCTTCATAGCTAAGGGATTTGAGTTTTGGAGCAGGGAGGTCTTACTGCAGTTGTACAGGGCCTTCGTGAGGCCTCATCTGGAATATTGTGTTCAGTTTTGGTCTCCTAATCTGAGGAAGGACATAGAAACATAGAAAATAGGTGCAGGAGCAGGCCATTCAGCCCTTCTAGCCTACACCGCCATTCAATGAGTTCATGGCTGAACATGAAACTTCAGTACCCCCTTCCTGCTTTCTCGCCATAACCCTTGATCCCCCGAGTAGTAAGGACTTCATCTAACTCCCTTTTGAATATATTTAGTGAATTGGCCTCAACTACTTTCTGTGGTAGAGAATTCCACAGGTTCACCACTCTCTGGGTGAAGAAGTTTCTCCTCATCTCGGTCCTAAATGGCTTACCCCTTATCCTTAGACTGTGACCCCTGGTTCTGGACTTCCCCAACATTGGGAACATTCTTCCTGCATCCAACCTGTCCAAACCCATCAGAATTTTAAACGTTTCGATGAGGTCCCCTCTCACTCTTCTGAACTCCAGTGAATACAAGCCCAGTTGATCCAGTCTTTCTTGATAGGTCAGTCCCACCATCCCGGGAATCAGTCTGGTGAATCTTCGCTGCACTCCCTCAATAGCAAGAACGTCCTTCCTCAAGTTAGGAGACCAAAACTGTACACAATACTCCAGGTGTGGCCTCACCAAGGCCCTATACAACTGTAGCAACACCTCCCTGCCCCTGTACTCAAATCCCCTCGCTATGAAGGCCAACATGCCATTTGCTTTCTTAACCGCCTGCTGTACCTGCATGCCAACCTTCAATGACTGATGTACCATGACACCCAGGTCTCGCTGCACCTTCCCCCTTCCTAATCTGTCACCATTCAGATAATAGTCTGTCTCTCTGTTTTTACCGCCAAAGTGGATAACCTCACATTTATCCACATTATACTTCATCTGCCACGCATTTGCCCACTCACCTAACCTATCCAAGTCACTCTGCAGCCTCATAGCATCCTCCTCGCAGCTCACACTGCCACCCAACTTAGTGTCATCCGCAAATTTGGAGATACTACATTTAATCCCCTCGTCTAAATCATTAATGTACAATGTAAACAGCTGGGGCCCCAGCACAGAACCCTGCGGTACCCCACTAGTCACTGCCTGCCATTCTGAAAAGTATCCATTTACTCCTACTCTTTGCTTCCTGTCTGACAACCAGTTCTCAATCCACGTCAGTACACTACCCCCAATCCCATGTGCTTTAACTTTGCACATTAATCTCCTGTGTGGGACCTTGTCGAAAGCCTTCTGAAAGTCCAAATATACCACATCAACTGGTTCTCCTTTGTCCACTTTAGTGGAAACATCCTCAAAAAATTCCAGAAGATTTGTCAAGCATGATCTCCCTTTCACAAATCCATGCTGACTTGGACCTATCATGTCACCATTTTCCAAATGCGCTGCTATGACATCCTTAATAATTGATTCTATCATTTTACCCACTACTGAGGTCAGGCTGACCGGTCTATAATTCCCTGTTTTCTCTCTCCCTCCTTTTTTAAAAAGTGGGGTTACATTGGCTACCCTCCACTCGATAGGAACTGATCCAGAGTCAATGGAATGTTGGAAAATGACTGTCAATGCATCCGCTATTTCGAAGACCACCTCCTTAAGTACTCTGGGATGCAGTCCATCAGGCCCTGGGGATTTATCAGCCTTCAATCCCATCAATTTCCCCAACACAATTTCCCGACTAATAAAGATTTCCCTCAGTTCCTCCTCCTTACTAGACCCTCTGACCCCTTTTATATTCGGAAGGTTGTTTGTGTCCTCCTTAGTGAATACTGAACCAAAGTACTTGTTCAATTGGTCTGCCATTTCTTTGTTCCTCGTTATGACTTCCCCTGATTCTGACTGCAGGGGACCTACGTTTGTCTTTACTAACCTTTTTCTCTTTACATACCTATAGAAACTTTTGCAATCCGCCTTAATGTTCCCTGCAAGCTTCTTTTCGTACTCCATTTTCCCTGCCCTAATCAAACCCTTTGTCCTCCTCTGCTGAGTTCTAAATTTCTCCCAGTCCCCAGGTTTGCTGCTATTTCTGGCCAATTTGTATGCCACTTCTTTGGCTTTAATACTATCCCTGATTTCCCTAGATAGCCACGGTTGAGCCACCTTCCCTTTTTTATTTTTACGCCAGACAGGAATGTACAATTGTTGTAATTCATCCATGCGGTCTCTAAATGTCTGCTATTGCCCATCCACAGTCAACCCCTTAAGTATCATTCGCCAATCAATCCTAGCTAATTCACGCCTCATACCTTCAAAGTTACCCTTCTTTAAGTTCTGGACCATGGTCTCTGAATTAACTGTTTCATTCTCCATCCTAATGCAGAATTCCACCATATTATGGTCACTCTTCCCCAAGGGGCCTCGCACAATGAGATTGTTAATTAATCCTCTCTCATTACACAACACCCAGTCTAAGATGGCCTCCCTCCTAGTTGGTTCCTCGACATATTGGTCTAGAAAACCATCCCTTATGCACTCCAGGAAATCCTCCTCCACCGTGTTGCTTCCAGTTTGGCTAGCCCAATCTATGTGCATATTAAAGTCACCCATTATAACTGCTGCACCTTTATTGCATGCACTCCTAATTTTCTGTTTGATGCCCTCCCCAACATCACTACTACTGTTTGGAGGTCTGTACACAACTCCCACTAACGTTTTTTGCCCTTTAGTGTTCTGCAGCTCTACCCATATAGATTCCACATCATCCAAGCTAATGTCCTTCCTAACTATTGCCTTAATCTCCTCCTTAACCAGCAATGCTACCCCACCTCCTTTTCCTTTTATTCTATCCTTCCTGAATGTTGAATACCCCTGGATATTGAGTTCCCAGCCCTGATCATCCTGGAGCCACGTCTCCGTAATCCCAATCACATCTATTTGCACACTTAATTCATCCACCTTATTGCGGATACTCCTTGCATTAAGACACAAAGCCTTCAGGCTTGCTTTTTTTTTAAACACCCTTTGTCCTTTTAGAATTTTGCTGTACAGTGGCCCTTTTTGTTCTTTGCCTTGGGTTTCTCTGTCCTCCACTTTTCCTCATCTCCTTTCTGTCTTTTGCTTTTGCCTCATTTTTGTCTCCCTCTGTCTCCCTGCATAGGTTCCCATCCCCCTGCAATATTAGTTTAACTCCTCCCCAACAGCACTAGCAAACACTCCCCCTAGGACATTGGTTCCGGTCCTGGCCAGGTGCAGACCGTCCGGTTTGTACTGGTCCCACCTCCCCCAGAACCGTTTCCAATGCCCCAGGAATTTGAATCCCTCCCTGCTGCACCACTGCTCAAGCCATGTATTCATCTGCGCTATCCTGCGATTCCTACTCAGACTAGCACGTGGCACTGGTAGCAATCCCAAGATTACTTCTTTTAAGGTCCTACTTTTTAAGTTAGCTCCTAGCTCCTTAAATTCTTTTCATAGGACCTCATCCCTTTTTTTACCTATGTCGTTGGTACCAATGTGCACCACGACAACTGGCTGTTCTCCCTCCCATTTCAGAAAGTCCTGCACCCGCTGCGAGACATTCTTGACCCTTGCACCAGGGAGGCAACATACCATCCTGGAGTCTCGGTTGCGGCCGCAGAAACGCCTATCTATTCCCCTCACCATCGAATCCCCTATCACTATCGCTCTCCCACTCTTTTTCCTCCCCTCCTGTTCAACAGAGCCATCCATGGTGCCATGAACTTGGCTGCTGCTGCCCTCCCCTGATGTGTCATCCCCCTCAACAGTACTCAAAGCAGTGTATCTGTTTTGCAGGGGGATGACCACAGGGGACCCCTGCACTATCTTTCTTCCACTACTCTTCCTGCTGGTCTTCCATTCCCTATCTGGCTGTGGACCCTTCTCCTGCGGTAAGACCAACTCACTACACGTGATACTCACGTCATTCTCAGCATCGTGGATGCTCCAGAGTGAATCCACCCTCAGCTCCAATTCCGCAACGCAGACCATGAAGAGCTCGAGGCGGATACACTTCCCACAGAACGTTCTTGCTATTGAGCGAGTGCAGCGAAGGCTCACCAGACTGATTCCCGGATGGCAGGATTGACATATGAGAAGAGACTGGATCAACTGGGCCTTTATACTTTGGAGTTTAGAAGGATGAGAGGGGATCTCATAGATACATATAAGATTCTGACGGGACGGGTCAGGTTAGATGCGGTTAGAATGTTCCTGATGTTGGGGAAGTCCAGAACCAGGGGACACAGTCTTAGGATAAGGGGTAAGCCATTTAGGACTGAACTGAGGAGAAACTTCTTCACTCAGAAAGTTGTTAACCTGTGGAATTCCCTGCTGCAAAGAGTTGTTGATGCCAGTTCATTGGATATATTCAAGAGGGAGTTAGATATAGCCCTTACGGCTAAGGTGATCAAGGGGTATGGAGAGAAAGCAGGAAAGAGGTACTGAGGGAATGATCAGCCATGATCTTATTGAATAGTGGTGCAGGCTCAAAGGGCCGAATGGCCTACTCCTGCACCTATTTTCTATGTTTCCATGTTTCTATGTTTCTAAGAAGCTTTTGAGGAATAGGGCCGAGCAGAGGCAAATGGGTGGGGGGGCCACCAGTCATCATCGACATCAGTGACATCGAGGAGCGGGTGTTGGCACTAGTGCTCACTGCTTTCGCCAGCGACCTCAGTCTTCACAGCGTGGTGGGTCGCCTCCTCCATCCCTTCCATGTTAAATTTTTTTTTCCACAAAAACTTCGTAGGCTTTTTGCTGCTGGTGAATCTCCCTCGTGTCTCCCACAATAGCCAAACAAGCACACACCACACCTACACACGAGTTCAGTCCCTCTCTGCTCCCTCTCTCTGTTTCCTCTTATGTGCATGTAATGATGACGCCTGACCTCCTGAAACGCGGGAAACGAGCGTTGCCATGCCGTTGCTACGGTCAGCACTTTACGGCAGAAGGTCAAAAAAATTTAACGCTAATGCCCATTTCAGATCGCTCGCGGTAACGGCCATTTTCAAAAATGGAAAGTTAGGGTTTTGAAAATAGGTGATAATCCGGCGATTTCAAAACTCATTTTTACCGCTCACACTGGAAATAACACCCATTTTTGGCCGATCTGCACAGAAGGGGAAAGTTTAGCCCAATGTCTCATGTCCCCTTTTTAATGCAGTTCACTTGACAATTTTGCTGTCTCAGCTCATCTATAAATGTCATTAGATTTTTGAAGAGTTAGATTATTTTTTTAAAGTATTCTTTTGTCACTATTTATGATCTCTGTTAGAATTCTACTTTTAATAATTCTCTCTGGAAGGTATTGATACAATTTCTGCAGAGTACCTTTAGGTCTGAGAAACTAGGCTGCAGCACACAAGCATTGAAGACAAGATCTTCAAAACTGATCTTCTTTTGAATGCAGAAATGTTATATCTTTTCTATCAATAAAACCATTTTGCATTTCTTATCTGAAGTTAAAAAATAGTGAATATTTCTTGTACCTGTTCCTCCGCACAGTGCAATTGATTGGGACATGATCATTTCTGGATTCGGTGTCCCACTCTGGTGTCAGCCTTGGCTCAATGATTACACTCTCAACTGAGTCTGAAGATTGTGGGTTCAACTCCCACTTCAGAGACTTGAGCACATAATCTAGGCTGACACGCCAGTGAAGTACTGAGGGTGTTCTCCACTGTCAGAGATGCCATCTTTCAGATGAGACGTTAAACTGAGGCCCCATCTGCTCTCTCAGATGGATGTAAAAGATCCCATAGCACTATTCGAAGAGCAGCGAGTTATCCCCGGTGCCCTGGTCAATATTTATTCCTCAACCAACATCACAAAAATAGATTATCTGATCATTATGTTTGAGGGACCTAGCTGTGTACAAATTGGCTGCCACATTTCCTACATTCCTACAGTTACTACACTTGAAAGAAATGACTTTATTGGCTGTAAAGCGCTTTGGGACGTGCAAGTCTTTTTTCTTTATTTGTATACAATTTGAATTGTTTTATCTGCTTCGCTACTTGACTGCCCTGAGACTCAATCTACCAAAATATTTGCAAATTTGCTCCTGATATAATGTAATGTTTTGCACAACTACTAAAGTTCACAACATCCTCAAATGTGCTTGTGGGTCAGCTAACTGTTAATTGCTATTTGTGGCATCCATCAGGTGGCAGCATTATACACTGTAATGCACAGAACTTCTGTATTATTGCAAAGAGCCAGTTCAGTGAATGTTCAGATTGGGCTACGGGCACTTATCCCAAGATTGTCATCAATCAGACAGCACCCTCTAGTGAACTGTTATCAGAACTACCAAGAATCAATGCTAATTATCAGAAGTAAGGCGGACAGATAACCACGGAGTCTGTAAGCAGACCTGTCGACTCTCACTCCTATGAAAATGAATAAACAGAAACATAGGAGGGAATTTTAACCTGGAAGAACATATGGGGTTGGGTACGTGGATAAATCAGGGAAAAATGCGAGCGGGTCAGGAAGCTGCCTCCAACCCGCCAACCTCCACATTTCACTCCAGCGTGCATGCGCGCAAACCCCTCTGGAGAGGCGGATTGTCAATTGACATATGTTAATTGGTCAATTAGAGCAATATTAACATGGGATTCCTACTTTAACTGGGTCCGTGGGTTTCCCAGGCTTCCTGGAACTCGCCAGTGAAAGCAAGGCGAAAACTCAGCAAAAATTGAGGAGGCTGAAGCCATGACAGGGAAAAATGGAAACACGTAGTCCGTCGTCACAGCTGCTTTCTTACCAGCTTGTGTGAAAGTTTGTTCACAGTGATACGTCCTTACTACACAGTATAAATGCACACGAGGCCCATGCTTGAGAGAAGGTCAGTCTGTGACCTGTCCTTTATTCCTTAGCACTCCAAGTGATGAAGGTGGGTGGAGCTTCCCCTTTTATACCTGAAGGTCCAGGTTAGGAGTGTCTCCCACCTAGTGGTCAGTGTTCTCACGGTGCACAACTTAGGTCAGTTTATACATGGGTTGCAATGCTGGTTGAATACATGACATCACCTCCCCCCCAAAGTCTTATTGGGATCACAGGTTGAGTCTCTCTGGTGGTTTACGCTCCCTTGTAGAGCGCCTGAGTTGGGGCTCCGGTTGTTGGGTGCTGGCCTGAGTGTTTGCTGTTTGCGGTGCCTCAGGCCTGTCAGGACTGCCCACAGTGATTGGGCTCTCCTCCCTTTGGTTCCGGTGTTCGGTCACCTGTGGTGGAGTGAAATCTACATCGTGTTCTTCCTCTGCTTCTTCTATGGGGTTGCTGAACCTCCTTTTTGTTTGATCCACTTGTTTGCGGCAGATTTGTCCATTGGTAAGTTTAACTACCAGAATCCTATTTCCCTCTTTGGCAATCACAGTGCCTGCGAGCCATTTGGGCCCTGCAACGTAGTTGAGGACAAAAACAGGATCATTTACATCAAGACATCGCGCCCTCGCATTCCTGTCATGGTAGTCATATTGTGACTGGCGCCTGCTCTCGACAATTTCTTTCATGGTGGGGTGTATAAGGGATAACCGGGTTTTGAGCGTTCTTTTCATTAGCAGCTCAGCGGGTGGAACCCCTGTGAGCGAGTGTGGTCAGGATCTATAGGCCAACAGGAGGCGTGATAAGCGGGTTTGTAGGGAACCCCCTTGGATTCTGAGCATCCCCTGTTTGATTATCTGCGCTGCTCGTTCTGCCTGGCCGTTTGAGGCCGGCTTGAACGGTGCCGTTCTGACATGGTTAATTCCATTGCCAGCCATGAAGTCCTGGAATTCAGTGCTTGTGAAGCACGGGCCATTGTCGCTGACCAAGACGTCCGGTAGACCGTGGGCGGCGAACATTGCCCGTAGACTTTCTACCGTGGCAGAGGATGTGCTTGAATTTAAAATGTCACACTCGATCCATTTGGAGTAGGCGTCGACTACAACCAAAAACATTTTTCCCATGAAAGGACCTGCATAGTCCACATGGATGCGTGACCAAGGCTTGGCGGGCCATGGCCAGGGGCTAAGGGGGGCTTCCCTGGGCGCATTGCCCAGCTGGGCACACGTGTTGCACCTGCGAACACAAAGTTCCAGATCTGCGTCTATCCCTGGCCACCAACCGTGTGACCTGGCAATTGCCTTCATCATGACAATGCCCGGGTGCCCATTGTGGAGTTCTCTGATGAACACCTCTCTGCCCATCTGGGGCATGACTACGCGGTTTCCCCACAGTAGGCAATCGGCCTGAATCGAGAGTTCATCCTTGCGCCTGTGAAATGGTTTAAATTTCTCAGGGCATGCCCTGTACGTGGCTGCCCAGTCCCCATTCAGGACACATTTCTTGACTAGAGACAATAGCGGGTCTCTATTTGTCCAGACTTTAATCTGACGGGCTGTCACGGGTGAGCCTTCGCTTCCGAAAGCTTCAACAGTCACGACCATCTCAGCACCATGCTCGGTAGCCCCCTCAGTGGTGGCTAGTGGGAGCCTGCTGAGTGCATCGGTGCAGTTTTCGGTGCCCGGTCTGTGCCGAATTGTATAGTCATAGGCGGCTAACGTGAGTGCCCACCTCTATGCGGGCCGATGCGTTTGCATTTATGGCCTTGTTGTCGGCCAAAAGGGACGTGAGTGGTTTGTGATCTGTCTCCAGCTCAAATTTTCTGCCAAACAGGTACTGGTGCATTTTCTTTACCGAATACACACATGCGAGCGCCTCCTTTTCTACCATCCCGTAACCCCTTTCTGCCTGGGACAGACTTCTGGAGGCATAAGCTACCAGCTGTAACTGACCCTTGACATTGACATGCTGCAACACACACCTGACACCATAGGATGACGCATCGCACGTTAACACAAGTTTCTTACATGGGTCGTCTAGTGTTAACAGAGTGTTGGAACATAACAAATTGCGTGCTTTATTAAAAGCCCTTTCCTGGCTGTCCCCCCAGACCCATTCGCGACCTTTGCGTAGGAGCACGTGTAGCAGCTCGAACAGCGTGCTCAATTTGGGAAGAAAGTTTCCAAAATAGTTCAGGAGCCCCAGGAACGAACGCAGCTCCGTCGTGTTACAGGGTCTGGGTGCTCTCTGGATCGCTTCTGTCTTGGACGCAGTAGGGCTGATCCCGTCTGCTGCTCCCCTCATCCCCAGGAATTCTACCTCTGGAGCTAGGAAGATGCACTTCGCCTTTTTCAGTCGCAGCCCTACCCGGTCCAGTCTGCATAGCACCTCCTCCAGGTTGTGGAGGTGTTCTTCAGTATCGTAACCCGTGATGAGGATGTCGTCCTGAAAAACGACCGTCCCTGGAATCGACTTGAGGAGGCTTTCCATATTTCGTTGGAAGATCGCGGCGGCCGAGCGAATCCCGAACGGACGTCTGTTGTACTCAAACAACCCCTTGTGTGTTGTGATGGTGGTCAGCTTCTTCGACTCACTCGCCAGCTCCTGGGTCATGTAAGCTGAGGTCAGGTCCAATTTTGAAAAAAGATTGCCACCGGATAGCGTCGCAAGGAGGTCCTCTGCTCTCTGGTCTTGGAGTGACACCCGATTGATGGTGGCCTTGTAATCACCACAAATTGTGACCGACCCATCCGCCTTGAGCACCAGCACAATGAGCTTGGTGGGAGACAGTCCTAACCTGAGCCTTCAGGTACAAAAGGGGAAGCTCCACCAACCTTCATCACTTGGAGTGCTAAGGAATAAAGGACAGGTCACAGACTGACCTTCTCTCAAGCATGGGCCATATGTGCATTTATACTGTATAATAAGGACCTATCAATGGCGACGATAAACTGGGATTTAAACCACGCGAGCATGGCCACTCGCAGAACAGACGAGAGGTACTGTGTTAAGGAATGGTTGGGACAGAGATTCAACATTGTTAAAGCAGCACACAGTTCTCCAAGCAGACAGGGGCAATCGGGCATGCCCCAACATGTAGTCGAACCCAGAGGGGGAGTTCGACAGAGACAATGGCAAGCTGAACGGCGATTCACGCCATTGCAATGGACAATGCGGCCAGTAATGGGGCCATCAACACCTGTTAATGGCGCACTCAAGAACAATAACAGGGGCAATCAGGGACGATCAACTGGCAAGGGACCTTTTGTTTCCAACAACAGCTCATGTTGGAGGTGTGGAGGCACACACTCAGCCGGAGTTTGCAGAGATGAGCAAAATACCTGCAGAAATTGCAGAAATGAACGCTGGGGGAAATCGCTGGAAGCTGAAGTTCAGCGAGTTCATGTGGAGCATGTATACAGTTCATACACCAGGTTAGGAGTGTCTCCCACCTAGTGGTCATTGTTCTCACAGTGTACAACTTAGATCAGATTATACATGGGTTACATTGCTGTTTGAATACATGATACACAGTACTTGTGCTGAGACGTTACTCTGCACATTTTGGAGGTCTGATCTGCATGTGAGGTTTGGAGCTCTAATCTATCAGATCAGCAGGTGTGCACAAGATTCCTGGGCAGCTACTATTATGCTTTCATCCTGCGACAGTCCACTCTCTCTGATCTTATGAAGCTATTATAGATATAGGTGTACACTGATGCATATTTTATGAGCTATTGTGTATATGTATTCATTCACATACATATTTTATGAGACTCATGTACCTTAAGGGGTAGCTTTACACATTTATTTTATGAGGTAATTGTACATTTAAATTTACCTACCTTTTTTATTCGTTCCTGGGATGTGGACGTCGCTGGCAAGACCAGCATTTATTGCCCATCCCTAACTGCCCTTGACAAGATGGTGGTGAGCTGACTTCATGACCCACTGCAGTCCATGTGATGAAGGTACTCCCACACAGTGCTGTTAGTGGGGGAGTTCCAGGATTTTATCCGAGTGACGATGAAGGAACATTTCCAAGTCAGGATGGTATGTAACTTAGAGGGGAACTTGCAAGTGATGGTATTCCCATGTGCCTGCTGCCCTTGTCCTTTTAGGTGGTAGAGGTCGTGGGTTGAGGAGGTGCTGCCAAAAACGTCTTGGTGAGTTGCTGCTGTGCATCTTGAAGATGGTACACACTGCAGCCACGGTGCACCAGTGGTTCAGTTCCATTCACAACTCCTCAGATAATGGAGCAGTCCATGCCCAAATGCAACAAGACCTGGACGCCATTCAGGCTTGGGATGATAAGTGGCAAGTAACATTCGTGGCACATAAGTGCCAGACAATTACTATATCTCCAACAAGTGAGAGTCTAACCACCACCCCTTGACATCCAACGGCATTACCATCACCAAATCCCCCACCTTCAACAGCCTGGGGGCTCACCATTAACCAGAAACTTAACTGGATCAGCCACATAAATACAATGGCAAAAAGAGCAGGTCAGAGGCTGGGTATTCTGCGGCGAGTGTCTCAACTCCTGATCCCCAAAACCTTTCCACCATCTACAAGGCACAAGTCAGGAGTGTGATGGAATACTCTCTACTTGCCTGGATGAGTGCAGTCCCAAAACTGAGAAGGCAAAAAAGAAGTAGAAAGAAACAGAAAGGTGACGTCACAGCCAAGGAGGTAAGTGATTGGCTGTTGATTGGTGAGTAGTTTTTCTTTCTTCTCTTCTATAACAGTGAGTAAACTTTAGCATTGTTGTTGCCTATCTAAGGGTTAAGTCATGGCAGGACAGCTCGGTCACGTGTTATGCTCCTCCTGTACCATGTGGGAACTCAGGGACGACTACGTGTGCGGGAAGTGTATCCGCCTCCAGCTCCTGAAATAAGTGCCAGACAATGACTATATCTCCAACAAGTGTTGCGGAATTGGAGCTGAGGGTGGATTCAATCTGGAGCATCCACGATGCTGAGAATGACGTGAGTAGCACGTGTAGCGAGTTGGTCTTACCGCAGGTGAAGGGTGCACAGCCAGATAGGGAATGGAAGAGCAGCAGGAAGAGCAGTGCAAGGAAGGTAGTGCAGGGGTCCCCTGTGGTCATCCCCCTGGAAAACAGATACACTGCTTTGAGTACTGTTGAGGGGGATGACTCATCAGGGGAGGGCAGCAGCAGCCAAGTTCATGGCACCATGGCTGGCTCTGTTGAACAGGAGGGGAGGAAAAAGAGTGGGAGAGCGATAGTGATAGGGGATTCAATTGTAAAGGGAATAGATAGGCATTTCTGCGGCCACAACCGAGATTCCAGGATGGTATGTTGCCTCCCTGGTGCAAGTGTCAAGGATGTCTCTGAGCAGGTGCAGGACATTCTAAAAAAGGAGGGAGAACAGCCAGTTGTCGTGGTGCACATTGGTACCAACGACATAGGTAAAAAAAGGGATGAGGTCCTACGAAATGAATTGAAGGAGCTAGGAGCTAAATTAAAAAGTAGGACCTCAAAAGTAGTAATCTCGGGATTGCTACCAGTGCCACGTGCTAGTCAGAGTAGGAATCGCAGGATAGCACAGATGAATACATGGCTTGAGCAGTGGTGCAGCAGGGAGGGATTCAAATTCCTGGGGCATTGGAACCGGTTCTGAGGGAGGTGGGACCAGTACAAAGCGGACGGTCTGCACCTGGGCAGGACCAGAACCAATGTCTGAGGGGGAGTGTTTGCTAGTGCTGTTGGGGAGGAGTTAAACTAATATGGCAGGGGGATGGGAATCAATGCAGGGAGACAGAGGGAAACAAAAAGGAGACAAAAGCAAAAGACAGAAAGGAGATGAGTAAAAGTGGAGGGCAGAGAAACCCAAGACAAAAAACAAAAAGGGCCACTGTGCAGCAAAATTCTAAAAGGAAAAAGGGTGTTAAAAAAACAAGCCTGAAGGCTTTTTGTCTTAATGCAAGGAGTATCCGCAATAAGGTGGATGAATTAACTGTGCAAATAGATGTTAACAAATATGATGTGATTGGGATTACGGAGACGTGGCTGCAGGATGATCAAGGCTGGGAACTCAACATCCAGGGGTATTCAACATTCAGGAAGGATAGAATAAAAGGAAAAGGAGGTGGGGTAGCATTGCTGGTTAAAGAAGAGATTAATGCAATAGTTAGAATGGACATTAGCTTGGATGATGTGGAATCTATATGGGTAGAACTGCAGAACACCAAAGTGCAAAAAACATTAGTGGGAGTTGTGTACAGACCTCCAAACAGTAGTAGTAATGTTGGGGAGGGCATCAAACAGGAAATTAGGGGTGCATGCAATAAGGGTGCAGCAGTTATAATGGGTGACTTTAATATGCACATAGATTGGGCTAACCAAACTGGAAGCAATACGGTGGAGGAGGATTTCCTGGAGTGCATAAGGGATGGTTTTCTAGACCAATATGTCGAGGAACCAACTAGGGGGGAGGCCATCTTAGACTGGGTGTTGTGTAATGAGAGAGGATTAATTAGCAATACCGTTGTGCGAGGCCCCTTGGGGAAGAGTGACCATAATATGGTGGAATTCTGCATTAGGATGGAGAATGAAACAGTTAATTCAGAGACCATGGTCCAGAACTTAAAGAAGGGTAACTTTGAAGGTATGAGGCTTGAATTAGCTAGGATTGATTGGCGAATGATACTTAAGGGGTTGACTGTGGATGGGCAATGGCAGACATTTAGAGACCGCATGGATGAACTACAACAATTGTACATTCCTGTCTGTCATAAAAATAAAAAAGGGAAGGTGGATCAACCGTGGCTATCAAGGGAAATCAGGGATAGTATTAAAGCCAAGGAAGTGGCATACAAATTGGCCAGAAATAGCAGTGAACCCGGAGACTGGGAGAAATTTAGAACTCAGCAGAGGAGGACAAAGAGTTTGATTAGGGCAGGAAAAATAGAGTACGAGAAGAAGCTTGCAGGGAACATTAAGACGGATTGCAAAAGTTTCTATAGATATGTAAAGAGAAAAAGGTTAGTAAAGACTAACGTAGGTCCCCTGCAGTCAGAATCAGGGGAAGTCATAACGGGGAACAAAGAAATGGCGGACCAATTGAACAAGTACTTTGGTTCGGTATTCACTAAGGAGGACACTAACAACCTTCTGGATATAAGAGGGGTCAGAGGGTCTAGTAAGGAGGAGGAACTGAGGGAAATCCTTATTAGTCGGGAAATTGTGTTGGGGAAATTAATGGGATTGAAGGCCGATAAATCCCCAGGGCCTGATGGACTGCATCCCAGAGTACTTAAGGAGGTGGCCTTGGAAATAGCGGATGCATTGACAGACATTTTCCAACATTTCATTGACTCTGGATCAGTTCCTATCGAGTGGAGGGTAGCCAATGTAACCCCACTTTTTAAAAAAGGAGGGAGAGAGAATACAGGGAATTATAGACCGGTAAGCCTGACATCGGTAGTGGGTAAGATGATGGAATCAATTATTAAGGATGTCATAGCAGCGCATTTGGAAAGAGGTGACATGATAGGTCCAAGTCAGCATGGATTTGTGAAAGGGAAATCATGCTTGACAAATCTTCTAGAATCTTTTGAGGATGTTTCCAGTAGAGTGGACAAGGGAGAACCAGTTGATGTGGTATATTTGGACTTTCAGAAGGCTTTCGACAAGGTCCCACACAAGAGATTATTGTGCAAAGTTAAGCACATGGGATTTGGGGGTAGTGTGCTGACATGGATTGAGAACTGGTTGTCAGACAGGAAGCAAAGAGTAGGAGTAAATGGATACTTTTCAGAATGGCAGGCGGTGACTAGTGGGGTACCGCAAGGTTCTGTGCTGGGGCCCCAGCTGTTTACACTGTACATTAATGATTTAGACGAGGGGATTAAATGTAGTATCTCCAAATTTGCGGATGACACTATGTTAGGTGGCAGTGTGAGCTGCGAGGAGGATGCTATGAGGCTGCAGAGCGACTTGGATAGGTTAGGTGAGTGGGCAAATGCATGGCAGATGAAGTATAATGTGGATAAATGTGAGGTAAAAACAGAGAGACAGACTATTATCTGAATGGTGACAGATTAGGAAAAGGGGAGGCGCAACGAGACCTGGGTGTCATGGTACATCAGTCATTGAAGGTTGGCATGCAGGTACAGCAGGCGGTTAAGAAAGCAAATGGCATGTTGGCCTTCATAGCGAGGGGATTTGAGTACAGGGGCAGGGAGGTGTTGCTACAGTTGTACAGGGCATTGGTGAGGCCACACCTGGAGTATTGTGTACAGTTTTGGTCTCCTAACCTGAGGAAGGACATTCTTGCTATTGAGGGAGTGCAGCGAAGGTTCACCAGACTGATTCCCGGGATGGTGGGACTGACCTATCAAGAAAGACTGGATCAACTGGACTTGTATTCATTGGAGTTCAGAAGAATGAGAGGGGACCTCATAGAAACGTTTAAAATTCTGATGGGTTTAGACAGGTTAGATGCAGGAAGAATGTTCCCAATGTTGGGGAAGTCCAGAACCAGGGGTCACAGTCTAAGGATAAGGGGTAAGCCATTTAGGACCGAGATGAGGAGGAACTTCTTCACCCAGAGAGTGGTGAACCTGTGGAATTCTCTACCACAGAAAGTTGTTGAGGCCAATTCACTAAATATATTCAAAAAAGAGTTAGATATAGTCCTTACTACTAAGGGGATCAAGGGGTATGGTGAGAAAGCAGGAAAGCATGAACTCATTGAATGGCGGTGCAGGCTAGAAGGGCCAAATGGCCTACTCCTGCACCTATTTTCTATGTTTCTAAAACCACTCTAGAAGCTCGACACCAACCAGAACAAAGCAGCCCACTTGATTGGCACCCCATCCACCACCTTAAACATTCACTCCCTCCGCTGCTAGCTCACTGTGGCTGCAGCATGTGGCATCTACAAGATGCACTGCAGCAACTCGCCAAGGCTTCATCGGCAGCACCTCCCAAACCCACGACCTCCACCACCTCGAAGGACAAGCGCAGCAGGTGCATCGGAATACCATCACCTGCAAGTTCCTCTCCAAGTTCACACCATCCTGATTTGAAAAAATATCATTGTTCCTTCATTGTCACTGGATCAAAATCCTGGAATTCCCTTGCTAACAGCACTATGGGAGTAACCTCACCACATGGACTGCAGCGGTTCAAGGCGGCAGCTCACCACCACCTTTTCAAGGGCAATTAGGGATGAGCAATAAATGCTGGCCTTACCAGTAACGCCCACATCCCAGGAACGAATATAAAAGAAAATTGTGGGGTTAGACAGATTAGGGATCGAGTGGGCCTTGCATATTAGTGATCATGTTGGTCGGGGTCGATGCTGCTCATGACTTGTCAACTCCAACTAACGTGACCACCAGTAGGTAGGTTGTTGTACTGAGTGAATAGTTTGTGTTGAGTGAGTCTCAAAGAATGTGCCCCAGACCGCCTCCTAGTTCCATAGCTTCAGCAGAGGTAAATATCACTTATTCTGTTTGGCAAATGTCCCGCATGTGTTTGGTCGGAGAATGTTCCTTTTGTACAGGATGATACTTTTCTGTTATTGAGCATTATTTGGCCTTGGCCATTGTGGTTTTAAATGAAGGTGAAAAAAAAATGGTTACCATAAGCTTGCACACATTTTAGTTGATTTTATCAGATATCACTTAAACAAAAGCATTATTAATAAAACATCCAGCAAAGTTTTTTCTAACAGTGCCACTGATAATGCTGCAGCATCTACATGATACCCAAGATGTGCAGCGCTGCAGCAATCTGAGCCATTCTCCCTGCCGCCCAACTCAAAGCCAGCTCACACCTGCTTTTTGCCAGCGGTCCTTCCGACGGGCGGCAGATTGATCTGAGTCCATCATCCCTAAGGAAAATGCTGGATTTTCATCCTCTGGCATGGGCGGGCAGCAGGATGTGACGCCGTTGGAACCTCCGCGACCAATCTCCCGCTGGGCAGAACGTGGACGGCAGATTCCGGAGGAATTGACCAAAAAAACTACATTTCCGGCGGAACCTCGGCGGCTACGGGTGCAACTTCCAGCAAATTTGGCCCCATAGCTTTTATAATTAAGTTAAATAAAATTAGTTTTTAATCCAGCACAACAATTTTCTCTTCTCCTTTCCTCCTCTCCCCACTAAACAACATCCCAAAAATATACTTGTGCCTAGTAATAGGGAACAATCTGACACATTAAATTTTGTACAGGTCCAAATGTTCCATGCTGTCATTAAAAGAAAGTTAAATAGTTATAACAGCAGGTGAACTGAGACTTGACTTGTGATTTTGGTACCAGATCTCCTTGTCTGGAAAGATGCATTTGCTTCACTTTAATTCTGGTTTACTCCACAGGAGAATAATTGAGCAATGACAGCACATTTTTAAAATTTAAATTGCTTTTCTTTCATTTCAACTATACACAAATGAGCATTTGATGCTCCTTCCCACAAACTCCCTGTTGCAAAATAATAAAACATTTTCTATTTTATTTTCAGGTCTCAGACCAACCACAGCTCAGTGCAGCTGAAGCATTCCTGCCGTATGTTCTCACTGCAGAAATAGAACTCGCACTCCTGAGAGGATGCCCTTCTTCAAATAACTGGTATTCTTTATTTCCAATATGTGCTTATTCTTAAATTGGATCTTAACCTGTATTCCGGCCTGATCTTATTTCTTGCTCGCAGTTAATCACAAATTACCTCTGGCTGTGCCCTATTTCTAACACACTCCCAGTTGTTGATTTAATTAGGTTTCTAAATTGAATCTTTTCTAACTCGTTTACTATGGTACCCTCATCAGGATTGGTTAGTTCCGAACTGTCACAAAAATGCGCCTTAACCAGCCTCTCCCTCAGTTGACTGTTGCATTATAGTGCATTCACACACAAGCAGGATATGAGTCCATAGCAGGTGCCCAGACCACACAAAGCTTTTACTAAAGCACAGTAAATGCAGCCCTAATATAAACTGAAAAATTCACTTCCCTTCAAAAAATTCCTCTTTCTATGGTACCTTTCTTTCATAAGGGATTAGGAATCATTTGGATTATTTTCTGGCCAAGTGAGCATATTCTACTGAAAAAAGCGTTATGGGCTTGACCTGCAATGCTATGTTAAGAACAAAAAACTGACTACAGATTTAATATTTTCTTATCTATCCTCCACAGTTCACAATTATTTCTGTGGTCCCTACTTTTGATGATTCTCTTCTAAGAAGAATTGTCATGCGATGATTCACGTCAAGCAAAAGATCTCCATGTCCATTTTCAGAGGTGACACCATTTCTTTTCCATTACCCTAATGAAATTTATTAACCTGGATCTGTGTTTACAAAATTACTTTTCTTTGTTCTGTTTCAGCTCTTTGTACATTGAGTACTGTACGAGAACTTTACCAGAGAAAAAGACGTGCAAATTACAATGTTTTTCTTTATTCAGGAGACACTGAATTACATAATCTGTTTAATTATTTAATTTTTTTTCACAACAGTTAGCTTTAGTTTAAAAAAGACATTCATTTTGGCCAATATTATACAATAGGCAACAGGAATATTTTTAAAGCTCGCAATGATTTATTCAACAAAACAATTAAGCGCTTAAGGCTCCTTGTTATTTTTAATACTGTTTGTTTGGCATTTCTCCATGTCTTTGTAAACTCCTTGAGTATGATTTTATAGAGTGTCCAGCAAAATTTCAATACTTTGATTACCCATCAAATGTACTGTGGTGCTCTGTGTGGCATATGTCACATGAAATGTTCAATGTTAGGGGCAGTTGGAGTTTATCCAACTTCGGGTGCAGATGCTAGACTGTCAAATCTTGCCATGACAATGCAGTCACCTATACTGGTAATATCTTCAGCAGTACCTTTGACAGAATTGGTGGGAAAGAAAGAAATGTTTCTTGTTTCCAGGGAATCCTCTTTAGAAAATTCAAATGACATGTTGTGAAGATTTACATCCACCAGAGCAATCATTTCCCTCTCAGTGTGATATTATGTAGAGCAATGTCACTACCACAATTGGTTATACAGTTACAGTTACATTTGCTCAATGAGAAATTCAACAGAGGTTTCTATTTTAACCTACTTCAAGAATTTGCTTTTCGTGCCTTCCGAGTCCAAAATACAAAAGCTGACTGTTTTAGCAATGCATCAAAATGGGGCTGTCACCATTTCAGCACTTGGCTAAAAAAATTAAACTTAAGAGAAATATAGCAAAGGAAAGTTGCATTTGTTGGTAATTTAGGAGCATAGCAACTTGTGTTTATATAGCACCTTTCATGTGGAGGAACGTAGCAAGGTGCTGCACAGGACCATAAGGAAAAATAATGCTGAGCCAAACTACCAACAGCTTTTAAGGAGAGTTTTAAAGAAAGAAAGGGAGATGGAGAGGCTGAATTAGAGAGTCGGACCGAGCTGGTTGAAGGCGCAGCCACCAAAGATGGGGAGAATGGAGTGGGGAATGCACAAGAAGATGGAGTCAAATCGAGATGAATGGTGAGGTCAGAGATGGGATGAGGGGCATGGCCTTGAGGACAGGAATTTTAAATTTGATGCGTTGAGGTACTGGAACCAATTCAAGTCAGTGAGGATGAACTGAGACAGCATAACTTGTTTTGGATAGAATATGAGCAGCAGAGTTTTCGATGAGCTGAAGTTTATGGAGGGTTAAGGATGGAAGGCTGGCAAGTAGTGCGAGGAGATGAAGGCACATATGGCACAGTTTTAGCACACACCGGCTGGACAGAGGGTGAAGTAGGCTATCTTTTTGACAGAGAGTATATGGGGTCAGGCACAGCCTGGGGTTGAATAGGACACCAAGGTTATGAACAGTCTGGTTAAGTCTGTATCAGTGGCAAGGTAGGGGATGGAGTCGGTGACGAAGGAGTGGAATTTGTGGTGGTGCTTATCTTTACTGCTCTGAACCTCTTTCTTAGCAGTATCACAGAGGAAGTCATCATCATAGGCAGTCCCTCAAAATCACTTCCACTCTAAAAGTGAGTTCTCAGGTGACTCTACAGTCCAATATGTGAATTACAGTCTCTGTCACAGGTGGGACAGACAGTCATTGAAGGAAAGAGTGGGTGGGGAGTCTGGTTTACCGCACGCTCCTTCCACTGCCTGCGCTTGTTTTCTACATGCTCTCAGCGAAGAGACTAGCGATCTCATCCTCAGCATCGAAGCACTGACCACACTTGACCAGCTCTGTTGGGTGGGACCGCATTGTCTGCATGACCAACACAAGACTCCCAAAGCAAGTGCTCTACTCGGAACAGAGGAAGTACAGCAGTTTACACATCAAGGAGGAGAGCAGATGAAGCATACCTGGAGTTAACATGTTTAAACCTAGATATACTGGTTAGTCAGCGACAGGCTGTTTCTGCTGTGACCTCTGTACAATAGACATTAGGAGAAGTTTTACACAGAAATCCAAAACTCCAGACACACACGTTTCTATATGAAAGTGCAATTGTAAACTGTACAATGGAGGGTGTAAATTATGACATCTACTTGTCATGCATGTTCAAATATGACTGATGTCTGTACTGATTAAATGTGGTCACAAGCTCATAATTCCGAAGCATCTTCTCACATATTACTATTATATCTCAATTTAATAATTTAAAGCCCTAAAACATTTGGAGACAATAAAATGCTCCCGCATTCCTATATATTGGAGAGCTGGAGTTGTTTTGTGCCTTGTACACCTCAATATCCTTGTTACGGCACAGGAGTGCAAGTTGTAAGCCATGATTAGCATAGCACCAATGGAAGCGGGTTGCAGCACTAACAACTGGACACTGACTACACTTTATCTGTAACTGGTTACATGCAAGTGTTAGTTTTACAAACAAAAGAACAATAAACAAAATTGCCATAGCATGTATAAAAATGCTATTGAAAATACATTTACAGAAACTGGGACAGATGCACTTCTGTTGGTGATAGGACATTCAAAAATACCAGACCAAGTGCTGTATATATTACCAGAAGTAATGGATATTAGTTATCTTCAGTTAAGGAAAACTACTATCACTTCCTTGAGGCCACAATTTACCTCCATTATTTTATGCAAGATTTTTGTTTTTGCCTCGTGTCCATCCATGAAAAATGGTTGTGACTTGGAACAATCCCAAGGTGAGCTGTTTGTTCACTCACCTGGGAAGTCTATTGGTAATAAAAGAAAAATGGATGAAGTACAAGAGATGAGATGCACAAGGCAGCAGACAGGATGTATGAAGTGTGTTATTTTACAACAATATAGAATTAATAAACAACCTTTATGAATTCAATCTTATTCTGTCGGCTGATCTATATTTGATCATGAAATAGCCATCAGACTATGCCAGAAGAAAATGACAAAACTGTCACAAAATTGATCAAATTTGCAACACTGCAACTGAAATTTGTAAAATAGCATCTGGAACAATGACTTCGACATTGGTATCTGGTATTTCCAAATATCAAATTCAGCCATTAGCAACTGGGCTGGGTGTGGAAAACTGGCACTAGCATTTGGGAACAGTATTGATACTTTGATCCTGGGGAGCCACTATTGGATTATTTACTCTTTAGATAGCAATTTTAATGGTTTGAATTGTGCTCCTTTTTTGGGGAGATAAGGCCTCATCCGTATTGCCTGATACTTTAGTTATCGGTTGAAGACAACAATAATGAACTATCCCACATACATTGTATCTTCAGAAGAATAGTTTTCTTCTGCACTTTTCAGTAAAGATCTATTGTCTCTTCTGGTAATGTATCAAGTAAAAGCAAATGGTCTTCACAATTTAGAAAAAATATGTAAAATAAGCTGTAAAGTTAGTCCTTTTATAACATTGGCTTGGTTGATGCAAAATATGCAAAATGGTTTCTAGCTCCATCCAAATCTTTAGTCTTCATTGAAGTTGGGGTTAAAAACGGTGGTGGTTGCCTTCTGAAACAGTGGATTATCAGCCTGATGGAGACACACCAAAATAGGAAAACAGTTAATTTCTGAAAATAAAAACAGAAAATGCTAGAAAAATAGAGTTAACATTTCAGGTCAATGACCTTTCATCAGAATTTCTGAACCAATTTTTGAAAATGTTACTTTCTGAAGATTACATAGAATATACAGCACAGAAGCAGGCCATTTGGCCCAACCAGTCCATGCCGGTGTTTAGGCTCCATTCAATGGCTATTGTCAGCATTGAAGCACTGACCACACTCGATCAGCTCCGCTGGGCAGAACACATAGTCCGCATGCCAGACACTAGATTCCCAAGGCAAGTGCTCTACTTGGAGTTCCTTCACGGCAAACGAGCCAAAGGTGGGCAGCGGAAACGCTGTCTCCCTGATAAAGTGCAACAGCCCCACTGACACCTGGGAGTCCCTGGCCCAAGACCGCCCTAAGTGGAGGAATTGCATCCGAGAGGACGCAGAAATCAAGCGCAGGCGGCGGAAAGAGCGTGCGGCAAACTAGTCTTACCCACCCCTCCCCTCAACAACTATCTGTCCCACCTGTGACAGAGTCTGTGGCTCTCGTATTGGACTGTTCAGCCACCAAAGAACTCACTTCAGGAGTGGAAGCAAGTCTTCCTCGATTCCGAGGGACTGCCGATGATGATGATGATTGTCAGACCCAGTAATATAGGGCCCAAGTTTCCACACGAAAAAAAACGGGCGCCCCTCCGAGCTGGGCGCCCGTTTTTCGCGCCTAAAACGGCGCCTAAAAAAAACCTCACAATTCTCGAGCGCTTTGCAGCTCCTTGTTTGCCTGGCGCGGCGCCCAGGGGGGCGGAGCCTACACTCGCGCCGATTTTGTAAGTGGGAGGGGGCGGGTACTATTTAAATTAGTTTTTTCCTGCCGGCAATGCTGCGCGTGCGCGTTGGAGCGTTCACGCACGCACAGTGTGAAAAAAACATTGGCACTCGGCCATTTTTGTAGTTCTTTGTAGCTGTTTAGTTTTTGAACATTTTTTAATAAAAGTACATTGCCATCAGCACAGAGGCTTCTTGTAGCAGTGAGAAGGGTGCAGGAAGCCTCAGAAAGTTGAGCCAGCCGTTTCCCGACGACCTCCCCCTTTTGCCGTCGGGAAATGGCTCCTCAATTTTTGAGGCTTCCTGCAGCCTTCTCTCTTTCCCCCCCCCCCCCCTCGCGTTCGGTCGGCTCCTCCCCCCCCCCACCCCCGCGTTCGGTCGGCTCTCTCCCTCCCGCGTTCGGTCGGCTCCCCCCCCCAGCCGCGTTCGGTCGGCTCCCCCCCCCCCCCGCGTTCGGTCGGCTCCCCCCTCCCCCCGCGTTCGGTCGGCTCCCCCCCCCCCGCGTTCGGTCGGCTCCCCCCCCCCCCGCGTTCGGTCGGCTCTCTCTCTCCCGCATTCGGTCGGCTCCCCCCAACCCCCCGCGTTCGGTCGGCTCCCCCCACCCCCCACCCCCGCGTTCGGTCGGCTCCCCCCCCCCGCGTTCGGTCGGCTCCCCCCCCCCCCGCGTTCGGTCGGCTCCCCCTCCCCCGCGTTTGGTCGGCTCCCCCCCCCCCCCCGCATTCGGTCGGCTCCCCCCCCCCCCGCGTTCGGTCGGCTCCCCCCCCCCCCGCGTTCGGTCGGCTCCCCCCCCCCCTTGCGTTCGGTCGGCTCCCCCCACCCCCCACCCCTGCGTTCGGTCGGCTCCCCCCCCCCCCCGCGTTCGGTCGGCTCCCCCCCCCCCCCCCGCGTTCGGTCGGCTCCCCCCACCCCCCACCCCCGCGTTCGGTCGGCTCCCCCCCCCCCCCGCGTTCGGTCGGCTCCCCCCACCCCCCCCCCCGCGTTCGGTCGGCTCCCCCCACCCCCCCCCCGCGTTCGGTCGGCTCCCCCCCCCCCGCGTTCGGTCGGCTCCCCCCCCCCCGCGTTTGGTCGGCTCCCCCCCCGCGTTTGGTCGGCTCCCCCCCCCCCCCCCGCGTTCGGTAATGGCTGCCTCGTTTTGTGACGCTTGCTGCAGCATTCTTCCTGGCTGAAGCACTTTCACACAGGTAGGAAGATGGTTTATTTAATCTTTTCTTTGCTTATAAATGTTTATTCAGGTTGGATTTATTTGTATAATAATTGTATAAGTATAAATAAGGATTTATTGTAGAATTTAATGAGTTCCCCTCCCCCCCCCCACCTCGTTCTGGACGCCTGATTTGTAACCTGCGCCTGATTTTTTAATGTGTAGAACAGGTTTTTTCAGTTCTACAAAAATCTTCACTTGCTCCATTCTAAGTTAGTTTGGAGTACATTTTCACTGTGGAAACTTTGAAATCAGGCGTCAGTGGCCGGACACGCCCCCTTTTGAAGAAAAAATTCTGTTCCAAAGTGGAACTGTTCTAACTGACTAGAACTGCAGAAAGAAAAATGTGGAGAATTGCGATTTCTAAGATAGTCCGTTCTCCACCAGTTGCTCCTAAAAATCAGGTGCAAATCATGTGGAAACTTGGGCCCATAATGTGAGAAACCAAGACAAAGCTACCCCAGTAATTTCATCTGACACCATTTAATCCTGTCTCGATTGAATCAATAAGGATGAGCGGTATGGAGAAGTTCCAGGCTTCTCCTTCTAGATACCTTGACTAGTGGAAGTACTGTTTCTATCTTCTTTGTCTCATCACTTCATAATTTTAAACATTAAATACCAAATCACCCTAATCTTTTCTCAAAGATTGGGGCTGTTTCATTAGAAGTCTTTCTTTGTATACATATTTCCTCATACCAAGTGAATCTGCAATGTACCCTTTATATTGCCCCAAATTCTTCCCATAGTGTAGTGCCCAAAACTGCACCGACTACTCCAACTGTAGTCTCATTAAGATTTTGTATAGATTCACCATTCCATTTCAACTTTTATATGTTATACTTCGTCATCAAACCCAAAGCGTGTACTGCTTCACATTATAGAATGAATAAATTATTCTGTTGAGATTTGGCACTGCTCTATAATCAAGGACATTGAGGTTAGGCAGTTATTAGACTGAAACCGACTTGGAAGGGCGAATTTAACACTACCTGCCTGAGGAAACCAGAAAGGTGGGCAGTTAATATTGTCCAGGTCATTTAGCAATGATGTCATTGGGACACACCTGAAATTATTACCAGAATGGAAAGCGGCAATGAGTTTCCCACCAGACTAACCCAGCAAGAAAGACCAAAAGAGGCCCAAAAATGTTTTACATTTCTTTTTACTTTCCTGTGGAGCCAGGAGGAGCAGGAGTGCTCTTCCAGGCCCCGCAAGGAAAGCAAAGGCCTCTCATGCCGTAATCTGCCCCACCCTTCCCCCTCCAGCTGACACGTCAGTTACCTGCTGTTGGTAGTCTATCTCCGGGCCATTAGGTTTGAAGTAGTTAGGGAAAAGGACAAGGAAAATTCAAATGTGAAAATACTCAACGAGCTCATTTTAGTGAGTTGAAAAGGAACCTGACCCAAGTGGATTGGAATCAAAGATTGGCAGATAAAACAGTAAATGAGCAATGGGAAGTCTTCAAAGAGGAGATAGTTCGGGTACAGTCTGGACACATTCCACGAGGAGGAAAGGAAGTCATCCAAAGCTCGAGCTCCCTTAATGACTCAAGATGTAGAGATTAAAATGCAACACAGAAAGGAGGCCTATGATACATGTCAGGTTCATAATTTAGTAGAGAACCAAGCTGAATACAAAGAGTACAGAGGAGAACTGTAAAAGACAATAATAGGGGCAAAGAGAGTGTGAGACTAGATGAGCGTGTAACAAAAAAGGGAACCCAAAAGTCTTTTATAAACATATAAATAGTAAAAGTGTCGTCAAAGGAAGAGTGGGGCCAATTAGGGGAAAAAAAGATCGTCTTGTGGAGGTCAAGGGCATGGCTGAGGTACAAAATTAGTACTTTGTCTGCACTAAAGAAGGGGATGCTGCCAATGTAGCAGTAAAGGAGGAGATGGCAGAGAAATTGATTGGAATGAAAATAAAAAGGAGGTACTTAAAAGGTTGCCATTACTCAAAGTCGAAAATTCTACTGGTCCAGATGGGATGCATCCGAGGTTGCTGAAGAAAGTAAAGGTGGAAATTGCGGAGACGCTAGCCATAACCTAGCAAACCTCTTTCGATATTTTTATAAAACAGGAGATGTATAAACCTGGCAACTACAGGTTAGTCAGCCTAATGTGAGACAATAATCCAGGACAAAATTAATCGGAAGTTGGAAAAATATGTGCTAATAAATTCACAGATTTGTTAAAGGCAAATCATGTTTCACTAACTTGATTGAGTCCTTTGACGAAGTAACGGAGAGGGTTGATGAGGTTGGTGTGGTTGGTTGTTTTTGGATTGGGACTTTCAAAACGCATTTGACAAAGTACCACAAAATAGACTTATTAGCAAACTTGAAGTACGTGGGATTAAAGAGGCAGTGCGTGTATGGATTTGAAATTGGCTACAGGACAGATTTTGAGACTGGAGGGATGTGTACGGTGTTGGGACCACTGCTCTTTTTGAAGTATATATAAAAAATGGAGTTGGGTATCCAGGGCATAATTTCAAAATTTGTAGATGACATGAAACTCAGAAATGTAGTGAACAATGAAGATGATAATAATAGATTTCAGGAGGACATTGAAAGGCTGGTGAAATGGGCAGTCACATGCCAGGTGAAATTTAACACACTTCAGTACAAAAGCAATAAAGTTAATCATTTATAAAACACTGGTTAGGTCCCAGCTGGAGTATTGTGGTCAATTCTGGGCACCACACTTTAGGAAGGATGTCAGGCCTTGGTGAGAGTACAGAGGTGGGTCACTAGAATGATACTAGTGATCGTGACCATCTTTAAAAGAGGGGACAAGTCCGACTGCGGCAACTACAGAGGAATCTCCCTGCTATCAGCCACTGGGAAAGTCGTCGCTAGAGTCCTTCTCAACCGTCTTCTCCCCGTGGCTGAGGAGCTCCTCCCGGAGTCGCAGTGCGGATTTCGTCCCCTCCGGGGCACGATTTTTGCAGCGTGACAGCTGCAGGAAAAATGCAGGGAACAGTGCCAGCCCTTATACATGGCCTTCTTCTACCTTACAAAGGCCTTTGACACTGTCAACCGCGGAGGGTCTATGGAGCGTCCTCCTCCGTTTTGGATGCCCCCAAAGTTTTGTCACCATCCTCCGCCTGCTCCACGACGACATGCAGGCCGTGATCCTTACCAACGGATCCATCACAGGCCCAATCCACGTCTGGACCGGGGTCAAGCAGGGCTGCGTCATCGCCCCAACCCTCTTCTCAATCTTCCTTGCTGCCATGCGCCACCTGACAAACTCCCTGCTGGAGTGGAACTAAATTACAGAACCAGTGGGAAGCTGTTCAACCTTCGCCGTCTCCAGGCCAGGTCCAAGACCACTCCAACCTCTGTTGTCGAGCTACAGTACGCAGATGACGCCTGCATCTGTGCACACACAGAGGCTGAACTCCAGGACATGGTCGACGTATTTACCGAGGCGTATGAAAGCAAGGGCCTTACGCTAAACATCAGTAAGACAAAAGTCCTCCACCAGCCTGTTCTCACCGCACAGCACTGCCCCCCCAGACATCAAGATCCACGGCGCGGCCCTGGACACCATGGACCACTTCCCTTATCTCGGGAGCCTCCTATCAACAAGAGCAGGCATTGACGAGATTTAACACTGCCTCCAGTGCGCCAGTTCAGCCTTCGGCCGCCTGAGGAAAAGAGTGTTTGAAGACCAGGCCCTCAAAACTGTCACCAAGCTCATGGTCTACAGGGCCATAGTAATACCCGCCCTCCTGAATGGCTCAGAGACATGGGCCAGTAGATACCTCAAGTCGCTGGAGAAATACCACCAACGATGACTCTGCAAGATCCCACAAATCCCCTGGGGAGGACAGACGCATCAACATTAGCGTCCGCATCCAGGCCAACATCCCCAGCATTGAAGCACTGACCACACTTGATCAGCTCTGCTGGGCAGGCCACATAGTTTGCATGCCAGACACGAGACTCCCAAAGCAAGCGCTCTACTCGGAAATTGTCCACGGCAAACGAGCCAAAGGTGGGCAGAGGAAACATTACAAGGACACCCTCAAGGCCTCTCAGATAAAGTGCGACATCCCCACTGACACTGGGGAGTCCCTGGCCAAACCAGGTTCCCCGCCCACCTTTCCCTTCAACCACTGTCTGTCCCACCTATGACAGGGACTGTGGTTCTTGAATTGGACTGTACAGCCACCTAAGAACTCATGCTAAGAGTGGAAGCAAGTCTTCCTCGATTCCGAGGGACTGCCTATGATAATGATGACCAGGGATGGAGAGACTGGAGAAACTGGGGCTGTTCTCCTTTGAGCAGATAAGGTTAAGAGAATATTTAATACTGATGCTCAAAATCATAAGGGTTTTGATAGAGTAAATAAGGAGAAACTGTTTCCAGTGGCAGGAGGATCTGTACTCAGAGGACACGGATTTAAGGTGATTGGCAAAAGAAGCAGAGCCGACATGACACAGTGAGTTGTGATGATCTGGAATGCATTGCCCGAGAGGGGGCTGGATGCAGATTCAATAGTAACTTCAAAAGCGAATTAGATATATACTTTTAGGGGAAAAATATGCAGTGCTATTAGGAAAAGAGTAGGGCAGTGGGACTAGTTGGAGAACTCTTTCAAGGAGCAAGCACAACTGGCTGAACGGCCTCCTTCTGTGCTGTAGCATTCTATGATTTCCTGGTGCTACCTACCCGAGTGGGTGGAAATTCAGTCAATTTAAATACCCAGGCCTCATTTTTAACTCACGCTGTTGCTCATCAGCCCAACATTGGCCTGGAGTTAAAATTGAGGCCATGAACCCTTACTCACCCTATAAAAGGAATGAAAGTTTGGAATTTTTGGCAGAACAATGTGGCAGCTTTTGTAGGAACAGGAGTAGACCATTCAGCCCCTCGAGCCTGTTCTGCCATTCAGTGGCTTATCTGTTTGTTAACTCCATCCACCCGCCTTGGCTCCCTATCCTTTTAAACCCTTGTCTAGCAAAAATCTATCAATCTCAGATTTAAAATCATTAACTGAGCTAGCATCTATTCATTTGTGGGAGAGAGTTCCATGCTTCTAGCACCCTTCATGTGAAGAAGTGTTTCCAAACTTCTCCCCTGAATGGCCTGGTTCTGGTTTTATTGTGTCTCCTTGTCCTAGACTCCCCCACCAGCTGAAAAGGTTTCTCTCAACTGCCCGATCAATTTATTTCAAAATCCCAAAACCTCGATCAAATCTCCCCTCAACCTTCTATATTCCAGGGAATGCAAGCCTAGTTTATGTAATCTCTCCTTATAATGTAACCCTTGGAGCCTGGTAACATTCTGGTAAATCTGTACTGCACTCCTTCCAAGGCCAATATATCCTTTCTAAGGTGTAGTGCCAGAACTGTACACAGTATTCAGATGTGGTCTAACCAGGGCTTTGTGGAGCTGTAGCAAAACTTTCTCCTCTTTATACTCTAGCCCTCTAGTTATAAAGGCTAACATTCCATTCGCTTTTTTGATTTTTTTTTTAACCTGACTACTACATTTTAGTGGACTGTGTATATGGACCCCTAAATCTCTTTGGTCCTCCACCATTTGTAGCTTTTCACTATTTAAAAAATACTTGGATCTGTCCTTTTTCAGTCCAAAATGGATGACCTCACACTTGCCTGTGATGAAATCCATATGTCACAGCTTCACTTACTCAATCTATTAATTTTATGCTGCCCTCTACACTAGTTACTATACCACCAATCTTTGTGTCATCAGCAAACTTCGATATATGGCTGTCAATTGTGTTATCCAAGTCATTAATAAATAAATATAGTGAAACGTTGGGGCCCAGATTCTTGTGAGACACCACGAGTCACTTCTTTCCAATTCGAGTACATACCAATTATCCCTGCTCTCTGTCTTCTACAGCCTAACCAGGTCAATAATTTGCCTTCAATTCCATGAGCTTTAATTTTAGCTAACAGTCTCTTATGTGGAACCTTATTGAATGCCTCTGGAAGTCAATATAAACAATATCCATAGACATTACCCTGTCTACTACTTTAGTTACTTTCTCAAAAAAAGTAATTTTGTTTGTTAATTATGAAACATCCAAAATTCTTACAGGGCTTGACAGGGTAGACGCAGGGAGGATGTTTCCCCTGGCTGGGGAGCCTAGAACCAGGGGTCACAGTCTCAGAATATGGGGGTTAGTCATTTAAGACTGAGAGGAGGAGAAATTTCTTCATTCAGAGGGTGGTGATTCTTTGGAATTCTCTACCCCAGAGGGCTGTGGGGGCTCAGTCGTTGAGTATATTCAAGACAGAGATCGATAGATTTTTGGATACAAAGAGAATCAAGGGATATGGGGATGGTGCAGGAAAGTAGAGTTAAGGTAGATCAGCCATGATCTTATTGAATGGTAGAGCAGGCTCGAGGGACCGAATGGCCTGCTCCTATTTCTTATGTTGTTATGCATGACCTTCCGATTACAAATTCTTGTTGACTCCCTCTAATCAGCTCGAATTTATCTAAGTGCTCAGTCACTCTATCCTTAATTATAGATTTGAATAACTTCCCCACAACAGATCTTGGACCAACAAGTCTATAATTTCTCTGTTTCTTTCACACGCCTTTCATAGTCGATTAAAAACTTACACCTGCATGCACTTCTTGTCAACACTTTCCATTATAAATTCCTAAATAAACATTTTTCCTGGAAATTGCCCATGTAAAGTTGTCTGGCTGTAAATTACAATATTTTGTCTCTCTCCACACCACTTCTCCCTGTGAAAGTGTTACAGCACCACCACTGGAAGGAGGATGCAGTTACAGCTTGATACGTTTACACAGGCATTTTCCATTATAAATATGCATTGAGGAATTAATGTGAAAGCAACATTGGACAGGATGGCGGAATCAAAGCTAGGGCCCCAAGGAGAAGCAGATATTGGCCGTTGCTACCACATTGGAACAGGAGCCACAGCCAGCAAGGTGAGAGGTATGCCACTGTGGCTGCCTTGGCTCTATAGTAGCACCTTTGCCTGTGAGTCAGAAGGTTGTGGGTTCATGTCCCACCCTAGAGATTTCAGCACATAATCTAGATTGATACTCAAATGCAGTACTGAGGGAGTGCTGCACTGTCTTTCTGATGAGACGTTAAACCAAGGACCCATCTGCCCTCTCAGGTGGACATTAAAAAAAAATCCCATGGCACTATTTCAAAGAAGAACAGGGGAGTTCTCCCTGGTGCCCTGTCAATATTGATCGCTCAACCAAAATCACTAAAAGACTGATTATCTGGTCAGTATCACTATGCTGTTTGTGTGACCTTGCTGTGCGCAAATTGTCTGCCGCATTTCCTACATTACTACAGTGACTACACTTAAAAAGTACATCATTGGCTGTAAATCACTTTGGGATAACGAGGTCTTTCTTTTATTGGGCAAGCAGAGCCAGCTGTAGTGTATTTATTTATATTTGTAATCTGTTTGGAGAAAATAAATTAAAAGTACGACAAAATAATTAACATTTTAAAAAGATTCAAAACGTACATGGCTGTTTACCTGGAAAAAATGGCTGCCAGAAAGCAGTATGAGAAAACAAATATTGTTGCACAGACCTTGCAACTGCTTGTAGACTCAAAACAGTTGTTCTAATGTATTATTAATAGGAAGATCCAATTAAAAAATGTAATACCCATTGCAGAAAAAGGGTTGCATACAAACATAGCACATAACACTGACATATCAAGAAAGACTGGATCAACTGGGCTTGTATTCACTGGAGTTCAGAAGAATGAGAGGGATCTCATAGAAACGTTTAAAATTCTGACGGGACTGGACAGGTTAGATGCAGGAAGAATGTTCCCAATGTTGGGGAAGTCCAGAACCAGGGGTCACAGTCTAAGGATAAGGGGTAAGCCATTTAGGACCGAGATGAGGAGAAACTTCTTCACCCAGAGAGTGGTGAACCTGTGGAATTCTCTACCACAGAAAGTAGTTGAGGCCAATTCACTAAATATATTCAAAAAGGAGATAGATGTAGTCCTTACTACTAGGGGGATCAAGGGGTATGGCGAGAAAGCAGGAATGGGGTACTGAAGTTGCATCTTCAGCCATGAACTCATTGAATGGCGGTGCAGGCTCGAAGGGCCGAATGGCCTACTCCTGCACCTATTTTCTATGTTTCTATAGTTGTGGACACATTTAACGTGCAGAAGTCCCTCGGCACTTTTTACAGAGGAGTGTTTCAATGAGAAGACATGACTCACACACCAAATTTTAATAACGTACAGCTTTATGAAGTGCAACTAAACATTCCTACGTACGTCATTCCACTTTGCTTTTGCTTTCTCCTTTTCAAATCTTTTGTATTCCCTTCTGTCATACAGTTCCGTCACCAGCTTCCAGATCAGGAGAATCAGCAGTCCAATCAGCAGCACACCAACCACTCCACCAATAACAATAGCAATGACATTTGTAGGCTCAGGACATTCTGAAACATAAGGTCACAGAGAAGAGTTTAATCTTTGGATGGTTCTTGTACATATGTCAATGGAATCTATGATTGATCACAGTTCTAGCCGAGTGCAGTTCCTTCATCACCTCATGACCATACTGGTGAGAAGTGAACATCTCAACTGCTCTATTACTAGAGCTATTTTCTTTAACTTTTTTTTGTACTTGGCTGATGTCACCGTAGGTTTGGTATCTGGCTGTAATTATACCACTGTGTGATGTGAAATACTTTTTATTTTGGTGCCTGTGTACTTGTCAACTTGAGGAGTAATGGTGCTGCACCATTAAGTTAGCTCAAGCACAGTGTAGCACTCCGCAATATCCTGACAATCTTAATCTGAGAAATGCACAGGCATCCACCAACATGACATTTCTAACATGCAGTGTGCCCATATGTTTCAAAGTATTTTCACTTACACTACAGATATTGTGACAACATCATCTCCATAGCATTAACTGTTAAATAACAGTTGCAGCAAATTCCAAAACTAAAGGAGCTGTGGAGAAAGATAGAAAGTAAAGATAAAAAGAGAGAACAATGACAAAGATGATGAGAGAAAAATAGAAAATGTTAATAGTTTTAGCACTGCAAAATACAGTGTTGATTCTATTTTCAAATTGATACAGGTGGAGATTTGCAGACAATCTTATGAAGTTGGGGAAAGCTTGGGTTTATCCTGGTGTACTAAAAACACATGCAAAAAATGTTGCCTGCTGGTCTTCTACTACCAGTGTTATTTTTTGATTGAAATATATCCTAAGAATTTTTAAGAGCATGAAAAGTGCATTAGGCTCGATAAGCCCTAGATAATTTGATAAAAAAACAAATTTAATTACTCATCAATGGTTGAACCTCAGCCTTCTAAATGTCTAGCATTCCAATCTCTTGTTATCATGTCTATCACATCAATCTACAGACTTATTCACTGAGATACTGGAGATCAAAATTCTCTTGTGCCCCAGTGAAATATTATACGTTGGTTTAAAAAATACAAAACTGGCATCTTTTAATGCTAGATTAAGCACATCTATATATTTGTGCCTCTATTGTAGTTTGCTTATACAAAGAAAGACATTTATACAAACCTGTTTTCTTCCTGATAGTCACATGATACTGTGAAACTCCATCTAACTCCTTCATCAAAAAATTCATCCAGCAGTTCTTGGAGTCCTTTTCTTTACAGGTGTTCTGCTCTGTTAGTTCGTCCACTACAGTGTGTTTTATATTCTGACAGGATTCAGTGCAGTTTTTCTGGTATGGACCACTTGAAAATCCAAGACATTCAATACAATGCCTGTTTTAAATAAGATGAGAAATACAAAGGTCACAAACTGCATTCTAAATGTTGTACCACCTATTCCTCCATTACAATCTAAACTAGGTCACTGATGTGAAAGAATAGTGTGCCTGCTATCTACCCCATAAAGTATTTTAAATACTCAAACCTATTGGTCTTTTGAGCTTCCTTACATTTCCTCTATCTTAAAGGGGATAAAATATGGTCACGAAAGTGGAAGTAGACATATGCATGTAAAACTCACTTACAAATGGGTTTAAAATGGAGAACAGCTAAAAAGCAAAGCTTGCTGGTAAATGCATTGAACTCTAGCACAGACTGATGGTACTGACTGGTAGTTTTGACTAGAGCTCTTGGGAGAGGGATAAGGAGGCACCGCCCTGAGAAACAAGGTTAATCAACACATCATGAAGAACTGAGGCAAAGTTGACACCACTGAAAAACACATTCCGGATTGGAGATGAGCAGGTGGGGGGGACCACTCAGGGCCAATCTGAGATGGGGCAACAAATCAATGTAACTTCGCTGATATCAGTAGGCCAACAGGTGGTTTTGTAGGAGGGTTGCACACCTTGGAAACTGTATTACAATAGATGTAAAACCTTCGGTCTTAGAAGGTTCATCTGTGAACACTTGCCCTGCATGCTTGAATAAAGACTGGTTTCGTCTGAGTGATTCAGTGGTTGAATTATGGGCAGGGATACGGGTGGGTGTCGATTCCTTTTATCAGGGAGTCCACGTTCAAGAGAAGTCTTCTTTTTACCCCAACATTTGGCGCTGCAAGCAGGGTACAGACACTCCGACCCAGATGAAGTGGCAAGCTATTGCAGTGAGTATTACTACTTGCAGAGCTATCGCATTGATGGGGAAGGAGGTAATCTGTATAAAAGAACTAAGTTATAGCGAACCACGAAAGGATGGCAACCGAGGTAGGATAGGTGTATGTCCTGAAGCGTGACGGATGACACGGTAATAACAGGGAGAAGCCTGTATTGATTGTGCGCGGTGCAAACAGGAGGAATACAACCTAAAGGGGTGGTGGTTGCCGACCCCAGGATCTTTAGGAAAAACTGGCTAGTGGGATGGAATGAAGACCAGGGGAGTCTCTGACATATGGACCAGAAGGGTCCCGGGTATAAATGCTAGCAGGAAAGGAGAAAAATAAAATTGACACTGAAGGTGCCGAGGAATCAGATAATAGAGGCAATCAGTATTGTTAGTCTGGCCGGACGTTAGACGGGTCCAAGGGCTTGGAAACAGTACGTGGAATCTGGTAGAAGGGTAGACGTACCCAGACGAGAAATAGCATGCAAGAATAAGTTGCTGAAAATTAAAACCGTCACAAAAGCTTCAGCTTTTGTGCCGAGGCCGAGGAAGAGAAAGATAAGCTGTGTTGAATGAAAAGTTGGTGTGAATGTCTGTCTTTAAATGAAAGAGTTTATGTTGAATTTTTCTTGACTGTGGAATATTTGAGGTGGGAGTTAATGAATTTTTCATTTGTCTGAAAGCGATCTTTTAAAAGAGAAATGATTGTCTGGATGTCTGGTTTAGCTCCTCCACTTTTCGGACATGAAATGTATTACATATGTAAACTTGTATTTACTCTGTACAGCCACTAGAGGGCTCATCCCCTGGAGTCCCAAGGAATCCCATAATTCCTTGGGAGCACAGGTATTTAAGGAGGCCTCACAGGTTGGAGGGGCACTCTGGAGACCTGCAATAAAAGACTAAGGTCACACTTTACTTTGCGCTCGCAGTGTTCAGTCCGACTCTTTCTCCATACATAACAACTGGCGACGAGATACAGATAAGCGAACCCAAAGATGCAGAGAACAGTGGGCATTCTGGAGAAATTCTCGGAGGGAGATGATTGGGAAACTTTTCTGCAGCGACTCGACCAATACTTCATGGCCAACGAACTAGATGGGGAAGAGAACGCTGCCAAACGAAGGGCGATCCTGCTCAGCGTCTGTGGGGCACCAACGTATGGCCTCATGAAGAATCTGCTCACTCCAGCGAAACCCACAGAGAAATCATACGATGATTTGTGCACACTGGTCCGAGAGCATTTGAACCCAAAGGAAAGCGTTCTGATGGCGAGGTACCGGTTCTACACCTACAAAAGGTCTGAAGGTCAGGAAGTGACAAATTATGTCGCCGAGCTAAGACGCCTTGCAGGTCATTGCGAATTTGAAGGACATTTGGAGCACTCGCTCAGAGACTTTTTCGTACTGGGCATTGGCCACGAAACCATACTTCGCAAACTTTTGACTGTAGAGACCCCAACCTTGAGTAAGGCCATAGCGATAGCCCAGGCGTTCATTGCCACCAGTGACAATACTAAGCAAATCTCTCAGCACACAAGTGCTGCTACAAGTACTGTGAACAAAGTGATGTTGTTTTCGAATCACAACGTACAGGGCAGGTCACACATGCCTGCAGCTGCATGTCCACAGATGGCTCAAAGTCCACCATCAAGGGTGATGAATGCAAGGCCATTAACACCTTGTTGGCGCTGCGGGGGTGATCATTGTTTCCATTCATGCCGATTCAAAGGGTATGTTTGCAAGGGCTGTGGAACAATGGGACACCTCCAACGTATGTGCAAATGAGCTACTAATCCTGTTAAACCTGCAAACCACCACGTTGCAGAGGAGGACAGATCCACAGAGGATCATGACGAACCAGAGCCTCAGACCGAGGAGGCAGAGGTACATGGGGTGCACACATTCACCACGAATTGTGCCACGATAATGCTGAATGTTTAACTAAATGGACTCCCGGTGTCAATGGAGCTGGACACGGGCGCGAGCCAGTCTATCATGGGCAAAAAGACTTTTGAAAGACTGTGGAGCAACAAGGCCTCAATCCAATTCGTACGAAACTAAGAACTTACACGAAAGAACTGATTCCCGTAATCGGCAGTGCTACCTTAAAGGTCTCTTACGATGGAACGATGCACAAACTACCACTCTTGGTGGTACCGGGCGATGGTCCCACGCTGCTCGGCAGGAGCTGGCTGGGAAAGATACGCTGGAACTGGGATGACGTCCGAGCGCTATCGCCCGCTGACGACACTTCGTGTGCCCAGGCCTTAAACAAGTTCCCTTCGCTGTTCGACCCAGGCATTGGGAAATTCCAAGGAGCAAAAGTGAAGATCCACCATCACAAGGCGAGAGCAGTACCGTACATGATGAGAGAAAGGGTAGAGATCGAGCTAGACCGGATGCAACGAGAGGGCATCATTTCACCGATCAAGTTCAACGAGTGGGCCAGCCCGATCGTTCCTGTCCTCAAGGGAGATGGCACCGTCAGAATCTGTGGCGATTACAAAGTAACTATCAATCAGTTCTCCCTGCAGGACCAATACCCACTACCAAAGGCCGACGACCTCTTTGCAATGCTGGCGGGAGGAAAGATATTCACGAAGCTGGATCTGACTTCAGCCTACATGACGCAGGAACTGGAGGAATCATCGAAGGGCCTCACCTGCATCAACACGCACAAAGGTCTTTTTATTTATAACAGATGCCCGTTTGGAATTCGATCAGTGGCGGCGATATTCCAGAGAAACATGGAAAGCTTACTGAAGTCAATCCTGGACACCGTGGTCTTCCAGGACGACATCTTGGCCACATGTGGGAACACAGCTGAGCATCTGCAGAACCTGGGGCTCAGGTTAAAATGCTCGAAGTGCATTTTCCTGGCGCCTGAAGTGGAGTTTTCGGGAAGGAGGATTGCGGCGGACTGCTTCAGGCCCACCAACGCGAAGATGGAGGCAATCGAGAACGCACCGAGGCCACAGAACATGACGGAGCTGTGGTCGTTTCTGGGACTCCTGAACTACTTTGGTAACTTCTTACCGGATCTCAGCACACTATTAGAACCACTGTATGTCTTACTACGAAAAGGGAACGAATGGGTTTGGGGCAAAAGCCAAGAAAATGCCTTTGTAAAAGCGAGAAAATTATTATGCTCAAACAAATTGCTTGTGTTGTACGATCCATATAAGTTTTTGGTACCAGCATGTGATGCGTCGTCATATGACGTTGGGTGTGTATTGCAGCAAGCTAATGATTTCGGGAAACTGCAACTGGTTGCTTATGCATTTAGGAGTCTGTCTGAGGCTGAGAGAGCCTACAGCATGATTGAAAAAGAAGCATGTGTCTATGGGGTAAAGAAAATGCATCAATACCTGTTTGGGCTAAAATTCGAATGGAAACTGACCATAAGCCACTCATATTTCTTTCCGAGAGTAAAGGGATAAATACCAACACATCGGCCCGCATCCAGAGATGGGAGCTCACGTTGTCCGCATACAACTATGCCATCCGCCACAGGCCATGCACAGAAAACTGCACCGATGCTCTCAGTAGACTGCCATTGTCCACCACGGGTTGGAAATGGCACAGCCCGCAGATCTAGCCATGGTTATGGAAGCATTTGAGAGTGAGCAATCACCCGTCACTGCCCGGCAGATGAAAACCTGGACGAGCCAGGACCCCTTATTGTCTCTAGTCAAAAGCTGTCTGCTTCACAGGAGCTGGTCCAGTGTCCCAGTGGAAATGCAGGAAGAAATTAAGCTGTTCCAGCGGTGCAAAGGTGAAATGTCTATACAGGCAGACTGCCTTCTGTGGGGCAATCGTGTCGTGCTTCCCAAGAAGGGCGGAGACAGCTTCATCTCTACAGTACCCACCCGGGCATCATAACGATGAGTGCGATAGCCAGATCCCACGTGTGGTGGCCCGGTATCGATGCAGACTTAGAGTCCTGCGTTCACAGATGTAATACATGCTCGCAGTTAAGCAATGTACTCAGGGAGGTGCCACGAAGTTTATGGTCTTGGTCCTCCAAACCGTGGTCTAGGGTACACATCGACTATGCAGGTCCGTTCTTGGGTAAAATGTTCCTTGTGGTTGTAGATGTGTACTCCAAGTGGATTGAATGTGAGACAATGTCGGCTAGCACGTCCGCTGCCACTACTGAAAGGCTGTGGGTCATGTTTGCCACACATGGCCTACCCGATGTCCTGGTGAGCGACAACGGGCCATGTTTTACCAGTGCTGAGTTCAAAGAATTCATGACCCGTAACGGGATCAAACATGCCACATCTGCCCCGTTTAAACTAGCGTCCAATGGTCAGGCAGAGCGAGCAGTGCAAACCATCAAGGAAGACTTGAAGAGGGTAACTGAAGGCTCACTGCAGACTCACCTATCCCGAGTCCTGCTTAGCTACTGCACGAGACCCCACTCGCTCACTGGGATCCCACCTGCTGAACTGCTCATGAAAAGAGCATTTAAGACAAGGCTCTCGTTAGTTCACCCTGATCTACATGTAGAGAGCAGGCGGCTTCAACAAAGTACATACCATGATAGCGCCAATGTGTCACGCGAGATTGAAATCAATGATCCTGTATTTGTATTGAATTATGGACAAGGTCCCAAGTGGCTTCCCGGCACTATCGTGGCCAAAGAGGGGAGCAGGGTGTTTCGGGTCAAACTTTCAAAGGACTCATTCACGGGAAACACTTGGAACTAATCAAACTCAGATTCACGGACTACCCTGAGCAACCCACCTTGGACCCTACCTTTTTTGATCCCCCAACATACACACCAGTGACAACCGGCACCACGGTTGACCACGAAGCAGAACCCATCATCCACAGTAGCCCAGCAGGACCCAACACACCAGGAAGTCCAGCATGACCAGCTGCACAGCAGCCCAGTGAGGGCCCAACAAATAATTCAACAACACCAGCTTTCACACCGATACGATCAACCAGGGCAAGAAGGGCTCCAGATCGACTCACATTGTAAACAGTTGCACTATTGACTTTGGGGGGTGGGGGGAAGTGTTGTTATATGTGGACTTGTATATACTCTGTACAGCCACCAGAGGGCTCATCCCCTGGAGTCCCAAGGGATCCCATAATCCCTTGGGAGCATACGTATTTAAGAAGGCCTCACAGATTGGAGAGGCACTCTGGAGACCTGCAATAAAAGACTAAGGTCACACTTTACTTTGAGCTCACAGTGTTCAGTCTGACTCTTTCTCCATTTATAACAAAATGCACAAAGGATGGATCTGTTTAGCAAACAATAAAACTTCAACCTTGAAAGTTACAGTTGCTAAAAGAAAAACAAATTCAACGTTTTAATTGGAGTACAAAAAAAATGCCGTTTGTCGTATGTAGTTTAAATTAACAATTTCTGAGTTACAAGCCTTTTGTGTAAAATGTTTGTTAAATACAAAAACTGATTCAGTATTTTTACAGTTCATTGGAAAGGCATCTGAAGAAAGGAGAAAATGGAAACTGATGTAACTTACTGCATGCTATTTTATTTTATTTTGTCTACTCTGTGTTGTGTTTAGTTAATAACATATTGGCTATGAAAAGGACATTGGTTTAATTGGATTATTGAGGGTAATTCTAAAATTCTAAAGGGGCAAAATGTGTTAAAAAGACAAGCCTGAAGGCTCTGTGCCTCAATGCGAGGAGTATTCGGAATAAGGTGGACGAATTAACTGCGCAGATAGCAGTTAATGGATGTGATGTAATTGGGACTACGGAGATATGGCTCCAGGGTGACCAAGGCTGGGAACTCAACATCCAGGGGTATTCAACATTCAGGAAGGATAGACAGAAAGGAAAAGGAGGTGGGGTGGCGTTGCTGGTTAAAGAGGAAATTTATGCAATAGTAAGGAAGGACATTAGCTTGGATGAAGTGGAATCGGTATGGGTGGAGCTACAGAATACCAAAGGGCAGAAAACGCTAGTGGGAGTTGTACACAGACCACCAAACAGTAGAAGTGAGGTTAGGGACAGCATCAAACAAGAAACAAGCGTGCAATAAAGGTACAGCAGTTATCATGTGCGACTTTAATCTACATATTGATTAGGCTAACCAAACTGGTAGCAATGCGGTGGAGGAGGATTTCCTGGAGTGTATTAGGGATGGTTTTCTAGACCAATATGTCGAGGAACCAACCTGAGAACTGGCCATCCTAGACTGGGTGATGTGTAATGAGAAGGGACTAATTAGCAATCTTCTTGTGCGAGGCCCCTTGGGGAAAAGTGACTATAATATGGTAGAATTCTTTATTAAGATGGAGAGTGACACAGTTAATTCAGAGACTAGGATCCTGAACTTAAGGAAAGGTAACTTTGATGGTATGAGACGTGAATTGGTTAGAATAGACTGGCGAGTGATACTTAAAGGGTTGACGGTGGATAGGCAATGGCAAACATTCAAAGATAACATGGATGAACTTCAACAATTGTACATCCCTGTCTGGAGTAAAAATAAAACGGGGAAGGTGGCTCAACTGTGGCTAACAAGGGAAATTAAGCACAGTGTTAAATCCAAGGAAGAGGCATATAAATTGGCCAGAAAAAGCAGCAAACTTGAGGACCGGGAGAATTTTATAATACAGCAGAGGAGGATAAAGGGTTTAATTAGGAGCGGGAAAATAGAGTATGAGAGGAAGCTCGCTGGGAACATAAAAACTGACTGTAAAAGCTTCTATAGATATGTGAAGAGAAAAAGATTAGTGAAGACAAATGTAGGTCCCTTGCAGTTAGATTCAGGTGAATTTATAATAGGGAACAAAGAAATGGCAGACCAGTTACACAAATACTTTGGTTCTGTCTTCACGAAGGAAGGCACAAATAACCTTCAGGAAATACTAGGGGACCGAGGGTTTAGTGAGAAGGAAGAACTGAAGGAAATCCTTATTAGGAGGGAAATTGTGTTTGGGAAATTGATGAAATTGAAGGCCGATAAATCCCCAGGGCCTGATAGTCTGCATCCCAGAGTACTTAAGGAAGTGGCCCTAGAAATAGTGGATGCATTGGTGATCATTTTCCAACAGTCTATCGACTCTGGATCAGTTCCTATGGACTGGAGGGTAGCTAATGTAACACCACTTTTTAAGAAAGGAGGGAGAGAGAAAACCGGTAATTATAGATTGGTTAGCCTGAGATCAGTAGTCGGGTAAATGTTGGAATCAATTATGAAAGATGAAATAGCAGCGCATTTGGAAAGCAGTGACGGGATCGGTCCAAGTCAGTATGGATTTATGAAAGGGAAATCCTGCTTGACAAATCTTCTAGCGTTTTTTGAGGATGTAACTGGTAGAGTGGACAAGGGAGAACCAGTGGATGTGGTGTATTTGGACTTTCAAAAGGCTTTTGACAAGGTCCCACACAAGAGATTGGTGTGCAAAATTATTGGCGGTAATGTACTGACATGGATAGAGAACTGGTTGGCAGACAGGAAGCAGAGATTTGGGATAAACGGGTCCTTTTCAGAATGACAGGCAGTGACTATTGGGGTGCCGCAGGGCTCAGTGCTGGGACCCCAGCTATTTACAATATACATCAATGATTTAGATGAAGGAATTGAGTGTAATATCTCCAAGTTTGGAGATGACGCTAAGCTGGGTGGTGGTGTGAGCTGTGAGGAGGATGCTAAGAGGCTGCAGGGTGACTTGGACAGGTTAGGTGAGTGGGCAAACACATGGCAGATGCAGTATAAATGTGAGGTTATCCACTTTGGTGGCAAAAACACAAAGGCAGAATATTATCTGAATGGCGGCAGATTAGGAAAAGGGGAGGTGCAACAAGACCTGGGTGTCATGGTACATCAGTCATTGAAAGTTGGCATGCAGGTACAGCAGGCGGTGAAGAAGGCAAATGGTATGTTGGCCTTCATAGCTAGAGGATTTGAGTATAGGAGCAGGGAGGTCTTACTGCAGTTGTACAGGACCTTAGTGAGGCCTCACCTGGAATATTGTGTTCAGTTCTGGTCTCCTAATCTGAGGAAGGACGTTCTTGCTTTTGAGGGAGTGCAGCGAAGGTTCACCAGATTGATTCCCGAGATGGCAGGACTGACATATGAGGAGAGATTGGATCAACTGGGCCTGTATTCACTGGAGTTTAGAGGGATGAGAGGGAATCTCATAGGAATATATAACATTCTGACAGGACTGGACAGGTTAGATGCAGGAAGAATGTTCCCGATGTTGGGGAAGTCGAGAACCAGGGGACATAGTCTAAGGATAAGGGATAAGCCATTTAGGACTGAGATGAGGAGAAACTTCTTCACTCAGAGAGTTGTTAACCTGTGGAATTCCCTACTGCAGAGAGTTGTTGATGCCAGTTCATTGGATATATTCAAGATGTAGTTAGATATGGCCCTTCTGGCTAAAGGGATCAAGGGGTATGGAGAGAAAGCAGGAAAGGGGTACTGAGGGAATGATCAGCCATGATCTTATTGAATGGTGGTGCAGCTCGAAGGGCCGAATGGCCTACTCCTGCACCTATTTTCTATGTTTTTATGTTTCTATGTAATTAACCAATGAAAACCAGACTTTCATTGTGGCCACGGTGAAGTTCTGGTTTTGTTTCAAAGTGTGAATATTGGAAAAAGATAAAAGACTTTCTATGTTGATAATTACGGGAAAGTTTCTACTTCAGTAAAGGAGATTTAAATTTCGGGTTTGAAAACCTTTTTATAATCGGGAAAAGTTTAAAAAAAAAGAATTAGGCAAAGTCACGTAATGACGTCATGTCTTCTTACAAACCTTCAAAGGAGTTAACCCTTTCCACTGACAGCTGTTTTATTTAGTTCACCAAACAACTTTAGCATCGCTGCTTGAAATTTAAAAAAATACTGGACATTATTCATTTGGGTTTCTTAATTGGAAGTGAACTTGCCAGAAGGAAAATAAATAAATTGTAACGGTTATAAAGAATATAGAAAGAGTGAAGTAACATATCCAGGATACATCATAACACGAGGGAAAAGACAAATGCCCAAGGACAGAAAGGAGGCTATTAGATCAATGCCAAAGCCAGGGTCCGTGAAAGGACTCAGGCAGGTACTCGGGCTATTCAACTCCTGCCGAAATTTATCCCCGAATATGCCGAGATGGCGCAACCTATACAGGACCTGGTCAAAGGGGGGAAACCCTCCCAAGAGCCAGTGGACAGGGGCCCTGATCAGGAAACGGCATTTGTAAAGTTATAACAAGCTCTCACAAGTGCTCAAGCCCTGGGATTACCCGACCAGAATAGGCCCTTCCACATCTATACGTACCACAGTAAAGATCATTATAACGCGGTAGTGACTCAATTGCTTAACACAGGAAGGCTAAAAACGATATCCAACGCGCGAAGGGCTAGGTGTGAACTAATGCTCTTACCCCGCAACGGGACGGTAACAATTACGGAGGGAGAGGAGCATGAGTGTAGCCGACAGGAGAAGACGAGGAAAGTAGTCAGGCTAGTGAAATCCCGCTTGAGGAGGCAGACATGGATCTATACATAGATGGGTTCTGGCGCTATATCAACGGGACACCACGGATGGGATGGGCAGTGGTAGATAGCAGCGGACAGGTTAGAAGGGAAGGACAGCTAGAATGGGGCCTATCGGCTCAAGTGGCTGAATTGGTGGCTCTCAGCGAGGCTCTGAGGATGGCTAAGGGAAAAAGAGTAAACATCTATACAGACAATCGATATGCTTTTGGAGTAATGCATGATTATATGATAACCTGGAGTAGACGGGGATACATGACCTCAGGAGGAGGGCCAATAAAACACGAAGAAATAAAAGTCAAAGCGCACATAAAAATTACTGATCAACACCAACAGGGAAGTAAACATGGGCAGACGAAGCAGCCAAACGGGTGGTGGACACAGGTACACTGGCTGGGTAAGCCCAGATCGAAGCATGTACAATCAGGCCTGAGGAAGTAAACATGCTTAAGGCACAGGGAGAAGCCACTCCACAGAAAAAGGAGGGGTGGAAGCAGAGAGGAGCCCAACAAGGGACCGACGGGGTATGGAGGAAAGATGGGAATGTGGTGGCCCCGGAATGCATCTAGGGGAGCCTACTAAATTTATATCACGGGTATGTCCATACAGGTAGAATCAACATGATAAGCTCGATGTCCAGATGCTGGTGGTGGAATAGAATGGGTAGAGATATAGAAACCACTGTAGAAGGTGCGTGACATGCGCAAAATACAATCCAGGGGGGAAAGTAAAGATCAGAATGGGACATCAGCCCCGACTGAAAGGATCCTGGGAAAACTTATAGATAGATTTTACTGGACCGTTACCCAGCAACAAGGGGAAGACATACTGCCTAGTTATAATAGACCAGTTTACGAAGTGGGTAGAAGCTTTCGCCACGAGAAATTGTTCATCAGAAACTGTGGCTAGAATCCTAGCAGAGGAAATAATACCCTGATGGGGAATGCCACTGCAGCTGGACTCAGATCAAGGTACACACTTCACAGGGAAGATAATGAAACAGGCCTGCGCTTGACTAGGGATCAGGCAAAAATCTAAGAGACCGGAAAGGGATGGGTAGACATGTTACCTTGAATACTGATGAAACTCAGGGCGACGACAGGACAGACACCCTTTGAACTAATGACCGGAAAGGCTATGAGACTGCCAGAAGTCTTGGTTACAAGAAGCGAGGACATAGGACCCTACAAAGACAGGATATGGAGATTTGTGATGGAACTCTGTAAGCAGTTACATGATTTAAAAGCACAGGCTTGAGACTAACAAGTAATCAAGGACTTAGAGAACGACACTAAAGAACAGAAGGTCCAAATACCCCAAGTAGGCAGTCAGGTGATGATGAGGATGGTAAGTGACACATGCGCCTGCGTAGTTATAAGGGGTATCGGCAAGTGGAAACACTGGACCCAGTTGAAAAAGCATGGTCACTAATTAACCGGTGACGACCGGGAAATATTATTTTTTGCAGGACTCTGGTGCTCGTGGGAACAATGTGGGGTAACTCAGCCTCATACCAAGGACAACCGGCTGAGGAACAGCAAGGCCTGTATTACAGAGACTCGGGCCACATTAGTTGTGATAAAGAATCAAAAACCTGACGGTGACGGACGGAGCAACAGAAGACTTAAATAACAGGCATAAAACAACATAATGAGGAAACGAAACGACATTGGGGATGGGCCAGTAATACGGGACTAATAATACTGCACCCGGGTGAAGGGGTGGGGTGCAGATAAGATGCATGCCAAAATCTCTGGAGTACCCCAGCAAGGGAAGGATGAGTGGAAGTTATGCCCACCCTCCCAAGGTGCAGACGCCTATGAATGATGTTGGAGGGTTATTCCCCGATACACACCTTCAGCGCCACCAACGTGTCCAACTATGAATGCTGGGGCAAAAGGGGGATTGGTATTAAGGCAGACCAAGGATAAGATACACTTCAGGCAAATAATTACGGTATTCCTAAACTTAACAGACTTAACCATCCCCAGCTTCTGCGGGTCAAAACCTAAAACCTGACCCTGCGAGCACTTGAAGGCCCTGAATCAAAAACCATGAGATTTAAAGTGGAAAGAGGGTCATGTAAAAAGCAGGACCGGGAAAAAAGAGGGATACTAGAAATGGTAGGCACGGAATACGCAGCGGGAGTTGTGACGGTAAACACTACAGACCTGCACACGGTAGATGATCGAGTCGACTCCCTACCACGAACCTTACAGGGATTGTTGGAGAGGGATGAGGATAATGAAAAGGTACAGCCACAACTGGGTACTGGGGTGGAGAGGGAATTATTACAAGTGGCCCACACGTTGCGAGACCACGCCAGAACTATAAATTTGATAAATAGAGCGAAAAGAAACTTGAGTAGAACCATACAGACAGAAATAGTATGCGCAGGGTACTCAATGTTATACAATATAACCTAGAGCAACTTCAGAATGGAAAGGTGCCAGATTAGATAACACTTGATGTATTTACCAACTGGACCTTGGACAAAAACATGATTCATGCTTGTGAGGTGCGGAGAAAGGTGCTTGGGTCCTAAAGGTCAGATGTGTTTGATTAGGGCAGGGAAAATGGAGTACAAGAAGAAGCTTGCAGGGAACATTAAGGCGGATTGCAAAAGTTTCTATAGGTATGTAAAGAGAAAAAGGTTAGTAAAGACAAACGTAGGTCCCCTGCAGTCAGAATCAGGGGAAGTCATAACTGGGAACAAAGAAATGGCAGACCAATTGAACAATACTTTGGTTCGGTATTCACTAAGGAGGACACCAACAACCTTCCGGATATAAAAGGGGTCAGAGGGTCTAGTAAGGAGGAGGAACTGAGGGAAATCTTTATTAGTCGGGAAATTGTGTTGGGGAAATTGATGGGATTGAAGGCCGATTAATCCCCAGGGCCTGATGGACTGCATCCCAGAGTACTTAAGGAGGTGGCCTTGGAAATAGTGGATGCATTGACAGTCATTTTCCAACATTCCATTGACTCTGGATCAGTTCCTATCGAGTGGAGGGTAGCCAATGTAACCCCACTTTTTAAAAAAGGAGGGAGAGAGAAAACAGGGAATTATAGACCGGTCAGCCTGACCTCAGTAGTGGGTAAAATGATGGAATCAATTATTAAGGATGTCATAGCAGTGCATTTGGAAAATGGTGACATGATAGGTCCAAGTCAGCATGGATTTATGAAAGGGAAATCATGCTTGACAAAACTTCTGGAATTTTTTGAGGATGTTTCTAGTAAAGTGGACAAGGGAGAACCAGTTGATGTGGTATATTTGGACTTTCAGAAGGCTTTCGACAAGGTCCCACACAAGAGATTAATGTGCAAAGTTAAAGCACATGGGATTGGGGGTAGTGTGCTGACGTGGATTGAGTACTGGTTGTCAGACAGGAAGCAAAGAGTAGGAGTAAATGGGTACTTTTCAGAATGGCAGGCAGTGACTAGTGGGGTACCGCAAGGTTCTGTGCTGGGGCCCCAGCTGTTTACATTGTACATTAATGATTTAGACGAGGGGATTAAATGTAGTATCTCCAGATTTGCAGATGACACTAAGTTGGGTGGCAGTGTGAGCTGCGAGGAGGATGCTATGAGGCTGCAGAGTGACTTGGATAGGTTAGGTGAGTGGGCAAATGCATGGCAGATGGAAGTATAATGTGGATAAATGTGAGGTTATCCACTTTGGTGGTAAAAACAGAGAGACAGACTATTATCTGAATGGTGACAGATTAGGAAAAGGGGAGGTGCAACGAGACCTGGGTGTCATGGTACATCAGTCATTGAAGGTTGGCATGCAGGTACAGCAGGCGGTTAAGAAAGCAAATGGCATGTTGGCCTTCATAGCGAGGGGATTTGAGAACAGGGGCAGGGAGGTGTTGCTACAGTTGTACAGGGCCTTGGTGAGGCCACACCTGGAGTATTGTGTACAGTTTTGGTCTCCTAACTTGAGGAAGGACATTCTTGCTATTGAGGGAGTGCAGCGAAGATTCACCAGACTGATTCCCGGGATGGTGGGACTGACCTATCAAGAAAGACTGGATCAATTGGGCTTGTATTCACTGGAGTTCAGAAGAATGAGAGGGGACCTCATAGAAACGTTTAAAATTCTGACGGGTTTAGACAGGTTAGATGCAGGAAGAATGTTCCCAATGTTGGGGAAGTCCAGAACCAGGGGTCACAGTCTAAGGATTAGGGGTAAGCCATTTAGGACCGAGATGAGGAGAAACTTCTTCACCCAGAGAGTGGTGAACCTGTGGAATTCTCTACCACAGAAAGTAGTTGAGGCCAATTCACTAACTATATTCAAAAAGGAGTTAGATGAAGTCCTTACTACTCGGGGGATCAAGGGGTATGGCGAGAAAGCAGGAAGGGGGTACTGAAGTTGCATCTTCAGCCATGAACTCATTGAATGGCGGTGCAGGCTAGAAGGGCTGAATGGCCTACTCCTGCACCTATTTTCTATGTTTCTATGTGTAACCGGACATTTGAATATAATAGGTTTTGTACTATCCAGACCACAGTATGATGTAGCAAAGGGAGATCCCCTATACCAAACAAACAATATCGGGGAAATAAGAAACCAAACTCGCGTGCGTTACCATGACCTATCCAGATATGTAATTAAAGAGAACAACAGTACTAAGAGTCTCAGCAAAGATGATTGTTGTAAAAATAACCGAGTTGTTTTATGTCGAGATCCACTATGAATGATCAAAGAGGACTGTGTATATGACCAAATTGATGGGTGCATTTTGAGTATTACCCCCCTAGCACAGGACTACGAAACTACCGCTGTTCCACGAGGAAATGGGGAATGGTGTGTGAGCACCACGGCGACTGAGATGACAGTCACAAAAAAAGGAGATACCTCATGTGCCATCATGAATATTGACTTCTGCTTTACCCCGCTTGACGAGGCAAAGACTGAAATGGATACGTTATAAACCCTGAACTGAAAGAAGAAATCATCAATGGGACAATGATAGACACTATCCGAGAAGGGTATGAGAAGGCCTTCGGGCCACAAGGAAAACCGATACCCGAACTGAATGAGGAACAAACTCGATTGGAGCAGGATATTCGGAGGCAAAGACTGAAATATATAGTCCTGATGGAAGACATTGTGGAATTCTGGACTCAATGTGTAAGTGCATCCGTGGATACGGATAATGTCACATGTACTGGTTGTAGTGCAAGGGATATTGGTCATCTTCCTGTTGTTAGCCTGTAAAAAATGTAACCGACCTAAGAGGCAGGCCATAGCCTGAACTATACTTAAAACATTGAATGAAGGGAATATAGACAGTCCGGCAGAAAGGATTTATCTTGTATAACCTTGATGGGAAAACCATCAGGTGGGACCTGTGATTGGGAAGCAGCGCTACTCAAGTGAAAGGACAACCCTGGAGGCTCACCCATGAGGAATTAATTGGGAAATGGCCTATCTTGGGCATATAGCCAATTACAATTTGGGAGGATTGTAAGGGGATAAAAAACGGTCACTAAAGTGGAAGTAAACATTTGCATGTAAAACTCACTTACAAATGGGTTTAAAATGGAGAACAGCTAAAAAGCAAAGCTTGCTGGTAAATGCATTGAACTCTAGCACAGACTGATGGTACTGACTGGTAGTTTTGACTCGAGCTCTTAGGAGACGGATAAGGAGGCACCGCCCTGGGAAACAAGGATAATCAACAGATCATGAGGAACTGAGGCAAAGTTGACACCACTGAATAACACATTCCGGGAAGGTGACATGTGATGGGAGATGGACGGGTGGGGGGAACCACTCAGAGCCTGTCTGATAAGGGTCAACGAATCAATGTAACTTCGCTGATAGCAGTCGGCCAATCGGTGGTTTTGTAGGAGGGCCGTACACCTTGGAAACTGTATAATTGTAGATGTAGAACCTCTGTTCTTAGAAGGTTCATCTGTGAACACTTCCCCTGCATGTTTGAATAAAGACCGGTTGAATCGAGGTTTCGTCTGAGTGATTCCATGGTCGCTATACGGGCGGGGATATGGGCAGGGGTCGATTCCTTATATCAGGGAGTCCACCTTGAAGAAGAGAAGTCTTCTTTTTACCCTAACACTATCTAAAATATGATAGTGAGGGGGAGGTCAAAAATCTAGGACTGTTAAATGTGTCATAAATAAACTGAGGCATTCAATTCTAACTCTCAACCTCCTAAATTGGCATTTACTTGTTTACCTAAATTTACTTCCCTTCTTAAAAAAACAGCCAACCTACCCGTGTTCTGCCTCTGATTCCCCCCTACATAACAGCAGTGATTACACTTCAAAAATACTTTGTTAGTTGTGAAGCACTTTGTGATGTCCTGAGGTCATGAAAGGCACAGTATAAATGCAAGTCTTTTTTTTCATTCTTTCTTTCTTGTCAGTCGTCCTCCATTTCCCACAGAACCAGTTAATTCTAGGGGAATGGGACTAGACTAGCAAAGTGCTATTGGCTCAATTGAAATGGCCTCCTATCTTCCACCCTCCATAAACTTGAGCTCTTCCAAAACTCTACTGCCCTTATATCCTCACTTGCACTAAGTCCCATTCACTCATCACTCTGTGCTCACTGGCCTACACTGACTCTCAGTCGAGCAATGCCTCAATTAAAAAATTCTCATCGTTGTTTTCAAATCACTCCATGGCCTCGCCTCCTCCCTATTTCTGTAACATTCTGCAGCCCCACAACCGTCCAAAATCTGTGCTCTTCCAATTTGGCCTCTTGTGTATCCCTGATTTTAATTGCTTCATCACTGGCAGCTGTGCCTTCAGCTGCCCAGGCCCAAAGCTCTGGAATTCCCTCCTTAAACCTCTCCACCTCTCAACCTCTCTCTCTTCCTTTAAGAATCTCCTTAAAACCTACCTCTTTGACCAAGCATTTTTTCATCTGTCCTCATATCTCCTTTTGTGGCTCAGTGTCAATTTTGTTTGGCAACGCTCCTGTGAGGCGCCTTGGGACGTTTTACTACATTAAAGGTGCTGTATAGTCGTTGTTGTTTTTGTTGTTAAAACCTTTGAATCCCACGACAGAACTAGCCGATGAAGTTTACAGTAAATTAGAACAGTCTTTCGTACAGTTGACTCAGCATTGACATTGATGACTGGAAATGGCTTTATGGCTTGTACTGTACTGAAGATTGTAGCGTACAGTAGCCACACTGCACTATCTGTAATTGTTTCTCGTTGATTTAGATATGAAAATATAAGAATCCATATTTCTTAAACAGGCACACCAGTCAAATGCACTTTTGTATGGAGTTAGCAAAACAATGTCCGATTTACTTAGAAACTGGGAGAGGGGCGGAATTGCCATTTTTTATAGCCCCATTAGCACCTCCGGGGGGCGCTAATGCGGCGCAACTAAGTTATCGCTCGGGAAAGGGGTCGATATCGCCTCCGGGCAAATTGCCCCAGAGGTTTGGGGAGGTGTTGTGTTGTTAGCGCCTCACCCCGCGATTTGCACCCCCGCCTGGCGTATGCACGGTGATGACATCATCGCCGTGCACGTAGAACCCTCACTGTCCCGCACCGACCCCTTTGCGCCCCGCGGGCAGCGAGGAAGCTGCCGGGCTGGGGTGCCCCTTAAAGGGGAGGCCGTTTGTGCCGTAGGCCGCCATGTTTTTCTGTTGGCCGACTCTTCTGTCGGCCTGATAATGGCAGTTCTTGCCTCGACCGGACCACCATCCTGCAGCCCGGCACTCAGTTTTGGGTGACGGGCTGTTGGCCTGATTGATCGGACATCCGCACAGCGCTGATGTTACCGGTGGGGCGCCGGGCTCGGGCATGTGGCGCTGGGCCCAGCGCCACCCTACCGCCCCGGGAGCACCCCTCCACGAATGCAGAGCGCCTCTGATAGCGCTCCGCCTATGTTGAAGGGTGGAAGGGCCGAATTCCATGCCAGGGGCGGAACTTCAGGACTGGACGATAAATGTCCCAGCCCCGGAAGGTCACCGCCACCAAACGGCGTGCGGGGCAATTTTGTTCCCTGGGTGTCCTATTAGCCAGCAAGGTTTTCTGGGCTAGAAATTCAACTCATTTACACCTCCCATTTGCACCCCCGGGGGGCGCTAATGGGACATAAATGAGTTATCGACCGGGCATGGCTCTGTTCATGACATCCTGCCATAATGGGCGGGAGTTTAGCGGCGGCACTATGGCTTTGCACCCCGATCTCCTGCACCCGGAGATCGTAATATCACAGCCGCACGCATCGCCTCTTTAGTGCCCCAGCCCCAAATTCACTTCGCTCCCAGTAGCAGCGCTGGGCCAAAACACTGGCAGCTGCAGGAGACGCGGTTCAGGCGGCTGACCACTACCGGGCTGAAAATTAAAGACGGGATGGCCGAGTGACAAATAAAAGAAAACTTTGCTTCTTGTTGGTGCTACTGATCTGGTTTCTTCGCAGGGTCCTTGCCGCGATCACTCAGCTCGGCACTCTGCCGGGCTGATTGTGTGGCACCCCTGCTCCATGGTAGTCCAGGTAGGTTCCTCTTTACTTTGTAGAGTTGGCAGCATGGGCCCTTCCCTGTAAGTGAGGGAGGGGCCCCTCGGACGCAGTAGCGCTGTGCGGCTAAGCGTGCAGCGTTGCTGAGGTGTCCACCCCGGTTGCGTCTCAGGAAGGCTTGATTTAATCCCTACACTTCCTTCTCGCGTCTCCCATCTGTTACTGCCCCCAAACGGGCGATACTGAATTTCTATCCGCCTGTCTTGATTAAAAAATTGTGATTCGATGTTATACATTTGTTTTGCTGTAATTACATACAGTATTAGTAATGCTCCATTTAAAAAGTAGTTAAAAACAGAAATGCTCCAAGTGTACAGGAGGCTGATCAGCATCAGAAAAAGCTAAGTAAACACTTCAGTTGTGATAAAGGGATCCACCTGAAATAGTAAGTTTTTCTTTCAGATGCTGATCTATCTGCAGTGCAATTACAGCATTTTTTTTTAAAGGCTAACCAGCAATTGCAGAACCAGTGAAAATATCTTTTTTTCAGGAATTCACCAGTTATGGGATTTTAAACAAAGTAAATTAAAATTCCTTGTTCAAGAGACAGCATGATTTGAACAATTATTCTAAAATCATGGGTTCTGACCAGTTTTAGTCTTGATCTCAAGGAACAGTAACTGATAATAAACCAGTTCCCTCCTTGCCTTAGTTTCATGGGGCTAGATTTTCCATTATTTTTGCATGCATACCCCCCACTTAACGTCCATTTTAACGCTGAAATGAGGTGTAATGTCCATATAGCGTCCATTTAGGCACAAAATGGAAACTGATGCACATTTCTCGGTCACTTATCGCTGAGCGTTACTTTCGGCATGTGCATAACGGCGAGAAAAAGTAATACCGCCCGCCCACTTTTTTTGGGGCGAAATTATCAGATAGGGTGAACCCAAAGCCCATTAATACCACCCAGCGTTACTTTCGACACGGAATTAAAGCCGAGATTTAATAATACCAACCGCCCATTGTTTTTTTGTCGTAAAGGTCACATTTGCCGAAACTAACACCCAGTATATCGCCCATCCTTACTTTCGGCACCTCGCACACATCTCGCCGACAAAATGCTCGTCGAAAAAACCGCTGGGAAAAAGGTGAACTGACCGGAACTGCTCACAGCGGTATAGACGCCATGTTCTAAATCGTAGTTCGCTTCATTTAAAAGGCTGCTCTGTTTCAACCTCAGGGGAGTTTGGATGTACTCTGGAGGTGTTTTGAGGTGATGTGAACATCTGAACAAACATCTCATCATACTGTGGACGATTGGAATTTACTAGGTGTCTTAGTGGGGACATTTATTCTTTGTGAACAATCGGTGTAAAACAGATAGCTATTGGAATGGGGCCTGTCATTTCTCACCCTCTCTTGATGACCACGCACATGCTCCAGACTCACCTGGCTGATGAAGGTACATTCAACAGCATCATGTGCCCAATGTAAGATGTGCCAGATTGATGAGGAGGACTAGACGTTACACCCCCCGCAAGTGCAGGGAGAAGCGGTCTTACCTCAACTTGTGTGACACCACCTGCCTTCGGAGATTGTGCTTCCACGATAGTTATCAGTGAGATATGCCAGCTCATCAGGAGAGATCTGCAGCCTGCCAGCACCATCAGGACCGCACTGTCCGTCAAAGTCAAGGTCACCACGGCACTTTTGTTCTACGCGTAGGGTTCCTTTCAGGCCTCAGCTTGCAACATTAGCGGTATATCTCAGCATGCCACACATTGTTGCATTAGACAGGTCACTGAAGCCCTGTACGCTCGCAGGATGGACTTTATCAGCTTCCCTATGATGAGGGAGGCTCAGACTGAGAGGGCTTTAGGATTCTACCAAATTGCTAACTTCCCCAAGGTTCAGGGAGCAATAGACTGTACGCACATTGCGATGCGGGCACCTTTTCAGGATGCAGAGGTTTTCAGGAACCGCAAGGGATTACACTCCCTGAATGTGCAACTCATGTCGACCACCTGCAAATTATTATGGCAGTGAATGCTAAATTTCCAGGCAGCATCCATAATGCTCACATCCTGCGTGAGAGCACTGCATCTGACTTGTTTACCTTGTTTGCCACAAGGTCAATGCTGGATGCTTGGTGACAAAGGATACGGCCTCGCCACCTGGCTGATGACCCCCCTGCGTGACACCCACACCAAAGCTGAGAAGCGATACAACGAGAGCCACAGAGCCACTCGCAATATCGTGGAGAAAACCATTGGAGTGCTTAAGCAGCGCTTTAGATGCCTGGACCACTCAGGAGGCTAGCTCCAATACCACCCTGAACAGGTAGCTCAATTCGTGGTGGTGTGCTCAATGCTGCACAACTTGGCTATCAGGAGGGGACAAGAATTGCCAGAAGGGTCTGACGGTCCACCTCAGGAGAGAGTGGAAGAGGAGGACGAGGAGGTGGACACTGACATCGGGCCAGACAATCAGGCTGATGCTGAAACCATGCCCCGCCCGCTCTCTACCGCAGGAAAGGGCTCGTGGTGGCATCATAGCTGTAAGACTCTTATGTCAGGAGTTCATAAATGAGCGCTTGGCTTGAAAGAACGTGGGTGGTATTTACAAAGCTGCAACACTGCTGGGTGTGCAGGTCATACATCAATGGTGTGCATCACCTTGATGACAGTTAAAGTTTAAGTTGATTCAAGTTAAGTGTAATTATACCCTTTCATGTTAAGGAATCACCAGTGTGTAACGGTGCAGCTATCTGAGCCAATGCGCAACAAGGTTATGATAAATAAAAAACATTTAATCCGACCATTTGTCTGAAATCATAAGTATATCTGCAAAAAACACCCCACCCCACCCCATCCCACAACAAATTTATCACATTTACATCATTACAATGATCCCCATTTCCCGCGAAACAGAACACAAAGGGGGTGCAAACCAACAAGGTAGCCCCATCGCCCCTTGCCCCGACCCTCCCACCAAAATAGCAGCAGCAACCTAAAAATATGTCCCAGACAGCACCTGCGGCCATACACCTGACTTTCCTTCCCCCTCGGCCCCGCTTCTCATCCCCATCTCTACCCCTTCCCCTTCCCCTCCTGACTCCAAGCTGCCTGGCCGAGGAGCTCCTTGGGCGATGCTTCATTGCGGGGATGATGGCAGAACCGCTGCTTGGACGGATACGGGAGAGGACGGTCCCGAGGTGGGAACGTGCTCCGAGCCAGAAGCAAGATGTTCCTCCTGGCTCTCATGTGTCATTGGCAATGGGGTTGCGGCACCTTGGGGTGCAGTACCGCGCTTCGGGACCACTATGAGCTCTCTGCTACCAGTGTTCCTAGCTAACAGCTTCAGGGCCTCCTCCATCCCTTCCATGTTATCTATTATTTGTTGGACGAAAACTGGGTGCCAACTACGTTCTTGGTGCTTAGTAGGCTTTTTGCTGCTGGTGAATCACCCTCGTGCCTCCCACAACAGCCAAACAAGCACACACCATAGCCACACACACTTTCAGTCCCTCTCTGCACCCTCTCTCTCTGTCTCCTCTTCTGCGCATGTAATGATGACCCCTGACCTCCTGAATCACGGGAAACGAGCGTTGCCATGCCGTTGCTAAGGACAGTGATACTTTATGGCAGAAGGTCAGAGAGATTTAATGCTAACGCCCATTTCAGATTGTTCGCGGTAATGCCCAATTTTTTAAATGGAGACTATGGGCTTTGAAAATGGGCGACAAGCCAATGATCTGAAACCCCATTTTTACTGCCCATGTCGGAAATAATGCCAATTTTTGGGCAATCTGTACAAAAGTGCAAAATCTAGCCCATGGTGTACCTCTATAAGGTTAGTCGCTGATTTCTAATGGACAACATCTTAACTGGCAGTTCTCAGATGGGTACTTACACATAGGTCGGACATGGAGATGGACAGCCTGGGCATTCTTTACAGTATGGAGGCTGATAACCGGCATTACATTTGCACTGGTTACATGTGCATGTACCTCTCCCGCTGCAGATTTTACTATCCTTGTCCTGCTTACATTGCTCTTCAGCTTTTTCACACTCACAGGCAGTTCCATCATAGTCTGAGTTACAGTGACATGTTCCACAATCACATTTACCATGACCTGAAAGATATCATACGGAACATCAGTAAATAATCACTAGTAGTACCTCTACCGCCTCCTGCACAATTGTGTTTGTTAGCTATGGTTATACCACTATGCAACACACTGTGTATTACACAGTACAAGCCTCAGCCAAGGAACTTCAGCCACAGGGAGCAAACATAATATGTCAAGTGCCAATAGAAGACCGTCACCTCTAGATGATGTCCCAGGAAAAATCAGTGTTTCCAAACAGTCCCTGCTTTTTCTATCAGCCAAATATGGAATAACACAGATCGTTAATTATTGTAAAAAGGCTTATTCTCTGTGCTTCAGTGCCCCCATTCAGCAGGCCTGGGAAAGAAAAGCAGAGAGCCTGGTCTACATACTGATGCCGAGCTGCATGCCAGCTCCTTAAAATGTATTTAAATGCTTTTATATTTTTGTAAAATTTTAATGGAGCAATGAGTCACAGAGGTTCATGTGACTTTCCCCTTCACCAGTTAAGTCAGAGTCATAAAAGTGAGGTTCTGTATTTGGGAAAAAATAAAAAACAAATGTTAATTAACAGAGAAACTAAGAAATGCTCCAAATAAGACATACTCACCAGCACACAGTTTACCCAGGTTTCGCTCACAGTTCTGGTCATCACACTCACAATACTTGCCATAGATTTTCTTATTGGGGTTAGTATGGCAAATGCATGCACCACACACACAGTCTCCCTGGTTACTGCAGGTGGCCGAAGTGTTGTCCCTACGGCATGCTGCATCCAGGTCTAGAGTGGAGCGTTTGCCAGGGTCACACTTACAAAACTTGCCAATCCGATCCTCTGTACAGCTGGAAAGAGGAACAGAAATTAGGCTCAACTCCTCCAATGAGACAAGTAATTGACACTGTGCACACACATAATAATAAAGGCAAGAACAGCAATGCCATCCACTTGCAAACCCCTTCCGTCTTCAAAAGTAATCCATTGGTTGTGAAGTGCTTTGGGATGTCCTGAGGATGTGACAAGGCACAATACAAATGCAAATTCTTTCTATCAACTGATCGCATACAATCCACTTGATCTACTTAAATCAGCTAATTTTCTGAAGGTTGTCTGATGTTTCTCTCTGTGCCCTCTCCCCACAAAAATAAATTAAAAAAAGAAAAAAAGAAATTATATGGTGCCTTTCACGACCACCAGACATCTCAAAGCTCTTTACAGCCAATGAAGTACTTTTGAAGTGTAGTCACTGTTGTAGTGTGGGAAACCCGGCACCCAATTTGCACACAGTAAGGTCCCACAAACAACATCTTGGGCCTTGGTTTAATGTCTCTCCTGAAAGGTGAACCAGGGCTGACACTATCCAAGCAGCTTTGTACAAGGTGAAGAATTTATATTAGGGGTCAGACCACTGAGCCACAGCTGACACAAGATAAATCAAGTGAAATTCTAGAATGCCTATCTGACCTTCCATCTATAATAAATTGAAGTTCTTGTGTGGATCCTGTACTCCATTGAAAATTGCTATGTAATAATTTCCTATGGGAATTCCAATTATCAAAATGTCCATATTTATCGGTCATGATTTTCTGTCATGCCATTAGGTTGTGCTTTAAACAGATTTCTAATGTTAACTGAACAGTGGCTGTCATGGCTCCATGTCACACCACTGTGTGATACTGTATTATCGTTTTCCCAAATCACTGAAAATGCTGTGAGAAAAACTCAGTAACTGAATTTTTAATATCCAAACCAAAGGTCTAAATAAAATATAAATGTTACTAAAAGATGATTAAATATGTCCATTAAATTGCCTTTAATGCTGTGTTAATGCCTTCACCAAAGTTTTTACTTGAAGGCCTCAGCTTCTCCCAAAACTTCCTATTTTTGTCCAGAACGATGATAACTCAATGCATTTTGCACAGTCCGAACATGTACAGCGTAACCATTCAGTCAGTTGAATTGTTTCTTTAGCTTCTACCGGTTTGTGTTCAGCTGTTCTGAATTATTTGAATAAAAGCTCAATAACAAATTTCAACCGCTTTTATCAGGTAAAGTTTATATTGAGTGTTTTTAAACAGGTTCTGAGTGAGGAGAGTAAAAGAGACAGTGTACTTACAATACACTTGTAGCTTTTATAGTGTTCTATAAACTTCTGAAAATGTATTAAGCTGAGAGTGTTTCATAGAATCATAGAAATTTATAGCACGGAAGGAGGCCATTTCGGCCCATCGTGTCCGCGCCAAGAGCTATCAAGTCTAATCACACTTTCCAGCTCTTGGTCCGTAGCCCTGTAGGTTACGGCACTTTAAGTGCACATCCAAGTTCTTTTTCAATATGGTGAGGGTTTCTGTCTCCACCACCCTTTCAGGCAGTGAGTTCCAGATCCCCACCACCCTCTCAGTGAAGAAATTTATCAGATGGCGGAAGTTATAGCAGATGCATTCGTTATAATCGACCAAAATTCTCTGCACTCTGGGGAGGCACCAGTGGATTGGAAAGCAGCCAATGTAACGCCTCTGTTTAAAAAAGGGGGCAGACAAAAGGCAGGTAACTATAGGCCGGTTAGTTTAACATCTGTAGTGGGGAAAATGCTTGAAGCTATCATTAAGGAAGAAATAGCGGGACATCTAGATAGGAATAGTGCAATCAAGCAGACGCAACATGGATTCATGAAGGGGAAATCATGTGTAACTAATTTACTGGAATTCTTTGAGGATATAACGAGCATGGTGGATAGAGGTGTACCGATGGATGTGGTGTATTTAGATTTCCAAAAGGCATTCGATAAGGTGCCACACAAAAGGTTACTGCAGAAGATAAAGGTACGTGGAGTCAGAGGAAATGTATTAGCATGGATCGAGAATTGGCTGGCTCACAGAAAGCAGAGAGTCGGGATAAATGGGTCCTTTTCGGGTTGGAAATCGGTGGTTAGTGGTGTGCCACAGGGATCGGTGCTGGGACCACAACTGTTTACAATATACATAGATGACCTGGAAGAGGGGACAGAGTGTAGTGTAACAAAATTTGCAGATGACACAAAGATTAGTGGGAAAGCGGGTTGTGTAGAGGACACAGAGAGGCTGCAAAGAGATTTAGATAGGTTAAGCGAATGGGCTAAGGTTTGGCAGATGGAATACAATGTCGGAAAATGTGAGGTCATCCGCCTTGGAAAAAAAAACAGTAAAAGGGAATATTATTTGAATGGGGAGAAATTACAACATGCTGCGGTGCAGAGGGACCTGGAGGTCCTTGTGCATGAATCCCAAAAAGTTAGTTTGCAGGTGCAGCAGGTAATCAGGAAGGCGAATGGAATGTTGGCCTCCATTGCAAGAAGGGTGGAGTACAAAGGCAGGGAGGTCCTGCTGCAACTGTACAAGGTACTGGTGAGGCTGCACCTGGAGTACTGCGTGCAGTTTTGGTCACCTTACTTAAGGAAGGATATACTAGCCTTGGAGGGGGTACAGAGACGATTCACTAGGTTGATTCCGCAGATGAGGAGGTTACCTTATGATGATAGATTGAGTAGACTGGGTCTTTAATCGTTGGAGTTCAGAAGGATGAGGGGTGATCTTATAGAAACATTTAAAATAATGAAAGGGATAGACAAGATAGAGGCAGAGAGGTTGTTTCCACTGGTCGGGGAGACTAGAACTAGGGGGCACAGCCTCAAAATACGGGGGAGTCAATTTAAAACCGAGTTGAGAAGGAATTTCTTCTCCCAGAGGGTTGTGAATCTGTGGAATTCTCTGCCCAAGGAAGCAGTTGAGGCTAGCTCATTGAATGTATTCAAATCACAGATAGATAGATTTTTAACCAATAAGGGAATTAAGGGTTATGGGGAGCGGGCGGGTAAGTGGAGCTGAGTCCACGGCCAGATCAGCCATGATCATTTTGAATGGCGGAGCAGGCTCGAGGGGCTAGATGGCCTACTCCTGTTCCTAATTCTTATGTTCTTATGTTCTAAGCCGCCTTCCAATTACTTTAAATCTGTGCCTCATGGTTGTTGACCCTTCTGCTAAGGGGAATAGGTCCTTCCTATCCACTCTATTTAGGCCCCTCATAATTTTATACACCTCAATAAAGTCTCTCCTCAGCCTCCTCTGTTCCAAGAAAACAATCCCAGCCTATCCAATCTTTTCTCATAGCTAAAATTCTCCAGTCCAGGCAACATTCTCGTAAATCTCCTCTGTACCCTCTCGAGTGCAATCACATCTTTCCTGTAATGTGGTGACCAGAATTACAAGCAGTATTCTAGCTGTGGCCTAATTAGTGTTTTTTGCAGGTTTTTCCCCCCATTCTATTTCATTTATTTTTTTAAAAGACACATTGAACCTTGAAGCTAACAAAATGAATCGAACTTATGATTTGCTGACGGTTAGAAAATTCAAATTACTGATATCTGAGAGAAAAAGTGAGAGAGAGGCACAGAGTTTCTTTCCTTATTCTAACCTGAATTTTGAAAGCAAACTCTCTTTGTAAGAAATGGCTAGGAGGGTAGGAGAAGAGATGAAATGTAGGGAGTAGTGGGAAGGTGAAGGGGTAGGATGTGTATAGAAGCAAGGGTGTGGGGGGGGGCACAAAGTTAATGGAAGGGGGAGGGATGAGAAGAAAACCATTGTGGGCCACATTTTCCCCACAACCACCACTTAGCAAGCGCAGCCTGCAGTCAGCATCAGCTCCTTTCCCCATCACATCATGTCAGCCTCACCATACCACCCACCACCTCCCACTCAAATGGAAGGAAGGAAAAACAGAGAAGCAAAAAGAGTTAGGGAGAGAGCGAAGCTGAACAGAAGAGTAACGCAAGAGTGAGAGAAACAGTAGGATGAAGCCAACAAAGATAGGTGAGAGACCATATCCTCCAACTGTGCCACACCACAGGAAATCCATTCGTACAGCAAATGTTCAAGTATATGCACAGGAAAAATGAAAGGAAATATGTGATAAGTGATCCGGTCTGTGCTGAAACATTCTGATCGTGACTGAATGCAACAGATGGACAAGCAGGATGGGTAATATAAGTAACAGATACAAATCAATATAGCAAAATTTGGTTATACATTTTGGAAGTAAGAATAGGGAAAGGAAATAAACCTTAACTGATATATTTTAAATGGGATAGAAAACCAGACGCTCCTCAGGCTGCAGGAACACAGAATCATTAAAAGTGGCAGTTGAAGTAGATAAGGCCATTAAAAAAGGAAACGGAACCCTTGCTATTGTATCGAGCAGTTGGAAGTATTGTGTATTGTTTTGGACATCCCATTATTGAAAAAGATGTGTGGTGTGTTGGGTGTGTATGTGTGTTATCAAGTTATCAGGGTTGAGGGATTACAGTTATGAGGAGAAGGTAGAAAATACTTTTTTAAATGATAAGAATCATATCATATAATTTTATTTTTAAATTTCATATTTTAATAAATTAGACAATTTTTCAGTATTAACTGTTGAGCATTTTTATAAGACCTGAATCAGAGAAAAGTTACAATTCAAAACAAGTAGCCCCTTCACAGGGTGGGAACACCTGAATATTATAATAAAATAACCAATCATTTTTAAACGACAATGGGCTATAAATTGCAGTCGGAGGTAATTGGCCTCTGACCTGCGAAAGAATTTCTTTTATTTTCCTTATTAATTCATGGGATGTGGCTGTCGCTGGCAAGGCCGGCATTTATTGCTCATCCCGAGTTGCCCTTGAACCGCTGCAGTTTTTTGTAGCGGTTTGTTACAACTGAGTGGCTTGCTTGGCCATTTCAGAGGGCAGTTAAGAGTCAACCACATTGCTGTGGGTCTAGAGTCACATATAGGCCAGACAAGGTAAGGACGGCAGATTTCCTTCCCTAAAGGACATTAGTGAATCAGATGGATTTTTGACAATCCGTTGGTTTCATAAGAACATAAGAAATAGGTGCAAGAATAGGCCATACGGCCCCTTGAACCTGCTCCGCCATTTAACATGATCATGGCTGATCTGATCATGGATTCAGGTCCACTTCCCTGCTCGCTCCCCATAACCCCTTAATCCCTTATCGGTTAAGAAGCTGTCTATCTCTGTCTTAAATTTATTCAATGTTTCACAGTTTCATGGTCATCATTACTGATACTAGCTTTTTTAATTCCAGATTTATTTAATTAACTGAATTTAAACTCCCCAGCTGCCGTGGTGGAATTTGAACTCACATCTCTGGATCATTGGTCCGGACCTCTGGATTACTAGTCCAGTAATATAACCACTATGCTACTGTAGCCCTAATTACGAAACCACCTGCTGGCAGCGTGGCTGCAAAAAACTTGCGGTCTCAGGCCTCGAGGCAGAAGGCAGCGTAATGGCCCAGGGATGCGGTGGGGAAGCGTCCCTCGGATCACATGCACCTGGTCCTCCAATCTCAAAGCTGAATTCCATTTCAATCATTTATGAGGGGAATGATCGGTAATGGAATCCCTGAGTCTAATAATTATACAATGTACAGAATTGAAATTTTATTCAAAATTATCTTCATTCCACCAACCTCACTAAAAATTAAAATTTTTGATAATTTTATACATCATTAAAACTGTAATCCGGGCCAATATTTGCATAAACTCATTTCATACAGTGTATGTCCATAATTTATGATATGAATAGACTGGGTCTTTACTCGTTGGAGTTCAGAAGGATGAGAGGGGATCTTATAGAAACATTTAAAATAATGAAAGGGATAGACAAGGTAGAGGCGGAGAGGTTGTTTCCACTGGTCGGGGAGACTAGAACTCGGGGGCACAACCTCAAAATACGGGGGAGCCAATTTAAAACCGAGTTGAGAAGGAATTTCTTCTCCCAGAGGGTTGTGAATCTGTGGAATTCTCTGCCCAAGGAAGCAGTTGAGGCTAGCTCATTGAATGTATTCAAATCACAGATAGATAGATTTTTAACCAATAAGGGAATTAAGGGTTACGGGGAGCGGGCGGGTAAGTGGAGCTGAGTCCACGGCCAGATCAGCCATGATCTTGTTGAATGGCGGAGCAGGCTCGAGGGGCTAGATGGCCTACTCCTGTTCCTAATTCTTATGTTCTTATGAAAATGTTTAATTAAAGGCTTAGATATCCTCTTGCGCCCTTGTATCAACCGTAGGACTTCCATGCGCAATCGCTGGCAGTCGCCGGGCAAACAGCTCAACTCTGAGCCAGCGATTGCTTTGCTTGCGTGGCTGGCCTGTCAACCACAAGTTCCAGATTTCGCACAAGCTCAAGCATGTCATGAGAGTATGCCGTCATACACACCGTAATTACTACTAATTTAAACAGGTCTCTGTAACCTGAGCTTTTTGCTTGCGCACTTTGGCTGCCGCCCCGGACCCGAGCCATTCAATACATTTCCACTTTTCCCCCCCTTTACTTTTCTCCTTATGCCTCCCTGACCATTCTCTCCTGTCATCATGCTCCTTTTCATCATAAGAACATAAGAGTATCCTCTCTCGGATACTCTGCCCTCCCAAATCCCTACCCTAATTTATCATTACTCTTTGACCTTCCTATTGTCCTGCTGCCGTCCCAGGCTTGACTCCCTCCGAGAAAAGCCTACAGCTTCCCTCTGTGCCTCTCTTGGCATCTTACGAAGGGCCCATCGAGGCACTCGTCGCTTCCTCCTTACAAGCAGCAACGCCAACTGTCCCATCCTACTCTCTCGCCGACCTTCCCACCCAGCACGCCCACTAGGGGCTAATCTTGCCAATCTCCTCCCCATCCAACTCACCCCCACCCTAGCGCTGACCCTGTGGATGCAGTGGGGCAGCCATCACTGATCCTCTCCTCATCTCCCTCCAGAATGTCCGTTTGCTTGCGAACAAGGCCCTTTCCATCCATGAGCTTATCGTGGATGATGGCATCGACATCATGACTCTGACGGAAACGTGGTTGAGGGGTGATGAGACCTTACCCTTAAATGAAGTCTCCCCGCCTGGCTATTGTGATGTATTTGCAGCCATGATCTGTACCATGTAATTACATGTAATAGCCAACAGATGGGGAAAACCCGGGAGGCACACATTACTGCACCTCGTGCTGCCTCCCTATATAAAGCAGGCTCCAATTGCAGTGCTCACTTTTGGAGTTAACATTAAACCTAAAAGTCACAAGGTGATCAGCTCCAGCATGGGCCACGTGTGCTTTATTAAAGTGATAAGCATACGCATCAGCTATATCTTCCACCACGTGCCCTGCTTAGACCACCATGGTGACGGTGTGGCTCTCATCAGCAAATCACAGCTTGGTCTGTCCCCTACTCCTCCGGCACTTTCTCCTCCTTTGAGCATCTCACCTTATTCCACCCCTTTCACCTCATTTAAAATTCTCGTTCTCTACCGCCCACCGAAGTACCATAAAATGTTATTACCGATATTTCTTCACTACTTTCCTCCCTCTGCATCGAACGGCTTCTCATCCTTGGTGATTTCAACCTCCATCGTAATTCATCTTGCTCTCTCTCCTCTGAGTTCACTAGCCTATCCTCCGTTAATCTCTCCCTCCATGTAAACTCCCCAACCCATATTTATGGCCAGACCCTCGATCTTGCCATCTCTCGTGGCCTCGCTAATCCCATCATGTCAATTGCAGATAAGGCCATCTCTGACCACTTCCTCATACAGCTTTCCACCCACATTCCCCTTACACCCCCCCCTCCTCACCAACCCCTTCCCCCTCAACCCTACTTCATTCTGTGTCTACCCCTGGATAAAACTCTCTCCCGACTCTCTTACAACTGCACTTATGAACTCCCAAGTGTCCAGCCTTTGGCCCTCTATGACATTTCTGCAGCTACTGATCTGCTCAATCACACCCACACCATCACCTTTGATGCCCTAGTCCCTGTTAAAACAATTACTCTCCATCACCCTGGCCTGTCTCCCTGGTACAGCCCTGATTTTCACTCCTTTAAGTCTGAGGGACGCAGACTTGAACGGATATGGCGGGAAACTGGTTTAGCCATTCACCACCAGATCTGGCTGACCACATAAAAGCATTATCGGGTCCTGCTCTCGTCTGCCAAAGTTGTTCACTATTCCAGAATCATTCTGGAATGCAAAGATAAACCCTGTTTCTATTCTCCACTGCTAACCATCTTTTTAATTCCCTCTCCCCAGTCTCCACTCTCACCTCCGACAATACGTGTGAGGAGCTCATGAACTTCTTTGTCGCGAAGATTGAGATCATCTGTTCGGCCGCCTCTGCCTCTTCCCTTCCTTCCCCATGCCCACCGGGCCAAATTTCCTCTAATGATCCCCCGTGCCCCAGCCCTGACCTCACATCTTTCCCCAGTTTCTCTTAGATATCCCCTCATGATCTTTCCGAGCTCAACCTGTCCATGAGACCCACTTCCTGCTCCTTCGACCCTATTCCCACTAAACTGCTGATCACCCAACTTCCTTTTCTGGCTCCCATATTAGCTGGCATTGTTAACGGTTCTCTCTCCTCAGGTACTGTTCCCCTCTCCCTCAAATCTGCCTTCATCACCCTTCTCAAAAAAACAATCCTTGATCCCTCTGTCCTTGCAAACTACCACCCATCTCCAACCTCCCTTTCCTCTCCAAAGTCCTTGAACGTGTTGTTGTCTCCCAAATCCGTGCCCATCTTTCCTGCAATTCCATGTTTGAATCCCTCCAATCCGGTTTCCGCGCATGCCACAGTACCGAAACAGCTCTCATCAAAGTCACAAATGAAATCCTTTGTGACTGTGACAAAGGCAAACTATCCCTTCTCTTGACTTGTCTACAGCCTTTGACACGGTTGATCACTCTATCCTTCTCCAATGCCTCTCCACTGTCGTCCAGCTGGGTGGGACTACACTCACCTGGTTCCATTCTTATCTATCTAATCGTAGCCAGAGAATCACTTCCAATATCTTCTCTTCCTGCCCCACATCGTTACCTCTAGTGTCCCCCAAGGATCTATTCTTGGCCCCCTCCTATTTCTCATCTACATGTTGCCCCTTGGCGATATCATCTGAAAACACAGCATCAGTTTCCACATGTACGCTGATGACACCCAGCTCGATCTCACTCCCACTTCTCTCGACCCCTTCACGGTCTCTAAATTGTTGGACTGCTTGTCTGTTATCCAGTTCTAGAAGAGCAGAAATGTTCTCCTATTTAATATTGGGAAAACCGAAGCCATTGTTTTCGGCCTGTTCCCCAGCCACTGACTCCATCCCTCTCCCCAACTTCTGTCTGGGGCTGAACCAGACTGTTCACAAACTTGGTGTCATATTTGACCCTGAAATGAGCTTTCGACCACATATCCGCAGCATAACTAAGATCGCCTATTTCCACCTCCGTAACATCAGCTGTCTCCGCCCTTGCCTCAGCTCAACCGTTGCTGAAGCCCTCATCCATGCCTTTGTTACCTCGAGACTTGTCTACTCTAACGCACTCCTGGTTGGCCTCCCACATTCTATTCTACGTAAATTAGAGGTGATCTCAAACTTGGCTTTCCGTGTCCTAACTCGCACCAAGTTCTGCTCACCCATCACCCCTGTGCTCACTAACCTGCACTGACTCCCAGTTAAGTAACGCGTCAATTTCAAAATTCTCATCCTTGTTTTCAAATGCCTCCATGGCCTCGCACCTCCCTATCTCTGTAATCTCCTCCAGCCCCACAACCCCCCAGTCTCCTCCCCGAGATGTCTGCATTCCTCTAATTCTGCCTTCGAGCATCTCTGATTATAATTGCTCAACCATTGGTGGCCATGTCTTCTGTTGCCTTGACCCTGAGCTCTGGAATTCCCTGCCTCTTTATTCTCCATCAAAATGCTCCTTAAAACCTACCTCTTTGACCAAGCTTTTCGTCACCCGCACTGATTTCTCCTTATATGGCTCATTATCAAACTTTTAATCTCATAATACTCCTGTGAAGCATCGTGGGATGTTTCACTACGTTAAAGGTGCTATATAAATACAAGTTGTTGTTGTTGTAACTTAACGGCTATTGGACCTGTTCGGGAGGTCCGAGAGTTCGGGAGGTCCATGAGTTCGGGAGGGCCGTGAGTTCGGGAGGGCTGTGAGTTCAGGAGGGCTGTGAGTTCGGGAGAGTCCGAGAGTTCGGGAGGGCCGTGAGTTCGGGAGGGCTGTGAGTTCGGGAGGGCCGTGAGTTCAGGAGGGCCGTGAGTTCGGGAGGGCCGTGAGTTCGGAGGGCCGTGAGTTCAGGAGGGCCGTGAGTTCGGGAGAGTCCGAGAGTTCGGGAGGGCCGTGAGTTCGGGAGGGCCGAGAGTTCACGAGAGTTCGGGAGGGCCGTGAGTTCGGGAGGGCCGTGAGTTCGGGAGGGCTGTGAGTTCGGGAGAGTCCGAGAGTTCGGGAGGTCCGAGAGTTCGGGAGGGCCATGAGTTCAGGAGGGCCGTGAGTTCGGGAGGGCTAAGAGTTCACGAGAGTTCGGGAGAGTCCGTGAGTTCGGGAAAGTCCGGGAGTTCGGTAGTGTCCGAGAGTTCGGGAGGTCCGTGAGTTCGGGAGGGCTGTGAGTTCGGGAGGGCCGTGAGTTCAGGAGGTCCGTGAGTTCAGGAGAGTCCGAGAGCTCGGGAGAGTCCGAGAGTTCAGGAAAGTCCGTGAGTTCGGGAAAGTCCGAGAGTTCGGGAGAGTCCGAGAGTGGAAGTCCGTGAGTTCGGGAGGCCAGGAGTCTGAGGAGCAGGAGGGCCGGAGATAGGTGAGGAATTCACTTCTGACGAGGATCGGAGAGTCAGAGGAGCGGGCAGTTTAAACAGAGAGGGAGCCCGAGAGTCGGAGGAGCAGTTTAAAAAGAGCGGGAGCCAGAGAGTCGGAGGAGCGGAGCAGGTTGGGAGCAACGAGGCCCATAAAAGGGGGCCCAGCAGTTGGAGGAGGCTAGCTGGTGCAGGGGCAGAAGGTAAATAAAGAAGTAAAAAGAAATCGAAGTGTGAAATCACAGCCAAGAGGGTAAGTGATTGGCTGATGGATTGGTGAGTATTCTTTTTCTTTTTCTTTTCATTTTCTGATCAGTAAGAAACTTTTGGCATTGTTATCTATTAGGTTTATTTAAGGGTTAAGCCATGGCAGGAGAGCCCAGACCCGTGTCATGCTCCTCCTGTGCTATGTGGGAAATCAGGGACGTTTCCAGTGTCCCTGACAACTACATGTGCAGGATGTGTGCCCAGCTGCAGCTGCAGCTCCTGACAGACTGCATTGCGGCACTGGAGCTGCGCATGGATTCACTTTGGAGCATCCGCGATGCTGAGGATGTTGTGAATAGCACATTTAGTGAGTTGGTCACACCACAGGTAAAGGTTACACAGCCAAATTGGGAATGGGTGACCTTCAGGCAGAGCAGGAGTAGGAAGGTAGTGCAGGGGTCCCCTGCGGTCATCTCCCTCCAAAACAGTTACACCGCCTTGGGTACTGTTGGGGAGGTTGCTCATCAGCGGAAGGCAGCAGCAGCCAAGTTCATGGCACCGTGGCTGGCTCTGTTGCACAGGAGGGCAGCAAAAAGAGTGGGAGAGCGATAGTGATAGGGGATTCAATGGTGAGGGGAATAGATAGGCGTTTCTGCGGCCGTAACCGAGACTCCAGGATGGTATGTTGCCTCCCTGGTGCAAGAGTCAAGGATGTCTCAGAGCGGGTGCAGGACATTCTAAAAAGGGAGGGAGAACAGCCAGTTGTCGTGGTGCACATTGGTACCAACGACATAGGTAAAAAAAGGGATGAGATCCTCCGAAACAAATTTAAGGAGCTAGGAGCTAAATTAAAAAGTAGGACCTCAAAAGTAGTAATCTCGGGATTGCTACCAGTGCCACGTGCTAGTCAGAGTAGGAATCGCAGGATAGCGCAGATGAATACGTGGCTTGAGCAGTGGTGCAGCAGGGAGGGATTCAAATTCCTGGGGCATTGGAACCGGTTCTGGGGGAGGTGGGACCAGTACAAACCAGACGGTCTGCACCTGGGCAGGACCGGAACCAATGTCCGAGGGGGAGTGTTTGCTAGTGCTGTTGGGGAGGATTTAAACTAATATGGCAGGGGGATGGGAACCAATGCAGGGAGACAGAGGGAAACAAAAAGGAGGCAAAAGCAAAAGACAGAAAGGAGATGAGGAAAAGTGGAGGGCAGAGAAACCCAAGGCAAAGAACAAAAAGGGCCACTGTACAGCAAAATTCTAAAAGGACAAAGGGTGTTAAAAAAACAAGCCTGAAGGCTTTGTGTCTTAATGCTAGGAGTATCCGCAATAAGGTGGATGAATTAACTGTGCAAATAGATGTTAACAAATATGATGTGATTGGGATTACGGAGACGTGGCTCCAGGATGAGCAGGGCTGGGAACTCAACCTCCAGGGGTATTCAACATTCAGGAAGGATAGAATAAAGGGAAAAGGAGGTGGGGTAGCATTGCTGGTTAAAGAGGAGATTAATGCAATAGTTAGGAAGGACATTAGCTTGGATGATGTGGAATCTATATGGGTAGAGCTGCAGAACACCAAAGGGCAAAAAACGTCAGTGGGAGTTGTGTACAGACCTCCAAACAGTAGTAGTGATGTTGGGGAGGGCATCAAACAGGAAATTAGGGGTGCATGCAATAAAGGTGCAACAGTTATAATGGGTGACTTTAATATGCACATAGATTGGGCTAGCCAAACTGGAAGCAATACGGTGGAGGAGGATTTCCTGGAGTGCATAAGGGATGGTTTTCGAGACCAATATGTCGAGGAAGCAACTCGGGGGAGGCCATCTTCGTGTTGTGTAATGAGAGAGGATTAATTAGCAATCTCATTGTGCGAGGCCCCTTGGGAAGAGTGACCATAATATGGTGGAATTCTGCATTAGGATGGAGAATGAAACCGTTAATTCAGAGACCATGGTCCAGAACTTAAAGAAGGGTAACTTTGAAGGTGTGAGACGTGAATTGGCTAGGATAGATTGGCGAATGATACTTAAGGGGTTGACTGTGGATGGGCAATGGCATTTAGAGACCGCATGGATGAACTACAACAATTGTACATTCCTGTCTGGCGTAAAAATAAAAAAGGGAAGGTGGCTCAACTGTGGCTATCAAGGGAAATCAGGAATAGTATTAAAGCCAAGAAAGTGGCATACAAATTGGCCAGAAATAGCAGCGAACCCAGGGACTGGGAGAAATTTAGAACTCAGCAGAGGAGGACAAAGGGTTTGATTAGGGCAGGGAAAATAGAGTACGAGAAGAAGCTTGCAGGGAACATTAAGGCGGATTGCAAAAGTTTCTATAGATATGTAAAGAGAAAAAGGTTAGTAAAGATAAACGTAGGTCCCCTGCAGTCAGAATCAGGGGAAGTCATAATGGGGAACAAAGAAATGGCAGACCAATTGAACAAGTACTTTGGTGCGGTATTCACTAAGGAGGACACAAACAACCTTCCAGATATAAAAGGGGTCAGAGGGTCTAGTAAGGAGGAGGAACTGAGGGAAATCCTTATTAGTCGGGAAATTGTGTTGGGGAAATTGATGGGATTGAAGGCCGTTAAATCCCCAGGGCCTGATGGACTGCATCCCAGAGTACTTAAGGAGGTGGCCTTGGAAATAGCGGATGCATTGACAGTCATTTTCCAACATTCCATTTACTCTGGATCAGTTCCTATCGAGTGGAGGGTAGCCAATGTAACACCACTTTTTAAAAAAAGGAGGGAGAGAGAAAATAGGGAATTATAGACCGGTCAGCCTGACCTCAGTAGTGGGTAAAATGATGGAATCAATTATTAAGGATGTCATAGCAGCGCATGTGGAAAAAGGTGACATGATAGGTCCAAGTCAGCATGGATTTGTGAAAGGGAAATCATGCTTGACAAATCTTCTGGAATTTTTTGAGGATGTTTCCAGTAAAGTGGACAAGGGAGAACCAGTTGATGTAGTATATTTGGACTTTCAGAAGGCTTTCGACAAGGTCCCACACAAGAGATTAATGTTAAAGCACATGGGATTGGGGGTAGTGTGCTGACGTGGATTGAGAACTGGTTGTCAGACAGGAAGCAAAGAGTCGGAGTAAATGGGTACTTTTCAGAATGGCAGGCAGTGACTAGTGGGGTACCGCAAGGTTCTGTGCTGGGGCCCCAGCTGTTTACATTGTACATTAATGATTTAGATGAGGGGATTAAATGTAGTATCTCCAAATTTGTGGATGACACTAAGTTGGGTGGCAGTGTGAGCTGCGAGGAGGATGCTATGAGGCTGCAGAGTGACTTGGATAGGTTAGGTGAGTGGGCAAATGCATGGCAGATGAAGTATAATGTGGATAAATGTGAGGTTATCCACTTTGGTGGTAAAAACAGAGAGACAGACTATTATCTGAATGGTGACAGATTAGGAAAAGGGGAGGTGCAACGAGACCTGGGTGTCATGGTACATCAGTCATTGAAGGTTAGCATGCAGGTACAGCAGGCGGTTAAGAAAGCAAATGGCATGTTGGCCTTCATAGCGAGGGGATTTGAGTACAGAGGCAGGGAGGTGTTGCTACAGTTGTACAGGGCCTTGGTGAGGCCACACCTGGAGTATTGTGTACAGTTTTGGTCTCCTAACTTGAGGAAGGACATTCTTGCTATTGAGGGAGTGCAGCGAAGATTCACCAGACTGATTCCCGGGATGGTGGGACTGACCTATCAAGAAAGACTGGATCAACTGGGCTTGTATTCACTGGAGTTTAGAAGAATGAGAGGGGACCTCATGGAAACGTTTAAAATTCTGACGGGTTTAGACAGGTTAGATGCAGGAAGAATGTTCCCAATGTTGGGGAAGTCCAGAACCAGGGGTCACAGTCTAAGGATAAGGGGTAAGCCATTTAGGACCGAGATGAGGAGAAACTTCTTCACCCAGAGAGTGGTGAACCTGTGGAATTCTCTACCACAGAAAGTAGTTGAGGCCAATTCACTAAATATATTTTAAAGGTAGTTAGATGAAGTCCTTACTACTAGGGGGATCAAGGGGTATGGCGAGAAAGCAGGAAGGGGGTACTGAAGTTGCATGTTCAGCCATGAACTCATTGAATGGTGGTGCAGGCTAGAAGGGCCGAATGGCCTACTCCTGCACCTATTTTCTATGTTTCTATGTTAAGTCCATGGCACCAGGGGTGGCTTTGCTGCACAGGAGGGCAGGAAAAAGAGTGGGAGAGCTATAGTGATCGGGGATTCTATTGTAAGGAGAATAGATAGGCGTTTCTGCGGCCGCAAACGAGACTCCAGGGTGGTATGTTGCCTTCCTGGTGCAAGGGTCAAGGATGGCTCAGAGCGGCTGCAGTGCATTCTGGAGGGGGAGGGTGAACAGCCAGCTGTCGTATTACATAAAGGTACCAATGATATAAGTAAAAAACGGGATGAGGTCCTACAAGCTTAATATAGGGAGCAAGGAGTTAAAAAGCAGGACCTCAAAGGTAGTAATCTCAGGATTGCTACCAGTGCCACATGCTAGTCAGAGTAGGAATTGCAGGATAGCTCAGAAGAAAGGTGCAAGAGGGAGGGATTCAAATTCCTGGGACATTAGAACCAGTTCTGGGGGAGGTGGGACCAGTACAAACTGGACGGTCTGCACCTGCGTAGGACTGGAACCGATGCCCTAGGCGGAGTGTTTGCTAGTGCTGCTGGGGAAGGTTTAAACTAAAAAGGCAGGGGGATGGGAATCTATGCAGGGAGGCAGAGGGAAGTACAAGGGGGGCAGAAACAAAAGGTAGGAAGGAGAAAAGCAAGAGTGCAGAGCAGAGAAATCAAGGGCAAAAATCAAAAAGGGTCACATTACAACATAATTCTAAAAGGACAAAGAGTGTTAAAAAAAACAAGCCTGAAGGCTCTGAGTCTCAATGCGAGGAGCATTCGTAAAAAGGTGGATGAATTGACTGCGCAGATAGCTGTTAACAGATATGATGTAATTGGAATTACGGAGCCATGGCTCCAAGGTAACCAAGGCTGGGAACTCAACATCCAGGGGTACTCAATATTCAGGAAGGACAGACAGGAAGGAAAAGGAGGTGGGGTAGCGTTAGTGGTTAAAGAGGAGAGTAACGCAATAGTAAGGAAGGACATTGGCGTGGATGATGTGGAATCTATATGGATAGAATTGCAGAACACCAAAGGGCAGAAAACGTTAGTGGGAGTTGTGTACAAACAGTAGTAGGGAGGTTGGGGATGGCATCAAACAGGAAATTAGGGACGCGTGGAATAAGGGTACAGCAATTATTGATTGGATTAACCAAACTGGTAGCAATACTGTGGAGGGGGATTTCCTGGAGTGTATAAGAAATGTTTTGCTCGACCAATATGTCGAGGAACCAACTGGAGAGCAGGCCATCCTAGACTGGGTCTTGTCTAACGAGAGGTGATTAATTAGCAATTTGGTCGTGTGGGGCCCCTTGGGGAAGAGTGACCATAATATGGTAAAATTCTTCATTAAGGTGGAGATTGACAGTTAATTCAGAGACTAGGGTCCTGAACTTAAAGAAAGGAAACTTCGACGGTATGAGACGTGAATTGGCTAGGATAGACTGGAGAATGATACTTAAAGGGTTGATGGTGGATAGGCAATGGCAAACATTTAAATATCACATGGATGAACTACAACAATTGTACATCCCTGTGTGGCGTAAGAATAAAAAAGGGAAGGTGGCTGAACCGTGGCTAACAAGGGAAATTAGGGAAAGTATTAAACCCAAGGAAGAGGCATATAAATTGGCCAGAAAAAGCAGCAAATCTGAGGACTGGGAGAAATTTAGAATTCAGCAGAGGAGGACTAAGGGTTTAATTAGGAGGGGGAAAATAGAGTATGAGAATAAGCTTGCAGGGAACATAAAAACTACTGCAAAAGCTTCTATAGATATGTGAAGAGAAAAATATTAATGAAAACTAATGTAGGTCCCTTGCAGTCAGAATCAGGGAATTCATAATGGGGAACAAGGAAATGGCAGACCAATTGAACAAATACTTTGGTTCTGTCTTTACTAAGGATGACACGAATAACCTCCCGAAAATACTAGGGGACCGAGGGTCTAGCGAGAAGGGGGAACTGAGGGAAATCCTTATTAGTCAGGAAATGGTGTTAGGAAAATTGAAGGGATTGAAGGCCGATAAATCCCCAGGGCCTGATAGTCTGCATCCCAGAGTACTTAAGGAAGTGGTCCTAGAAATAGTAGATGCATTGGTGGTTATTGTCCAACATTCCATGGACTCTGGTTCAGTTCCAATGGATTGGAAGGTAGCTAATGTAACCCCACTTTTTAAAAAAGGAGGGAGAGAGAAAACAGGGAATTATAGACCGGTTAGCCTGACATCGGTGGTGGGGAAAATGCTGGAATCAATTATTAAAGATGTAATATCAGTGCATTTGGAAAGCAGTGACAGGGTCGGGCCAAGTCAGCATGGATTTATGAAAGGGAAATCATGCTTGACAAATCTTCTAGATTTTTTGAGGATGTAACTCGTAGAGTGGATAAGGGAGAACCAGTGGATGTGGTGTATTTGGACTTTCAAAAGGCTTTTGACAAGGTCCCACACAAGAGATTAGTGTGCAAAATTAAGGCACATGGTATTGGGGGTAATGTATTGATGTGGATAGAGAACTGGTTGGTAGACCGGAAGCAGAGTGGGAATAAATGGGTCCTTTTCAGAATGGCAGGTCGTGACTAGTGGAGTGCCGCAGGGTTCAGTGCTGGGACCCCAGCTATTTACAATATACATTCATGATTTAGACGAAGGAATTGAATGTAATATCTCCAAGTTTGCAGATGACATTAAGCTGGGTAGCAGTGCGAGCTGCGAGGAGGATGCTAGGAGGCTGCAGGGGGACTTGGACAGGCTAGGTGAATGGGCAAATGCATGGCAGATGCAGTATAATGTAGATCAGTGTGAGGTTATCCACTTTGGTTGCAAAAAAGGAAGGCAGATTATTATCTGAATGGTGACAGATTAGTAAAAGGGGAGGTGCAACGAAACCTGGGTGCATGGTACATCAGTCATTGAAGGAAGGCATGCAGGTACAGCAGGCAATAAAGAAAGCAAATGGCATGCTGGCCTTCATAGCGAGGGGATTTGAGTATAGGAGCAAGGAAGTCTTACTGCAGTTGTACAGGGCCTTGGTGAGACCACACCTTGAGTATTGTGTGCAGTTTTGGTGTCCTAATCTGAGGAAGGACGTGCATGCTATTGAAGGAGTGCAGCGAAGGTTCATCAGACTGATTCCCGGGATGGCAGGACTGACATATGAAGAAAGACTGGATCGACTAGGCTTATATTCACTGGAATTTAGGAGAATGAGAGGGGATCTCATAGAAACATATAAAATTCAGACGGGACTGGACAGGTTAGATGCAGGAAGAATGTTCCTGATGTTGGGGAAGTCCAGAACCAGGGGTTACAGTCTAAGGATAAGAAGTAGGCCATTTAGGACCGAGATGAGGAGAAACTTCTTCACTCAGAGAATTGTGAACCTGTGGAATTCTCTACGACAGAAAGTTGTTGAGGCCAATTCGTTAGATATATTCAAAAGGGAGTTAGATGTGGCCCTTACGGCTAAAGGGATCAAGGGGTATGGAGAGAAAGCAGGAATGGGGTACTGAAGTTACATGATCAGCCATGATCATATTGAATGGTGGTGCAGGTTTGAAAGGCCGAATGGCCTACTCCTGCATCTACTTTCTATATTTCTATGTTTCTATGTTTAATGCTTGACTATATGGTTGATCCACAGGGGAGAGATGGAAAGTCACATAGACAAATATAAAGACAGTGAAAGGATATTTCTCTCGACTTCTGACTGCCTTTGTGCTGGCTGACATCAAGTTACAACTTTCTCTGGCTCAATATGCATAAGACTGAAGCCATCATCTTCAATCTCTGCTCCATTTCATCAGCACTAATTCCATTTCTGTTGCCAGCCCCACTCTCGGGCTGACAATCTTAGTGTCTGATTTTATCAAGATGAACCTGAAAGCCCACTTCCTATCCATCAGTCGGACTACTTACTTCCACCATCCACAACATTGCCCACTGCCCCCTCCTCCTCTCCTCCCCACCCCACGACACTGAAAGCATTATTGATGCCTTTGCCACTTCCTGACTCAACTACTCTGGCACTCTGCTTACGAGTCTGCCCCTTCCCATCGCCCCCTCGACACTACCTCCCCATAAACTCCAATTTGTCCAAAACCCTGCCACTTGTGTTTTGCCCCTTCAATGTAACAAAATGTCCAAAGGATAAAATAGAAACACAGAACTGGACGATGAGCCAGAAATTAGGCAGAGTGACTGAATGTTAAAGAGATGGGTTTGTCTTCTGTTGCCTCGGCCCTAAGCTCTGGAATTCACTGACTAATTCCAGAGCTTAGGGCCTAGGCAACAGAAGACACGGCATTTCTAATTGACCTTCATTGGCTGCCCATCCTTCAATGCATTAAATATAAAATCCATGTCCCATCATAACCTCACTCACTCTAGCACTGAAAGCTCTCGCAGCCCTATAAACTCATGTTGAACGCTCCATTGCTCTGACTCTGGACTTTGTTCATTCCCTCCTCCCACCTGTCCCTTTCCCCCCATCAATCTCGGCACAGCCTTTAGACTCCTCTTCTCTGGAACTCTATTTCCCCCTGCCCTCAACAGTTCTTTCCAACTTTCAAAACCTTATGAAAACCCATCTCTTCAACATTCAGTCACTCTTCCTAATCTCTCTTTCTGGCACATCATCCAGTTCCGTGTTCCTATTTTATCTTTTGGACATTTTGTTACATTGAAGGAACCATAGAAATAATGATATGCATTTCTGCTCTTGCAGTACTCTAATGGTTGAAGGCACTGACCAGAAGGTCCTAGAATTTAGTCCTCATCTGTGCTGATTTAGTTGATCTCAGCTGGAGCTCATTATAAGGGACAAGTAGTGCTGCAATTTTCCTCATTGGAATATCAATTTAGATTATAAACTCAAAGCCTAGTGTGGAACTTCATCCATCACTTTTTAATCCCGTGTCAAGAGCGTTGCCAACTGAGCCAAGCTGACGCACTGTTTTTAAATATGGGTACTGGGTTAGAGATAGGAAACAAATCAGGCAGTGCTTCTGCTTTGGATTGTTATCTTCTGGCAAATACACATGTAAACATTGGGCGAGGAAAGGAATCTGCCTGGGTGTCATGACCTCCATGGTCAGAACTTCTACACGGCAAGCGAGCCCCAGGTGGGCAGAGGAAACGCTTCAAGGACACCCGCAAAGCCTCCTTGATAAAATGCAACATTCCCACCGACACCTGGGAGTTCCTGGCCAAAGACCGCCCTAAGTGGAGGAAGAGCATCTGGGAGAGTGCTGAGCACCTCGAGTCTCGACGCCGAGAGTGTGCAGAAAACAAGCGCAGGCAGCAGAAGGAGTGTGCGGCAAACCAGACTCCTACCCACCCTTTCCTTCAACGACTGTCTGTCCCACCTATGACAGAGACTGTAATTCCCTTATTGGACTGTTCAGTCATCTAAGAACTCACTTTCAGAGTGGAAGCAAGTCTTCCTTGATTTCGATGATGATGGTCAAAGAGAGAAAGCAAATCAAATAGTAACAGCTCCCACATTAAGGAAGGCCATTTAGGCAAGGTACTGGAGGGCTGGTGATACCCAGGGAAGAATTGATGCCCTTTAACATGGCTGACACAGGTCCTGACTGATGAGTCTCAGACTCCCAGATGTTGTAGCACAGCACGTTGGATGACCCATGTGCTGCTCCACAGAGCAGCAGAATGGAAGTCTATGGTGGACTCTTCCACACACTGACTTCCAAGTCTCAAATGTGCTTCCACAGAGAGATCAGAACAATGGTCAACACTTTCCCACAGACAGCAATGGAAAATTGAAGGACCATGGATCGCAGGATAGTCTCTGACCTTGGCATAAATCATTCACTTCATTTTTGTTTTACCATTAAAAAAAGGCAGGTGAATGGCCAGAATGTAGAAGAGTGAAATCGAATAGTGATTTGGTAGTGCTAAGCTTAGATTTGAAAAACTTTTGGTTTATAGGAGGAAGGAGACTGAGGAGATGCAGATTAGAAATCCTGAGGAAAAATGCATGAAAAAATAAGTGAAAGAGGGAGACAGGGCAATGATTCTTGATTTTAGCACATTAAGGTTGTAGGTAGGAGGAAGACAATATGTGACAATGTATTCAATGAGCTTCAGAGGAACAGGGACCATGGCAATAAAACAGAGTGAGAAAAGAAAGGTTACAAAGAAAGAGTAGTTGGAGTTGAGAAGAGAGAGAGAGATCTTCAGAGAGCAAGCTTTTTCTTGTATTGTCTCCAGATCAATCAAACCCTCCACATATATGAGAGCAATACTTAGGTCTTGGACAGTCAACAACAACAGCTTGCATTTATATAGCGCTATTAACGTAGTAAAATATCTCAAGGCACTTACAGGAATGTATCAAACAAAACGTGACACTGAGTTACAGAAGGAGATATTAGGCCAGATGACCAAAAGCTTGGTCAAAGAGAAGGTTGGAGTTTGCAGTGACTTTAGAGTTGTTGAAGGGAAAACAAGTGTTCCTCAAGAAAGATGAAACAGAGCTAAGGAATTTTAATAGCATTATTGTACCTGCATATACCACACTTGACTTTACCCTTGTTGTCGCAGTGTTCAGACAGATCAGGTTTGTCATCACATTTACAGTTACACTCTGTCTGCACTGTAATTTCCAAATTCTCAGTAAAGCCCAAGGGTCTGATCTCAAAGGATTCTGCTTTGGTCAGGCACTTGTCTGCAGTTATTGTGATTGTGAAACGTATCTGGAAAAAAAACATGATTGGTGCTGTCAAGGGACACATTACACATTGTACATTACACTCCTTCCATATACTTTCCTATTTTCCAGGTTGCATGCAATAATCCATAGATAATTCAGAAAACCTGTCATTGCATCCCCAACAGGCCTCAGTTAAATACTTCATTTGTCCCTCTTTTCCCCACCCCATCTTGTAGGTTGACTGTCTATGCATTTTATTTCATACATGAGAACGATTAAAAAAATGATTAAGAAAGGGAAGATAGATTATGCATGTAAACTAGCATGAAATATAAAAACAGATAATAAGAGTTTCTACAGGTACATAAAAAGGAAAAGAGTGGCTAAAGTAAATGTTGGTCCTCTGGAGGATGAGACTGGGGAATTAATAATGGAGAACAGGGAAATGGCAGAGACGTTCAACAAATATTTTGTATCGGTCTTCATATTAGAAGACACTAAAAACATCCCAATAGTGGATAATCAAGGGGCTATAGGGAGGGAGGAACTGAATACTATCACTATCACTAATAAAGTAGTACTAGGTAAAATAATGGGACTAAAGGCAGACAAATCCACTGGACCTGATGGCTTACATCCTAGGGTCTTAAGAGAAGTGGATGCATTGGTTGTAATCTATCAAAATTCCCTGGATTCTGGGGTGGTTCCAGCAGATTGGAAAATCGCAAATGTAATGCCCCTTTTTAAAAAAGGAGGCAGACAAAAAAGCAGGAAACTGTAGATCAGTTAGCCTAATATCTGTCGTTGGGAAAATGCTGGAGTCCATTATTAAGGAAGCAGTAGCGAAACATTTGGAAAAGCATAATTCAATCAAGTAGAGTCAGCATGGTTTTATGAAAGAGAAATCATGTTTGACAAATTTGCTGGAGTTCTTTGAGGATGTAATAAGCAGGGTGAATAAGGGGAAACCAGTGGATGTGGTGTATTTGGATTTCCAGAAGGCATTCGATAAGGTGCCACATAAGAAATTACTGCACAAGATAAAAGCTCACGGGGTTGGGGGTAATATATTAGCATGGATAGAGGATTAGCGAACTAACAGAAAGTTGGGATAAATGGATCATTTTCCAGTTGGCAATCAGTGTCTAGTGGGGTGCCGCAGGGATCAGTGCTGGGGCCTCAACTATTTACAATCTATATTAATGACTTGGATGAAGGGTCCGAGTGTAATGTAGCCAAGTTTGCTGATGATACAAAGATGGGTGGGAAAGCAAATTGTGAGGACACAAAAAATCTACAAAGGGATATAGACAGGCTAAGTGAGAGTGGGCAAAAATATGGCAGATGGAGTATAAAGTGGGAAAATGTGTAGTTATCCACTTTGGCAGAAATAATAGAAAAGCAAATGATAATTTAAATGAAGAAAAATTGCAAAGTGCTGCAGTACAGAGGGACCTGGGGGTCCTTGTGCATGAAACACAAAAAGTTAGTATGCAGGTACAGCAAGTAATCAGGAAGGCAATTGGAATGTTGGCCTTTATTGCAAGGGGAATAGAATAAAAAAGCAGAGAAGTCCTGCTACAACTGTACAAGTATTGATGAGGCCACGCCTGGAGTACCCCGTACAGTTTTGGTCTCCATATTTAAGAAAGGATATACTTGCATTGGAGCTATTCAGAGAAGGTTCACTAGGTTGATTCCGAAGATGAGGGTGTTGACTTATGAGGATAGGTTGAGTAGGTTGGGCCTATACACATTGGAGTTCAGAAGAATGAGAGGTGATCTTACTGAAATGAGGGGGCTCGACAAAGTGGATGCAGAGAGGATATTTCCACATAAGGGAAACTAAAACTTGGGGACATATAATAAGGGGGCGCCATTTAAAACTTAGATGAGGAGAAATTTCTTCTCTCAGACGGTTTTAAATCTATGGAATTTTCTGCTCCAGAGAGCTGTGGAGGCTGGGTCATTCAATATATTTAAGGCAGAGATGAGGGAGTAAAGGGTTATGGGGAGCGGGCAGGGAAGTGGAGCTGAGTCCATGATCAGATCAGCCATGATCCTATTGAATGGCGGAGCAGGCTCGAGGGGTCAAATGGCCTACTCCTGCTCCTATTTCTTATGTTCTTATGGTCTTAGATACTGAAATAATTCTGTTTACTTGCTGTCCCCTCAAATCTATTTTTTGTTCTGAATATAAATTCTACATCAAAAGTAAAATACTGCGGATGCTGGAATCTGAAATAAAGACAGAGAATGCTGGAAATCTTAGCGGGTCAGGCAGCATCTGTGGAGAGAAAAACAGAGTTAACGTTTCAGGTCGACGACCCTTCGTCAGAACTGCCGAAAGTTTAAAAAAAGCACATTCTTAGGCACTGAAAGGGGGAGGGGAACAAAGAACAAAAGGGAAGGTCTGTGATAGGGTGGAAGGCAGGAGAGATTAGAGAGACAAAAGGAATGATGGGCCGAATTGAAATGGGAATGATAGAGGTTAGAAAAAGGTTAATCTGCATAGGGTGTGAATGACATAGTAATGACCAGCTGCCATTATAGACAAAGAGAAGAAAAACATAATATGGGGGTTGGCGGTGGGAGGGAAAAGGAGCCAAAAATTGCCAGAGGTTATGCTCTGAAATTGTTGAACTTGATGTTGAGTCCAGAAGGCTGTAAAGTGCCTAAACGAAAGATGAGGTGCTGTTCCTCGAGCTTGCGTTGAGCTTCATTGGAACAGTGGAGGAGTCCGAGGACGAGATATCAGAGTGGGAGTGGAGTGGAGAATTAAAGTGACATGCGACCGGAAGCTCAGGGTCACACTTACGGACTGAACGGCGGTGTTCAACAAAACGGTTACCCAATCTACGCTTGGTCTCCCCAATGTAGACGAGACAACATCGTGAGCAGCGAATGAAGTATGCTAAATTGAAAGAAGTACAACTAAATCACTGTTTCACCTGGAAGGAATAGTTGGGGTCCTGGATAGATGGAAGGGACAAGATAAGAGTTGCATCTCTTGCGCTTGCACGGGAAGGTGCCGTGGGAAGGGGAGTGGGTACTGGGGGTGACTGCGGAATGGACCAGGGTGTCGTGCAGGGAGCGGTCCCTTCGGAACGCTGAGGGGGGAGGGGAGGGGAATATGTGATTGGTGGTGAGATCCCACTGGAGGTGGCGGAAATGGCGGAGGATGATCCGTTGAACGTGGAGGCTGGTGGGTGAAAGGTGAGGACAAGGGGAACCCTGTCGTGGTTCTGAGAGGGAGGGGAAGGGGTGAGAGTAGAGGTGTGGGAAATAGAACAGACATGGTCGAGGGCCATGTTAACCATGGCAGAGGGGAATCCTTGGTTGAGGAAAAAGGAAGACATGTCAGTGGCACTAGTGTGAAAGGTGGCGTCATCAGTGCAAATGCGACGGAGACGGAGAAACTGGGAGAATGGAATGGAGTCCTTACAGGATGCAGGGCGGGAGGAAGTGTAGTCCAGGTAGCTGTGGGAGTCAGTGAACTTATAGTGGATACTGGTCGAAAGTCTATCTCCAGAAATGGAGACAGAGAAGTCGAGGAAGGGAAGGGAAGAGTCGGAGATGGACCATGTGAAGGTGAGGGAAGGATGGAAATTGGATGCAACGTGAATAAAAATTTCAAGTTCAGGGCGAGAGCAGGAAACAAAGGTGAGGGAGGGGACCCGAGTAGGACTGGAACAAAGAATGTTCCACATATCCCACAAAAGACAGGTTCAGCTAGGACCCATGTACATTCCCATAGCAACACCTTTAATTTGGAGAAAGTGAGTGGAGTTAAAGGAGAAGTTGTTCAATGTGAGAACAAGTTCAGCCAGGCGGAGGAGGGGGGTGGTGGATGGGGACTGGTTGGGCCTCTGTTCGAGGAAGAAGCAGAGCGCCCTCAGGCCATCCTGGTGGGGGATGGAAGTGTAGAGGGATTGGACATCCATTGTGAAAAGGAGATGGTTGGGGCCAGGTAACTGAAACTGTTAAAATGATGGAGGGCGTCAGAGGAATCGTGGATGCAGGTGGAAAGAGAGTGAACAAGGGGGGAAAAAATATAGAGTCGAGATAGGAAGAAATAAGTTCTGTGGGGAAGAACAGGCTGAAATGATGGGTCTACCGGGCAGTCTTGTTTATGGATCTTGGGAAGGAGGCTTTGCTGAACACCGCCGTTCAGTCAGTAAGTGTGACCCTGAGCTTCCGGTCGCCTGTCACTTTAATTCTCCACTCCACTCCCACTCTGATATCTCCATCCTCGGACTCCTCCACTGTTCCAATGGAGCTCATCACAAGCTCGAGGAACAGCACCTCATCCTTCATTTAGGCACTTTACAGCCTTCGAGTTCTCAGAGCATAACCTCTGGCCATCTTTGGCTCCCTTCTGACCCCTACACCACCCCCACCTCCCATCTTATGTTTTGATTCTTCTTTCTTCTCTTTTTTTCTCTTTGTCTATAATGGCAGCTGGTCATTACTATACCATTCACTCCCTATCCAGATTAACCTTTTTCTAACTATCATTCCCATTTCAATTTGGTCCATCATCCCTTTTGTCTCTCTAATCTCTCCTGCTTTCCATCCTATCACAGACCTTTCCTTTTGTTCTTTCTTCCCCTCACCCTTTCAGTGTTTAAGAATGGGTTCTTTTCGAACATTTGCCAGTTCTGATGAAGGGTCATCGACCTGAAACGTTAACTCTGTTTTTTCTCTCCACAGATGCTGCCTGACCCGCTGAGATTTCCAGCATTCTCTGTTTTTATTATAAATTCTACGTGGATGTTACTATTTTGACTTTGTATGTCTGGATGATCTTTTATGGTGGTGAAGTGGTTTAAAAAAAATTCTGATTACTGCTTTGGAGAGCTTTCCAGCACAGCCAGTAATTACTTTTTCAGCGCAATGTTAATGAAGGATATTAATCATAGGCTCCTCCAATGCCTCATGGATACAGTATCAGTATACTAAACCGCACAGAATATAAACTCCTTGGTTGAATTTACAGTCTCGTGCTGAATTGCTCATCTGTGTTGAATTCCCTCTTGCAACCTAGAATTTATCTCAGTATGATTTTGGGCTGTCTACCCACGCTTCTCATAGACTACTGTAAGAATCTCAATTTGAACTCACCTCCTCATTAATCCGTACATTTGAACAGGTTCCCTTCTTATCATTCTCAGTATCTCCATCAATGCAGTGTGATGTATAAGAGATTCGGACCCCGTCTGGCAGGTTGCTGTGTTTCAATATCACTGTAGAAGATAGATTCTGGAAAATAAAAATTAATCAATAAACAGAGAATATCACAAGCTGACTGGTTTACAGAGTATTAGACAACTAGGGCCCGAAATTGCCCTCCGCCCGAAACGAGGCACATCTGCCAAATTTTGCCGTTTATTATCTGGTTTTTTGCCTCTTCCAGGAGATCACATGGCTTCGGTTGGGGTGGAATGTAGAATGTTTCAGTATAAGGGGTGTTGTGTGAGGCAGACTGGTTGGACTGGGTGCTCTTTGCCTGTCTGTCATTGTTCATAGGTTTATATGTAACCTTTAGGGCTGCTGACCAAGGGGCCATGCAGCTCTTTGTCGGCCGGCGTGGACACGATAGGCCAAAATGGCCTCCTTCTGCGCTGCAAATTTCTGTTTCTATTACCGCCGCAATGGATGCTGCAGCCATTAGATGGAAATTCAGCATTTTTGGTTGAAAAAAGGCGTGGAGCGGTAATGGTGGGGGGAATGGGCTGTTTGCTGCAGTGTGGGTGTGGAGTGGCTGATTGAGCCGTGAAATTCAGCTGGTGCTGATTTACTGCTAACGAGCCAGCTGCTCCCTGGCCTTCTTAAAGGGCAGGCTTTGTAACTAGGCCCTGAGCAGGGAAACAGTTTCTTGCAAATACATGGTGAATCCAGGAGGAGAAAGGAGGGCCAACAGATTTTCTGAAGCGGAACCAGAGACCCCGACTGAAGGTGTGGTGGGAAGGAGGCACGTCCTTTACCCCGACATAGGCAGACCTACTCGCACCGTGTTTGTTAATGGCTGGAGAGAAATCGCTGTGGAGGTCTCGGGGACCTACATTCATGACCACACCACTACCCAATGCCGCAAAAGGCTCAACGACATAATTCGACTGATGAAAGTGTGTACATGTTCTCCCATGGATGGAGCTATGCCGAACTGCCAAAATGTTCGATATGTCTGCTGTAGCAGCTTGGAAAGATCCAGTGGCATAGAAATTGAGTGCAATGGTAATTTTGGATGCGACGGTCAGAGCTGTTCTCAACTTGTTTGAGGCTGGAGGTCTGGCTGCAGGAGATTGCACAGCTCCCTCATGATGTCATCTGTCAGGTCCATGTACAGAAACTGCTGTCTGTAGACCCTTGCACGATAGGGCCTTCTCCAACCACGTCTATGCTCACGTCTTCCTATGGCAGCTGCCTCATTGCCTTTTCCCTCATGCTCTCACTGCTCCTCACCCTCTGCAGCCTGCTGTTGGCAAGCATCTGCCTCCTGTACATTCTGCCTTCTCTTGATTTCACCCAATATCTGGTGCGGGAGGTCAGTGTACTGACCCTCCTCCTGATGGCAGGTCCTCCCTGGGTTACCTCTCTGTGTTCAGGTCTGTCGCCATCTCAATGGCCGCCTGCATGTTCAGCAGCCATGTGTGCTGCGTCCCTTCCCCGCTGACTCTGGAGCCGTTGTAGATGGCGCCGCTTTTCCTGTGTGCCTCCCTGCCACGTACAATGTTCAGAAGGCATTCCGCTGCCAGCATTGACCCCATTTATTTTGCTTCCATAAGCAGAACCTCCACAATGACGTCTCTCTGTTGTCCAGATTGAAGACCCTAGCTCACTAGCACTCAGTCCCGCTCTGAACAAGGCAACTGGCAAAGTTGTGAAAAGTACGATAAAATAATGCTGCTACACAGAACACGCCTTTAAAAGTCGCTAGCGGTTTTGAGCTAGCACTATGTACCAACCCAAAAAACTGTCATTGGCATCGACAGGCAGGATGACTTTTTGAAGTGAATTTACCTTCCTGGGCGGAGTCGCTGTGGTGCACGCTCTGATGACGTCGTTAACGACACATTTGCAGGAGTGGGGCGGAAATGGGGGGAGCGGGAGGGATCTTCAGACCGCAGCAAAAACCTGAGGGCATTGCCGCGAGCGTCGGCCAGTCCGCCACGAGGCCGCAGCCATTCTGCGCCACCCTGTGGCCGCTTCTTTCAGGTGGCCAGAGGCCTTAGCGGGAGGGGCAATTTCGGCCCCCTAGTATTTGACCATGGCTTCCCCTAAAAGCAAGCAAACATTAAAGCTAATCCAACTGATTGGACCTACATTATAGGCATCTTTTATCAGCTGAACCACATTACTAGAATCCTCGCTCAATTCACCCACCGCGGACTTTGGAATCATTTTGCTCAGCTCCTGCAATAAAACAGAGAGATGAGAAGAGTTATTTGTTATTTCAATAGTGTCACAACATGACTGTTAAAAAAAAACATCATCACAGGTAGTCCCTCGAAATCGAGGACGACTTGCTTCCACTCTAAAAGTGAGTGAGTGAACAGTCCAATACGGGAATTACAGTCTCTGTCACAGGTGGGACAGACAGGGGTTGAAGGAAAGGGTAGGTGGGAAGACAGGTTTGCTGCACGCCCCTTCCGCTGCCTGCGCTTGCTTTCTGCATGCTCTCGGTGATGAGACTTGAGGTGCTCAGCAAATATGAAGCAATAACAGGAGCAGTGATACTTCAAATAGCAAAAAGGGAAGCTGAAATATTTAAAATTGGACATGTTTCAATAGCATTCAACCATTGTAAAAAGCCTTTGGTCACTCTACCCTCTCAGTATAGTCCAACATATTATTTACCACTACCCAATTGGATAAAGTCATAGAAACTGTGCTTGAAGGTAGCGTAAGTTAGGAAAATCCATTTAACAGTGCTGTGGCCCTATATCTGATCTTTGCTTGTTTTGAGTTTAGCTCCCCACTGGAGTTACATAGGGGCCGAAATTGCCCTCTACCCGAAACAGGGTGCACCTACCGATTTTTAAGGGTTCTGTTCTAATGCATGGGGCTGACAATCCGGAGAAATTCAGCTCTTTGAATTTTTTTTTGTAGGACGGAAGTGCGGGCGGGTCGGAGCGGCCGTCACTGATGACGTCAGCATGACACGGACGTGCCGTGTTGCGCTGACGCGTCATAGCGTCCTTCCCCTTCAGTTAAAGGGGAGGGCCGCTGCGAACTCTGGGAAGGTTTCGGTCGGGCCAACGGCCCGGTACCCAAGAGAGGGTGCCGGGCTGCCTGTTGGCGGCCCAGCTGAATCCGTGGCCACCATTGTCGGGCCGACCTGGCAGTTGGCCGACAATTAAAATAAAAGGGCACTTGCGCCGGCCAGCCACAAGAAGGTTCCCGCTGGGAAAAGCTGTCAGGCGCACCGACCGGCGGTGGGGCAATTCCGGACAGTCCATGCCGGTGTTTATGCTGCATTTGAGCCTCCTCCCACCCCTCTTCATCTAACTCTATCAGCATATCTTACTATTCCTTTCTCCCTCATGTGCTTATCCAGCTTCCCCTTGAATGCATTCATGCAATTCACTATGGAGAGTGCAGGATTACAAAAAGCACCCTAAAATCTCTACTCTATGCTCGCAAATCCCAAACTGTCCTATACCCTAAAATAATATATATTAAGCTTAAAGCACAATGTAAATAAGCTTTTCCTCCCCAGAACCATGGTGATGAACTTTAACAAGAAGCGGATGCATTTATTGGCTATGAAATGGGCTGAAGGTTAGAAAGTAAGACTTGGATTTATATTTCCCCTCTTCACAACCATTGGACTTATCAAAGCGTGTTACAGCTAATGAAATACTTTTGGAGTGTAGTTACTGTTGTAATGTGGGAAACGCGGCAGCCAATTTGCACACAGCAAACTCCCACAAACAGCAATGTGATAATGACCAGATAATCTGTTTTTGTTATGTTGATTGAGGGAAAATAATGGCCAGGACACTGGGGATAACTCCCCTGTTCTTCTTCGAAATAGTGCCATGGGATCTTTTACGTCCACCTGAAAGCAGACGGGGCCTTGGTTTAACAACTTATCCAAAAGACGGCACTTTTGACAGTGCAGCATTCCTTCAGTACTGCACTGCACTCTCAGCCTAGATTTATGTGCTCAGGTCCCTGGAGTGGGACTTGAGAACCCACAACCTTCTGACTCAGAGGCGAGTGTGCAACACTACGAGAATAAGTATAGGCTGTTTAGCGCGGGGAGGTGCAGAAATAGGATGTTCCAATGTTTAAATCTATTACAGGTTTTTCTGTACTTAAAGGTACAACTTAAAGCACAGTGGAAGAGGTTAGTTTTGAAAAGACTTTTCCAAGGCGAGGAAAGAGGTATCAGATCTAGTTAATTCTTCTGAACTAAATGACTAACTAAGTTATGTTACATTAAAAGAATAATACCTAAAAAATTATATTATGCTGTATAAACTAAGAGCAGTCATGGCTGTAAAACCTCCTTTTAATATACCACGTTTTCTGATGATTGCTTTGATAACTATATTATGCTTGGAACCAATAAAAATTAAATCGTTGGAGATACTTTTCTGCATCCTATTCAGTTCTTGATACCTCAAACTGTTGATCAAATGGTGGCTTAATTAATGTGAATCAAATTGTCTGACTTAGAACTGTTCAAGGAAGGTTAAACTAAGCATGTGTAATACAGTCTAGACAAACAAAATCTCATGCCACCTTTACTACAGATTGTGTGGATCATTTATTTGGGATTTACATAATTCCTATCAGGAAATAATCAGATACAATGGAAGACTGGTTCTGATCCTATTGCGAGCAGAAGAATATCATTTGTGGAAGACAAACACTTGGCTGATACACTGATGTTTTCTCCCAAATCTCTGAGGTCAGGGAAAATTTCAGAGCTTTCCTTTCTTGGAAATGTTATCTATACTTATTTATCTCACACAGGAGATTCACTTGGAAAGTGCAAATTGTGCGCAATTAAAAATGGTCGTTTCATATTTTTCTAGGCTGACATTCTGCAAATGACTACCTGGTAAATTAGTATCATTTTAACTATAGTAATGTAGTTCTGTGAATGGTCAGTTGGCTCATTGTTCTTATCCTTTGACTGGTTTTCTGGCACATTGGCTATATTTTGTGAATAGTTATCAGGTATGTTGACATTAACCATAAATGATTACCTGGTATATTGGCATTATTTTACTTGTGACTGCAAAAATGGGTTGAATATTATTTTCAGCCAACTTAGAAGCCAACTCAGCAACGGAGGGATAGTCCTGGTAAAGAGACATCAGAAAGAAAACAAAATATTTAATCATATCAGTAATAAAAAAAAACAATTGCTACAGCACGCAACCAAGCAACATTGAGACAATTATCTGTGTAAAATCAAGAAACACTTCACTGTTACACAAGAATAGATTTTCAACTTGCCGTTCAGGCATAAAACTGCTGTCGCGGATTGATCGCCCGTTATCTAAACCATCAGATTTTCATCGCCATTGATTTCAAGTTGAAAATTTAACCTGTTGACTTGCAAAATGGAAGACCAACTGGCAAAGTCGCTAGTGATGCAACAGCTGTTGATTGGCTGAATCACAGCTAGTCACTGCACTGTCCAGCTGTCGACCCTTAAACCTAAAAAAGCCTGACAAATATACTGCCAAGAGAACCCCACCCCACCCCCCACCATGGACAGAAGTGAGAAATACAGGTAATAAGTGCTCAATGCCAGTGATCCTGTCAGCAGTCTCCATTTTTTCAGTGATTGTGTTCCCTTTAAAATCAATGAACAGCCTGTTTAAAATGTGCTCCTCACTGACAGAACAGCACATCTGGTATTGATTTTAAAGTTGCAACTCTGTTGGGGTCAGAAGTAGAAAGGCTTTTGCTGTGATCGCAGGAGATAGGCGCATACTGCACTGCGTTTCCTTTCCCTCGAGGCCTGTGATTAGCATCGAATGGATCTTTGCCTAGCTTTCTCCAGTGTGTGGCTCGTGCAGCTGCACGGGTCACAGGCAGGTATGAGGAAACTGTGAGCCAGCAGATCAGCTGTTGCAGTTTATTTTGAAAATAGCATTGGAGGAAAATGTGGCTGGAGAGGACTGAAACAGACTGGTGGAGAGACAAAACATTCAGCAGTGTGCAACACTTAGGAGCTTTCAATTGTCCATTCATTTCCATTATAGAAACAGAAATTTACAGCGCAGAAGGAGGCCATTTTGGCCCATCGTGTCCGCGCCGACCAACAAAGAGCCACAAGGCCCTTAGTCAGCAGCCCTATACTGAAACATTCTACACTTCACCCTAACCGGAGCCATGAGATCTCCTGGGAGAGGCAAAAACCAGATAAAAACCCAAGCCAATTTAGGGAGAAAAAAACATTTGGGAAAATTCCTCTCCGACCCATCCAGGCGATCGAAACTAGCCCAGGAGATCACCCTTGCCGTATTCTATTCCCTGCAGTACTTACCATTATATCTGCGCCGACCAACAAAAGGTCATGCAGTCTAATCCCAATTACCAGCTCTAGGTCCGTAATCCTGCAGGTTACGGCACTTTAAGTGCCTATCCAACCATCTCTTAAAAGTGGTGAGGGTTTCTGCATCCACCACTCTTCCAGGCAACGAGTTCGAGATCCCCACAACCCTCTGTGTAAAGAAACCCCCCCTCAAATCCCCTCTAAACCTTCCACCAACCACCTTAAAACTATGCCCCCTTGTAATAGATCCCTCCACCAATGGAAATAGACCCTTACTATCCACTATGTCCAGGCCCCTCAATATATTGTACAGCTCAATGAGGTCTCCTCTCAACCTCCTCTGTTCCAATGAGAACAACCCAGCCTATCCAATCTATCCTCATAACTAAGATTCTCCATTCCAGGTAGCATCCTCGTAAATCTCCTCTGCACCCTCTCTACTGCAATCACGTCCTTCCTATAATATGGCGACCAGAACTGCACGCAGTACTCCAGCTGTGGCCTAACCAAAGTATTATACAATTTAAGCATAACCTCCCTGCTCTTATATTCTATGCCTCAGCTCCTCCATTACAATGAATAATTGAGGATCCACCATTCCAAATAAAACATTGCGGCAATACTGGTCTGACATTGGGTTTGTGTGGCTCGCAGCAAGTAGGAAGGTTTCTATTTTGACAGGGTAGATGCAGGGAAGATGTTTCCCTTGGCTGGGGAGTCTGGAACCAAGGGATACTGTCTTAGGATAAGGGGTAGGCCATTTAGGACTGAGATGAGGAGAAACTTCTTCACTCAGAGAGTTGTTAATCTGTGGAATTCCCTGCTGCAGAGAGTTGTTGATGCCAATTCATTGGATATATTCAAGAGGGAGTTAGATATGGCCCTTACGGCTAAAGGGATCAAGGGGTATGGAGAGAAAGCAGGAAAGGGGTACTGAGGTGAATGATCAGCTATGATCTTGTTGAATGATGGTGCAGGCTCGAAGGGCCGAATGGCCTACTCCTGCACCTATTTTCTATGTTTCTATGAATATTCAAGACAGAGATCGATAGCTTTTGGATATGAAAGGAATCAAGGGATATGGGGATAGTGTAGGAAAGTGGACGAGGTAAAAGATCAGTCATGATATTATTGAATGGTGGAGTAGGGTCGACGGGCTGAATAGCCTACTCCTGCTCCTATTTCTTATGTTCTTATTTGCAGGGCTAGATTTTCCATGTACAGTGTTCTAGATTGGAAATTGGGCCATGGAGATGTGCCTCTGGCTCTCCAACTTCGAAAGCCACTTCTAGGATTTTCCACAAGAAGTGACAGTGGTTATATTCTCTACTGACCTGTATTTGGGCAGGCATGCTAGGTAATGATAAGAAGATGTAATTCAACATATTTCCAGTCATGAAACCCTTAACAACACTGGGTGTCAGGAATGCAACTGACACTTTTGAAAAATATACTTTTCTTTGACTGTAACCAGTGGTTACGCTACCGTGCGACAAATGCCACAACCACTTTTCTCCCCTCGCCCCATTCTCCTCCCACTCACCGCCCCACCACCCTCACAGCTGAGGTGGGAAAACCAGCGACAGCGGAAATACAGCTGGAAGCCAGTCAGCAGTACGTTGATGAGCCCTCCCCCTCAAAAGATTCATTTGGGACAAAGCAAAGAGAGACAGGTGGACACCTTCAATCTGGTGCGATTCTTTCTGGAATGGAATATTTAGGTCACGCACCCATGGAGAGTAGGACGGTTATGCTCCTACAAACAACAAATAGGAAGGTTACACTCACATATTTAGTGTTATCTTCATAAAAACCTTGTGCATTAAGATGGCATTTGCCATCATTGGGGGTCAGAATTGCTCCAAGTTTCCCATCTCCAGCAGAATGGAATCCGTCATCTGAAGTGTATACAAGAAGACGCGTGACATTGCGCCACCCAATGGCCTCCTGTGAGAAACAACATTGCTATTTTTAGGCAGATGCACGTGGAATATAGAATGCTGTTTTTGTTCAAAGATTTTTATGGTTACATTTTTGAGTTTCTTTGGGCTGGATTTTCGGTTCCCTTGTGCCTCTGGTAACGCCCCGGAGGGGTAAAGGGTGTTTTTAGGCGTAACGGCGGATGTCCAGCTTTTACCACCCGGCTAGGCAAATTCGGCTCGGTTTGCGGCAGCACAAAAACTTATTGCCCCGCCCTCTAGTTTCAGTGAGATCATAATGTCAATCAGCATGCAACATTCCGCTAGCGCCCAGGATGCAAAATTAGGCCCTAACGCCCCATTATACGCCCGTCCCAGGAAGCGCCTGATAAACCATACATTCCCACGGTCCAGTAGGCAGTATTTGCAGCGTATGTAAATTGAGGGAGGAGGCTCCTACATCGCAGGCCACATTGACTGCAACGTTTGCGCACAGCACGCTGCGTGAAGCTCTGACTTGAAAGCGGTACTTTTATCTGCCATTACAGTGTCCTTACATCTTCACTGAAAGAATTTAATGGAGGCAGTGCTAGTCCAGAGTACTTAAGGAGGTAGCCTTGGAAATAGTGGATGCATTGACAGTCATTTTCCAACATTCCATAGACTCTGGATCAGTTCCTATCGAGTGGAGGGTAGCCAATGTAACCCCACTTTTTAAAAAAGGAGGGAGAGAGAGAGAACAGGGAATTATAGACCGGTCAGCCTGACATCGGTAGTGGGTAAAATGATGAAATCAATTATTAAGGATGTCATAGCAGTGCATTTGGAAAGAGGTGACATGATAGGTCCAAATCAGCATGGATTTGTGAAAGGAAAATCATGCTTGACAAATCTTCTGGAATTTTTTGAGGATGTTTCCAGTAGAGTGGACAAGAGAGAACCAGTTGATGTGGTATATTTGGACTTTCAGAAGGCCTTCGACAAGGTCCCACACAAGAGATTAATGTGCAAAGTTAAAGCACATGGGATTGGGGGTAGTGTGCTGACGTGGATTGAGAACTGGTTGTCAGACAGGAAGCAAAGAGTCGGAGTAAATGGGTACTGTGCTGGGGCCCCAGCTGTTTACATTGTACATTAATGATTTAGACGAGGGGATTAAATGTAGTATCTCCAAATTTGCAGATGACACTAAGTTGGGTGGCAGTGTGAGCTGCGAGGAGGATGCTATGAGGCTGTAGAGTGACATGGATAGGTTAGGTGAGTGGGCAAATGCATGGCAGATGAAGTATAATGTGGATAAATGTGAGGTTATCCACTTTGGTGGTAAAAACAGAGAGACAGACTATTATCTGAATGGTGACAGATTAGGAAAAGGAGAGGTGCAACGAGACCTGGGTGTCATGGTACATCAGTCATTGAAGGTTGGCATGCAGGTACAGCAGGCGGTTAAGAAAGCAAATGGCATGTTGGCCTTCATAGCGAGGGGATTTGAGTACAGGGGCAGGGAAGTGTTACTACAGTTGTAAAGGGCCTTGGTGAGGCCACACCTGGAGTATTGTGTACAGTTTTGGTCTCCTAACTTGAGGAAGGACATTCTTGCTATTGAGGGAGTGCAGCGAAGGTTCATCAGACTGATGCCCGGGATGGCGAGACTGACATATGAAGAAAGACTGGATCAACTGGGCTTGTATTCACTGGAGTTCAGAAGAATGAGAGGGGATCTCATAGAAACGTTTAAAATTCTGACGGGTTTAGACAGGTTAGATGCAGGAAGAATGTTCCCAATGTTGGGGAAGTCCAGAACCAGGGGTCACAGTCTAAGGATAAGCCATTTAGGACCGAGATGAGGAGAAACTTCTTCACCCAGAGAGTGGTGAACCTGTGGAATTCTCTACCACAGGAAGTTGTTGAGGCCAATTCACTAAATATAATTCAAAAAGGAGTTAGATGTAGTCCTTACTACTAGGGGGAATCAAGGGGTATGGCGAGAAAGCAGGAATGGGGTACTGAAGTTGCATGTTCAGCCATGAACTCATTGAATGGTGGTGCAGGCTCGAAGGGCTGAATGGCCTACTCCTGCACCTATTTTCTATGTTTTCTATGTTTCTATGTTTCACCAGCGTACCATCCTCCATGCAGTTGGTAGGCAGCATCGATACAACAAGGACTCTTGGCCATGTCAGGCCACGGATGAGGAGAGGCCGAAGTCTGAGTAGGAGGGTATACCCCACCACGAGTTTACAGGCACGAAAGCTCATAGCTCAAGCTCTCTGAGGAACAGTGTGTGAGAAGGCTGTGCTTCCGAAAGGAAATGCTGACAGAGATATGCCATCTTCTACAGGCAGACCGATGCCTGGACCGCTCTGGCGTCAGCCTTCAATATGCCCATCAACAGGTTTCCGAATTCATGGTGGTGTGTTGCATGTTGCACAACTTGGCCATCATGAGGGGCCAGGCATTGTCAGTGGGGATTCCAGGCCCATCTCAGGAGGAGGAGGACAACGAAGAGAAGCCTGGCTAGGCCCCCATTAGATAGCCACACCATCCATGGGGGAGGCAGCATGGAGATGATGCCGGACCAAGAATCGTACGTCGCCAGCTCACAATGGACAGTTTCTCCTAAATGGAGGAACCTAAATGGGTTGGAGCTAATACTGGACACGCTAGGTGCCCCAATAAAGGCACCTCTCCAGTGAACGTTGGAATGATATACAAGACACCAATGGCAAAGGATCAAACAGACATTTTACTGCAACAAAGTAACAAAACTCAACGCAACAAAAGAAAACCATAGACAACGTTATGTTCCAGGGCACTGAAAAACAATTAAGTGCATTAAATCAAATAAACTATTTACAAGCGTATTCAACTAAAATCAGGGCATTTGCACAACCTTGTCCTACACATTATTCTAACTTATTTAACACTGCAATTTTCAGATGGGGCGCAAAAACTTCCTTGTGCAACGCTGATTTTGCACCCCCAATCATGGAACCTCATTTTTTTGCCGAATTTTGCAGAAGAGGGTGCAAACTTTCCAGACAGCATCAGTACCGCCCCGCTGCCATTGCCGTCCCGAAATTGCTAAAGCCAAAAATCCAGCCCTTTGAGTTTTACTAAATTATTTGAAAGCAATTTGCAGAATCAATATTTCAGGTGAAGTTTTAAATGTTGCCAACTTTTAGCTCAGAATAATGGGTTAATCAGAGACAGCTGGCCAGGCAGAGAAAGAGAGATCTTTTTATGTAATCAGGAAGGCGAATGGAATGTTGGCCTTCATTGCGAGAGGGATGGAGTACAAAAGCAGGGAGGTCCTGCTGCAACTGTACAGGGTATTGATGAGGCCGCACCTGGAGTACTGCGTGCAGTTTTGGTCACCTTACTTAAGGAAGGATATACTAGCTTTGGAGGGGGTACAGAAACGATTCACTAGGCTGATTCCGGAGATGAGGGGGTTACCTTATGATGATAGATTGAGTAGACTGGGTCTTTACTCGCTGGAGTTCAGAAGGATGAGGGGTGATCTTATAGAAACATTTAAAATAATGAAAGGGATAGACAAGATAGAGGCAGAGAGGTTGTTTCCATTGGTCGGGGAGACTAGAACTAGGGGGCACAGCCTCAAAATACGGGGGAGCCAATTTAAAACCGAGTTGAGAAGGAATTTCTTCTCCCAGAGGGTTGTGAATCTGTGGAATTCTCTGCCCAAGGAAGCAGTTGAGGCTAGCTCATTGAATATATTCAAATCACAGATAGATAGATTTTTAACCAATAAGGGAATTAAGGATTACGGGGAGCGAGCGGGTAAGTGGAGCTGAGTCCACGGCCAGATCAGCCATGATCTTGTTGAATGGCGGAGCAGACTCGAGGGGCTAGATGGCCTACTCCTGTTCCTAATTCTTATGTTCTTATGTTCCTTCTGCCCCTGCCAGTGTTTCAGCAGATCTAGAGCAGGCCGACTGAAAGCATTCTCGTTGACGTGTTCCATCTTACCTCAACTCCCTTCCCTATTTCCCATTGGGTACACACAGTGGCCTAAAATGTATCCGCCCGTATGGGTGTCTGTAAATTAAATTTCAATGTGGGAAAGACAGCATCTTCCATTTTTCCCCAACTGAATGCTGGATACAGAGTTTGCTTGTTAAACCCTAGCACCATACATTCTCAAGCTGGCAGAAGGGCCTTGGAGATTCTTTGGAAGAGGGACATTTCCAAGTGCACTATATAAACAAATGTTGTTTCATAATTATGTGCACATTTGCATGGAAATAGTTTGATTACTATTAAAAGTTGATTTAAGTGTGTAGTTAATTTTTTCTAAGCTTGTTTTTAAAGCCCAGGATACAAAGAAAGATGCAAGTAGGTGAAGGAAGTAGTTTATAGGAACTGTGCCAAGCAATAGTGGTGGATTGGTCCACTGTGTTAGTTGGTAGTGTTAACAATATTGTGTTAAATGCAAGGTTCCTGGGAAAACTGACTGGGCAGGTTGTTAAATGTAGAAGCCTTGGTACTCTGCACCATCCAGACCCCAATATGCTAACTGTAAGTTACGCTTATCTTTAAAATAAGCCCTCCAAGTAACAGCCTTACCCCACACACTGCTGCCTGCATCATGGCATCCAGACCAGCCTCTGGAGGATCCAAGTTTCCGGAAATAGACTGCTTCCCAACTTCCGCAGTGAATATGTTTGCATCATTTGTTAGCTTGAGGACATGCCTAAAATCAAATGGAGGCTGACAGGCCTCATTTTTATCAGGACATGGGTTTTTCATCTTCTCCTTATGTGTATTAACAAATGGTAGTATTGTCTTGTCCACAAAGGAACCAAATCCTGCAAGCAAAAAAGTCATTCTTTGAGTGATTTATTGTGGCTATTATTCAAATTTGAACCTGGTTAGTGAGTTTTGGTGCTGTCTTTCGGATGAGACGTTAAACCAATATTCTCTCAGGTGGAGGTAAAAGATCCCACAGCACTATTTTGAATTAGAGCCGGGGAGTTATCTCTGGTGTCCTGGCCAATATTTATTCCTCAACCAACATCACTAAAACAGATTATCTGGTCATTATCATATTGCTGTTGTGGGATCTTGCTGTGCGCAAATTGGCTGCTGCGTTTCCTACATTACAACAATGACTGTACTTCAAAAGTACTTCATTAGCTGTGAAGCGCTTTGAGACGTCCTGAGGTCATGAAAGGCGCTATAGAAAGGCAAGTCTTATTTTTATATTGGTAAGCTACTTAACCATGAGAGCATCAAGAACAAGTGACCAAAAGTGACCCTAGACTTTATTTTTTTAGTCCGGGAATGCTGAGACCAGTTGCGTAAAATTACATAAACTTTTACAGCACAGAAACAGGCCATTCAGCCCAACTGGTCGATGCCTCCTCTTACCCTACTTCATCTCACCCCATCAACATATCCTTCTATTCCTTTCTCCCTCAACTACTTATCTAGCTCCCCTTAAATGCTTCTATGCTATTCACCTCAACTACTCCCCGTGGTAGCAAGTTCCACATTCTCACCACTCTGAGTAAAGAGGTTTCTCGTGAATTCCTTATTGGATTTATTAATTATAGTATGCCTATTGCTATGATTAAGAAACTCAGCAAATCAGGACTGAATCTGATATCTATCCAGTTTAAACCTGGCTCAGTACCAAATGTATATACATACTCACTGCACCACTCGGGTGCAGTTTTCTCTTTCTCATCCTTATTCATCACATTTTTTGGGTGGTGAATTGCTGAAAACTGATGTTCCTTTTGAATTTTAGGGGGAAAAAACTCAAACTTTCCCTTGTTTTCTTACCAAAAAATTGGGTCCATAAATGTGCTTGCATTGCAGCTGTGATGTGAGCACACTCATTGCTGCTGCAAGTGCCACATTAATGGCACATACATGTTCCATGGAACTAATTTTCAGCAGGAAAAAGAAACAAAGGCTGTTCAATTTGGATATTTAAGGGGACCTTCTCATATTTTAGGTGCTGCTGTGAGGACTACATTTTTTATACTGCGACAAGCATTAGACTTTCATTTCTCAGTTGGTATGGAAGAAGAATGGCAATGCACTGACTGTTGCCATACTGAAGGTCTCTTGAAGACAAAGATCATCAAAGGTTGACTCAGGTCACAAAACTAGTCAATATTTACTAAAAGCAGGGCAGCAACTGTTCCCCTGTGCACAATCTGTAAATCCATCCATCATTATAATGGTAGTTAAGTGAGTTGAGTAACAACAATAAACATGGGCTCTTCAAGTGAGGATCGGATTATAAAAATTGTGCTTGTTTAAATGATGGTAGGTTGTCATTTAACTTAACTTTAGGTCCCTTGGTTGTTTTCTTGAGTTTTAAGCAATATTGAAAGTTCTGAGAGGTTTTTGGGTCCATTTTTCCCACCGTTGATTATCTCCTGTTCTTAACACTAAAAATTAAACCTGGGGAATGCACAGGTTTTTAAATTGGCAAAAATAAAACTGACCTTAATGACTCTTAAAGGTCTTAATGGACCTTTTCTCTCCTTTTAAAATTGTAGCTAGCAGTCAGCCCCATCTATTGTAAAAACTTTTGGCATTACGCTGTACCCCAAGACAGTAAAACACAGCATTTTATTGTAGCCGGGACCTGACTGGCCACTTCCAGACCAAGAGAAGGGATACCCAGATTGTAAATAGATATATGACCCGACAAGTTACTAGTTTTATTAATCCACAACAAGCAAAATGGAAAAGGGTGGACTCACCAATTTGGATAGATTTTGTGACACTCTTCAATGCTTCAAGAAGCTGCCCTCCCAGATTCTTTACTTTCTCCAGATCGTCTTTCATGGAGTAGGACAGATCCATGAGGTAGTACAGGTCAACAGGATAACCTTCAGCACGTTTAAATTTCACCTCCATCTTCTGTGGGCTGCCTAGAACACAAGAAATTGTATTTATTAAGGAACCAGTAACAAAAAACTGCAGATTATCAATTCCATTCTGACTTTATCTCTCTGTTTCATGTATAAATTTAAAAACATTTATTCACGGGATGTGGACATCGCCGGCAAGGTCGGCATTTATTGCCCATCCTGAATTGCCCTCGAGAAAGTGGTGGTGAGTCCTCTCCTTGACCGAGTGGTTTGCTAGACTATTTCAGAGGGCAGTTAAGAGTCAATCACATTGCTGTGGGTCTGGAATTACATATAGGCCAGACTGGGTAAGGACGACAGATTTTCTTCCTTAAAAGACAACAGTGAACTAAATGGGTTTTTACAACAATCCAGTAGTTTCATAGGCATCATTAGGGCTAGACTTTCCACTATGATCGCTTTTGCCCAAAAATGGGCGATATTTCCGACCTTGGTGCTTTTTTTATTTTTCAGGATTGCTGGAATATCGCCCATTTTAAAAACCGCTAGTTTCTCCCTTTTAATTTGGGCGATAGCCTTAGCAATGTGAAATAGGCCTTAGAGACGTATTCAGTCGTGCAAGGCTGGCGTCCATAGCAACGCCCATTCTGCACATACACGTTTTTTTCAGGCAAATAACTTTTCCCGTGATTCGGGAGGTCAGGGGTCATCTGCGCATGCTCAGAAGGCAAAGGGACGGAGAGAGAGAAGGACGTTTTTCAACGAGGGTGGATTTTGAAGGAGCGCTGAACCTAAAATGATGGAGACATCCCAGGAGGATTCGGGAGAGAGTCGACAGGAGGTTGCAGGGAGAAGGAGGGCGAAAGCCTTTTCAGATGAGGCCAATGAGGCCTTAATCAACGAGGTGGCGATTCGGTGGGGCCAATAAACCTGGGTGGAGGTGGGAAACCTCCACCCTGGATTTATCAAAAATATGGGTGGATAGCGCTGCTCTTGTTTCATCGGTGGCCCACGATAGGCATGAGGCAGACCAGTACCGCAAGCGCTGGAACAGTCTTGTTGCATCGGCAAGAGTAAGTATTAAATTATTACATTTAAAATTGTAATGATGCACTGACTCATGAAGTAGAATGTAAATCTGCCAGATTGTAATTAAGCTGGGTAATTTTGGGTAGCTTTCCTGTTAAGATTTGGACTGGGTTCGGAACCTGTGCCCTTAACTCAAATTTTGCTGAGATGCCTTAAATATAATCAACAGTATTAATTATTATTTAAAGGCTTTGATCAAAAATTGTGCCAAATGACTCGAAACAAACAGACCGCAAACACTCGGCATTTCTACCACTTTAGTTTAGAAGGAGAATTATTAAATTATATTGCTGCTTGTGTGCTATGAGCAACTCTTTAACTTGGGCACTGTCTCCTTTTTGGTTAGGTTGGTAGATGGGGCACGACTGAGCACTGAGGGGTCCGGTCAGCTTTACCCAGACTGTGTGAGTCTCTCCGGCTGCTGTCAGTCACACAGTGACCCAGCCTGGACTGGGGAAGAGCTGCCCTGGCTCACTGTCTGCCCTGGGACACTTTGAGACATTAGCTCCAGCCATACAGAGGTCTCCAAGCATAGCCCATGGGTACGGTGCCCCCTCCCATTACAGTCCTGTCATTGCCAACGGTCCTGATTTCTCCCCAGGGGACCTCCATCGATTCAAATAAACTGCCTACCTCTCCTCAGGCGCCGAATGGCACAGCCCGTGGATGGGGCCTTTCCTGGAGATTGTCCGCGAGATGTTTGGTGTCAAGCATTAGTTCCTAAACACGATCTTAATAAATATTTTCTCTGAATGTAGATGCTATAACCATGCATCCATTGGATACAAATTGTATTAGCATATAACGTTAACGATGAATAGCATGTGGGGTGACTAATTGTGGATTACAATATCTGTTGTGTTTCCGTAATAGTACCTAGTCAATTAGCTTATGCCATGCTCTTGTCACGTTTGCAGAGGAAGATATCTAAGAATCATGCAGAGCAGAGGCGGACTGGAGGAGGGCCAGCTGAGCTGCACCCTCTCACCGATCTGGAAGAACGTGCCGTATCATAAGTGGGTACCCATAATCGTTCTGCCACCCGTGGTGGTGCAGATCCCGTTGTTGCGCCACGTGAGTAATGTGTAAAGCAGTGGTAAACCAGTAGTAATTTAAAGTAATTTAATGGCATTTGATTCTAAATATATTAATGATGTAATGTCATGCATGCAGTTTCTGTACTCTTCTGTACTCTTATGTTAATCATATGTAATGTCTCTCGTTCACATTTATTGCAGTAATGTTGCTCCTTGCACATATTCCTGCGCAGCGCAAGCATTCTCATGTCTCCCCCTCTCTTCTACTAACTCAATTATGTTTTCCAGCTCTCCAAGTGCAACGGGTACCGCTGCAGGTCATCATCACCATGGGTGACGAAGAGCAAACCGAGGAGGAGGAGGAGGATTATGAGCCCGAACTGTTATCTGTGGTACCTGCGGCCATTTAATCCTCAACGGATGCAGCAGGCCAACCCAAGTCGTCCAGTGCCCACGCCAACCCCACGGAGGTTGAGTCGGCGAGGTAGGCACGCGCTGCGACAGGCAGATGTCTATGAGGACATGGTGTCACTGTCAAGGGTGAGTGTCGACATAGGTCGAGAGCTCCTCCAGGCACTTGGTGGATTGACCGGCAACATTGCCACACTGTCTGCCAGAGTAATGGAAGGCATGGAGCAGATAGTTGCAGCAATGGGACGAACGACCGACTCTGTCGATGCCTTGCGGCACGCGATAGTTTTGAAATACGGCACTGCACCCCAAGGTGCCGTACCACCAACCAGCACGACAGATGCAAGACAGGAGGAAGAACTTGCTTTTGACTCGGAAGACCTTTCTTCGCAAACGTCTTCTCCTCCATCCACTGAGGACATTCTACCGACGTCACCCCCCCTCTTTCCCCCCATAGCAGCAGCCCTTGAGGTGCCCTGCTGCAAGACGTCTTGGTCCCTTACCGAGGGATTATGTGGGAAACTAGGGGTACAACAAGGGAGGTGGTCAAGTTAGAGGAGGGAAACGTGGCCGCAGGTAGGGAGGGCGGTGGGGTCGGGGTGGGGGGCGTATATTATTGTTTTGTTCTTAATTTTTAAAAATTGTTGATTGTTGACTGTTGGGGATGGTGGGAGTGTATTCTTATTATATTGTTGTGTTGAAAATGTTGTTCACTGTTGAGGGTTGGGGCGGTGTTATATATGTTTGTTAAACATTTTTTTAAAGCAGCTGTTAAATTATTAAAAAGTTTTATTTAACTTTACAATTGTTGTGAAGTGTCTTCTAATAACGTAAGGTTAAACATCAATGCAAGGGTTGCAAACAATGACCATGGCTAGGCCATGCAAGGATAAAACGTAGCGCAACTGTAACCAAAGTAACTTCATGCAAAGCATTAATTTATGAGCTGCTGACGCAAGAGTTCTGCAGCTGCGTAACTACCACGGGGCTTTTTCAGTGGTGTGGGGGGGGGGGGCGGGCGTGGGAGCATGGGTTCATCACCAGCTGATTGTCCTCCCCGAGGTCATCTTCCTCCTCCTCGTCCTCCTTCCCTCTCTCCTGAGGTGGACCGGCAGTCCTATCTGGCAATTGTTGTCCTCTCCTGATAGCTACGTTATGCAACATGTAGCACACCACAATGAACTCAGCGACCTGCTCAGGGTGGTATTGTAGGTTGCCTCCTGTGTGGTCCAAGCATCAACTCCAATTGTCTTCGACGATATTGCGTGTGGCTATATGGCTTTCGTTGTAGCGCTTCTCGGCTTCTGTCTGGGGATTACGCAGGGGGGTCATGAGCCAGCTGGCAAGGCCATATCCTTTATCCCCCAGCATCCAACCGTGACCTTGTGGCTGACTCTTAAACAGATCAGACACAGTGCTCTCACGCAAGATGTACGCATCATAGATGCTCCCTGGAAAATTTGCTGTGATTATTTGCTTGTGGTCGACAACGAGCTGCACATTCAGGGAGTGGAATCCCTTTCGGTTCCGAAACACCTCCGCATCCTGTAAAGGTGCTCGCAGGGTGATGTGCATACAGTCCATTGCTCCCAGCACCTTGGGTAAGTTTGCGATTCGAGAAACCCAAAGCCCTCTCACTCTGTGCCTCCCTGGTCATAGGGAAGTTTATAAAGTCCATCCTGCGTGCGTAAAGGGCTTCAGTCACCTGTCGAATGCAGCAATGTGTGGCGTGCTGAGAGATACCGCAAATGTCGCCAGCTGAGGCCTGAAAGGAGCCCGATGTGTAGAAGAAAAGTGCCGCAGTAACCTTAACCTCACTGATGACCTCTTTTCGGAATCGCAGCCTTCTAACTCACGTTATCGTACAAGTCCATGTATGATCGCTTATCCCTGTAAATGCGCTGGCTGCAATGTTTTCTCCTCCTCAGCAGTCTGCCACCTCTTTAATTGGGCACATAATGCTCTTCAATGAACCTTCTCCCATCTCTATTCTGCAGCATGTGAGTAGTCATCAGTACTGGTTGAGAAATTACAGGCCTCATCACTATAAATCACTTTAAATGGCCTAATCTGTCTTCTTAAATTGTCCTCAACAAATACAATATAAACTGGAAGTTAACCATAATATGATCAGATGATTGTCAACTTTCAAAAACGCCCTTAAAGTCACTCAAAAATTACCTCCCAACCACTTCAAGCAGCCTTTTATTAAAGATCTTCCGAGTTACAAAATGGCGTCCATAGTGCCAAGCTAAGGTCAGGTGAGTGCAGCTTTTCTTGAGCGTCTTTTTGGGCCAGTGATCATTTGGACGAAATATGGGTGAAATGCCGAAAGTAACGCTCGGCGATTATCTGGGCGATAATTGGCGTTAGTTTCCATTATAAACAGTATTCTGGGCCTTGCACAAGGATGACGTCATTTTTTTAAAAATAGGCCGGGCGATGCAGCTCATTCCTGTATGCCGAAATTTGCGCCAGCGATAAATGAGCTATAATCGGGCGCTAGTTTCCATCAAAAATGGGCGATAGCCTGAATCTCAGCGCTTATATGGATGCTAAATGGCCATAATGTGTCAAAAGTCTAGCCCTAGCTTTTTATTTAAAATTTATTTAATAGTGCTGACTCTTGCATCTATTACATTTTAATGTCATACTCCCAAGTGCCAAAAAAAAGTAAGAGTGTGCGTCATTTGTTTTTCTGATCTTGCTCATCTGGCCTCTCCCCAAGAGTATGAGCTGTGTATTAATGATCAACTGCTCATCTCCAAATAAACATTCCCCCACAATTAGTCTCTAATTGATTTTGGCATGGCTGCTTTAACCACTTTGCCAGGGGAGTTCGCTGGGGCAGATTAAGCACAGATCTATTATAGCGAAGAGCCATCGCAACTGTGCTCCAGATTATCATGAGCTATAGGAGATGAGCTAGTCTCTTGTACTTCCCTCCATCTACTTACTAAACCAAGTCTACTGGCCTGAGGGGAATCAGGCTTGAGAAATAAATGGATGGTACATATTCAATGTTCATATGATAAATTCATCATGAAAAGTATAGTAGAGGAAAAGTGTTTGTGTGCATCGTGCCAGGAAAGGATATTCCAATCAAAAGTGAGTATGAGTATTCAGAATGATGCTTAATCAGACTCACCACAGGTCTGCACATCGAGGCTGATCTAATTAGAGATCAAATTAATGTACTTGCAGACAGTGAGTAAACTTAATTTCCAGTTAATACCAGTTGCGTGGTTTGAAGCAGACACTGATAACATTCAAAGGGATCTAGGCAGATTAAGGGCGATGAGAAGTAGCATAAAGAATTCAATGCGGCAAAGTGTGAAGTCATGCAAGTTTGTAAAATGATGAAAATATCTACATAATGGAATGTATCTATTAAATTTCATTCACCTTTCCTTTCCCCATCCATTCAGATGCTCCAAAATTCAGCTTTATCTATTTTGATATTGTTTATGAACAGTACAAAAAAGCAAGAGACTGAGAACCAGCCCTTGGCCTCCACATTGGCCTTTTGATATTTCATGTTTTCTTATATTTATTCGGAGTGATGGCTATATAGAGATATGTATATATATATAAAATAAACTTGTTTCCATCTGTAAAGACTTGATGTACCAAGTATCTTGGGTATTTACCTCGTCGAAGAACAAGTTGAACTTTCTGCGGTTTTATCTGTATCACGGTATCTCCAAAAACCCCGAGATGCCTGTTCTCTTTCACATTTGCCATATTTTCTGGGTTGATTATGTCTACCATTTCGCAACCTCTATTCTTGAGGACCTCCACAGAATCACAGCGTGCGGAATTTGGTTCTCCAGCCTTAGTGAAATTCTATACAGGAAACAAAATTATATAATGAAGTAAAGACCAACAATAAAATTAAGCAGTATTTTCTGACGGCATATGAGGATATGCCAGCATATGCATGTGTGCACACAAGAGAGTATGTGATGAGGTACATATGTGCATGTACACTGTCTTATCAAATGGATAATTGAAGGATGGGCTCGAAGGCTAAGCCCATGATAGCTTTCTAACACAGCTCTCAACATTGTCTGTTTTTAAAGGGTGCAATTAGACTCCATGCTTGGAGTAGAAGTGCAGTTTTCTGTAGAATCGGCTGATTTTACCATCTTGCAACTTTTTACATGGGATATATGGCACAGAAACAGGACATTCAACCCAACCAGTCCATGCCGGCGTTTATGCTCCACTTGAGCCTCCTCCCGTCTTTCCTCATCTAGACAGGCTAAGTGAGTGGGCAAAAATTTGGCAGACGGAAAGTGTGAGGTCATGCACTTTGGCAGAAAAAAATCAAAGAGCAAGTTATTATTTAAATGGAGAAAGATTGCAAAGTGCTGCAGTACAGCGGGGCCTGGGGGTACTTGTGCATGAAACACAAAAGGTTACCATGCAGGTACAGCAAGTGGTCAGGAAGGCCAATGGAATCTTGGCCTTTATTGCAAAGGGCTGGAGTATAAAAGCAAGGAAGTCTTGCTACAGTTGTACAGGGTATTGGTGATGCCACACCTGGAATATTGCATGCAGTTTTGGTTTCCATATTTACGAAAGGATATACTTGCTTTGGGGGCAGGTTAGAGAAGGTTCACAAGGTTGATTCCAGAGATGAGGGGGTTGACTTATGACGAAAGGTTGAGTAGGTTGGGCCTCTACTCATTGGAATTCAGAAGAATGAGAGGTGATCTTACCGAAACGTGTAAGATTATGAGGGGGCTTGACAAGGTAGATGCAGAGAGGATGTTTACACTGATAGGGGAGTCTAGAACTAGAGGGCATAATCTTAGAATAAGGGGCCGCCCATTTAAAAGTGAGATGAGGAGAAATTTCTTCTCTCAGAGGGTTGTGGATCTGTGGAATTCGCTGCCTCAGAGAGCTGTGGAAGCTGGGACATTGGAATAAATTTAATACAGAAATAGACAGTTTCTTAAACAATAAGGGAATAAGGGTTATGGAGAGCGGGCAGGGAAGTGGACCTGAGTCTATGATCAGATCAGCCATGATCATATTATATGGCGGAGCAGGCTCGAGGGGCCGTATGGCCTGCTCCTGCTCCTATTTCTTATGTTCTTATGTAAATCTATCTCAGTGGTAGTGACAGCCCAATTAAAACAGGACAGTAGAGAAGTATGATGCTCAATTTGATAAGACCGTACACATGTCTGCCTGCTCGTAATTGCTTTACATTCAAAAAATAATGTGAAATGCTTTTGATTTTCATTTTTCACATCAAACTATTGACCTCGCACTGCATCAACACAAATGTCCAACTTCACACAGTAGTAAGGATAATTATCCAATTTCTAGATTCCTTATTGAGAGATCTTATCCTTCCAGGTGGACTTGCAAAATTTCCTCATGCAAGGAACAACACAATCCATCAGTAATAAATCAGTGGAAACTGTGCCTGGAAAATTAACCTGTGCTGGTTGGATTGAAGAAAAATGACTAGTGATGGATCATCAAGGTGGTGGAAGGGAGAATCCTGGGAAATGAAATGATATGAAGTTTTATTAGGTCCAGAATTGACTCATGATGTGCAATAAAGTTGCATGGATAGCTGCTTGGCTGCTAAATTGTCACCAAATGAAATGTGCCAGAGGTGCTGAGAATGAGAAGCTAAAGGTCCTTCTTCAAGTTTAGCCTGTTATGTATTCAGCTTCAGAAGAATCAAAATATCTTGGCTGTAAAAGAAAACATAAAACTTCTAACGGTCTGGATTTGGTGGTCAGCAGTGACCAGCGGCAGGCTTTCTACAGGCATTTGCACTGAAACTTGCTGTGATTAGAGAGCCAACTTTTTCTGTTGAGGTTAGTGGGTATCTATCACTTAAGTATTGCAACTTCATGCCCTTCATCTGTTTCTCTCCTGAATCGCTCAGCGAGATACCGGTAGAGCGAAACTTCTGGAGGACAGGACAATGCGTACAGCAACTTCCTGATTTCCATGTTTAACTGCGCATGTGCAGTCGCCAAAAGCTGCTGTCCAAGTTACTCTACAATAACGGTGAGCACCGATAACCTCACCATTATTTTTATCGGAAAACCCAGGCCAATATGCCAGACAAAGCAGACTGAAGCATATGTAGGCAATGGTCTTTGGAAACATCGACATTGCATCAGAACAACGATCCAAGGACCTTTATGCTGCGGCCAAAGACTATGTTAATTTGGTCAACACAGCTATATTTTAAAGTTATTTTCTCAGGACATGGGCAATCTGGTACGGCTGCATTTATTGCCAATTTGTAGTTGCTCTGAGATGGTGGTGGTAAGCCAAATTCTTGAACTGCTGCAATCCTTGCAGTGATGGTACTCCTATGACGGTGTGACATCAGAAATGACAGAAGTTTGATCCAGCGACAAACCTGGGTGGTATTTCACAATGTCAGGTAGATGCCATGGCTATAGCTGCACTTGAACAACTTGGCGATGGATATAATGAGAACTGGTACACAAGTCTTCAGCACAACAGTCAGGGTGTCATCAAGGCCTGTAGCCTTCACTGTGCCTAGTGCACTCAGCTGCTTAATGTCAGGTGGAGTGAACTGAATTTGCTGGGCAGTGGCATCCATAATGGTAGGGATCTTGGGAAGAGGTCAGTTATGATTGTCCACTCAGCAGTTTTGGCTGAAGTCACTTGCAAATATTTCATACTGATGTGCTGGTCTCTGCCTCCCATTAGTTATTTGATTGTTGACTATCATTCTTAACCGGTTGTGGTTGGGCAAAAGGTCTTAAAAACTGCTGCCATTAAGGCAAAACTGCCATCATAAAGGATGTCAGCATGGGAATTGGTCCCCATGGACTGCATACGAGCCAAAGATAACTATTAAACACTCACACTCTGCCTTTCACAGAATGCAACTACACCTACTAAACAGCTTGTATTCTTCGGAATTACGCACCTACTCCAACTTAATCTGTACTAATGTTTAAAAACTGGCTAACTCATTTCTGATACAAACAGTCCCACTCTCCAATATTTTGTTCAATTGTTGCAAAGCATATTGCACATGGGATTGGGGGTAGTGTGCTGACGTGGATTGAGAACTGGTTGTCAGACAGGAAGCAAAGAGTAGGAGTAAACGGGTACTTTTCAGAATGGCAGGCAGTGACTAGTGGGGTGCCGCAAGGTTCTGTGCTGGGGCCCCAGCTGTTTATATTGTACATTAATGATTTAGACGAGGGGATTAAATGTAGTATCTCCAAATTTGCGGATGACACTAAGTTGGGTGGCAGTGTGAGCTGCGAGGAGGATGCTATTAGGCTGCAGAGTGACTTGGATAGGTTAGGTGAGTGGGCAAATGCATGGCAGATGAAGTATAATGTGGATAAATGTGAGGTTATCCACTTTGGTGGTAAAAACAGAGAGACAGACTATTATCTGAATGGTGACAGATTAGGAAAAGGGAAGGTGCAACGAGACCTGGGTGTCATGGTACATCAGTCATTGAAGGTTGGCATGCAGGTACAGCAGGCGGTTAAGAAAGCAAATGGCATGTTGGCCTTCATAGCGAGGGGATTTGAGTACAGGGGCAGGGAGGTGTTGCTACAGTTGTACAGGGCCTTGGTGAGGCCACACCTGGAGTATTGTGTACAGTTTTGGTCTCCTAACTTGAGGAAGGACATTCTTGCTATTGAGGGAGTGCAGCGAAGATTCACCAGACTGATTCCAGGAATGGTGGGACTGACCTATCAAGAAAGACTGGATCAACTGGGCTTGTATTCACTGGAGTTCAGAAGAATGAGAGGGGACCTCATGGAAACGTTTAAAATTCTGACGGGTTTAGACAGGTTAGATGCAGGAAGAATGTTCCCAATGTTGGGGAAGTCCAGAACCAGGGTTCACAGTCTGAGGATAAGGGGTAAGCCATTTAGGACCGAGATGAGGAGAAACCTCTTCACCCAGAGAGTGGTGAACCTGTGGAATTCTCTACCACAGAAAGTAGTTGAGGCTAATTCACTAAATATATTCAAAAGGGAGTTAGATGAAGTCCTTACTACTCGGGGGATCAAGGGTTATGGCGAGAAAGCAGGAAGGGGGTACTGAAGTTTCATGTTCAGCCATGAACTCATTGAATGCCGGTGCAGGCTAGAAGGGCTGAATGGCCTACTCCTGCACCTATTTTCTATGTTTCTATGTTTCTATGTTTCAGATGTGGATACCATACCAGACATTATGGACTATGCCATTATACCCAATGAGTCTTACCAGAGCCTTGCACCAGGCACAACCTGGTCCTAAATTGATGCATTCTTGGCAGGTTGCTTCTGCTTTCGTCGGATTGCAATTGTTCAGGGAAGGACCTACCAAAAGAGAAAAATAAATCAGTTTCTGTTACTACCGATCATATTGACAAAGACTCCATATAGAAAATACAGTAACTGGCACATCAAAACCACACAAGTGCTACATAAATATATCTCCACAGTATAGAACACTAAACAATAGAAAAGATAACAGACATTCATCTGCAGTGAGGTTGGCATCTCTACACAGCAGTATTGGCCCAGTGCACGGACAGACCATGGAAAATCTCAATCACTGACGGAAAGTCAGGGGTCAAACCAAGTGATGATATCACTACTATCAGCTATGCTCCTCGTGTCTCCTATTTGTTATGTTGTGGCTGCCATTTAATTGGCACTGTCCATTGCCCCCTTCACAGCAGCTGGTAACCTACTATAGATCTGTTAAAGATAAATCACATTTGACAAACTTAATGGGGATTTTTGAAAGAAATGACTGGATAAATAAAGGGAACGCAGTAATTGAAGTTTATATAGATTTTCAATAAAGTATCTTACAAAAAGATTGTTAAAAAAAAGTCAGGTGTAAGGTATAAACGGATAGATCACATAACAGAGTTGGAAGGTTGGTTGATGGCCAGGAATCAGAGTTAGGGTAAATGGGTATTGCTCGGATTGGAAAAGGGTTGCAAGTGGTGTACCCCAGAGTCAGTGCTCAGTCCACTTTTAAAAATCTTAATATGGATAGATAATTTAGACTTGGATATAAGGAACACTCTCTCAAAATAGGAGGTTTGTCAAACAGCGAGAAGGGTTGTAAAAGACTTGAACACATGGGTGGAAAATGCAATTTAATGTAGATAATGTGAGGTAATTATATTGGGAGTAAAATCAAGGAATGGGGTTATGCACTTAATGAAAAGACACAAAGATGTGGATAAACAAAGAGAACGAGGATTCAAATACATAATTCCCTCAAAGTGCGAGTAAAGGTAGATAAAGCTTTAAAATGTCCAATAGAATTTGGGATTTTATATATAGAGAGATAGAATATACTAGTAGGATGAATTTATTCAAAACATTAGATAGGTTACAGTTGGAATATTTGTGCTGTTCTGGTTCGCCCATGATAAAAAGGACATTAAAGCCAGAGATTCACCAGGGATGGGAAACTACAGTTCGGAAGAGGAAGTTGAGGTACTATGGGCCCAAGTTTCCACATGATTTGCGCCTGATTTTTAGGAGCAACTGGTGGAGAACGGACTATCTTAGAATTCGCAATTCTCCACATTTTTTTTTCTGCAGTTCTAGTCAGGTAGAACAGTTCTACTTTGGAACAGAATTTTTTCTTCAAAAGGGGGCGTGTCCGGCCACTGACGCCTGATTTGAAAGTTTCCACAGTGAAAATGTACTCCAAACTAAAGTAGAATGGAGCAAGTGAAGATTTTTGTCGAACTGAAAAAACCTGTTCTACACATTAAAAAATCAGGCGCAGGTTAAAAATCAGGCGTCCAGAACGAGGTGGGGGGGGGGGGGGGGAGGGAAAGGAACTCATTAAATTCTACAATAAATCCTTATTTATACTTCTACAAATATTATACAAATAAATCCAACCTGAATAAACATTTATAAGCAAAGAAAAGATTAAATAAACCATCTTCCTACCTGTGTGAAAGTGCTTCAGCCAGGAAGAATGGTGCAGCAAGCCTCACAAAACGAGGGAGCCGACCGAACGCGGGCGGGGGGGGGGGAGGAGGGAGCCGACCGGGCGGGGGGGGGAGGAGGGAGCCGGCCGAACGTGGGCGGGGGGGGGGGAGGAGGGAGCCGACCGGGCGGGGGGGGGAGGAGGGAGCCGACGAACGCGGGGGGGGAAGGGAAGAGAAGGGAGCCGGCGAACGCGGGGGGGGGGGGGGGGGCGGAGGGAAGGGAAGGGAGCCGACGAACGCGGGCGGGAGGGAGCCGACCGAACGCGGGCGGGCGGGAGGGAGGGAGCCAGGGAGGGAGCCTACCGAACGCGGTGGGGGGAGGGAAGGGAGCCGACCGAATGCAGGGGGGGGGGGGGGAAGGGAGCCGACCGAACGCGGGGGGGGGGGAAGGGAGCCGATCGAACGCGGGGGGGGGGGGGAGGGATGGGAGCCGACCGAACGCGGGCGGGAGGGAGGGAGCTGACCGAACGGCGGGGGGGAAGGGAAGGAGCCGACTGAACGCGGGGTGAAGGGAATGGAGCCGTTCCAGACGGCTGTGGGAAAGAGAGAAGGCTGCAGGAAGCCTCAGAAATTGAGGAGCCATTTCCCGACGGCAAAAGGGGGAGGTCGTCGGGAAACGGCTGCCTCAACTTTCTGAGGCTTCCTGCACCCTTCTCACTGCTACAAGAAGCCTCTGTGCTGATGGCAATGTACTTTTATTAAAAAATGTTTAAAAACTAAACAGCTACAAAGAACTACAAAAATGGCCGAGTGCCAATGTTTTTTTTCACACTGAGCATGCGCGAACGCTTCAACGTGCACGCGCAGCGTTGCCGGCAGGAAAAAAACGAATTTAAATAGTACCCGCCCCCTCCCACTTACAAAATCGGCGCGAGTGTAGGCTCCGCCTCCCTGCGCGAAAAACGGGCGCCCAGCTCGGAGGGGCGCCCGTTTTTTATCATGTGGAAACTTGGGCCCTATGAATTTTTACACTGGAATAGGGAAGGTTCAGATCAGATTTAATATAAAAACAGAAAATGCTGGAAATACTCAGCAGGTCAGGTAATATCTGTGGAGAGAGAAACAGAATTAACGTTTCAGGTCGATGACCCTCCATCAGAACTGGAAAAAGTTAAAGATATAACAGATTTTTAAGCAAGCATAGGGGCAGGGAAAGTGGGAGGGAAGGAAAGAACACAAGGGAAGGTCTGTGATAGGATGGAAGGCAGAAGATTAAGAGACAAAAGGGATGGTAATGGGGCAAGTTAAGAAACAAAACATGAGTCGAGCTGAGGTGTAAATGGAAATGGCGGAATCATCAATAGCTGCCACGGGGGAAAATAATAGGGGCAGAGGTTATGGTCTGAAATTGTTGAACTTGATGTTGAGTCCAGAAGACTGTAAAATGCCTAAACAAAAGATGAGGTGCTGTTCCTTGAGCTTCGTTGGAACAGTTTAAGGGCCGAGGACGGAGCGATCAGAGTCTCACTCTCCACAGATGCTGCTTGACCTGCTGAGTATTTCCAGTATTTATTTCAGATTTCCAGCATCCACAGTATTTTGCTTTTGTATCAGATTTAATAGTTGCTTAAAACATTTTTGCATGGTTTTAATAGAGTTAATAGGCAAATACTATTTCTTTTTGTTGGGGAGTCAGTGACAGCTGATCAATATTATTCTTACAGGGCTTGACAGGGTAGATGCAGGGAGGATGTTTCCTCTGGTTGGGGAATTTAGAACTAGAAGTCTGTAATGTATTTGCTTCATGGGTTCCTTGCTTATGAATTCATAGCAACACATTTCTATTAAGAACTAGTTGGCTTATCACACTACCAGTTCATCCACCAGGCTCACAATCACCTGCCTCATCATGGATCCTCTGAACCCAACTGGCTGGGGTTTTATTGAGTCTTGTGAGCATCACTAGACTGGCTAATCTACTCACAACTCAACAGCTCTACTCACAGATGCATACATTACAGGGTCACAGTCTCAGAATAAGGGGATGGCCATTTAGGACTCAGATGAGGAAAAACTTCTTCACTCAGAGGGTGGTGAATCTTTGGAATTCTTTACCCCAGAGGGCTGTGGAGGCTCAGTCTTTGTGGATATTCAAGACAGAGTGTAATAACACAAGAGTCCCGTTACAAATCAACTGCTGCCGGGTATGTACCCGATCTCTTTTATTTCTGCCTTGGATAAGTACAAGATCTGACTTGCTGTAGTGCCTGCATGACATCCGACAATGGCGCCCTCTGGTGTCTGGTGACCCGACCCCAAGCATAAATATATTACAACATCCCCCTTTCAAGATCTTAGTATCAGTCACTTTACAATACGAGAAATCTGGGGCTTTCCGCTCACGAGTTGATCGTCTCAGTTCAATATTGGTTCTAGCTGAACATTCTAAGCCAGTTTGGACTGGAGGTTGAGTAACAGTTCTGGTGGAAGTGGTAATAACATCAGAGACTGAAGGTCCGGGTTCAGGAAAGACAACAAGGGCCTCTGGTGAATGAACAATAGTTGGTGGGTCACTAACTGGATCTTCCTCAAACGGTTCCAGTTCATCTGTGTGCCGCAGGTTTATCTGGTCAACATGTTTTCTGCATGTTTGGCCATCCTTCAGCACGACAATGAACACTCTGTTACCCTCCTTAGCTGCAACAGTACCAGTGATCCATTTTGGACCTTGACCATAGTTCAGTACAAACACTGGATCATTGACAGAGATATCTCGTGACACAGCAGTACGATCATGATACAATTGCTGACTTTTGACGTCTGTTTTCAACACGATCATTCAAATCAGGATGAACAAGTGAAAGCTTGGTCTTGAGATTTCTCTTCATCAGTAGTTCATAGAAACATAGAAAATAGGTGCAGTAGTAGGCCATTCGGCCCTTTGAGCCTGCACCGCCATTCAATGAGTTCATGGCTGAACATGCAACTTCAGTACCCCATTCCTGCTTTCTCACCTTGATCCCCCTAGTAGTAAGGACTACATCTAACTCCTTTTTGAATATATTTAGTGAATTGGCCTCAACTACTTTCTGTGGTAGAGAATTCCACAGGTTCACCACTCTCTGGGTGAAGAAGTTTCTCCTTATCTCGGTCCTAAATGGCTTACCCCTTATCCTTAGACTGTGACCCCTGGTTCTGGACTTCCCCAACATTGGGAATATTTTTCCTGCATCTAACCTGTCTAAACTCGTCAGAATTTTAAACGTTTCTATGAGATCCCCTCTCATTCTTCTGAACGCCAGTGAATACAAGCCCAGTTGATCCAGTCTTTCTTGATATGTCAGTCCCGCCACCCCGGGAATCAGTCTGGTGAATCTTTGCTGCACTCCCTCAATAGCAAGAATGTCCTTCCTCAAGTTAGGAGACCACACCTGTACACAATACTCCAGGTGTGGCCTCACCAAGGCCCTGTACAATTGTAGTAACACCTCCCTGCCCCTGTACTCAAATCCCTTTGCTATGAAGGCCAACATGCCATTTGCTTTCTTAACCGCCTGCTGTACCTTCAATGACTGATGTACCATGACAGCCAGGTCTCGTTGCACCTTCCCTTTTCCTAATCTGTCACCATTCAGATAATAGTCTGTCTCTCTGTTTTTACCACCAAAGTGGATAACCTCACATTTATCCACATTATACTTCATCTGCCATGCATTTGCCCACTCACCTAACCTATCCAAGTCACTCTGCAGCCTCACAGCATCCTCCTCGCAGCTCACACTGCCACCCAACTTAGTGTCATCTGCAAATTTGGAGATACTACATTTAATCCCCTCGTCTAAATCATTAATGTACAATGTAAACAGCTGGGGCCCCAGCACAGAACCTTGCGGTACCCCACTAGATACTGCCTGCCATTCTGAAAAGTACCCATATACTCTGACTCAATCCATATCAGCACACTCCCCCCAATCCCATGTGCTTTAACTTTGCACATTAATCTCTTGTGTGGAACCTTGTCGAAAGCCTTCTGAAAGTCCAAATACACCACATCAACTGGTTCTCCCTTGTCCACTCTACTGGAAACATCCTCAAAAAATTCCAGAAGATTTGTCAAGCATGATTTCCCTTTCACAAATCCATGCTGACTTGGACCTATCATGTCACTTCTTTCCAAATGTGCTGCTATGAATCCTTAATAATTGATTCCATCATTTTACCCACTACCGATGTCAGGTTGACCGGTCTATAATTCCGTGTTTTCTCTCTCCCTCCTTTTTTAAAAAGTGGGGTTACATTGGCTACCCTCCACTCCATAAGAACTGATCCAGAGTCTATGGAATATTAGAAAATCACTGTCAATGCATCCGCTATTTCCAAGGCCATCTCCTTAAGTACTCTGGGATGCAGACCATCAGGCCCTAGGGATTTATCGGCCTTCAATCCCATTAATTTCCCCAACACAATTTCCCGACTAATAAGGATTTCCCTCAGTTCCTCCTTCTTACTAGACCCTCTGACCCATTTTATAACTGGAAGGTTGTTTGTGTCCTCCTTAGTGAATACTGAACCAAAGGACTTGTTCAATTGGTCTGCCATTTCTTTGTTCCCCGTTATGACTTCCCCTGATTCTGACTGCAGGGGACCTACATTTGTCTTTACTAACCTTTTTCTCTTTACATGTCTATAGAAGCTTTTGCAGTCCGTCTTAATGTTCCCTGCAAGCTTCCTCTCGTACTCTATTTTCCCTGTCCTAATCAAACCCTTTGTCCTCCTCTGCTGAGTTCTAAATTTCTCCCAGTCCCCAGGTTCGCTGCTATTTCTGGCCAATTTGTATGCCACTTCCTTGGCTTTAATACTATCCCTGATTCCCTTGATAGCCACGGTTGAGCCACCTTCCCTTTTTTATTTTTACGCCAGACAGGGATGTACAATTGTTGTAGTTCATCTATGCGGTCTCTAAATATCTGCCAGCGCCCATCCACTGTCAACCCCTTAAGTATCATTCGCCAATCTATCCTAGCCAATTCACGCCTCATACCTTCAAAGTTACCCTTGTTTAAGTTCTGGACCATGGTCTCTGAATTAACTGTTTCATTCTCCATCCTAATGTAGTATTCCACCATATTATGGTCACTCTTCCCCAAGGGGCCTCGCACAACGAGATTGCTAATTAATCCTCCTTCATTACACAGTCTAAGATGGCCTCCCCCCTAGTTGGTTCCTCGACATATTGGTCTAAAAAACCATCCCTTATGCACTCCAGGAAATCCTCCTCCACCGTATTGCTTCCAGTTTGGTTAGCCCAATCTATGTGCATATTAAAGTCACCCATTATAACTGCTGCACCTTTATTGCATGTACCCCTAATTTCCTGTTTGATGCCCTCCCCAACATCACTACTACTGTTTGGAGGTCTGTACACAACTCCCACTAACGTTTTTTGCCCTTTGGTGGTCTGCAGCTCTACCCATATAGATTCCACATCATCCAAGCTAATGTCCTTCCTAACTATCGCATTAATCTCCTCTTTAACCAGCAATGCTACCCCACCTCCTTTTCCTTTTATTCTATTCTTCCTGAATGTTGAATACCCTTGGATGTTGAGTTCCCAGCCCTGCTCATCCTGGAGCCACATCTCTGTAATCCCAATCACATCATATCTGTTAACATCTATTTGCACAGTTAATTCATCCACCTTGTTACGGATACTCCTTGCATTAAGACACAAAGCCTTCAGGCTTGTTTTTTTAACACCCTTTGTCCTTTTAGAATTATGATGTAGTGTGGCCCTTTTTGTTTCTTGCCTTTGTTTACTCGGCCTTCCACTATTGCTTTTTACCTTTCTACCATCTGTTTCTGACTCCATATTACTTTGCCCTGTCTCACTGCATAGGTTCCCATCCCCCTGCCATATTAGTTTAAACACTCCCGAACTGCATTGGCAAATGTTACCCCCAGGATAGCAGTTCCAGCCCTGCCCAAGTGCAGACCGTCCCTTTTGTACAGGTCCCACTTCCCCCAGAACTGGTTCCAATGTCCCAGGAATTTGAATCCCTCCCTCTTGCACCACTGCTCGCCACGTATTTATTCTAACTATCCTGCTACATCTACTCTGATTAGCACGTGGCACTGGTAGCAATCCAGAGATTACTACCTTTGAGATCCTACTTTTTAATTTAACTCCTAGCTCCCTAAATTCAGCTTGTAGGACCTCTTCCCGCTTCTTACCTATATCGTTGGTACCTACATGTACCACGACAACTGGCTGTTCACCCTCCCTCTCCAGAATGCTCTGCAGCCGCTCCGAGAGTTCAGCAGGGGAAACACCAGTGACAGTATGAGATCTTGTCCTATAAGTGAGCAAAATACATGACAAACGAGTCTGAAGTGGACCCTAAGTTACACGTTTCATACTTTGTTTGATAGTTTGAACAGCACACGCTGCTTGATCATTAGAAGCAGCTTTGAATGGAGCTGACCTCACATGTCTAATACCATTAAGTTTCGTGAACTACTGAAACTCAAGACTTGTGAAACAAGATCCGTTATCGGTCACAACAATGTCAGGTAAACCATGAGTAGCAAACATGACACGTAGGCTCTCAATAATGGCTGTAGATGTACTGGATGACATAATAATACACTCCATCCACTTTGAATATGCATCCACCACAACAAAAAACATCTTTCCAAGGAATGGACCCGCAAAATCGATGTGGATTCTCGGCCACAACCAAAGACTCAACGGAGATTCCGCTGGTACTTTACTTAGCTGCATGCAAGTATTACACTGATGGACACATGATTCCAGATCAGAGTCAATTCCAGGCCACCGTATATGAGACATAGCAATGACTTTCATCATAACAATACCGGGATGAGTGCTATGTAGCTCATGTACAAATCTTTCTCTACCTTTCTTAGGCATGATGACACGATTACCCCACAGTAAACAATCTGACTGAATGGACAGCTCAGTCTTGCGACGGGTGTAAGGTTTGATCTCTTCACACATCTCCGTCGGCATTTCAGACCAATCACCACTGAGGACATAATGTTTCACAACTGACAAAATAGGGTCATGGCTGGTCCAGATCCTAACCTGTTGAGCAGTGACAGGCATTTCACCATTCTCAAAAGCATCCATTACCAACATTAGATCTGCGGGTTGAGGCGTTTTCACATCAGGTGTCATCATCATAGGCAGTCCTTCGAAACGAGGATGACTTGCTTCCACGCTGAAAAGGGATGAGTTCACAGATGTTTCAATGAAGGACCTAATATTCCGGATCCCAAACGACAACTTGAAGGGTGGAAGATGCCTGTGTGTGGATTTTTTTAACATGTGGTGGCCATTGCACCCCAGCCGCCACACGGGCTTGATAGAGCTAGGTCTTGGTCCAGTGGCAAGGATTACCCAAGACTGGAGACCAGCTCTGCTGCACGAACCCAATGCGCACACATATCATAGTGTGGGCTGACCTGTGCTGCCCCCTGGGCCCTCACTTCTTCAGCCCCAAAACTCTCACCTCTCCTGGGCCCCGATCACATCCCTCTACAAACTCTTGCCACTCCTTCACCCCGACCTCACCACTCCTGCTGTACCTGCCTGCAGTCCAATCAGCCGTCAGGTGTAGGCAAAGGCAAACGACTCAGTGCATCCGCACAATTCTCAGTATCGGGTCAATGACAAATAATGTAATTATAGCCAGACAATGTCAACGCCCACCTCTGAATAAGGGACGATGCATTGGTATTAATACCTTTGTTTTCAGAAAACAATGAAATGAGTGGCTTGTGATCCATTTCGAGTTCAAAACAGAGACCAAACAAGTACTGATGCATCTTTGTTACACCATACACACAGGCCAAAGCTTCTTTGTCTACCATGCTGAAAGCTCTTTCCGTTTTTGATAAACTCCTCGAATCATATGCAACAGGTTGTAGCTTACCCGACTCTGGCTTGTTCGAGTATACAGCCTCAATTTTCCCCAGTGATTTGCGCCGTTTTTTTGCAGCAGGCTGGTTTTTTTGGCCTAAGTTATAAATCCACAGTTTCCCCAATCAATTTGCACCAACATAATTGTTACGTTACGATTTTTTTAGGTAAGTTCTTTTTTCAGCCAAAGGGGGCGTAACCTGCCACCCGCGCCAATTCTGGCCTTTTAGGCAAGTTTGGCCAGCTGAGAGTTACTCCAGTTCTGCTTAGGCCAGCATATGTGGCCTCTGCAGAAAAACCTGCAGAAATCGGCGCAGGTATGTGCAGCAAACCCCGACCGCAGCAGCAGGAAAGGTAAGAGAGAGAGAGAGAGAGAGAGAGGTGAGGGGTGGAAGGGGGTGTGGGGGTGGGGGGGGGTGAAGCCTTTCGGGTGTAGTTAGGTGCGGGGACTGGGAGGGAGGAGGCCATTCGGTCTGGGGTAGGGGCGGGGTAGGGACCGGCAAGGCCTTCAGCCTGGGCTAGGAGCAGGGAACGGGTAAGGTACTTGGGGCCCGGGTCGGGCGGGGGAGCGGATCGGCAAGCCCTTTGGCCAGGGCTAGGAGCGGGGAGTGGAACCGGTAAGGCACTTGGGGCTGCGGGGGACGGGGGGGGGAGGCGGCTGGTGGGGGAGCTGGAGCTGGAGCGGCACAGGCAAGGGGCTCAGGGCGGGCTAAGGAAGCAGACTGACAAGCCCTTTGGCTTGGGCTAGGGGCGGGGGAGCGGACTGGCTTTAATAATTGGAGGTAAGTTGCAGCAATATATTTTAACGTGTTGTTAAGTTGCTGCAATATATTTTAATGTGTTTTTAAGTTGATGCAAAATGTTTTAATGTGTTGGGAGTTGGCTGCATGTTTCACTTTCCAGCCTCAGCTCGCATTGTGTCCCTGGTTACTGTGGCAACCCGATCTTTTTGACGCAGATCAAGGCTCCACCGCCAAAACTAAAGGACAGGTTAGGCCACGCCAAAATGAAGAAATCCAACAGGGAAAGTTAGAACTTTTTTTTTGGCGTACTTGGGCCCCGAAAAATCTTCAAGTATGTCAAAAAAAAGCTTTGGGGAAAATTGAGCCCCATATGATGAAGCATCACAGGCTAATACAAGACGCTTACACGGATCATATTGAACAAGCAACTTGTTTGAACAGAGCAGACGCTTAGCTTTCTCAAAGGCTCCATCTTGAGACATATCCCAGACTCAATTGTTACCTTTTCTGAGTAGCAAATGCTGTGGCTCTAATAAAGTGCTCAATCTGGGTAAGAAATTACCAAAGTAGTTGAGTAGCCCAAGGAACGAACGCAGCTCTGTCACATTGGGTGCATTTTTGATGGCCTTGGTTTTTGAATCAGTAAACCTGATTCCATCAGCAGAAATCTTCCTACCAAGGAATTCAACTTCAGGTGCCATGAAGGCACACTTCGAATATTTCAGCCTGAGTCCCACTATGTCCAGACGATGTATAACTTCCTCAAGATTGTTCAGATGTTCAGCGGTGTCACGACCTATGACCAGAATGTCATCTTGGAACACAACAGTTCTAGGAACGGACTTCAGTAGACTCTCCATATTCCTCTGGAATATAGCTGCAACCGAACGAATTCCTAAAGGACACCTGTTGTAGACAAACAGTCCTTTATGGGTGTTGATGCAGGTCAGTTTCTTCGAATTATCGACTAGCTCCTATGTCAGGTAAGCCGACATCAGATCTAGCTTAGTGAGCGATTTTCCACCAGCTAGCATGGCAAATGAGTCATCAGCCTTCGGTAACGGGTACTGAACCTGTTTCGAGAATTGGTTAATCGTAACCTTGTAGTCTCCGCAAATCCTGACAGTGCCATCACTCTTCAACACAGGGACAATAGGGCTGGCCCACTCATTGAACTCAACAGGTGATATGACCCCTTCACGTTGGAGTCTATCAAGCTCAATCTCAATCTTCTCCCTCATCATATAAGGGACAGACCAAGCTTTGTGATAGACAGGCCTTGCATCAGAATCCAGGTGAATTTGCACCTTGGCTCCAGTAAAATTGCCAGGCTCAAACAAAGAAGGAAACTTCTTCAACACTTGAGCACAAGAAGTGTCGTCCACCGAGGACAACGCTTTGACATCATTCCAGTTCAGCTTGATGTTCTCGAACCAATTCCGACCGAACAGCGTTGGACCATTACCTGGGACGATCCATAATGGTAGATCTTGGATCACGCCATCATACGACACCTTGACTGCTGCATTGCCAATCACAGGTATGGGTTCCTTCGTATAAGTAAGCAACTTGGCCTTGACTGGACTCAGCTTAGGCTTCACAGCCTCAGCATCCCACAGCTTGTCAAATGTCACTTGGCTCATGATCGACTGACTTGCACCCGTGTCCAGCTCCATTGATACAGGCACGCCATTCAGCTTCACATTTACAGTTATCGGCTGGCTCTTTGACGAGAATGAATACAAATCATACACTTCCTCCTTAGGTTGTGTATCAAGGTCGCTTGCTCAGTTGTAGGCACATTTTCTGGAGATGTCCCGCTTTCAAACAGCCATTACAGGGGTATTGTTTAAACCGACACTGATGACACCGATAATTGCCTCCACAACGCCAACAGGGTGAACTCAGCTTCGTACCAGTTGTCGGGCTCTGAGCAGCTACAGGTTTCAAGTAAACAGTTGACTTGGCCCAGCTTTGCCAGAAGACGACACAATCTTGTTTGCAATACCTGACAAGCCTGCCGTGGAGCTCCGACCTTTTGATGATATTTGCCTCAAGTTCTCAACAACCGTCATGCTGGCCTTTTCCAAGTCCAGTTTCTCTTCTGCCAATAACTTCCAAAGAATCACATCATGGTTGATGCCCATCACGAAAATGTCTCTCAACATGTCTTCCAGCACGTTCCCAAACTTACAAGGCTCAGCAAGACGTTGTAGGTCGGCGACGAATCCCGACACGTCCTGGCCCTCAGCACCGACATGCGTATAGAACCAATAGCATGAGATGATGATCCCTTCCTTCGGCTTTAGATGGTCATGCACCAAATCACATCATTCTTCGTAAGACTTGGCAGTTGGACGTAAAGGCGAGAGAAGGTTCTTCATGATGCCGTAAGCCTTCTGACCAGACAATGGTGAAAATCGCCTTGCGACGGACTGCATCAGCCTCCTCCTCCATTTTGTTGGCAACAAAATATTGATCCAGGTGGTCGACAAAATCCGCCCAATCCTCGTCATCCACGAATTCGTGCAGAATTCTAATAGTGCCATTGTAAATAGGAAAGTTCTTAGTTTACCTTGTCACCAATGTAATAACACAAGAGTCCTGTTATAATCAACTGTCGCCAGGTATGTACCCGATCTCTTTTATTTCCGCCTTGGATAAATACAAGATCCGACTTGCTGTATTGCCTGCATGACATCCGACAGTGATGCCCTCTGGTGTCTGGTGACCCCAAGCATAAATATGTTACACAGAGATGGATAGATTTTTGGATATTAAGGGAATCATGGGATAAGGGGATAGTGCAGGGAAGTGAAGTTGAGGTAGAAGATCAGCCATGATCTTACTGAATGACGGAGCAGGCTCAGGAGGCCGAATGGCCTATGCCTGCTCCTAATTCTTATGTTCTTACTACGAGAGTGAGGAGAGATTTGGGGGTTGTTGGCATATGTAATGCGTTCCTAAAGGCAGTGGTTGAAGCAAATTAAACAAGACAATCACTGAAGTGGGGTAGTGCATCAAGTTCATTATATTTTTACAATATTGTGCGAAGACAAATTGCATTGATGGAAATAAGCGAGTCTGATCATGCTCTGTACCATGCATTGTACCATGTAATTACATGTAATAGCCAACAGATGGGGAAAGCCTGGGAGTCACACATTACTGCACCTCGTGCTGCCTCCCTATATAAAGCAGGCTCCCCCTGCAGTGCTCACTTTTGGAGTTTACATTAAACCTAAAGGTCACAAGGTGATCAGCTCCAGCATGAGCCACATGTGATTTATTATAGTGATAAGCATACGCATCAACTGGCGACGAGAATAGGATACTAACACGCAGCTATGGCCACCGTTGATTACATCATCGAGCGATATTGTGTTGGGGAAGACTGGGAAGACTTCATTGACCGGCTGGATCAATGCTTTGTTGCGAAAGACTTAGAGGGAGCCGCGAATGCCAGCAAACGCAGGGCCGTCCTCCTCACGGTCTGTGGATCACGGACATACACGCTGATCAAGGACCTAATGGCCCCGACGAAACCCACTGAGAAAAGTTATGAAGAACTGTGCGAGCTAGTTCGAAATTACCGAAAGCCGAAACGCAGTGCGATCATGGCGAGGTACCATTTCTACACCCACTGGCATGGTGTAGGCCAAGACATGGCTGCGTTCATCGCTGAGCTAAGGCGTCTTGCTGGACCATGTAAATTAGGGACAGTTCTTCAAGAAATGTTCAGAGACTTCTTCGTTTTGGGAATCGGACACAAAGGGATTTTCCGCAAATTGCTAGCGGAGGAAGACTTGGACCTAGCCAAAGCCACCCTAATTGCTCAGGCATACATGGCCAGAGAGGAAGAAACAAAGCTACTCTACTCACAACTTCGGAATCAACCAGGGCCAAACACCGTGAATAAGCTAAATTCGTCGTCAGACAGAAGTGCTCCCAGCTGGGCTAATGCGACCTCTTCTCGACCTGAGATGAATTACTCACCACAACAATGGACTAATGCGAAGATATCAGTACATGTGAATGCAAGTCCATCAGCAAGCCGTTGGTGCTGTGGAGGGGCTCATTGTGCAAACCAGTGCAGGTTCAAACAATAACGTTTGCAAGAGTTGCTCAATGATGGGGCACCTCCAATGAATGTGTAAACGTGCTACAACTCGATACGTAGCGGAGGATGGGAGGTCAAGCGTAGATCCTGAGGATTGCGCAGAGATGCCGAGGAGGAAGAGGTACATGGGGTGCATACCAACAAGAGACCCCGATTATGATGAACGTTAAAATGAACGGCATACCGGTACCGCCAGAACTGGACACGGGTGCGAGCCAATCGATCATGAGCCAGAAGGCCTTTGAGAAGTTATGGGAAAACAAGGCACACAAGCCCAAGCTGAGCCCGATCGATGCGAAGCTGCGCACCTACACTAAAGAGATTATCCCGGTCCTCGGAAGTGCAATGGTTCAGGTGCAGTATGATGGTTCTGTGTACAAATTGCCACTATGGATTGTTCCTGGTAATGGGCCCACGCTGCTTGGCAGAAGCTGGCTACGGAATTTTAACTGGAAATGAGGCGATGTAAAAGCATTATCGTCGGTAGAGAAAGCCCCGTGTGCGCAGGTCATCGACAAGTTTCCGTCACTGTTCCAGCCTGGCATCGGCAGCTTCACAGGGACCAAGGTGACAATTCACCTCAGCCCAGATGCGAGACCCGTTCACCACAAGGCCAGAGCGCTCCCTTACATGATGCGGGAGAAAGTGGAAGTCAAGCTAGATCGGCTTCAGCGCGAAGGCATTATATGCCAGTGGAATTTAATGACTGGGCCAGTCCCATTGTCCCCATTCTTAAAAGTGATGGGACAATTAGAATCTGTGGCGATTTTAAAGTAACCATAAACCGAGTATTGTTACAGAACCAGTTCCTGCTACCCAAGTCGGAGGATTTGTTCGCATCACTCTGTCGGGCGGAAAGCTGTTTTCAAAATTGGACCTTACCTTGACGTACGTGACCCAGGAACTTGCGGAATCGTCCAAGAAGCTGACACATACAAGGGGCTGTTAGTATACAACCGGTGCCCCTTCAGGATCCGTTCAGCGACCTGCGATCTTCCAACAAAACATGGAGAGCCTGCTGAAATCTGTCCCGGGAATGGTCATCTTCCAAGACAACATCTTGATCACCGCACGTGACACCGATGAATACCTCCATAATCTGGAAGAGGTGCTACACCGACTAAATCGAGTAGGTCTAAGATTGAAACGAACTAAATGCGTCTTCTTGGCACCAGAGGTGGAATTCCTGGGAAGGAGAATCGCAGCAGATGGCATCAGACCCTCAGACTCCAAGACGGAGGCGATCCAGAAGGCCCCAAGACCATGCAACATGATGGAGCTGCACTCATTCCTCGGACTACTAAACTACTTTGGTAACTTTCTGCCTGGGCTGAGCACTTTGCTTGAACCATTACATGTACTGCTCCATAAGGGTGATGACTGGGTTTGGGGTAAAAATCAAGAAACTGCCTTCGAGAAGGCCAGAATCCTATTGTGTTCAAACAAACTACTGGCGCTGTACGATCCCTGTAGGCATCTTGTTTTAGCGTGCGATGCGTCATCCTACGGGATCGGGTGTGTGCTTCAGCAAGCGAATGTGTCGGGTAAGCTCCAACCTGCAGTGTATGTGTCCGGCAGCCTTTCCAAGGCTGAAAGGGGGTACAGCATGGTCGAAAAGGAGGCCCTAGCTTGTATGTACGGTAAAAAAGATGCACCAGTACCTATTTGGCCGGCGATTCGAACTAGAAACCGACCATAAGCCGCTCACGTCGTTATTCTCTGAGAGCAAAGGCATTAATACCAAAGCCTCAGCTCGCATTCAGAGGTGGGCATTAACGCTGTCCGTTTATGACTACACGATCCGCCATAGACCAGGCACCGATAACTGCGCAGATGCGCTCAGCCGGCTCCCGCTCGCCACCGAGGGTGAAGCGGAGCAGCCCGCCGAACTGGTCATGGCCATGGAAGCCTTTGAGGGCGAAGGGTCACCCGTCACAGCGCGCCAGATAAGAATCTGGACCAGCCAAGACCCACTGCTGTCCCAGGTGAAAAACTGTATATTAAGTGGAAACTGGGCAACCACGTATGGGGAGATGCATGGCGATTTTAAGCCGTTTCACCAGCGCAAGGATGAGTTATCCATCCAGGCCGACTGCATTTTGTAGGGAAATTGCGTAGTCCTGCCCAAGAGGACCGAGATTTACTTGTCATAGATCTCCATAGCACACACCCTGACATCATAGAAACATAGAAAATAGGTGCAGGAGTAGGCCATTTGGCCCTTCGAGCCTGCACCACCATTCAACAAGATCATGGCTGATCACCCACCCCAGCACCACCCCCCCCCACGCCCCCTCCACACCCCCGACCCCCACAGCCGCAAGGACCACATCCAACTCCCTCCCAAACACATAATGATGAAAGCCATTGCGAGATCGCACGTGTGGTAGCCCGGCATCGACGCAGATTTAGAATCGTGCATACGCTGGTGCAACACGTGCGCGCAACTCAGCAATGCACCCCGGGAAGCCCCCCTGAGCGGGTGGTCCTGGTCTTCCAAACCCTGGTCCCGCATCCACGTAGACTACGCGGGTCCCTTTCTCGGAAAAATGTTCCTAGTTGTAATTGATGCTTATTCTAAATAGATCGAATGTGTTATAATGTCGTCCAGCACATCCACCGTCACAATAGAGAGCCTTTGGACAATGATCGCCACCCATGGCCTGCCCGACATCCTTGTTAGTGACAATGGACTATGCTTCACGAGTTCCGAATTTTGCGAATTTATGTGCTGTAACGGCATAAAGCATGTCAGGTCGGCCCCATTCAAACCAGCCTCCAATGGCCAAGCCGAACGTAGTACAAATCATAAAGCAGGGCATGCAGTAAGTGACGGAAGGCCCTTTGCAGACCCGTCTGTCTCGCGTGCTGCTTGCCCCACTCACTCACAGGGGTTCCGCCCGCCGAACTCCTCATGAAGAGGATCCTCAAAACAAGGTTGTCCCTCGTGCACCCGGTTTTAAGTGAGATAGTCGAAAACCGGCGTCATATCATGACTGCAACTCTGTAACGCATTATATCAATGTTGATGGCCCTGTTTTCGTACAGGCCCCAAGTGGCTCGCAGGCACTGTCATAGCTAAAGAGGGGAGTAGGGTATTCGTGGTAAGACTCACTAATGGCCAAAGCTGCAAGAAGCACATCGATCAAACCAAATTGAGGTTCACTGATGATCAAAACCGCTGGATGACTACCGTGACATCGACTTCCAACCACATGCAACAGAACCAGTGGTTCATCAAGAGACAAAACCCATTGCACCGGACAGTCCGACCAGAGCTGCAGCACCACAAAGCAGTGACACTCCGGCCTGAGTTGCTCCTATTTTTTTGGAGCAACTAGTTTAGAATGGAACATCTTAGAAATTGCAATTCACGGGCATTTAGTTTGCTCCAGTTCTAGTGAGTTAGAATAGTTCCATTTTAGAACAGATTTTTTTCCAAAAGGGGGCGTGTCCAGCCACTTACGCCTGTTTTGCAAGTTTAGGCAGCAAAAACTTACTCCAAACCAACTTAGAATGGAGTAAGTGTAGATTTTTGTATGCTCAGAAAAACCTTGCCTACACTTAGAAATCAGGCGTAGGGATCGAGAGATGGTGGGGGGAGGGGGAAGGGGGGTTTACAAACATTAAACACTTCACTTTTACAAATAAAGAGCCATCATCAATAATAAATGATAAATAAATCAATAAATCAACCAATAAATCAAAAAAAATTAAAAAATTAAAAATTAAAAAATCATTCAATAAATAACCCAGCTCTAGTTACCCTTGAGGAGGTGGTGGTGGGCCTTCTTAAACCCTTGCAGTTCACATGGTGAAGGTGCTGCTACAGTGCTGTTGGGTTGAGAGTTTAAAAAAATTCTTTCCCAAGATGTGGGCATCGCTGGCAAGGCTAGCATTTATTGCCTATCCCTAATTGCAGTTGAGAAGGTGGTGGTGAGCCCCAATGTCGGGTTGGAGGTCGGCCGCGTTCTGCTCATGTGCCCCCGGCATCATGCCGAACGAGGGATAAGGGAGTCCCGATTAAAGGAGGGCCAAGCTGTAACTAGCTTTTTATTCCAGATTTAGTTCATTAACTGAGTTTAAATTCTGTTAAAAAAATTTCATTTTCTACATTACAACAAAAGTACTTCATTGGCTGTAAAGCACTTTGAGACATCTTATGGTTGCGAAAGGCACTGTATAAACCCAAGTCTTTATTTTAAATTCCCCAGCTACCGTGGTGGAATTTGAATTCATAGCTCCAGATCATTAGTCCAGACTTCTAGATTACTAGACCAGTAACATAACCACTATGCTACCGTTCTCAGTTTCCAGATATTTACCCAGCAACAGTGAAGTAACAGCAATAAATGTTCAAATCAGGTTGGTGTGTGTCTTGGAGGGGAACTTGGAGGGGAGAGTGTTCTCATATACCTGCTGCTCTTGTCCTTAACAGTGGCACAGGTTACAGGTTTGGGAGGTGCTGCCGAAAAAGCCTTGGCGAGTTGCTGAAGTGTAGCTTGTAGATGGTACACACTGCAGCCACGGTGTGCCGGTGGTGGAGGGAGTGAATGTTTAAGGTGGTGGATGGAGTGCCAATCAATTAGACTGTTTAGCCCTGGATAGTGTTGAGCTTCTTCAGTGTTGTTGGAACTACACTCATTCAATCAAGTAGAGAGTATTCCATCATACTCCTGACATGTCTTATAGGTGGTAGAGAGGCTTTTGCGAATCAGGAGCAGTTTTGCACTTGTTATTTTTTTAAATTGTTCTAAAGATATGGGTAATGCTAACAAAGCTGAATATATTGCCCATTCTTTGTTGCCCTGAAAAGATGCTAATGGGCTTTCTCCTTGAATTGCTGCAATCCTTGTAGTGATGGTACTCCAACAATAGTGTTAGATAGGGAATCTAGACGACAACTGGAAGATTATCAATTTCTAGAGGATTATCTGCACAGAAGGAATTTATTTGACCCATCGTTCCTGTCCTGAAGCTAACTCCATGTGCAAAGACTAATCCAATTTTCTTTGCCTTTATTCTAATTCTCTCTCTTCCATTTTGTAATTGCCCCAGCTTCTATAAATGCTGTTGAAATGTTCTATGGGCTCAAAATTGGTCAGGAGTTGCTCCGTTTTCTTTGGAGCAACTTGATTTTTCTGGAGTATCTTAAAAATCCCCATTTTGCACATTCAATTTGTAAGGTGAGTTAGTTAGGATTTTCTTAGTTTACTTTGGCCACTTTGGACAGCTAATAGTTACTCAAAACTAACTTAGGCCAGCGTATGTGGCCATTTGTGGCCGCACAGAAAACCCTTGCAGAAAATTAAGAAATCAGCGCAGGTAGGTACATCGGAAGCCAGCAGAACTTAATGACTTGACTAAAGAATATGAATAGGATCAAATAGCTATACAGGACATCATATGACAAACTTCGCAAAGTTAATTTACTATACAACAGAAGTATTCATGGAAGATTAAACTACAAAAATAAAAGAAGTACAAGATAGTTGAATTAAATTGCCCTGATCTCACAACTAATTAAAAATAATTAAAGAAAGTGATTCGGCATAACAACGATCCCACAGCAAATCCCTCGGGACTTCAGCCCTTACCGTGTACAGTGTGACTTCTGCCTGTCGAAATCTCGACCTCCGAAAAGAATGACTCCGACACTTACAGCTCCGGTAGAAGTTTCCTTTTTAATTGCGCTCTTTTTTTTTATATAGTCTTATCACATAAGAACCCCTTCCGAATTAAAAACAATAAAAATCTTATCACATAAGAACCTTCGATCGATTAGCGCTTTCTTTTTTCTCTTTTTTTTTAATAGTCTTATCACATAAGAACCCCTTCCGAATTAAAAACAATAAAAATCTTATCACATAAGAACCTGGAACCCTTTTCGATCGACTAGCGCTCCCTTACCTACTGAAACCTTCCCCGGGCTGTCTCGAGATTTTTTCCAGAACCTGTTCTCTTCTGCTGGCGAGCTGAGAAAGAAATGGTTATAAAAAATACCTTTAACTTTTAAATGCCGAGTCTTGTAGATGCAGTACCTCCGCTGTGGACAACAGATTACATATGCGATTCAACAGTGAAGAAACCTCTTGTGAGCAAAAGGCTCACCTTGTTTGGCCACTGAAGCCTTTCACTGGAGAGGCACTATGCCTGTATCCGTTTTACTCACAGAACAGAGAGTATGCATCTCGGTGGAACCTCCAATAACTGTCGAAATCTCGACCTCCGAAAAGAATGACTCCGACACTTACAGCTCCGGTAGAAGTTTCCTTTTTAATTGCGCTCTTTTTTTTTATATAGTCTTATCACATAAGAACCCCTTCCGAATTAAAAACAATAAAAATCTTATCACATAAGAACCTTCGATCGATTAGCGCTTTCTTTTTTCTCTTTTTTTTTAATAGTCTTATCACATAAGAACCCCTTCCGAATTAAAAACAATAAAAATCTTATCACATAAGAACCTGGAACCCTTTTCGATCGACTAGCGCTCCCTTACCTACTGAAACCTTCCCCGGGCTGTCTCGAGATTTTTTCCAGAACCTGTTCTCTTCTGCTGGCGAGCTGAGAAAGAAATGGTTATAAAAAATACCTTTAACTTTTAAATGCCGAGTCTTGTAGATGCAGTACCTCCGCTGTGGACAACAGATTACATATGCGATTCAACAGTGAAGAAACCTCTTGTGAGCAAAAGGCTCACCTTGTTTGGCCACTGAAGCCTTTCACTGGAGAGGCACTATGCCTGTATCCGTTTTACTCACAGAACAGAGAGTATGCATCTCGGTGGAACCTCCAATAACTGTCGAAATCTCGACCTCCGAAAAGAATGACTCCGACACTTACAGCTCCGGTAGAAGTTTCCTTTTTAATTTACTTGCTCGCAAGGGGTAGGTCACACTCAGTCAAGGGCTAAGTGAACACCTCCGAAATGGTTCAGTTTAACAAGATATTTATACAGTAAAACCAAAGTTCTGGCCTCTCCCTGTTTATTAAAAGGCTTCCAAACCCAAGATTTTTCCAATACACCCAAAATGTTGATCAAGGAGATCACCTGAAATATCTCAAAATCCCAATTCAAATATTGTACTGTCACTCTTTATCAAAAAAAAATCCTCTTACTGAGCTAGAAGCTTTTGTACCAAGATTTTACACCAAGGACAATGAGTGTACTCTCCCAGCCTGCACCTCGAGAGACCCACAAAGGCTTTTTAAAAAAAAAAGGCATTACAACTTTTAACCACCGGGACCATGTCTCAACAAACCTATCCTTTGTGCATTTCCTAGCTCCGTAACCTCTCATCCGAATAAATCCACACCTGCGCTTCTAACTTAAAAATGTCTTAAACTTCCCACATACAGGACAATACTATGAAGGGTTAAAAAAACTTCACTTTGTTTGAAAAAGTGGGTGGAGCTAAAACAAACAGGCAACTCCACAACCTTTCCAAACAGGTTTCCAGACACAAGGAAAAAAGACAGAAGCACTCTCATTCAACGACAAGACATTCACAAGTCTCTCTCCATTCAATAAAGCTTTTTCTTTTACTAGCTTCATTTTTTTTTTCATAAGTCACTATCAGGTTCTCTTTTTTTTTTACATTTGATTTACTTCCTCGCAAGGGGTAGGTCACACTCAGTCAAGGGCTAAGTGAACACCTCCGAAATGGTTCATATTTAACAAGATATTTATACAGTAAAACCAAAGTTCTGCCTCTCCCTGTGTATTGCTCTGTCTCACAGTCAGTGAATACAGATAAAGAGTTAATTACTATATCCTGGTCCTGACATGGTATCCAGATATTTCCTTTTGTCAGGGTAAAAAAAGGAAGCCAAACGGCCATTACTCCATGAGTCATAGGTAATGGGCTATCACCTGTCTTGTATTGTGTCAGGATTGTTTCAATTTCCTGGTCAGTTTATCTGTTTGCATCAAATGGATGAGGTCTCGGAAAGAGATAATGGCTAGAAGATAAGGGTGGGGTGACATGGAACTCCTGTAGTGTAGACAATAGGAGAGCACCATCGGGGGTTACTTGTCTCAGCATGACTTGTCTCCTAGCTGTCTGATGGCCATCAGCCATCTAACAGCAGGTTTAGCTGTTTATGCAAGCTGACTGCTAAAATGCAGAAAGTTCTGGAAGGGCCAGGACTCCATTTTAATCAAAAGGCACACAAATACCGTATGGTATCAGCTTAGATAAAAATACTTTCCACATGCCCCAGTACTATAATTCTGCAAAAAGTCCCAAATGGAGAGGATATGACGGTTTCTGGGTGGCAGCACATCATTGCTTGTGCCAACAAATCATTACTTGCCACAAATCTGAGCAAACATTAATATAATGAGCAGCAAACAGCAATGCTATTCAAACAAAGCTCAAGAGATAAAATGCTGAACTGGAGCTTTCAAGCTGGCTTCAAAGTGGAGAGCTGCATAGTGCCAGTCATACTTGGAATCGCATTTTAAAATAACCAAACACCAGCTAACTGCTTCCCGCATTCTGTAATAATTATGGAGTTATGTAATTAATTATAAACGTACTACAACACGCCATTGCAGCCACACGATCTCAATGAGGCATTTTCTCCTGCAGCGGGCCGGCCTGTGCGGTAGGCCACTTGGCCTGGGATAGGTGCGGGACACATCGGGTCCCACGCTGCAGCACGCACACTGAGAGGCTGGGGGCAGGAGCTACTGCGCTTTCTCTATTCCAATGAATACAAATCTTCATTCATCATTGGTATCCCCCATATCACATGGTTTATTACTGACTATCTTGTATTTATGACCCGTATGGTTTTCCATGGTTGCAATATCCTTTTTAATAAATGGGGTGCCCAGTTTGCACACAGTAAAATAAATAAAGAATTTTCATTTCAAAAGCATATTACACAACCTCAGGACGTCCCAAACTGCTTGACGACCAATTAGCTACTTTTTTGAAGTGTAGTCACTGTTGTAATGTAGGAAACACTGCAGTCAATTTGCGCACAGCAAGGTCCCACAAACAGCGATGTGATAATGACCAGATAATCTTTTTTCGTAATGTTGATTAAGGGATAAATATTGGCCATGACACTGGGGAGGACTCCCCTGCTCTTTGAAATGGTGCCATGGGATCTTTTACGTCCACCTGTACCCCAAGTGTGGTCTAATTATCAGATCCATAGAATTAATTGGAATCTCACTGCAGTGACAACTCTAAAAATGGCTGCCATGAACAGCAAAATCATGAAATGCTGGCCAGCAATTTTGAGATTTTGTATAACTGCGCACAGTACTGGTCTCCACATTACAAAAAAGGCACTGGAGAAAGTGCAGATGATATTTACAACAATTATTCAAGAACTGAAGGTATAACTATCAGGAAACTGAACAGGCTGGGGCTGTTTTCTCTAGAAAAGGGAAGGCTAAGGGGTGACCTAAAGAGGTCTTAAAACTATGAAGGGGTTTGATAAGGTAGACATAGAGAAAATGTTTCCGCTTGAGAGAATCCAAAACTAGGGTTCATAAATACATGATACACACAAAAACACAAGAAATAGGAACAGGAGTAGGCCATACGGCCCCTCGAGCCTGCTAACGATAGTCAGTAATAAATCCAGTAAGGAATTCAGGAGAAACTTCTTTACCCAGAAAGTGGAACTTGCCACCACAAGGAGTGGTTGGGGTGAATAGCATCGATGGATTTAAGGGGAAGCTAGCTTAGCACATAAGAGAGAAAGGAATAGAAGGTTATGCTGATGAAGTTAGATAAGTAGGGTGGGGGAGTGTCGTATGGACCATATACGCCTACACAGACCTGTTGGGCCAAATGAACCTGTTTCTGTGCTGTAAATTCTATGTAATAACATGTAGCACATTAGACTGTTTTGTTAACTTTATGGCAGAAAAATATCAGGTGACTCTCAAGTGGCCAAAGGAGTGAAAATTAATTAAAAGTAATAATAGTTACAGCAATCAGAAAACAATGAGTAAAGAAAGCAGAGAGAGACATGAGGGGAAAAAAGAGGCAAGTGGAGGAAACTGATCTGAATTAAGAAACAAAAGAGATAAAACAAAGGAAAGGAAAGCGACTATCAGGTAACAGTATAACAGAGAGCAAATAATATACAAAAGTGAAATACTGCGGATGCTGGAAATCTGAAATGAAAACAGAAAATGCTAGAAATACTCAGCAGGTCATGCAGCATCTGTGGGGAGAGAAACAAAGTTAACGTTTCAGGTCTTTGCCCTTTCATCAGAAATAGAAAATGTTAGAGATGTACAGGTGCAGTGCCTAAAATCCGTAACCTCGGGACCGAGGCCATTCTGGATTCTGGGCTTTTCCGGACTTTCGTTTTGTTTCTGACATCACGAATCCGGAAACACCCGAGCCCAGCTTCGGTTTGAGTATTTCCGGATTTCGGAATGTCAGAAAGGGGAGGGGCGGGAGGGATTCCCACCGAGGAGCTGTTCGGGCCATCCAGCCCCGCCGAGGAGGTGTTCGGGTGCGACCCGCCAAGCAGGTTGTCGGTCCGGCCCCGATGAGGATGTTGTCGGGCGGGCCAGAACGGCGAGGATGTTGTTGGGTGGGCCCCGCCAAGGAGGTCGTCGGGCGGGCCGGCGAAGAGGCCAAGGGCAGCGGCGGCGAGGCGAGCGGGGTGAGGCCCGAGGTCGGGCAGCAGCGGGGCCCCAAGGTTATCAGGGTCGTCGGGTCCAGATTCCGGAACATTTACGGATTCCGCACGACCCTGCCACCGATCGTCCTGGATTCCGGAACATTCCGGATTCTGGAACTCCGGATTCTCGACGTGGCACCTGTAACAGGTTTTAAGCAAATGCAGAGGCAGGTAGAGATGGGGGAGGAGAGGAAAGATCAAAAGGGAAGATCTGATGGGTGGAGGCAGGAGTGATTGAATGACAAAAGGGATGATGGTGCAAGGCAAAAGGGTGGTAATGGGACAAGTAAGGGAACAAAAGGTGGTCGAGAGGTGTAAATGGCAAAAGCAGAATCATTACCATCACCTGCTGTCTGAAAAAATAGGAGCAGAGGTTGTGATCTGAAATTGTTGAACTCAAAGTCAAGTCTGGAAGGTTGAAAAGTGGCTAACTGAAAGGTGAGGTGCAGTTCCTTGAGCTTCCGTTGAGCTTCATTAGAACAGTGTAGGAGGCCGAGGACGGAGATGTTGGAGTGGGAGTGGGGCAGAGAATTAAATAGCAAGCGATCAGATGCTCAGGGTCATGCTTGCGAACTGATAGATAGATTTTTAACCAATAAGGGAATTAAGGGTTATGGGGAGCGGGCGGGTAAGTGGAGCTGAGTCCACGGCCAGATCAGCCATGATCTTGTTGAATGGCGGAGCAGGCTCGAGGGGCTAGATGGCCTACTCCTGTTCCTAATTCTTATGTTCTTATGTTCTTATGAACAGAGGTGTTGAGCAAAGCAATCACCCAATCTGCGTTTGGTCTCGCCAATGTCGAGGAGAGCACATTGTGAGCACCGAATGCAGTATTCTGAATTGAAAGAAGTACAAGTAAATCGCTGTTCCGCCTGGAAGGAGTGTTTGGGGCCCTGGATGGTGGGAAGGGCAGGTGTTGCATCGAAAATGATACTAATAAATTACTAATTTGGATCATTACTTTTACTCTTCACTAAAAAATATAGTACAACAAGGGAAATACACAAACAAGCAAATGTTTCCATACTCTACTGTGTATACAGGACAACATAAAATAAAAACATACAAAGAAGAAAACTACAAAAGAAAATGCAGAACATACAGGAAAATCATGATCATGATAATGAACAATGTCATTATTTTAATAGCTTAACTGCAAGTCTTCTGTACTTGTGTATACTTTGCAACAATCAACTTTATGTATGCAACTGATGTTAAATAAGGGCCACCAATTAGTGTTGACCTTCTCACATAAAACATATTGGAAAACTGCAAATGTAATGCCCCTATTTAAAAAAGGAGGCAGACAAAAAGCAGGAAACTATAGACTAGTTAGCCTAACATCTGTGACTGGGAAAATGGTAGTGTCCATTATTAAAGAAGCAGCAACAGGACATTTGGAAAAGCAAGATTTGGTCAGGCAAAGTCAGTATGGATTTATGAAGGGGAAGTCATGTTTGACAAATTTGCTGGAATTCTTTGAGGATGTAATGAACAAGGTGTGTTATATATGCAGACTATAGATATACTCTCTGTGTAGTCACTGTATAGTTGCATAAGATGGAGACTTGTTTACCTGATGTACTATCAATAAGGTTTACACTGTGTATATACCATGCTGGCACTACTAGAGGGTGCAACTGGTGGAGACCGGGGTTTCCTGCCCTGGTGGCAGGGGCTGTATAAAAGGATAGCCACCATGTGGCTGCCTCACTCTGGAGTTATGAATAAAGGACCAAGGTCACTACAGTTTGAGTAAAACACATTGCCTCGTGGAGTCATTCATAAGTACATTATAGACATAATAGGGTGGATAAAGGGAAACTAATGGATGTGGTATATTTAGATTTCTAGAAGGCATTTGACAAGGTGCCACACAAAAGGTTACTGCACAAGATAAAAGTTCATGGGGTTGAGAGTAATATATTAGCATGGATAGAGGATTGGCTGACAAACAGAAAACAGAGAGTAGGGATAAATGATTCATTCTCTGGTTGGCGATCAGTAACGAGTGGGGTGCTGCAGGGATCAGTGCTGGGACCTCAACTATTTACAATCTATATTAACGACTTGGAAGAGGGAACTGAGTGTAACGTAGCCAAGTTTGCTGATGATACAAAGATGGGAGGAGGGGCAATGTGTGAGGACATAGAGGCTGCAGGAGGACATAGACAGGCTGTGAGTGGGCAAGAATTTGGCAGATGGAGTATAATGTTGGAAAATGTGAGGTCATGCACTTTGGCAGAAAAAATCAAAGAGCAAGTTATTATTTAAATGGAGAAAAATTGCAAGTGCTGCAGTACAGCGGGACATGGGGGTCCTGGTGCATGAAACACAAAAGCTTAGTATGCAGGATAGTATGTAGGTACAGCAAGTGATCAGGAAGGCCAATGGAATCTTGGCCTTTATTGCAAAGGGGATGGAGTATAAAAGCAGGAAAGTCTTGTTACAGCTGTACAGGATATTGGTGAGGTCACACTGGAATACTGCGTGCAGTTTTGGTTTCCATATTTACGAAAGGATACTTGCTTTGGAGGCAGTTCAGAGGAGGTTCACTAGGTTGATTCCGGAGATGAGGAGGTTGACTTATGAGGAAAGGTTGAGTAGGTTGGGCCTCTACTCATTGGAATTCAGAAGAATGAGAGGTAATCTTATAGAAACGTATAAGATTATGAGGGGGCTTGACAAGGTGGATGCAGAGAGGATGTTTCCACTGGTGGGGGAGACTAGAACTAGGGGGCATAATCTTAAAATAAGGGGCCGCCCATTTAGAACTGAGATGAGGAGAAATTTCTTCTCTCAGAAGGTTGTAAATATGTGGAATTCGCTGCCTCAGAGAGCTGTGGAAGCTGGGACATTAAATAAATTTAAGACCGAAATAGATATTTTCTTGAGCGATGGGGGGATGAGGGGTTATGGGGAGTGGGCAGGAAAGCAGAGCTGAGTCCATTATCAGATCAGCCATGATCTTATTGAATGGCGGAGCAGGCTCGAGGGGCCTTATGGTCTACTCCTGCTCTTATTTCTTTGTTCTTATGTTCTTATATTCTGCACAAGACATAGCCACTTCTTACATCTAGTTCTTGTCTGCAGGTGTCAGCTGTGGCTCCGTAATGCACTCTCATCTCTGAGTCCTCTCTCCTCCCACTCCAGAGACTTGAGCACAAAGTCCAGGCTGACACTCCAGAGATGCTATCTTTCAGATGAGACTTTAAACCGAGGTCCTGTGTGCCCTCTCAGGTGGATGTCAAAGATACCTTGGCATGATTTGAAGGGGAGCAGGTGAGTTTTGACCAGTGTCCTGGATGATTTCATCCCTTAACCAACATCACTAAAACAGATTATCCAATCATCTATCACATTGCTGTTTGCGGGCCCTTGGGCAAATTGGCTCACACATTTCCTACATTAACACAGTGACTACACTTCAAGAGTACTTCAGTAAAGGGCTTTGGAACGTCCTGAGGTTCTGAAAAGTGTGATATAATGCAGGTCTGTCTTCCTTCCTTCTTAACTTTCCAATTACATTTAAATTTTACATTGACTCACCAGCTTGTCCTGTTCCCAGCACAAAGGCAAACACCAGCAGGACTAACCACGTGATCATTGCCTGTTTTAAAAAAAAAGAATGCATATCACATTCTCCATTTGATTCTGAATAGTAAATTTGAAGTGCACTTGTTCATTAACATGGTCAAACTTGCAGTTTATTCCATTCTGTTCACTAAAGCACATGCCACACTTCAGCTTCAGCCATGGGCCCCATGAACCATAATGCTGACGAGCAAAATTACCATAATCTTCGGAGATGGTCTCATCTTGTAATTTAGGAAGGGAAGCTATTTTCCAATAACTCTTGTTATTCCTGAAACATGTTTATCTATGGTCACATAGACAACATGATGCACAAGGTTTCTGGTTTGCTGCAACCTGCGTCAAGCAGCTAAAGGATTAGAGTAGAAGAGTAAAGATTTTCAGTACAATTATATCGGGCCTTGCTGAGACCACACCCAACTACAATGGAACTGAACAACAGGTGCAGCGCACGACGGGCGGCCGATCCAATACTGTCCATTGTGCGCCACCGCCGAGACGGATTTCTAGTCCTAAACCTATATTCACTAGAATTTAGAAAATTGTGAGGTGATCTCATTAAAACATTGAAAATTCTTACACGGCTTGACAGGGTAGATACATGGGAGGATGTCTCCCCTGGCTAAGAAGTCGAGAACCAGGGGTTACAGTCTCAAAATAAGGCATCGGCCATTTAGGGCTGAAATGAGGAGAAATTTGTTCACTCAGAGGGTTGTGAATCTTTGGAATTCCTATCCCTGAGGGCTGTGGATGCTCAGTCATTGAGTATATTGTTGTTGGAGAGGGTTTAAACTAGCTTGGTAGGGGGATGGGAACCTGAAAATAGATTCAGTAGGGAGGGGAGTAAAGCTGGAATTAGATAGAAAAAAGAAAGAAAGTGAGTTTGAAGGGGAGAGGAAACAATCAGGAAAAAAGGGTAAAAAAATAAATTTAAAGGCACTTTGGGCTAGACTTTCCACTTCACATCGCTGGGCTAGTGCCCATATATCGCCCAAAACGGCCTGCTATCACCCATTTTGACTAAAAAGTGGAAAATTGGGCTGGAATATCGCCGGAAAATTCTCCCCCAACTTTCGGCACATCGCCGGGCTGATCGCTCGCTGAGAACATCGCTGGAGAACAGTTGCTATTGCTCGGCACTACGGAGGCCATTTTGAACATCACAGGAAGAGAGAGGGCCTCTTAAACAGGGGCTTAGACAGTTTATGAATTATTTAAGGGCACTTTAAAGATAGATACACTCACAATTAGACGTTTTATTATATTTATATTAATAAGTGACATTTCATCCTTACCTGGTCTGGCATGGCCATTGTTTTGCATTCATGTTTTACTAAAACTTATATTATTATAAGACACTGAACAACAATTGTAAAGTGAAACAAAATTGTTTTAATAAAATAAGAGTTCTTGAACGTTATTTTTAAATAACACACACAAAAACACCCTTCCACCCCACCAACCACCGCCCAACAGTGAAACAACAATAAAAACACCAACAATAAACAATGTGAACAATATGTACAATATAAACAACAGTGCAATCCTCTCCCTACCTGCGGCCACGTTTCACTCCAGATCCTAGACCCAACCGTCTCCTTACCTCACCCACCCGTTTTGGTCCCCAGGTACTGCTACGAAGCTGGCGTGCAGTGGGCAACGGCAAGACTTCCTGCCGTGGTGGGGGATTTTGGTGGCACGATCGCCTGTTGGGGGGCTATTGGAGGGGAAGACAAAACAGGGGGATCACCTTCCGAGTCAGGAGGTGGTGCATCCTCCGGACCCGCCTGTGTGCCGGTGCTTGTGGTGCAGCGCTGTGTGCCACCAAGAATGCCTGCCGCAATGCATGGGAGGAGGCGGTGTTTTCACGCATCTCGTGGATCATCTGCTGCGTCGCCTCCGCTTGGCGAGCAGACACCCGGGAGAATTCCTCCGTGAACCTCACAAACACCTGGAGCTGCTCGCGATTGATCACGACAGACTCCTCGCACAGTTGTACCAGGCTGTCTATGCGATCATCCAGGGTAGGCCTTTGCTCAAGCCGCTGACCCGACCTCCGTGGGGTCTGCGACAGCACCAATGTGCGCCTAGGTGTCACCAACTGCATACCACGTGTTGCCGGTACCTCCTCAGTGGAAATCAACATCGTGGCCACAGGTTCAACAGACAGAGGCAAGAGGCATCCTCCTCTGTCTCCAAGTATTCCTCCTTCTCGGGCTCGGTGGTCTCCTCTTCACCACCTGTGGTGAATGACACATGCAGTGGGGCAGGTCCATGTGAGGGTGTGTCCTCCATTGGCGCCTCTGCAAAACACAACTGAGCTTATTAGAACAGAAGGGAATGGAGTGCCGCGCTGGCATACGTAGGAGGAACAGCACTGTTCCAATAAATGTGAGCGAGAGACGTTACATATTATTGCATCATATGGTCGTACATCTATGTGGATTCACTGTGCCGGAGAGCTGTGGAGGCTGGATCAGTCACAGATAGACCAAATGATAAAGGAGCGAGGATTTATGGGGTGCGGACAGAGAAGTGGGCAGATAGCCAGATGGCCTGCTCTTATGTTCTTATGTTGTCAACCTGAGAGTAGCAGAGAGTCACACAGAGGCTGCATGCATAACATGACATCACTCGTCTAGTCTTTTATAATGAAATGATGTTACATTACATTAACACTGCTTGACACATTACTTACGTGATGCATGGGAGGATCCAGCAACACCACGGGTGGTGACCACGCGACTGTAGGCCCCCACTAGCGCTATAGCACGTTCCTCAATGGCAGTGAGTGTCTGTATTAGAGCAGGGCCTCCCCCGGTGCACCTCTAATGCGCCCGATTATGAGATATCTTCCTCTGCAAACGTGAAAAGAGCATAGCATAAGCTACTTGACTAGGTTATATCATTTATAGACAACAGTCTCCAATGTTTGTGTCCACAATTGATGCACGGTTATAACAAAGATCGGTGTGTTTAGTAGCTAATGCTTGACACAAACATCTCTCTCGAATACAATCTACATTGAACTCGGCAATGACAGTAGCTAATGTCCAAAATTGTCCCAGGCCAGACAGTGAGCAAAGGCAGCTCTCCCCCAGTCCATGCTGGGTCCCTGTGTAAGTGACAGCAGCCTGAAAGACTTAAAAAGGGCACAGGTTCATAGCCATGTGCAGTTCTTAGCGGGGATGATATATCTTATGTCAGTGTCCTCGACCAGGCTAACATCGCCAGTATTGAAGCACTGACCACACTCGATCAGCTTCGCTGGGCAGGCCACATAGTACCTATGCCAGATACGAGACTCCCGAAGCAAATGCTTTATGTGGAGCTCCTTCATGGTAAACGAGCCGAAGGAAGACAGCGGAAACGTTATAAGGACACCCTCAAAGCCTCCCTGGTAAAGTGCGACATCACCACTGACACCTGGGAGACCCTGGCCGCAGACCGCCCGAGGTGGAGAAAGTCCATCCGGGAGGGCGTTGAGCTCTTTGAGTCCCGACGCAAGGAGCATGAAGAGGCCAGGCGCAGGCAGCGGAAGGTGCGTGTGGCAAACCAGCCGTACCGACCCCTTCCCCTGACGAATGTCTGTCCCACCTGTAACAGGGTCTGTGGCTCTCGTATCGGACTGTTCAGCCATCAAAGAACTCACTTTGGAAGTGGAAGCAAGTCTGCCTCGATTCCGAGGGACATGCCTATGACATATCTTATATATGTTAAAATAACAAGCTTACATTCAATCTAGGAGATTGACTATTATAATTAAAATTATATTTAGAATTTGCATCAATACAGTATAAAATCATACTTACTCTTGCTGAAACCACAAGGCTTGCGGCCCTGGTCGGATCCCCTGACTTCGTGGGACACAGATGAGATGACAGCGGTGATATCGCTCCATATTTGACGGTACGCCCATGGTGCTAGTTTCCCACCATGTTCCCCCCCTGGTCAATTGGGCCCACCGGGAATGGACAGCCACGACGAGGGTCTTGTTGACCTCTTCCTCCCCGTCTCCACATCTCTAACACTTTCATCACTCTCACACATATTCTTTACCCCTCTTTCTATCTCTCTCTTTTCTCTCTCCTCTCTGTCTCTCCCTCCCTCGCTCGATCTCTCCCACTTCTGCGCATGTGTGGATGATCCCTGACCTCCTGAAACGCGGGAAAACATGTCAACCAAAAGAAAACACATGCGCAGAAGCCCATTGCTAGGGAAGCTTTTGTCTTCAGCATTGCTGCACTATCGCTGGGCAATGTCACATCGCTGAGCTCTTGCTTCAACCATTTCACAAATTCCGGGCTATCGCCGAGCCGAAAGTCGCGATCCAAAAAATAGACAATGGTCCAGCGATCATGAAGGCTGAAACACCGCTAATGCTGGAACATTGCCCATTTTTTGGGCGCTAGCGAGCAAAGTGGAAAGTCTAGCCCTTTGTCTAAATGCACGCAGCATTTGTAACAAAATAGATGAGTTGACGGCACAAATAGATACAAATGGGTATGATCCGATAGCCAGCACAGAGATGTGGTTACAAGATGACCAGGACTGGGAATTAAACATTCAGGGGTATTTGACAATACGGAAGGACAGACAGAAAGGAAAAGGAGGTGGGGTAGCTCTATTGATAAAGGATGGAATCACTGCAATAGTGAGAAACGATATTGGCTCAAATGATCAGGATATTGAAACTGTTTGGGTGGAGATAAGGAATAATAAGGGGAAAAAGTCACTGGTGGGCATAGTCTATAGGCTCCCTAACAGTAGCAACTCTGTTGGTTGGAGCAAAACCAGGAAATAATGGGGGCTTGTAAAAAGGGAACAGCAATAATCATGGGTGATTTTAACCTCCATATAGATTGGACAAATCAAATTGGTCAGGATAGCCTTCAGGAAGAGTTCATAGAGTGCATACGGGGCGGGTTCCTTGAGCAGTATGTAAAGGAACCAACCAGGGGGCAGGCTATCTTGGATCTGATCATGTGAAATGAGACAGGATTAATAAACAATTTCTGAGTAAAGGTTTCCCTTGGAATGAGTGATCATAGCATGATTGAATTTCAAGTTCAGATGGAGGGTAAGAAAGTTGGATCTCAAACCAGCGTACTAAGTTTAAATAAAGGAGACTATAAAGGTATGAGGGCAGAGTTGGCTAAAGTGGACTGGGAAAATAGATTGAAGTGTAGGACGGTTGATGAACAGTGGTGTACATTGAAGGAGATATTTCATAACTCTCAATAAAAATATATTCCAGTGAAGAGGAAAGGGTGTAAAAGAAAAGATAGTCATCCGTGGCTAATTAAAGAAATAAAGGACGGTATCCAATTAAAAACAAGGGCATACAAAGTGGCCAAAACTAGTAGGAGGATAGAAGATTGGGAAGCTTTTAAAAGCTAGCTAAGAATGACTCAAAAAACGATTAAGAAAAGGAAGATAGACTATGAAAGAAAACTAGCACGAAATATAAAAACAGAGAGTAAGAGTTTCTATAGTTATATAAAAAGGAAAAGAGTGAGTAAATGTTGGTCCCTTAGAGGATGAGACCGGGGAATTAGTAATGGGGAACATGGAAATGGCAGAAATTCTGAACAAATATTTTGTATCAGTCTTTACGGTAGAGGACACTAACAATATCCCAACAGTGGATAGTCAAGGGGCTATAGGGGGAGAGGAACGTAACACAATCACAAAGGAGGTAGTATTCAGTAAGATAATAGGACTAAAGGTGGATAAATTCCCTGGAGCTGATGGCTTGCATCCAAGGCTCTTAAGAGAAGTAACGGCAGGGGTTGTGGATGCATTGGTTGTAATTTACCAAAATTCCCTGGATTCTGGGAAAGTCCCAGCAGATTGGAAAACTGCAAATGGTATGCCCCTATTTAAAAAAGGAGGCAGACAAAAAGCAGGAAACTATAGACCAATTAGCCTAACATCTGTGGTTGGGAAGATGTTGGAGTCCATTATTAAAGAAGCAATAGCAGGGCATTTGGAAAAGCATAATTCGGTCAGGCAGAGTCAGCATGGATTTATGAAGGGGAAGTCATGTTTGACAAATTTGCTGGAATTCTTTGCGGAAGTAACGAACAGGGTGGATAAAGAGGAACCAATGGATGTGATGTATTTGGACTTACAGAAGGCATTTGACAAGGTGCCACATAAAAGGTTACTGCACAAGATAAAGGTTCAGGGGGTTTGGGGTAATATATTAGCATGGATAGAGGATTGGCTAACTAACAGAAAACAGAGAGCCAGGATAAATGGTTCCTTTTCGGGTTGGTAATCAATAACTAGTGGGGTGCCGCAGGGATCAGTGCTGGGACCCCAACTATTTACAATCTATATTAATGACTTGGAAGAAAGGACCAAGTGTAACGTAGCCAAGTTTGCTGACGATACAAAGATGGGAAGAAAAGCAATGTGTGAGGAGGACACCTGCAAAAGGACACAGACAGGCTAAGCGAGTGGACAAAAATTTGGCAGATGGAGTATAATGTTGGAAAGTGTGAGGTCATGCACTTTGGCAGAAAAAAAATCAAAGAGCAAGTTATTATTTAAATGGAGAAAAATTGCAAAGTACTGCAGTACAGTGGGACCTGGGGGTACTTGTGCATGAAACACAAAAGGTTAGTATGCAGGTACAGCAAGTAATCAGGAAGGCCAATGGAATCTTAGCCTTTATTGCAAAGGGGATGGAGTATAAAAGCAGGGAAGTCTTGTTACAGCTGCACAGGGTATTGGTGAGGCCACACCTGGAATACTGCGTGCAGTTTTGGTTTCCATATTTACGAAAGGATATACTTGTTTTGGAGGCAGTTCAGGGAAGGTTCACTCGGTTGATTCCGGAGATGAGGGGGTTGACTTGTAAGGAAAGGGTGAGTAGGTTGGGCCTCTTCTCATTGGAATTCAGAAGAATGAGAGGTGATCTTATCGAAACATGTAAGATTATGAGGGGGCTTGACAAGGTGGATGCAGAGATGATGTTTCCACTGATAGGGGAGACTAGAACTAGGGGGCATAATCTTAGAATAAGGGGCTGCCCATTTAAAACAGAGATGAGGGGGAATTTCTTCTCTCGGGGTGTTGTAAATCAGTGGAATTCGCTGCGTCAGAGAACAGTGGAAGCTGGGACATTGAATAAATTTAAGACAGAGATAGACAGTTTCTTAACCGATAAGGGATTAAGGAGTTATGTGGAGCGGGCAGGGAAGTGGACCCGAGTCCATAATCGGATTAGCCATGATCATATTAAATGGCGAAGCTGGCTCGAGGGGTCGTATGCCTACTCCTGCTCCTATTTGTTATGTTCTTATTTTCTTATATTCAAGACAGAGATCGATAGGGGCCGAATGGCGTACTCCTGCTCCTAGTTCTTATGTTTTTATGTTGTCCACTGCCTGAAATAAATCTGGTAATCGTGGTGTGTGAGTCAACATTCGTGTGTCCTTTAGATGGACACACACAGCATTTCCTTTGGTATTACAATTCCTCTTTGAGAACTTGGCACAATTGCAGCACTATTTGTCTACCGAACTTATGGCTTCTGATGATGTTGTTGCCTTTCTCTTTGAAAGGTATCCTGAAATAAAACACTGAGTAGCTCCTCAAACCCACCTGTTGCAAAATCTTTCCAAACCTCTCCTGGGCTCTACTGAAATTAATTTGAATAAAACTCTCCTTTTTGAAAAAAAAGACAGAATATTGTACATGTTGTTGTCCATTTCAAGGACTCACACAGCTCCTACAGAAAGAAACTTTTCCAGTGCTCAGGAATGAATTCTTCCTATTGCAGGATTTAGAAGGAATTTGAATAGATAATTGAAAATATTGTCAAATACAGATAGTTTGGGCTAGAAATTCAATTAATTTATGCCTTTTGTTAATGTTGGGGTTTATATGGAGTGGGTGGGGTTGTCTGTTCCACCCACACGATGCACTCAATATTCATGGCTGGGCCTCATCAGCAATGGCTCGGATTTTGCGGTCATGATGACGGAGAACTGGCAGGGTTCGCCAGCATTTTGCCTTTGAAACTGACCGCAACGTCAGGATTTAGCGCATGCGCAGCCTAACGCGGAAATCCTGAAGTTGCGGTCAGTCATTCACTGCTCCTCCACAGGCTGCCTAGTAGAAGCAAGAGACTAGGTAAGAAAGGCACTTACGATAGGCACTAGCAGACTAGACATTTATATAAGGCAGTAAATTTATCATCATTTTTAAAATGTGTGTGTGCAGAAACCGTTCCTTTGTAGCTGGTGACCCTGCAATATTTAGCTGACATGAATATTAATTTTGGTCTTGAGGTAGCTGCAATTTATTTGAGGGTGGATGGACTGGAAAAGATGTTGGTCATGACTGTTAATGCAAGGGAGCAGGATATGTTCAGCCAAAGCGCTCTTCAATGAGCCGCTGCAGAAGAGCTCTGACTGTCGACAACTGTTGGGAGCCCTCCCATTTTGTCGCCATTTTCTATCACATCAGTTTTCTCTCATTGGGCCCAAGTTTCCACACGATAAAAAATGGGCGCCCCTCCGAGCTGGGCGCCCGTTTTTCGCGCCTAAAACGGCGCCTAAAAAAAACCTCGCAATTCTGGAGCGTTCTGCAGCTCCTTGTCTGCCTGGCGCGGCGCCCAGGGGGGCGGAGCCTACACTCGCGCCGATTTTGTAAGTGGGAGAGGGCGGGTACTATTTAAATTCGTTTTCTTTCCTGCCGGCAATGCTGCGCGTGCGCGTTGCAGCGTTCGCGCATGCTCAGTGTGAAAGAAACATTGGCACTCGGCCATTTTTGTAGTTCTTTGTAGCTGTTTAATTTTTGAACATTTTTTAAATAAAAGCACATTGCCATCAGCACATCAGCACTTGCAGCCTTCTCACTGTCTCCTTCCCCCCTCCCCCGCAGGAACGAAGCGGCTGTTTAATTCCCCCCCCCCTCCACAGGAACGAAGCGACTGTTTAATTCCCCCCCCCCTCCACAGGAACAAAGCGGCTGTTTAATTCCCCCCCCCTCCACAGGAACAAAGCGGCTGTTTAATTCCCCCCCCCCCCCCCTCCACAGGAACAAAGCGGCTGTTTAATTCCCCCCCCCTCCACAGGAACAAAGCGGCTGTTTAATTCCCCCCCCCTCCACAGGAACAAAGCGGCTGTTTAATTCCCCCCCCCCCCTCCACAGGAACAAAGCGACTGTTTAATTCCCCCCCCCCCTCCACAGGAACAAAGCGGCTGTTTAATTCCCCCCCCTCCCCCGCGGGAACGAAGCGACTGTTTAATTCCCCCCCCCTCCACAGGAACAAAGCGACTGTTTAATTCCCCCCCCCTCCACAGGAACAAAGCGGCTGTTTAATTCCCCCCCCCCTCCACAGGAACAAAGCGACTGTTTAATTCCCCCCCCCCCTCCACAGGAACAAAGCGACTGTTTAATTCCCCCCCCCTCCACAGGAACAAAGCGGCTGTTTAATTCCCCCCCCCCTCCACAGGAACAAAGCGGCTGTTTAATTCCCCCCCCCTCCACAGGAACAAAGCGACTGTTTAATTCCCCCCCCCTCCACAGGAACAAAGCGGATGTTTAATTCCCCCCCCTCCACAGGAACAAAGCAGCTGTTTAATTCCCCCCCCCCTCCACAGGAACAAAGCGGCTGTTTAATTCCCCCCCCCCTCCACAGGAACAAAGCGGCTGTTTAATTCCCCCCCCCTCCACAGGAACAAAGCGGCTGTTTAATTCCCCCCCCCCCCCCCACAGGAACGAAGCGGCTGTTTAATTCCCCCCCCCCCACAGGAACGAAGCGGCTGTTTAATTCCCCCCCCCTCCACAGGAACGAAGCGGCTGTTTAATTCCCCCCCCCCCCCCCACAGGAACGAAGCGGCTGTTTAATTCCCCCCCCCCCACAGGAACAAAGCGGCTGTTTAATTCCCCCCCCCCCCCCCACAGGAACGAAGCGGCTGTTTAATTCCCCCCCCCCCACAGGAACGAAGCGGCTGTTTAATTCCCCCCCCCCTCCACAGGAACGAAGCGACTGTTTAATTCCCCCCCCCCCCCCCTCCACAGGAACAAAGTGACTGTTTAATTCCCCCCCCCCTCCACAGGAACAAAGCGGCTGTTTAATTCCCCCCCCCCTCCACAGGAACAAAGCGGCTGTTTAATTCCCCCCCCCCTCCACAGGAACGAAGCGGCTGTTTAATTCCCCCCCCCCCACAGGAACGAAGCGGCTGTTTAATTCCCCCCCCCCTCCACAGGAACGAAGCGACTGTTTAATTCCCCCCCCCCCCCCCTCCACAGGAACAAAGTGACTGTTTAATTCCCCCCCCCCGCGGGAACGAAGCGGCTGTTTAATTCCCCCCCCCCCTCCACAGGAACGAAGCGGCTGTTTAATTCCCCCCCCCCTCCACAGGAACGAAGCGTCTGTTTAATTCCCCCCCCCCCACAGGAACGAAGCGTCTGTTTAATTCCCCCCCCCCCCACAGGAACGAAGCGTCTGTTTAATTCCCCCCCCCCCACAGGAACGAAGCGTCTGTTTAATTCCCCCCCCCCCACAGGAACGAAGCGTCTGTTTAATTCCCCCCCCCCCCACAGGAACGAAGCGTCTGTTTAATTCCCCCCCCCCCACAGGAACGAAGTGTCTGTTTAATTCCCCCCCCCTCCACAGGAACGAAGCGTCTGTTTAATTCCCCCCCCCCCCACAGGAACGAAGCGGCTGTTTAATTCTCCCCCCCCCCCCGCGGGAACGAACGCCTGCAGAATTCTCCGTGCCTGAAGCACTTTCACACAGGTAGGAAGATGGTTTATTTAATCTTTTCTTTGCTTATAAATGTTTATTCAGGTTGGATTTATTTGTATAATATTTGTAGAAGTATAAATAAGGATTTATTGTAGAATTTAATGACTTCCCTTCCCCCCCCCCACCCCCCCCACCTCGTTCTGGACACCTAATTTGTAACCTGCGCCTGATTTTTTAATGTGTAGACAAGGTTTTTTCAGTTCTACAAAAATCTTCACTTGCTCCATTCTACTTTAGTTTGGAGTATGTTTTCACTGTGGAAACTTTCAAATCAGGCGTCAGTGGCCGGACACGCCCCCTTTTGAAGAAAAAATTCTGTTCCAAAGTAGAACTGTTCTACCTGACTAGAACTGCAGAAAAAAAAATGTGGAGAATTGCGATTTCTAAGATAGTCCGTTCTCCACCAGTTGCTCCTAAAAATCAGGCGCAAATCATGTGGAAACTTGGGCCCAAAATGCTGAAGAATCTCATCCAATGGTGGCTTCATGCCTTGTCCCAGTTGCAGAGCAAAGTTATGCAGCATGAAGCATACCACTATCATACAGGATGCTCTTTGTGGCTGTATTGCAAGAAGCCACCAGATCAATCCAGGCAGCAGAATTGTTGCTTGATGACTGCAATGGTCTGCTCATTCACTGGAATTTAGAAGAATGAGAGGGGATCTCATAGAAATCTATAAAATTCTGACAGGATTGGACAGGTTAGATGCAGGAAGAATGTTCCTGATGTTGGGGAAGTCCAGAACCAGGGGTCACAGTCTAAGGATAAGGGGTAAGTCATTTAGGACCGAGATGAGGAGAAACTTCTTCACTCAGGGAATTGTGAACCTCTGGAATTTTCGACCACAGAAAGTTGTTGAGGCCAGTTCATTAGATATATTCAAAAGGGAGTTAGATATGGCTCTTACGGCTAAAGGGATCAAGGGATATGGAGAGAAAGCAGGAATGGGGTACTAAAGTTGCAAAAATGATCAGGCCATGATCACACTGAATAGTGGTGCAAGCTTAAAGGGCCGAATGGCCTACTCCTGCACCTATTTTCTATGTTTCTATGTTTCAATGAGAGCCATGGATTGTAGCGCAGTTCAGGTGTCAAGCATGAGGTCCTGAGAGGAGTCAGGAGCCAAATGAGTCCTTGTCCACAAGCACTCAGCCCCTCACTTGCTGTGAAGGATCATGAGGGCAGGGGATGCAGGACTGCTGCAATATAGCACCATCATGGCAACTGCCAGGAAAGTGGACACAAACCTGAATGATGCTCCTCCTCCTCCTCTTGCCAGAGTGGAATTGACAGTAGGACCCCCATGAAGAAACCAGTGTGCTGCCAGAAGCTCCTTTAGGAGTTTAGTGTGTTCTACAGCCAGTTCAAGCAATTTGAAATCATCTAAGTAGCCAGAAACAACAGTAAAATACAAGCAACGTTTTTCCCAAACCTTTCCAGCTTTTTACCCAAGAGTAGCTGAGGGTTTCTTCAAATATTGCTGGAAATGGCTGCCACCCAACTTGTACCGTCCATGGTTTGTGGGCAGGATGAGGAACCAATGTTGGCAATATTGCAGTCACCAAAATGGCACTGGAGGTTTTGACAATGTATTTTTAAATAAATTGACTTCGTATCAGCTTGTAGTCAAAACTGACTCACACAAGAGTGGACTACACCAGCCTAATCTGCTAATGAGCCTCGCTGAGTTCAAATGAATAAGATTGCCACAACAGCAATGAGTGTGACCAATTGCTAGAATGTCAAATTGTCTTTCACTGCCCTCAGGCCACTGGTTCAGGTTCCCTGTCTGACTTCGGATATAAAAATCCGTTAGCTCTGTTGTCTTGTGAATTTGATCCCTTGAGTGTTGAGTTCATTTCAACAGTACTATTTGCAACATATATTACACCAGTGTGCCCCTGTGGCAGCCAAACTTAGAATCCTGAAATGGGACATTAACATTCAGTAGAAATATAATCATCATCACAGGCAATCCCTCAAAATCGAGGAAGACTTGTTTCCACTCTAAAAGTGAGTACTTAGGTGACTGAACAGTCCAATATGGGAATTAAAGTTTCTGTCACAGGTGGGACAGTCATTGAAAGAAAGGGTGGGTGGGGAGTCTGGTTTGCCGCACGCGCCGTCTGCTGCCTGCACTTGTTTTCTGCATGCTCTCGGCGACAAGACCCGAGGTGCTCAGCATCCTCCTGGATGCTCGACTGCACTTCGGTCGGTCTTTGGCCAGGGACTCCCAGGTGTCGGAACATAATACCCTGCATTCAGGGACCATCTCAACATTCATCTGTTTGCAGTTCTGGTCACCATATTATAAAAAGGATATAGAGGCACTGGAGAGGGTGCAAAGAAGATTTTAACGATGATACCAGAAATGCGAGGGTATACATATCAGGAAAGGATGAACAGGCTGGATCTCTTCTCTTGAAAAAAGGCAGCTGAAGGGTGACCTAAGAGAGGTCTTAAAATGATGAAAGAGTGGATACAGAGAGAATGTTTCCACTCGTGGGGAAGAGCATAACTAGAGGCCATCAATATAAGATAGTCACCAAGAAATCCAATAGGGAATTCAGAAGAAACTTCTTTACCCAAAGAGTGGTGTGAATGTGGAACTGGCTATCACAGGGAGTGGTTGAAGCGAATAGTATTGATGCATTTAAGGGGAGGCCAGACAAGCACATGAGGGAGAAGGGAATAGCAGGTTATGCTGATAGATTTAGATGAGGAAAGATAGGAGGAGGCTTGAGTGGAGTATAAACGCCGGCATGGACTGGTTGGGCCGAACGGCCCATTTATGTCATATATCCTATGATTGTGAACAAACTGCATCCAGAGAAAGCCACATCTGCCCCAAAAAAAACATTTTCTGGATTTACACAAGCAATGTAAATTAGGGCTTGTGCTTTGAGCGGCTGTGATACTTCTCAAGCCCGAGAGAGAGAGAGAGAGAGAGATTTTTTCTTCTTGCTACTTCCTCATGTCAGACTGAGAGGATGTAGCGCAACATTACAAATCCATTGCTGAAATAACTTGGGGAACTTCAGCATTTCCTGGATCGGTGGCTCCTAAAACCCACATCCGAGGTTAATGTTACAGCACCACTACTGAACGTTTCCTGGGCTCTGCTGAAATTAATTTGAATCAAACCTTTTTTTTTAATGGACAAACAATGCAATATTGTATTTGACTGCCTCAGACAATTCCTCCAAAATGGATCTTTGAGTGCTGAGGATTGAATACTTTCTGTTCCAAACTGCAGGATTTTGTGGCACTTTCAAATGTTTGTTGCACAGATCTTTGAGTCAATGGCTTAGAAGCTGAGCATGGCACTGGAAGGCCCACACCCTGCTACATCCACACCAATTGGCTGCAGCCAACATATTTGGTTTCTTGATTTAAAAGTAGGACACAAAAATTGAGCCTAACAGAGGAACATATAGCATGCTGTCAAAAATTCTCATTGAAGCTCTCAAACGTAGACTTGTTTCTTCCTTCATATTTTCTCTACTCTGAGACCAGTGATGTGCTGTGGGAAGGTTCGACAAGCATTGACCAGTAAGTCTCCCCTACTTTACCAAAATGGGTGTTCTTTGTGCAGGAGTGTGAGCGATGAGTGTTAATGGATGTTTTGACTTCGGGAATCAGCACCACTGACCCTTGTCATCACCAACATTCGTACAATTACACTTTCCTGTTTACCAAACAGAAAGGAGGAACAGTTACTCTTGACTGGTTTCACCCGCCTCTAACCAGGAGACACTAAAGACAAAGCTAGCACTACGCCAAGGCACACACCATTCCCCCAGCTGAAATCAGAAAACTCATCACACACCGCATCTCCTACATACCTCTGCCCCATCTACTCCTGCCATGAGGCATAACCACAATGAAGTCTTCAGATGTATTCCCTTACTTTTTGTAAATTACCCACAAAACTTATTAACGATTTTATTTACTCTAAAGTGTCATCATCATAGGCAGTCCCTCGGAATCGAAGAAGACTTGCTTCCACTCTTAAAACGTGTCCTTAGGTGGCTGTACAGTCCAATACGAGAACCACAGACTGCCACAGGTGGGACAGATAGTCGTTGAGGGAAAGGGTGGGTGGGACTGGTTTGCCGCACGCTCTTTCCGCTGCCTGCGTTGTTTTCTGCATGCTCTCGGTGATGCGACTCAAGGTGCTCAGTGCCCTCCTGGATGCACTTCCTTCACTTAGGGCGGTCTTTGGTCAGGGACTCCCAGGTGTCAGTGGGGATGTTGCACTTTATCAGGGAGGCTTTGTAACGTTTCCTCTGCCCACCTTTGGCTCGTTTGCCATGAAGGAGCTCCGAGTAGAGCACTTGCTTTGGGCGTCTCATGTCTGGCATGCGGACAATGTGGCCTGCCCAGCGGAGCAGATCAAGTGCTTCAATGCTGGGGATGTTGGCCTGGTTGAGGACACTAATGTTGGTGCTTCTATCCTCCTAGGGGATTTGTAGGATCTTGCGGAGACACCCTTGGTGGTATTTCTCCAGCGACTTGGTGTCTTTATGAAAGGGAAATCATGCTTGGCTAATCTTCTGGAATTTTTTGAGGATGTAACTAGCAGAGTGGACAAGGGAGAACCAGTGGATGTGGTGTATTTGAGCTTTCAAAAGGCTTTTGACAAGGTCCCGCACAAGAGATTGGTGTGCAAAATTAAAGTGCATGGTATTGGGGGTAATGTACTGACGTGGATAGAAAACTGGTTGGCAGACAGTAAGCAGAGAGTCGAGATAAGCGGGTCCTTTTCAGAATGGCAGGCAGTGACTAGTGGGGTGCCGGAGGGCTCAGTGCTGGAACCTCAGCTCTTTAGAATATACATTAACAATTTAGATGAAGGAATTGAGTGTAATATCTCCAAGTTTGCGGATGACACGAAACTAGATCGCGGTGTGAGCTATGAGGAGGACGCAAAGAGGCTGCAGGGTGACTTGGACAGGTTAGGTAAGTGGGCAAATGCACGGCAGATGCAGTATAATGTGGATAAATCTGAGGTTATCCATTTTGGGGGCAAAACACGAAGGCAGAATATTATCTGGATGGCGGCAGATTAGGAAAAGGGGAGGTGCAATGAGACCTGGGTGTCATGGTTCATCAGTCACTGAAAGTGGGCATGCAGGTACAGCAGGCGGTGAAGAAGGCAAATGGTATGTTGGCCTTCATAGCTAGGGGATTTGAGTATAGGAGCAGGGAGGTCTTACTGCAGTTGTACAGGGCCTTAGTGATGCCTCATGTGGAATATTGTGTTCAGTTTTGGTCTCCTAATCTGAGGGAGGATGTTCTTGCTGTTGAGGGAGTGCAGCGAAGGTTCACCAGACTGATTCCAGGGATGGCTGGGCTGTCATATGAGGAGAGACTGGATCAACTGGGCCTTTATTCACTTTAGTTTAGAAGGATGAGAGAGGATCTCATAGAAACGTATAAGATTCTGACGGGACTGGACAGGTTAGATGCGGGAAGAATGTTCCCGATGTTGGGGAAGTCCAGAACCAGGGGACATAGTCTTAGGATAAGGGGTAGGCTATTTAGGACTGAGATGAGGAGAAACTTCTTCACTCAGAGAATTGTTAACCTGTGGAATTCCCTGCAGCAGAGAGTTGCTGATGCCAGTTCATTGGATATATTCAAGAGGGAGTTAGATATGGCCCTTACAGCTAAGGGGGTCAAGGGGTATGGAGAGAAAGCAGGAAAGGGGTACTGAGGTGAATGATCAGCCATGATCTTATTGAATGGCGCTGCAGGCTCGAAGGGCCGAATGGCCTACTCCTGCACCTATTTTCTATGTTTCTATGTCTACTGTACATGGTCCATGTCTCTGAGCCATACAGGAGGGTGGGTATCACTACAGCCCTGTAGACCATGAGCTTGGTGGTAGATTTGAGGGCCTGATCTTCGAACACTCTTTTCCTCAGGCGGCCAAAGGCTGCATTGGAGACGGTCATCAATGTCTGCTCTTGTTGATAAGAGGCTCCCGAGGTGTAGGAAATGGTCCACGTTGTCCAGGGCCGCGTCGTGGATCTTGATGACCGGGGGGCAGTGCTGTGCGGCGAGGACAGGCTGGTGGAGGACCTTTGTTTTACGGATGTTTAGCGTGAGGCCTATGCTTTCGTACGCTTCAGTAAATATGTTGACTATGTCCTGGAGTTCAGCCTCTGTATGTGCACAGAAGCAGGCGTCGTCCGCGTACTGTAGCTCAACAACAGAAGTTGGGGTGGTCTTGGACCTGTCCTGGAGATGGCAACGGTTGAACAGTTCCCACTGGTTCTGTAGTTTAGTTCCACTCCAGCGGGGAGCTTGTTGACTGTGAGGTGGAGCATGGCAGCGAGGAAGATTGAGAAAAGGGTTGGGGCAATGATGCAGCCCTGTTTGACCCCGGTCTGGTCTGTAATGGATCCATTGGTAAGGATCACGGCCTGCATGTCGTCATGGAGCAGGCGGAGGATAGTGACGAACTTTTGAGAGCATCTGAAATGGAGGAGGACACTCCATAGACCCTCGCGGTTGACAGTGTCAAAGGCCTTTGTAAGGTCGAAGAAGGCCTGCTGCTGTTCCCTGCATTTTTCCTGCAGCTGTCACGCTGCAAAAATCATGTCCATTGTGCTCCCTAGCGATTTTACTTACTCTAAAGTGTAGCTGGTTGTCATTTGCTGTATCTATCAGTGACAACCAATAACTGGGAAAAGCAATAACATTCCTTTCGGATAATCAACAGTCTCCAACTTGCTTCGTGACACTCTCCCTTTCCTATCTCGCACTCATTCACTTATTCATGCATTCTTTCTGTTTGCCATATTCTGTCGAATGCAGAGACATTCACAAATTGAGATAGGAATATGTAGACAGACAGAGCAAAATCATAATTACTTGCAGGAAACAAACAAAATGCAAACCAGTAAGTTTTTGCACCACCTAAAGCTACAATTCCAGTAATGCCAAAAATGTTATTTGTAGGTTTCGCTACAGATGTTTTAGTTTCATTCTTCCTCGTGTTTATTTCTTCTTTTAACATCCGCATTTGATTTCTGTTCTTAACCATCAATTTTTCTCTTATACGCCTCATGTAATTTCCTACATAATTTTGTTCTTTCAGTCCCTTGCTCTGCTTAGTCCATCGCACTGCTTATTCTATCCCCAGTCTCAAAGACCTATTTGCTTCCTGCATCCCACTGTTCCCCATCTCTGCTGGCTCCCAGTTAGACGGTGAGTTCATGTCTCCTGGACACTTGATTACATCAAACAAAGTCATTACCAGCCTCATGCGCTCCATGTAGCCTGCATTTGAACAGAAATTCGAATGTTCAAAAAGCTACGGGGTACAAATTACTCCCCGCCCGAAACAGGGTGCTCCCACCCGTTTTGGTGGTTTTTAACCGCAGCTACGGTTCAGGTTGACTCTTGCTTGAAATTACGCTCTTTGTTTTTTTTTGTTTTGATCCAGAAGTCGGTCATAATGGGGATGGTGACTACAACTGACAAGCAAAAACACAGTGGTGACAGCTGTTGGGGGTGGGTGTGGAGTCATCGCCGCGATGATGTCACCACAGCGCTCCACTTCACTTAAAGGGGAGAGCCTCCACGCTTTTAAAACTTCGGGCCACTGGGCCACCAGGCAGAGTTTCGACCTAGCCAGCGGCCTGGCACCCAAGAGGCAGCAGTGGTAGTGCATCCTCCCCTTTAAGGGAAGCCGCACTGCCGCTGTAGAAGGCCACAGCCTCACTGGACCAGCGAGAAAAAGCTTGTTTTGGCGCTGCCGGGTGGGCTGAAGATTTTCAGAGGGAAATGCCGCCGTCGGGGGGTTAGATTGGTGGTGCGCACGGTGATGACGCACTTACCACGGATCGGCAGCAGCGGAGCTGTAAGGAGGGGGTTCGGAGCACCACCAAGAAAACTCGGGAGGGTAATTGGGCGAGCAGCGGTCATTCCACCAAAAGTCGGCGGCCACTCCACTCCGCAGCGTGGCCGCCAATTTGCGGTGGTAACAGGCCTTAAGGAAAGGGGCAATTTTGGCCCCTATGTATTTGAACAAATTGTGCCGCCCAGCTCCCCACTGGAAAGTGTAAACTTTGACTGGCCTAGTTTGTAAGCAGATACCCCAAAGATAACTATTACGCTTTTCCCCCCAAATTTACTCTTTTTCAACTTAAAGCAAGCGACTGACTGGAGTACAGTTCTGACAGCATCTGCGGCCCGTTAATCATGCGGGCATTCAAGTAGTTAGTGAGAGTCAGTAGGCGCTTCGATGGCTACACTACAGACCAATCCTTTCTACACATACACATTGTAATGGGGACCATTGAAGAGCAATCAGGAGAGGAAACTGCTGATTTCTCCCTCCTCCTATGGCTCGAAAGCTGAGCCCAACTATCATACCTTACAGCAGAGATTAGCTCACTCAGCACATGACCAGCTGGCTTAGTACCTACCACACCCCATGACTCATTCACCCTCTGAAGCATTGGAGGCATCTCAGAAGATCACTGTTCTCACACAGAACATTAACTTTTCTGAGTCACAAGGTCGTGGGTTCAAGTCAACCTCCAGAGACTTAAGCACAGAATCTAAACTGACACTTCAAGTGCACTACTGAGGGAGTGCTACACTAGAATCATAAAAAAATTACAACACAGAAGGAGGCCATTCAGCCCATCATGTCTATGCTGGTCGAAAAAGAGCTACCAGCCTAATCCCACCTTCCAGCACTAGGTCCGTAGCCCTGTAGGTCACACTCTTTAGTGCATCTCCAAGTACTTTTTAAATGTGATGAGGGTTTCTGCCTCTACCACCCTTTCAGGCAGTAAGTTCCAGACACCCACCACCCTCTGGGTGAATTTTTTTCCCTCATCTCCTCTCTAATCCTACTACCAATTACTTTAAATCTATGCCCCCGGGTTATTGACACCTCTGCTAAGGGAAATAGGACCTTCCTATTCACTCTATCTAGGCCCCTCATAAATCTCAATTAAATCTCCCCTCAGCCTCCTCTGTTCCAAAGAAAATAACCCCAACCTATCCAATCTTTCCTCATAGCTAAAATTCTCCAGTCCTGACAACATCCTCGTAAATCTCCTCTGTACCCTCTCCAGTGCAACCACATCCTTCCTGTAATGTGATGACCAGAACTGTACGCAGTACTCAAGCTGCGGCCTAACTAGTTTTTTATACAGTTCAAGAATGCTCTCTGCTCTTAGATTCTATGCCCCGGCTAATAAAGGTAAATATTCCATATGCGTTTTTAATCCCCTTATCGACATGTCCTGTTATCTTCAGAGATCTGTGGACATGCTCTCCAAGGTCCCTCTGTTCCTCCACACCTCTCAGTATCCTCCCATTTATTGCCTTGTTGCCCTCCCAAAACTCATTACCTCATAATTCTCTGGATTGAATTCTATTTTCCACTTTTCTGCCCAACTGGCCAGTTCATCGATAGCTTCCTGCAGTCTAGAGCTTTCCTCCTCATTGTCAACCACATGGCCATTTTTTTGTTTCATTTGCAAATGTCTTTATTATGCCCCCTACATTTAAGTCTAAATCATTAATATATACTACAAAAAGCAAGGGGCCAAACACTGAGCCCCGTGGAACCCCACTGGAAACTGCCTTCCCGTCGCAAAAACTCCCGTCGACCATTATGCTTTGCTTTCTGCCGCTGAGCCAAATTTGGATCCAATTTGCTACTCTCCCTTGGATCCCATGGGCTTTTACTTTTTTTGATCAACCTGCCATGTGGGACCTTGTCAAAAGCCTTGCTAAAATCCATTCAGACTACATCAAACGCACCGCCCTCATCAACCCTCCTTGTTACCGCCTCAAAAAATCCAATTAACTTAGTCAGACACGACCCTGACCCTCCCTTAACAAATCCATGCTGACTGTCCTTGATTAATCAATATCTTTCAAAATGAAGGTTTAAACTGTCCGTCAGAATTGATTCCAATAATTTCCCCACCACCGAGGTTAAACTAATTGGCCTGTAGTTACTCGGTTTTTCCCTTACTCCCTTTTTAAACACTGGTACAACATAAGAATTTCTCCTATCCTCTGGCATCACTCCAGTAGCCAGGGAGCATTGGAAAATTGTTGTGTATCTGTAAAGCATGCACTTCCATGTTCCGCCACCAGGAAGCTCATCCCCTGAAGTCCCAAGGGATCCCAACATCCCTTGGGAGCACTGTCTATAAGCCGGCCCCTAAGGCCTGTTCCTCACTCTGGAGTGTCTTAATAAAGACTGAGGTCACTGTTACTTTAACCTCCCTGTGTGCAGCCTCATCTGTGTTAGGAACATAATAACTGGCGATGATTATACGAATCCAACGTAAAGATGCAGCAAACTGTGGGCATCCTGGAGAAGTTCTCGGAGGGTGAGGACTGGGAAGCCTATGTCAAACAGCTAGACCAGTACTTTGTAGCCAACGAGCTGAACGGAGAAGGAAGTGCTGCAAAAAGGAGAGCGGTCCTCCTCACAGTCTGCGGGGCACCGACCTACAGCTTCATGAAGAATCTTCTGGCTCCGGTGAAACCCACAGAGAAGTCGTAAGAGGAGCTGTGTACACTGGTTCGGGAGTATCTTAACCCGAGGGAGAGCGTGCTGATGGCGAGGTATCAGTTCTACATGTGCCAGCGATCTGAAGGTCAGGAAGTGGCGAGCTACGTCGCCGAGCTAAGGCAACTTGCAGGATAATGTGAGTTTGATGGCTACCTGGAGCAAATGCTCAGAGACTTTTTTGTACTGGGCATTGGCCACGAGACCATCATACGAAAACTTTTCACTGTAGAGACACCGACCCTCAGTAAGGCCATTGCAATAGCACAGATGTTTATGTCCACCAGTGATAACACCAAACACAAGTGCGAGCAATGTTCATAAATTAACTGGAACTGTGTTTGCGAGCAGAAATGTACAGGGCAGAACCCACAAGTCTGCAACTGCCAGCAGGCCTCAGGTGACCCAGATGACTCAGCGTCCCCAACAAAGGATGAATGCAAGGCAATTCACACCTTGTTGGCATTGTGGAGGCTTCCATTCAACCTATTCATGCCGCTTCAAAGGGTATGTTTGCAAGAGCTGTGGAACAATGGGGCACTTCCAACGAGCTTGCATACGAGCTGCAAGCTCTGCAAAACCTGCTAACCACCATGTGGCATAGGAACAGCGGTCCATGGTGGATCAAAACAATTTCGAGCCTCAGAGAGAGGAGGCAGATGCTGAAGTACACGGGGTTGCACACATTTTCGACGAAATGTTCACCAATAAAGCTAAACGTAAAATTCAATGGCTTACCCGTAGCCATGGAACTGACACTGACGCTAGCAATCCATCATGAGTAAAAAGATGTTTGAGAGACTGTGGTGCAACAAGGCATTCAGACCAGCCCTGAGCCACATCCACACGAAACTGAGAACGTACACCAAAGAGATTTTCACTGTCCTGGGCAGCGCCGTGGTCAAAGTCGCCTATGAGGCCACGGTGCACAAACTGTCACTCTGGATTGTCCCACATTGCTTGGAAGGAGCTGGCTGGGCAAAATCCGCTGGAACTGGGATGACATCCGCGCACTATCACATGTCGATGAGGCCTCATGTACCCAGGCTCTTAACAAATTTCCTTCCCTTTTTGAGCCAGGCATTGGAAACTTTTTCACTTGGTCCCAGAGGCACGACCCATTCACCACAAGGCGCGAGCGGTACCTGACATGATGAGGGAGAGAGTGGAAATCGAGCTGGACAGGCTGCAATGCGAGGGCATCATCTCCCCAGTGGAATTCAGCGAGTGGGTCAGCCCGATTGTTCCAGTACTCAAAAGTGATGGCACGGTCAGGATTTGCGGCGATTATAAAGTAACTATTAATCGTTTCTCGCTACAGGACCAATATCCGCTACCTAAGGCAGACGACCTATTTGCGACGCTGGCAGGAGGCAAGACGTTCACCAAGCTCGACCTGACTTCGGCCTACATGACGCAGGAGCTGGAGGAGTCTTCGAAGGGCCTCACCTGCATCAACACGCACAAGGGACTGTTCATCTACAACAGATGCCCGTTTGGAATTCGGTCGACTGCGGCGATCTTCCAGAGAAACATGGAGAGCCGACTCAAGTCAGTACCACACATGGTGGTCTTTCAGGATGACATATTGGTCACGGGTCGGGACACCGTCGAGCACCTTCAAAACCTGGAGGAGGTCCTTCAGCGACTGGATTGCGTAGGGCTGAGGCTGAAGAGGTTGAAATGCGTCTTCATGGCAACAGAAGTGGAGCTTTTGGGGAGAAAGATCGCGGCGGACGGCATTCGGCCCACAAACGCCAAGACAGAGGCTATCAGGAACGCGCCCAGGTCACAGAACGTCACGGAGCTGCGGTCGTTCCTGGGACTCCTCAACTATGTTGGTAACTTCCTACCGGGGTTAAGCACCCTTTTAGAGCCCCTACATGTGTTATTGCGCAAAGGTGAGAACTGGCTATGGGAAAAAAAACAAGTAATTGCTTTTGAGATAGCCAGAAACATTTTATGCTCCAACAAGCTGCTTGTATTGTATAACCCGTGTAAAAGACTCGTGCTAGCATGTGATGCATCGTCGTATGGAGTCGGGTGTACATTACAACAAGCTAACGTTGCAGGGAAGTTGCAACCTGTTGCCTATGCTTCCAGGAGATTGTCTAAGGCCGAGAAGGCCAACAGCATGATTGAGAAAGAGGCATTAGCGTGTGTGTTCGGGGTAAAGAAAATGCATCAGTACCTGTTTGGCCTCAAATTTGAGCTGGAAACCGATCACAAGCCCCTCATATCCCTGTTCGCTGAAAACAAGGGGATAAATACTAATGCCTCAGCCTGCACACAAAGGTGGGCACTCGCGCTATCAGCGTATAACTATACCATCCGCCACAGGCCAGGCACCCAGAACAGTGCGGATGCTCTCAGTCGGCTATCATTGCCCACCACGGGGGTAGAAATGGCACAGCTTGCAAATTTGTTGATGGTGGCGCAGCCCACAGACTTGTTGAAGGTCATGGAAGCGTTTGAAAATGATAAATCACCTGTCATGGCCCGCCAGATTCGTACTTGGACCAGCCAAGATCCTCTGCTGTCCCTAGTAAAAAACTGTGTACTGCATGGGAGCTGGGCCAGCAAGAGCCAATCAAGCCGTTCCAGCGGCGAAAGGACGAGTTGTCCATTCAGGCAGACTGCCTATTGTGGGGTAACCACGTAGTACTACCAAAAAAGGGCAGGGAGACGTTCATCTCGGATCTCTACAGCACACACCCGGGTATAGTAATGATGAAAGCGATAGCCAGATCCCACGTGTGGTGGCCCAGTATCGACTCTGACTTAGAGTCCTGTGTACGGCATTGCAGCGTATGTGCTCAGTTTGTGGTCCTGCCCCTCCAGACCATGGTCGAGGATCCATGTCGACTATGCGGGCCTGTTTCTCGGTAAAATGTTCCTGGTGGTGGTGGATGCTTTTTCAAAATGGATTGAATGTGAAATAATGTCGGGAAGCACTGCCACCACCACCATTGGAAGCCTGAGGACCATGTTTGCCACCCACGGCCTGCCTGACATACTGGTCAGTGACAACGGGCCATGTTTCACCAGTGCCGAATTTAAAGAATTCATGACCCGCAATGGGATCAAACATGTCACCTCGGCCCCGTTTAAACCAGCCTCCAATGGGCAGGCAGAGCTGGCAGACTATCAAGCAGAGCTTTAAACGAGTCACAGAAGGCTCACTCCAAACCTGCCTGTCACGAGTACTGCTCAGCTACCGCATGAGACCCCACTCGCTCACAGGGGTGACCCCGGCTGAGCTACTCATGAAAAGGACACTTAAAACCAGACTCTCGCTGGTTCACCCCAACCTGCATGATCAGGTAGCGAGCAGGCAGCAGGTTCCCATCACCCTGCCAAGCTAGTTTAAGTCCTCTTTAATAGCATGAGCAAGGATACTGGTCCCGGCTCTGTTGAGGTGCAACCCTTTTGGCTTGTACAGGTCCCATTTTCCCCAGAAATGCCTCAGGAATCTGCCGAAATCTCGACCTCCGAAAAGAATGACTCCGACACTTAAAGCTCCGGCAGAAGTTTCTTTAATTTACTTGCTAGCAAGGGGCAGGTTACACTCAGTCAAGGGCTAAGTGAACACCTCCCAAATGGTACAGTTTCACAAGATATTTATACAGTAAAACCCAAGTTCTGGCCTCTCCCTGTGTATTGCTCTATCTCACAGTCAGTGAATACAGATAAAGAGTTAATTACTATATCCTGGTCCTGACATGGTTTACAGATATTTCCTTTTGTCAGGGTTATCAGTTGGCCAGCCGGCCATTACTCCATGAGAATGAGGTTATGGGCTATCACCTGTCTTGTATTGTGTCAGGATTGTTCAATTTCCTGGTCAGTTTATCGTTTACATCAAAAGGATGAGGTCTCTACAAGAGATAGTGGCTGGTGGTTTGAGTACATAGGAAAGGGTGGGGTGACATGGAACTCTTGTCGTGTAGACAATAGGAGAGCACCACGGGGGGGGGGGGGGGGTACTTGTCTCAGCATGACTTGTCTCCTTGCTGTCTGATGGCCATCAGCCATTTCAAACCAGGTTTAGCTGTTTATGCAAACTGACTGCTAAAATGCAGAAAGTTCTGGAAAGACCAGGACTCCATTTTGATATATATATATTGCAAAGGGCACACAAATACCGTATGGTATCAGCTTAGATAAAAATACATTTCCACAAATCTAAAGCCCTCCCACCTGCACCATGTCTCCAGCCACACATTCATCTGCTCTATCCTCCTATTTCTGTACTCACTAGCACGTGGCACTGGGAGTAACTCAGAGATTACTGCCTTTGAGGTCCTGCTTTTTAGTCTCTTTCCTAGCTCCCTAATATCTGCCTGAAGGACCTCATTCCTCTTTCAACTATGTCATTGGTACCGATATGGACCACGACCTCTGGCTGTTCACCCTCTCCCCCCAGAATGTCTTGCAGCCGCTGGGTGACATCCTTGACCCTGGCACCAGGGAGGCAACATACCATCCTGGAGTCACGTCCGCGGCCACAGAAATTCCTGTCTGTTCCGAAACTATTCAATCCCCTACCACTATTGCTCTTCCACCCTTCTTCCTCCCTCCCCCCCTGTGCAGCTGAGCCACCCATTGGGCTGTGGACTTGGCTCTTACTGCACTCCCCAAGGGAACCATCGCCCTCACCAGTATTCAAAACTGAAAACCCGTTAGCGAGCGAGATGCACTCTGGGGATTTCTGCCATACCTGCCTGGTCCTCCTTGTCTGTCTGGCGGTCACCCATTCCCTCTCTGCCTGCACAGTCTTAAGTTGTGGAGTGACCCCCTCCTGAAACGTGCTATCCACGAAGTTCTCAGCCTCAACCCGGAGCTCGAATTGTTCTAGCTGGCGATACTTCCTGCACACGTGGTTGTCCAGGCCACGTGAAGCAACCAGGTCTTCCCACGTGGCACAGGATGTGCATTCCACTGTCGGAGGTGCCTTTTTTAGGACAAGACAATAAACCGAGACCCCGTCTGCCCTCTTGGGTGGATGGCACAATTTCAGACAAGAGCAGTGGAGTTCTTCCAGGCGCCTGGTCAACATTTATTCCTCAACCAAAATCACTAAAATAGATTATCTGATCATCATTCAATTGCTGTTTGTGGGACCTTGCTGTGCGCAAATTAGCTGCCACGTTTCCCACATTACAACAGTGACTGCGTTTCAAAAGTACTTAATTGACGGTAAACCACTTTGGGAAGTACTGAGATTGTAAAGGGTGCCATATAAATGCAAGTCATTTTTTATCTTTATTTATAATGTGCCCAATCACCATCAAATTTTTGAAGCAGCTTTACAATTTCTCATGGACTGCATTTACATTTCAAAAATAACATGTTTCGTGCATTGCCTCATATGTACGAGGGTGTTGCTATGAACCGCAATGCAACACATTACTCACTGCTAGTTTCCTGTTTTCAATTAAAATGTACACAGATCATTTGGTTTGCAGCAAAATATCACACATTTTGTGTTCAACAATCATTGATAAGTAAGCCACCAACATTGGAATAAACCACAGCATCACCGAAGCATTATTAATTTCACTTTGTAGAATCATATGGTTAGAATTTACACTTTTGCGCTTATTGCCCAAAAATGGGCATTATTTCCGGTGTGGCCGCTAAAAATGGGGTTTCAGATCACCGGCTTCTCGCCCATTCTCAAAGCACCTAGTCTCCATTTTTGAAATTGGACATTATCGCGAGCGATATGAAATGGGCGGCAGCGTTAAATCTCGCTGACCTTCTGCCGTAAAGTGTCGCTGTCCTTAGCAACGGCATGGCAACGCTCGATTCCCGCGATTCAGGAGGTCAAGGTACATCATGACATGCACAGAAGAGGAAACAGAGAGGGAGCTGAGAGGGACTGAAGACGTGTCTGGGTGTGGTGTTGTTGCTTTGGGAGGAAGGAGGGAGACTTGAGAGCTTTACAGCTAATAGGGAAACAAAAATTAGCTGTTACCAGCCACATATTTGCCCGAATTTGGCCTACAATGGAGGGAGAGCAGGAGGCATCACAGAACGCTGTGGAGATTGACGCTGGAGAGAGCAGTGAGTTGGGAGAGGAGCACATTGGAGGGCGCAAAAGAGCCAGGAGGTTCTCGGACGAAATGCCTCCCTCCTGCAGGAGATCGAGTTACGCTGGGGTGATTTGACACAGGGAGGGCATGAGAAGCTCACCCCAAAGGCCTACCAGAAGATATGGACCGAGATAACAGAGGTTGTCTCGTCGGCGACCAACGAGATGCATGAGGGCATCCAATGCCACAAACGATGGAACGACCTTATGGGATCCGCAAGAGTATTACATTTATTTACATGCACTTATGTATTCATATAATTTGATTTGTAACAGTCATAAGTGACTATCAACAGATGTGAGGTCTTACACTTTTACCGGGAATGCTTTACTCAAAGCCTGCGGTCACGCTGCACGTCTTTAGATAAAGAATGATAATTATCATAATAAGCATGATTACATCTGTCGGTTATGTGTTGTATCAGTCTCTGTGACAATACCTTGCAAATGAAATCACGCAATGATCTCATGCCATGTCGTCCTGTCACCTTTTACAGAAGAAGCTATCGACGATGAGGTCCGTGAAGAGGCGAACGGGTGGGGGGCCATCAGTCCTCAGCGACATCACTGACGGAGGAGCGTGTGCTCGCACTCGTGGGGAAGTACCCCCGGACAACCACGGAAGCATCTGCCGCGTGAGTAAAGCTTACACCATTGCATGATGTAAAGTCAATAGATGCCACACCCACTCATATCCGAACAATTATATATGATAGATGATTTCTAAAATTGTCCTCAAAATAATGCTGGCCTAATGAAAATCATTGCAATGCAAATGTGTTGATGGTCATGAAATGTGATGTCTGTGATGATTTTGATAGCGGTGGTGCTTTTGTTGTGCATATGCTGTGTGTAGCGCTGGAATCACCTTGTGACCCGAGCACCCCCTTCTCCTCTAATAACCTCATTTGTGTTTTACAGCTCAGCCAGCAGCACGGCCCCAGGCAAGACCACAGAGGCCAGAAGGTGGGGGTGTGGGGCCGGACTCGGCGGACGATCCCAATACATCTGGTGCTGAGGAGCTCCGATTCTCGCCCGTCAATCCACTGGGTCTGTTCTCCACGGATGAGAGCGCCGACTTCATGGAACCTGCACCACCATGCTCCAGAAGCCATTCCACCCCAAGGCCATCTAGTGGTCCTCCAGTCATTCCTGCCTCCACTCTGGAGGTACTGGGCCCAAGCACCTCGCCACAGGGCAACCCATTTGTCCCCAGGACGGCGCTGACCCCGCGGAGGCCTCGTAGACGCGGCAGGTCTGGTCCACGAGCACCACATGAGAGTGAAGAGATGGTACAGTTGTCCAGGAGGACTAAAGACATTGGTGACCAGCTCATTGAAGCATCGGGAGGCATATCCCGACAGCTGGCCACCATGACTGAGTACATTCCGTGGATGGCGGAGGTCCTGGATGCGATAGCCAGGAACACTGCTGGTGCAGGCCTCCCACTGGTCCCAGAGCGGGGCACTCCACCCCTAGGTTCCGCACCACCACTACCAATGACAGATGAGAGGCAGGACCAAGATCCTGCTTCTGCATCAAAGAATATTGCCTCCTCGGCACCCCCCGCTCCCGTACCCGTCCAACCACCGCATCTGCCTTCATCCCCACCAAAGAGGCACCGCCTGAGGAGCTCCTCGGCCAGGCGCCGTGGAGCGATGAGGGGAAGAGGTAGAGGTGGGGAAAAGGAGAGCGGGGGAAGGAAAGTGAAGTGCATGTCCACAGGTGATGGCTGTGTTATATCTGGGTGTATGCAATTTGTTGTAATGAATGGGGGGAGGGGACCATGCTCCTGCTTTGTCTTTGTATTCTGTGTTGCTGGACATGTTAAACATTTGATTGATGTCAATGGTGGAAAAAGTGGGCTGTGGGTTGGCGTTGGGTGTTTTTGTCTGTGATACTTATGATTTCAGACCACTGTTGGTATAAACATTTTTTTATTGAAGATAACCTTGTTGCGCATTATCTCAGATAACTGGACCGTTACACACTGGTGATTCCTTAACATGAAAGGGTTAAATAAAACTTAACTTCAATCAACATAAACTTTAACTGGCACCAAGGTGATGGGCACCATTGATGTCTAAGCTGCAGACACACAGCAGTGTGTCAGCGTTGTCACTCACAGCAACGTTCTTTCAGGCAAATCGTTCAGATATCAGCTCCTCACGTAAGAGTCTTGCAGCTATGTAGTCACCACGGGCCCTTTCCTGCGGTCTGGAGAGGGGCATGGGCATGGTTGCATAGCCAGCCCGATTGTCTGGCCCTAGGTCAGCGTCCAGCCCCTCGTCGTCCTCTTCCTCTCTCTCCTGAGGTGGAGCATCAGTTCCTTCTGGCAATTCTTGGCGCCTCCTGATAGCCAGATTGTGCAGCATGGAGCACACGACAACAAATTTACCTACTTGCTCAGGATGGTATTGTAGCTCCCCTCCTGAGTGGTCCAGGCATCTGAAGCGCTGCTTAAGCACAGTTATTGTTTTGTGGACCACATTGTGTGTCTCTGTGGCTCTGGTTGTATCGCTTCTCGGCCTCGATGTGGGTGTCACGCAGGGGTGTCATCAGCCAGGTGGCTCGGCCATATCGGTTATCACCAAGCATCCAGCATTGTCCTTGTGGCTGAATCTTAAAGCTGTCAGAGACAGTGCTCTCACGCAGGTTGTGAGCTTCATCGAAGGTGCCCGGATATTTGGCATTCACTGCCAGTATGATCTGGTTGTGGTCGACAACTAGTTGGACCTTCAGGGAATGAAATCCTTTTCTGTTACGAAAACGCTCTGGGTCCTGAGAAGGTGCCCGCATGGCGATGTGAGTGCACTGTATTGCTCCCTGCACCCTGGGGAACTTAGCAATGCAGTAGAATGTTCCAGCCCTGTCATTCTGAGCCTCCGTGGTCATGGGGAAGCTGATAAAGTCCATCCTTCTCGCATACAGGGCCTCTGTGACCTGTCTAATGCAGCAATGTGTGGCATGGTGAGACAGAGGGCAAATCTCGATCCCGGAGGCCCGAAAGGAACCGGACGCGTAGAAAAGACAGTGCTGCGGTAACCATGACCTCGACCGGCACTGATGTCCTGGTGGCAGGCTGCATACGTGGCCTGATGAGCTCACATATTTCATTGATCACCACCTGGTGGAAGCACAGTCTCCAAAGGCAGGTGTGCTCGGACACGTCGAGGTAAGACCTCTTTTCCCTGTAAGTGCGGGGTGTGTATGGTCTGGACCTCCTCCTCATTCTTGCACATCTTAAATTGCATCACACATTGAGTCATCTGCACTCTGCAGCATCTGCGTATTAATCGATGCAGGCTGAGAAATGGCTGGCCTATTGCAATGAAAGTATAATAGCGATTGATCAGATGCAATAATTTCCTCACTAAAATACACCTAGATAAATCTCCAATAGTCCAGAGTCTGAAAATATGTTGAGATGGTCACTTCATCTGAGAAGAACTCCAGAGTCAATGCAAACTCCCCTGAAGTTGAAGCAGCCTTTTGAATGAAGCGACCTGCGATTTTAAAAATGGCAGCCACACCGCTGGCAGTTCCACTTTTTCCGTGTGTTTTTTTTGGGCGAGCGATATTGTGGGCGATATGTGTGCGAATTGGTGAAAGTGACGGTGGGCGATCTCCTGGGCGTTAGTTTCGCCAAATGTGGTCTTTGTAACAAAAAAAAATGGGCGGGCGTTATTATAGAATCTCGGTGTTAATTCCGTATGGAAAGTAATACTGGGCGATATTATGGGCGTTGATTTCGTCCCCAAAAAGTTGGCAGGCGGTATTATTTTTTCCTGGCGTTAAGCACATGGGGAAAGTAACGCTCGCCGATAAGTTTCCGAAAAATGCCCGTCAGTTTCCATTTTGTGGGTATGGGCGATATATGTCATTTCAGCGGTAAAATGGACACTAAGTGGGCGTTAAGCATGCAAGAAACGTGGAACGTCTAGCCCATAGAATTTTACAGCACAGAAGGCCATTCAGTATATCATGCCTGTGCCAGCACTGCAGAAGAGCTACAAACTTAGTCCCATTCCCCATACTCTTCAAAATGTATTTTTTCAGTATTTATTCACTTGCCTTTCAAAGCAGTTACGGATTGCACTTCGATCACGGTTGCTGGGAGGACACAGCGGGGGAAAAATTCCATTGCACCCCGTTTGGGTACAGTAACACTCCAGGCACAGAAGTCCCGCCTCTTGCGAGAAATTTGAGTTACCGCTCCCAAAAGGAAGTGGAGCACAAAATAACGCACTCCACTTCCTTTCTGGGGTGGACGGGTCAGGAGTGGGGCGCAGCGCTACTCACTGAGACAAGTAGCGCTGCCGCGTAGGAGGGGCTCTTCCCTTAATTAAAGGGAAGGGTCCAAGCTGCAAACTCTGCAGTAATGAAAGGGTCCTACCTGGGCCACCAGGGAGCAGGGAGTGCCGTGCCAACAGCCCAGCACTCAAGCAGAGTGCCAGGCTGATGATCACGGTTCAAAGCACCAAAGCAGGACAAAATTAGCATAATTTATTTTTTTAATAAAAAGGTCCACACCTCCCCTTTAACTTGTGCCCCGTGAGCAGCTTGACAAATGGTTCACACCCCCAGAATCTGCCATTGGCATCGCCTGGCACAGCTCCAGGGGCAGATACCCAATTCAGGGTCCGGACCACTGCGCACGGTGATGATATGGTCATTGACGGCGCAGCAGAGCGGGCGCTACGTGGTTTCCGCCGCCTCTAAACTCCCGTGGAATTTAGCAGGAGTCGTGGTGCCGTGCCCGGGCGAAAAGTTGTTTGCCCCCGTTTGCATCCGCAAACAACCCGAATTTCTAGGCCTCCATGCCCTTCATGTTTAAAGAAACTCTACCCAAGCTCTCCTTTCAGTGTTTTGATGGTGATGTTATACCCTCTAGTTATTGACACACTGAGCAATGAAAATAGTTAATCCTATTTACCTCATCAAAACCTTTCATAACTTTTAACACCTCTATCTGATGTCCTTTTGACCTGCATTCTTGTGAAAAGAGCCCCAATTTTACTAGTCTACTGTGGCTCGGTTGATATGGGTGAAGAAGCACTCTGGAGACCTGTAATAAAGGACTACGGTCACACATTACTTTAAGCTTACAGTATCTGGTTAGATTCTTTATTCAAGACATAACAACTGGCGACGAGATACAGATGACGAACCCACCGCAACAATGCAGTGAACCGTGGGCATCCTGGAGAAATGTTCAGAGGGAGATGATTGGGAAACCTTCGTGGAGCGACTCGACAAATGCTTCATGGCCAACAAGCTGGAAGGAGAAGCGAACGCTGCCAAATGAAGGGCGATCCTCCTCACCGTTTGCGGGGCACCAACGTATGGCCTCATGAAAAATCTGCTCGCTCCAGCGAAACCCACAGAGATGTCATACGATGATTTGTGCACACTGGTCGGGGAGCATCTAAACCTGAAGGAAAGCGTTCTGATGGCGAGGTACCGGTTCTACTCGTACAAGAGGTCTGAAGGTCAGGAAGTGGCGAGCTATGTCGCCAAGCTAAGGCGCCTTGCAGGATATTGCAAATTTGAAGGACATTTGGAGCACATGCTCAGGGACTTCTTTGTACTTGGCATTGGCCATGAAGTAATACTTCGCAAACTTTTGACTGTAGAGACACCAACCTTGAGTAAAGCCATAGCAATGGACCAGGCGTTCATCACCAGCAGTGACAATACCAAACAAATCTCTCAGCTGCTGCAAGTACTGTAAACAAAGTAATGTTATTTTTGAATCGTAACGTACAGGGCAGGACTCACATACCTGCAACTGCACGTCCGCAGATGTCTCAGAGTCCACCATTAAGGGTGATGAATGCAAGGCCATTATCACCTTGTTGGCGCTGCGGAGGTGATCATCGTTTCCATTCATGCCGCTTCAAAGGATATGTTTGCAATGGCTGTGGAACAATGGGACACCTCCAACGTATGTGCAGGCGAGCTGCATACCCTGCTAATCCTGCAAACCACCATGTTGCAGAGGAGGACAGATCCACGGTGGATCACGATGAACCAGAGCCTCAGACTGAGGAGGCAGAGGTATAAGGGGTGCACACATTTACCACAAAGTGTCCCCCGATAATGCTGAAGGTTGAATTAAATGGACTCCCGGTGTCAATGGAGCTGGACACAGGCGCGAACCAGTCAATAATGAGCAAAAAGACTTTTGATAAATTGTGGTGCAGCAAGGCCTCAAGGCCAGTCCTGACTCCCATTCGTACCAAACTGAAAAGGTACACAAAGGAACTGATTCCTGTAATCAGCAGTGCTACCGTAAAGGTCTCCTATGACGGAGCGGTGCACAATTTACCACTCTGGGTGGTACCGGGCGATGGCCCCACACTGCTCGGCAGGAGCTGGCTGGGAAAGATACACTGGAACTGGGACGACGTCCGAGCGCTGTCGTCCGTCGATGACACTTCATGTGCCCAGGTCCTAAACAAGTTCGCCTCGCTGTTTGAACTGGGCATCGGGAAGTTCCAAGGAGCAAAAGTGCAGATCCACTTGATTCCCGGGGCGCGACCCATCCATCACAAGGCGAGAGCGGTACCGTACGTGATGAGAGAGAGGGTGGAGATCGAGCTGGACCGGCTGCAACGAGAGGGCTTCATTTCGCCGATCGAATTCAACGAGTGGGCCAGTCCGATTGTTCCAGTCCTCAAGGAAGATGGCACCGTCAGAATCTGTGGTGATTACAAAGTAACTATCAATCGTTTCTCCCTGCAGGATCAATACCCGCTACCAAAGGCAGACGACCTATTTGCGACGCTGGCGGGAGGAAAAACGTTCACGAAGCTGGACTTGAACTCGGCCTAAATGTCGCAGGAGCTGGAGGAATCATCGAAGGGCCTCACCTGCATCAACACGCACAAAGGTCTCTTCATTTACAACAGATACCTGTTTGGGATTCGATCAGCCGCGGCGATATTCCAGAGGAACATGGAAAGCTTGCTGAAGTCAGTCCCGCGCACCGTGGTCTTTCAGGACGACAGCTTGATTACAGGACAGGACACCATCGAGCACCTGCAGAACCTGGAGGAGCTTCTTAGTCGGCTTAATCGTGTGGGGCTCAGGTTAAAACGCTCGAAGTGCGTTTTCTTGGCATCTGAAGTGGAGTTCCTGGGAAGAAGAATTGCGGCGGACGGCATCAGGCCCACCGATTCGAAGACGGAGGCAATCAAGAATGCACCGAGACCACAGAACGTGACGGAGCTGCCGTCGTTTCTAAGACTCCTGAATTACTTTAGTAACTTCTTACCGGGTCTTAGCACACTGTTAGAACCACTGCACTCTTTACTGCATAAAGGCGATGAATGGGTATGGGATAAAAGCCAAGAAAATGCCTTTGTGAGACTGTTATGCTCAAACAAATTGCTTGTGTTGTATGATCCATGTAAGCGTTTGATACTAGCATGTGACGCGTCGTCATATGGTGTCGGGTGTGTATTGCAACAATCTAATGAATTTGGGAAATTGCAACTGGTTGCTTACGCATCCAGAAGTCAATCTAAGGCTGAGAGGGCCTACAGCATAATTGAAAAAGAAGCGTTAGCGTGTGTTTATGGGGTAAAGAAAATGCATCAATATCTGTTTGGGCTCAAATTTGAATTGGAAACCGACCATAAGCAACTTATATCCCTCTTTTCTGAAAGTAAGGGGATAAATACGAATGCATCGGCCCGCATCCAGAGATGGGCGCTCATGTTGTCCGCATACAACTACGCCATCCGCCACAGGCCAGGCACAGAAAACTGTGCCGATGCTCTCAGAAGGCTGCCATTGCCCACCACAGGGGTGGAGATGGCACAGCCCGCAGATTTAGTTATGGTAATGGAAGCATTCGAGAGTGAACAATCACCTTTTACCACCCGACAGATTAGCCAGGACCCCTTACTGTCCTTAGTAAAAAACTGTTTGCTCCACGGGAGTTGGTCTAGTGTCCCGTTAGAGATGCAGGAAGAAATAAAGCTGTACCAGCAGCGCAGAGATGGAATGTCCATACAGGCAGACTGCCTCCTATGGGGTAATCGGGTAGTGGTGCCAAAAAAAGGCAGGAACACTTTCATTAGTGACCTCCACAGTACCCATTCAGGCATTGTAATGATGAAAGCGATAGCCAGATTCCACGTGTGGTGGCCCAGTATCGATGCAGACTTAGAGTCCTGAATGCATAAATGTAACACATGTTCACAGTTAGGCAATGCACCCAGGGAGGCGCCATTACGCTTATGGTCCTGGCCCTCCAAACTGTGGTCCATGTCGACTATGCAGGCCCATTCTTGGGAAAAATGTTGCTTGTGGTTGTAGATGCGTACTCCAAATGGATTGAATATGAGATAATGTCGCCATGTACGTCCGCTGCCACCATTGAAAGTTGCGGGCCATGTTTGCCACACACGGCCTGCCTGATGTCCTTGTGAGTGACAATGGGCTGTGCTTCACCAGTGCCGAGTTCAAAGAGTTCATGACCCGCAATGGGATCAAACAGGTCACATCTGCCCCTTTTAAACCGGTGTCCAACGGTCAGACAGAGCGAGCAGTGCAAACAATCAAGCAGAGCTTGAAGAGGGGAACTGAAGGCTCACTGCAGACTCGCCTATCCCAAGTCCTGTTTAGTTACCGCACAAGACCACACTCGCCATTGGGGTTCCCCCCGCTGAACTGCTCATGAAAAGGGCACTTAAGATAAGGCTCTCGTTAGTCCACCCTGATCTACATGAATAGGTAGAGAGCAAGTGGCTTCAACAGAATACATATCATGATTGCACAAATGTGTCACGTGAAATGTGTCATGCGAAATTGAGATTAATGATCCTGTATTTGTGTTGAACTATGAACAAGGTCCCAAGTGGCTTCCCGGCACTGTTGTGGCCAAAGAGGGGAGAAGGGTGTATCTGGTCAAACTTTCAAATGGACTCACCTGCAGAAAAAACCAAACTCAGATTCACGGACTATCCAGAACAACTCACAATAGACTCTACCTTTTTCGACCCCCCAACACACACACAAGTGGCAACCGACCCAGCGATTGACCACGAAGCAGAACCCATCACCTGCAGCAGCCCAGCAGGACTCACCACACCCAGCAGCCCGGCAAGGCCAGCGACGCAGCAGCCCAGCGAGGGCCCAACAAATGACTCACCAAAACCAGCATTTGCACTGAGACGATCAACCAGGGATAGGAAGGCCCCAGATCAACTCACATTGTAAATAGTTACATTATTGACTTTGGGGGAGTGGGGGTGGGGGGGGGGGGTCGGTGGGGATGGGGGGGGGGAGTGTTGTTATATATGTAAACTTGTAAATACCTTGTTTAACCACCAGAGGGCTCATCCCCTGGAGTCCCAAGGGATCGCACAATCCCTTGGAAGCACCTGTACATAAGGAGGCCTCACAGGCTGGAGTGGCATTCTGGGGACCTGTAATAAAGGACTACGGTCACACATTACTTTAAGCTTACAGTATCTGGTCAGATTCTTTATTCAAGACATAATAGGGTCCCCACCCGCTGTCAAAAAAACAAACTTTCCCACCCAAACCGCCTCCAATCGCGCCTGGTAATCGCCCCCACCCCCATCCACCAAAAATTCTGCCCTACAAGTGTAGATGTTGAGCAATGACAGAATTGGTCTCAGTCCCAATTTGAAATGTACTGCTGGCACTCACTGTCTAGAAAATTGAGAACTGCCACTTGGTGCAGGCATGCTAAGCACCCATGGAATTATACTTCACCATAAATCATTAGCTTTTGTACAAGAACAAAACTGACTAAAGTCTCTGTCAAATCATTCAACATTGTGCCATTTACAAACATTGTTAATAAGTAACAGATTCATTTAAACTTTTATCTCCATCACTTTCTTGCCTGAAAATACAATTGTAATAAGTCGCTTTTAGTGGATGTTACAATTACACAATACGCATTTCAACACTTAACCAACTTCATTCTCACTGCTAGAAATGTGGCAATCACGTCCCATTTGCTCTCATTATTGCTGCAACCATCAGCAAATGGCTCACTTCCAGTCAAGCGCACAGAGTCCTTCCTGCTGCAAGCATAAAGTTGATCCTGCATAACAGGACTTGGAACAAGCTACTGTAGAGTGCAGCAGGACTGAGAATACTCATGGAATGACCCTAGTCAGACAGTTTGTTCACCGACAAACAATTGCAGGTATAACAAGAGTTTGTCAACGTCTCCTGTCCTATTGAAGGCATAGAGTCTGCAGCCTATAGGGAGATACACATTTGCAGTGAGAGAGACTCGCATACAAATATCAAGAATTATCATGTAACCGCCTAAAGGAACCACCATTTTGATGTATTTCCTATAAGCGTTCTTTGAGAAAGCTTTGCACGGGTTCCTTGTTCAGAGGTCATTTTGAGGTTAATGAGAATTTTGGTAAGTTCTTCAGCATGTGTTTTGTGAAATATGAAGGGCAGTTTCCCACAGAAAAATGTAATCAATAAAACTGGCTCGCCATATCTGGTCAATAATAAAAAGCAGACAAGTATTGCAATAAAATTAAAATGACAACAATTTTACGAAGCCCTGCATTTACACTTATTGTCAATCAGATAGGCATTAGCAATCTTAATCTTTTTAAATACATGTAGCATAGCAGGGTTTCACAGGACAAAAAGCCACTGTCTGTTGTTTTATGAATTATGACAGACATTTTGTACATTGCAGGCATTACGAACTGATAGTATCAGCAGTCATTTTGTCTGTGGCATAATAGAAACCAACAGAGAATTTACCAGATGCAACTCAATTGTTAAGTCTGATTTTGATGCTTATTTCATTGATTAACATAAAATATGGAGCAAATTTACCTATAACAGAATTTGTGGAAATGTGGTCTATTTTTCCATTGATTCTAAGCACTGGTAAAACTTTACCAAAAGCTTGTCAACACTAATGATACAGCAGTTCATACCCCGTTTGTTCGATGGCCTGAAATCTACAAGGGAGCATCAAGTACATCTTCAGTTGGGACAAAGACAGGCTAGATGATGCCACAATGACACACACAATAGGGCCCAAGTTTCCGATATCTGCTAGAATGGCGCCCCTCCGAGAGTCCCGCCTATTTTATGGAAGGAAAAGCGTGCCAAAAAACTTACGTTGTGATTCTCCGAGTGCAGCAGGCCTGTTCAGCAGTCAGCGCGACGCAGAACAGCGGGAGGGCAGAGCTACAGCCCTAAGCCAAAAAGAGTGCCGGCAGCTGCGCACATGCGCAGTGGAGTCTGCACGCATGTGCAGTGGAGTCTGCGCACGTGCGCAGTAGCTCCTGGCCTTCCCAGCACGTCCTATCTCCAGATGACCATCTCCCTCGCCGAAGGGACGTCGCGATGTTCGCCGCCCCTATCCCGGGCCGAGTGGCCTGTCTGCCTCACCGTCCCTTGCCTCGCCTCCACTGCCGTTACCTCCTCGGCGGTGGGGCCCGCCCGACCAGCACCTCTTTGGCGGTGGAATCCGCCCGAACTCCTCCTCAGTGGCGGGTCCCACCCGAACACCTCCTCGGCAGCGGGACCCCCGGTCAGCTCTTCGGCAGGCTGTTGGAGGGCACCCGGTGCTCCAAGCGGATAGGTGTTGCAGTAGGTGACGAGAAACTTTTAATTTATTTATTGATTGATTTTTTATTTTTTATTTTTTGATTGATTGATTGATCATTTATTATTGATGATGGCTCTTTATTGGTAAAAGTGAAGTGTTTACTGCTTTGTAAAATCTCCTAATTTCCCTCTAACTTCCCTTCCCCCCCATCTCTCGCTACCTGCGCCTAATTTCTAAAGTGTAAGCAAGTTTTTTCTGAGCGTACAAAAATTGACACTTACTCCGTTCTAAGTTAATTTGGAGTAACTTTTCGCTGCCTAAACTTGCAAAACAGGCGTAAGTGGCTGGTAACACCCCCTTTTGAAAAAAAACTGAACTAAAACAAAACTAAACTAACTCACGAGAACTGGAGCAAACTAAATGCCAAGAATTGCGATTTCTAAGATACTTCAAACTAAACTAGTTGCTCAAAGAAAATAGGAGCAACTCCACCCGAAACTTGGGCCCAAAGTCCCCACTCTCTACATGAAAGATGTTCATCAGTGAATCAGGGATTTTCTTCAAATTGTTCAGTAAGGGCTTCCAGCAGGAGGTCAGTGTGCAGATCAGCACCCTCAGCACATCAGGCAAGCTTCTGGATCAAAGAAGCTGCACTTGGAATAACCTTAGTTTAGAGACGACAGGTGAAAAAGACTTTGAACTGACAGCCTTATTTAAGAGTAGAGTAAAGGCCTTGCTGCAGGATCTGAAAAGAACTCAAGGTCCAGACTTTAGAACATAAGAAATAGGTTCAGGAGTAGGCCATTTTGCCCCTCGAGCCTGCTCCGTCATTCAATAAGATCATGGCTGATCTGATCACGGACTCAGCTCCACTTCCCTGCCCGCTCTCCATAACTCCCGACTCACTTATCGTTCAAAAACCTGTCTATCTCTACCTTAAATATATTCAATGACCCAGCCTCCACTGCTCTCCGGGGTAGAGAATTCCAAAGATTCACGACCCTCAGAGAAGAAATTCCTCCTCATTTCCATTTTAAATGGGTGACCACTTATTCTGAAACTATGCCCCCTAGTTCTAGATTCCCCCATGAGGGGAAATATCCTCTCTGCATCTACTCTGTCAATCCTCCTCAGCAGATCAAGATATAGAATTAGTTTGGGTGGAGATAAGAAATAATAAGGGAAAGAATTCACTGATGTGAGTAGTCTACAGGCTCCCTAACAGTAGCTTCACTGTAGGACAGAGTGTAAATCAAGAAATAATGGAAGCTTGTAAGAAACGTACAGCAATAATCATGGATGATTTTAATCTTCATATTGATTGGACAAATCAAATTGGCAAAGGTAGTCTTGAGAAAGAACATAAGAACATAAGAACATAAGAATTAGGAAAAGGAGTAGGCCATCTAGCCCCTCGAGCCTGCTCCGCCATTCAATAAGATCATGGCTGATCTGGCAGTGGACTCAGCTCCACTTACCCGCCCGCTCCCCGTAACCCTTAATTCCCTTATTGGTTAAAAATCTATCTGTCTGTGATTTGAATACATTCAATGAGCTAGCCTCAACTGCTTCCTTGGGCAGAGAATTCCACAGATTCACAACCCTCTGGGAGAAGAAATTCCTTCTCAACTCGGTTTTAAATTGGCTCCCCCGTATTTTGAGGCTGTGCCCCCTAGTTCTAGTCTCCCCTACCAGTGGAAACAACCTCTCTGCCTCTATCTTGTCTATCCCTTTCATGATTTTAAATGTTTCTATAAGATCACCCCTCATCCTTCTGAACTCCAACGAGTAAAGACCCAGTCTACTCAATCTATCATCATAAGGTAACCCCCTCATCTCCGGAATCAGCCGAGTGAATCGTCTCTGTCCCCCCTCCAAAGCTAGTATATCCTTCCTTAAGTAAGGTGACCAAAACTGCACGCAGTACTCCAGGTGCGGCCTTACCAATACCCTATACAGTTGCAGCAGGACCTCCCTGCTTTTGTACTCCATCCCTCTCGCAATGAAGGCCAACATTCCATTCGCCTTCCTGATTACCTGCTGCACCTGCAAACTAACTTTTTGGGATTCATGCACAAGGACCTCCAGGTCCCTCTGCACCTCAGCATGTTGTAATTTCTCCCCATTCAAATAATATTCCCTTTTACTGTTTTTTTTCCCAAGGTGGATGACCTCACACTTTCCGACATTGTATTCCATCTGCCAAACCTTAGCCCATTCGCTTAACCTATCTAAATCTCTTTGCAGCCTCTCTGTGTCCTCTACACAAGCCGCTTTCCCAGTAATCTTAGTGTCATCTGCAAATTTTGTTACACTACACTCTGTCCCCTCTTCCAGGTCATCTATGTATATTGTAAACAGTTGTGGTCCCAGCACCGATCCCTGTGGCACACCACTAACCACCGATTTCCAACCCGAAAAGGACCCATTTATCCCGACTCTCTGCTTTCTGTTCGCCAGCCAATTCTCTATCCATGCTAATACATTTCCTCTGACTCCGCATACCTCTATCTTCTGCAGTAACCTTTTGTGTGGCACCTTATCGAATGCCTTTTGGAAATCTAAATACACCACATCCATCGGTACACCTCTATCCACCATGCTCGTTATATCCTCAAAGAATTTCAGTCAATTAGTTAAACATGATTTCCCCTTCATGAATCCATGTTGCGTCTGCTTGATTGCACTATTCCTATCTAGATGTCCCGCTATTTCTTCCTTAATGATAGTTTCAAGCATTTTCCCCACTATGAAGGAGTTCATAGAGTGTATTTGTGATGGTTTCTTAGAACAGCAGATTTTAACTGCTCGGCCTCATCTGAATTTGAACATTACGGGTGGAAAGTGGCAGCTGGCCGGCAGGCTGGAAACAAAAACATTCAGCACTAAGAGAAATCAGCCAGCATCAAGATAAGTCTGGAGGCAGGGTGGGCTGGGGTAGGATGGGGGCGTTATGAGGGTCTCATGGCTGGTAGGATTGAGGGAGCCTAGGTTGGCAGAGGCCAAAACTTTCCTTATGGAAAAATTAAGGAATGTTTCTCAACTTACCTCAGACGAGCTTGCTGGCTTCCCATCAGCTTTACCTGGTGGACAGTTTCAGGAGCGGGTTAAAATGATCTCGGGGGTCTCGTACCATGGAACCCACATTTGCAATTCCCTGCCAGAGACCGGCAGGAGATTCATCCGCTGCCAAAACCAGCGGTGTTAAAATGGGGAAATCAGCAGGAAATGGAACCGCTTCATTTTAACTGTTCCTCCTCTCCTTTCCCATGGACCGGGGATAGTTAAAACTCCCCCTTCAGTGTCTGATTTAGAATCATGAACCCAAAGAAAGAGATAGGATTAATAAACAATCCACTAGTAAAGGATCCCCTTGAAATGAGTGATCATTGCATGGTTGAATTTCAAATTCAGATGGAGGGTGAGAAAGTTGGATCCCAAACCAGCGTACTAAGCTTAAGTAAAGGAGACTACAAAGGTATGAGGGCAGAGTTGGCTACAGTGGACTGGGAAAATATTAAAGTGTCGGACAGTTGATGAACAGTGACGTACATTTAAGGAGATATTTCATAACTCTCAAGAAAAATATATTCCAGTGAGGAGGAAAGTGTGTAAAAGAAAAGATAGCCATCCGTGGCTAACTAAAGCCATAAAGGATGGTATCCAATTAAAAATAAGGGCATACAAAGTGGCCAAAACTAGTGGGAGGACAGAAGATTGGGAAGCTTTTAAAAGCCAGCAAAGAATGATTAAAAAATGATTAAGAAAGGGAAGATAGACTATGAAAGTAAAAACAGAATGCAAGAGTTTCTATAGGTATATAAAAAGGAAAAGTGTGGCTAAAGTAAACGTTGGTCCCTTAGAGGACGAGACCAGGGAATTAGTAATGGGGAACATGGAGATGGCAGAAACTCTGAACCAATATTTTGTATCAGTCTTTACGGTAGAGGACACTAAAAATATCCCAACAGTGGATAGTCAAGGGGCTACAGGGGAGGGGGGGGAGGAACTTAACACAATCACAATCACTAAAGAGGTGATACTCAGTAAAATAATGGGACTAAAGGCGGATAAATCCCCTGGACCTGATGGCTTGCAGCCTAGGGTCTTAATAGAAGTAGTGCAGGGATAGTGGAAGAATTGGTTATAATTTACCAAAATTCCCTGGATTCTGGGGAGGTCCCAGCAGATTGGAAAACTGCAAATGTAACACCCCTATTTAAAAAAGGAGGCAGACAAAAAGCAGGAAACTATAGACCAGTTAGCCTAACATCTGTGGTTGGGAAAATGTTGGAGACCATTATTAAAGAAGCAGTAGCAGGACATTTGGAAAAGCATAATTCAGTCAGGCAGAGTCAGCATGGATTTATGAAGGGGAAGTCATGTTTGACAAATTTGCTGGAATTCCTTGAGGATGTAACGAACAGGGTGGATAAAGGGGAACCAGTGGATGTGGTGTATTTGGACTTCCAGAAGGCATTTGACAAGGTGCCCATAAAAGGTTACTGCACAAGATAAAAGTTCAGTGGGTTGGAGGTAATATATTAGCATGGATAGAGGATTGGCTAACTAACAGAAAACAGAGTCGGGATAAAAATATTCATTCTCGGGTTGGCAATAAGTAACTAGTGGGGATCAGTGCTGGGACCCCAACTATTTACAATCTATATTAACGATTTGGATGAAGGGACCGAGTGTAACGTAGCCAAGTTTGCTGACAATACAAAGATGGGAGGAAAAGCAATGTGTGAGGAGGACACCTGCAAAAGGACATAGACAGGCTAAGTGAGTGGGCAAAAATTTGGCAGATGGAATATAATGTTTGAAAATGTGAGGTCATGCACTTTGGCAGAAAAAAAATCAAAGAGCAAGTTATTATTTAAATGGAGAAAAATTGCAAAGTGCTGCAGTACAGCGGGACCTGGGGGTCCTGGTGCATGAAACACAAAAGGTTACTATGCAGGTACAGCAAGTGATCAGGAAGACCAATGGAATCTTGGCCTTTATTGCAAAAGGGATGGAGTATAAAAGCAGGGAAGTCTTGCTACAGTTATACAGGATATTGGTGAGGCCACACCTGGAATACTGCGTGCAGTTTTGGTTTCCATATTTACGAAAGGAGGCAGTTCAGAGAAGGTTCACTAGGTTGATTCCAGAGATGAGGGGGTTGACTTATGAGGAAAGGTTGAGTGGGTTGGGCCTCTACTCACTGGAATTCAGAAGATTGAGAGGTGATCTTATCGAAATGTATAAGATTATCAGGGGGCTTGACAAGGTGGATGCAGAGAGGATGTTTCCCCACTGATGGGGGAGGCTAGAACTAGGGGGCATAATCTTAGAATAAGGGGCCGCCCATTTAAAACTGAGATGAGGAGTAATTTCTTCTCTCAGAGGGTTGTAAATCTGTGGAATTCGCTGCCTCAGAGAGCTGCGGAAGCTGGGACATTGAATAAATTTAAGACCGAGATAGACAGTATCTTAACCGATAAGGGAATAAGGGGTTGTGTGGAGCGGGCATGGAAGAGGAGCTGAGTCCATGATCGGATCAGCCATGATCCTATTAAATAGTGGAGCAGGCTCGAGGGGCCGTGTGGCCTACTCCTGCTCCTGTTTCTTATGTAACAGCACCGAAGGATGTCATTCGGGCCATCATGTCTGTGCTGACTCTGCTCGAGCAATCCAAAACTAAATTCCAATGATCTGCTTTATATCCATTGCCGTATAACTCCTCTGCTTCAGATATTTATCCATTTTTCCCTGAAAAGATTCAACCATCTTTCCTTCAACTACTCTCCGTGGTAAAGTTTTCAATATTCCATCAAATCTCTGCAAAAAGGAATCTCGCATTGCCCCTCTCCTCACTCTGTGAAAATTTTAAATAGATGATCACTTGTAATGATTTTCCAACCAGAAGAAATATTCTTTCTCTATTTATCCTGCCAAAACCCTCATATTTTTAAAAGCCGCTATTAGCTCTCCTCTTAACCTTCTCTGCTGCAGTGGAAATAGTCCCAGTATCTCAAGTCTCTTCTCACAGATAGCCAAGTGAAAAAAATGACTCCTCTGATCCAAAACTAGATGGGTGACATTTCTATCTATAACATACACACACACACACACACACACAGATATGCTCCCAAGTCTGTACTGTACAACAGGCATTTCTTTATGTAATCTTGGTTATAACTAAACTTTGTTTTCTTTCATTAATAGAAAATGCATTTGAAATTTTCTCATTATCTATGTAACACATTCCAATATTTTGCCTGTTTCTTCCCAGTTCTGGTACTTTGCTTCTCAGTCTTCGTATTAGGGTGTGGTTCAGAGGTAGCACCTGAGTCAGAAGGTCATGGGTTCAAGTCCCACTCCAGAAACTTGAGCACAAAATGTAGGCTGACACTCCATTGCAGTGCTGAGGGAGTGTTGCACTGAAGGTGCCATCTTTTGGATGAAACATTAAACTGAGGCCCCATCTGCCCTTTCAGGTGGATGTAAACGATCCCACAGCACTACTGTGACGAAGAGCAGGGGAGTTCTTCCGGTGTCCAGGCCAATATTTATCCCTCCACTATCACTAAAACAGATTATCTGGTCATTATCACATTGCTGTTTGTGGAACTTTGCTGTGCGTAAATTTGGCTGCCGCATTTGCTATACAACAGTGCCCAAACTTCAAAAGTACTTAAGTTGTTCTAAAATGCAGTACTCTTACGGTGCAGTACTCTCTCGGCACCATACTCTCTCGGCGCAGTACTTCGCGGCGCCGAGTGAGTACTGCACCGTATTATGCCAAGAGAGTACTGCACCATGGGAGTGCTGCATTCTTGGAGGTGCTGTCTTGCAGATGATATGATGTTAACCGGAGCGCCCACCTGCATGGTTACAGAGATGTGAAAGCTCATCTCTTGCACGACCTGAAGAGTCATTTATCTCCCCATTTGTGCTTTCTTGCTATTTGCAAATTGGCTACAGTGGGGCCAAGTTTCGGCCTGAGTTGCTCCTGTTTTTTTGGAGCAACTGGTTTAGAATGGAGTATCTTAGAAATTGCAATTCTCGCCATTTAGTTTGCTCCAGTTCTAGTCAGTTAGAACAGTTTCAGTTTGGAACATATTTTTTTTTCAAAAGGGGGTGTGTCCGGCCACTTACGCCCATTTTGAAAGTTTAGGCAGTGAAAACTTACTCCAAACTAACTTAGAATGGAGTAAGTGTAGATTTTTGTACGCTCAGAAAAACCTTGCCTACTTTTAGAAAATCAGGCATAGGTTACAAATCAGGCGTAGGGAATGGGGGGGGGGGCGGTTTAAAGGGAAGTTTACAAACATTAAACACTTCAGTTTTACAAATAAAGAGCCATCATCAATAATAAATGATAAATACATCAATAAATCAACCAATAAATCAATCAAAAAAATTTAATAAAAAATAAAAAAAATTTAAAAATCAATAAATAAAACATTTTCTACTTACCGACTGCAGCACCGGGAGCCCTCCAACAGCGTGCTGGGATGCCCTCCCCCCCCCCCCCCCCAGTGTGTCTCTGTCAGTGTCTCTATCTCTCTGTCTATCTGTGTGTGTCTCTCTTACTCTCTGTCAGTGTCTGCGTTTCTGACAGCGAGAGAGAGGGGGGAGGGGGGAAGGAGAGGGAGGGAAGGGAGAAGGGAGGGGGGAGGGAGGGAGGGAGGGGGAGAAGGTAGGGAGAGAAGGGAGGTAGGGAGTGAGAGAAGGGAGGGAGGGAGGGAGAGAGTGAGAGAAGGGAGGGAGGGAGGGAGGGGAGAAGGGAGGGTTGGAGGGAGGGGGAGAAGGGAGGGGGAGCAGGGAGGGAGGGAGGGGGAGAAGGGAGGGAGGGAGAGAAGGGAGGGAGGGAGAGGAGAGAGGAGAGGAGAGGGAGGCTGAACGGGCCGGGCCCGGCTGGGCCCAAGACTTCGGGCGGGGCCTGCCCCCAGCACTGGAGTTAAAGGTAGGTGGCCGGGGGTCGGGTCGGGTCCTGTTGGGGGGGGGGTTGTGGGTCGGCTCCGGGGGGGGGGGGAAGTCGAGTCGGGTCGGGTCGGGGTCAGGTCGGGTCCGGGGGCGGGGGGGTGGGGGAGCGGGAGTCGAGTTGGGTCGGGTCGGGAGCGGGAAACGGGAGTCAAGTCGGGTCAGGTCGGGTCGGGTCCGGGGGCAGGGGGGTGGGGGAGTCGAGTCGGGTTTGGTTCAGTCCAGGGGTGGGGGGGGGGGTGGGAACGGAAGTCGAGTCGGGTCCGGGGGCCGGGGTCGGGTCGGGTCGGGGTGGGGGTGGGAGCGCGGGTCCGGTCCGGGTTGGGGGGGGGGGCGGGGAGCGGGGATCGGGTCCGGGGGGGGAGCGGGAGTCGGGTCGGGGAGGAGTTGAGTCGGGTCCGGGGGGTGAAGTCGGGTCGGGAGCTGGGGTCGGAGGAGGGAGGGGGGGTGTTTGAGAGAGCCAGCTGAAGGGAGGAAGCAGGAGCTGGGCGTGGGAGGTGCAGCCTGATCCACACCGCCCCAGTGAGCCCATTCGGCCAGAGCTAGGGGCGGCGTGCTTCGGGCCCCTCCCACACAGTTCGGCGCCTGGAGCTACTGCACATGTGCGCACACTGTAGCGCGCATGTGCAGAGGTCACGGCACTGTTTTCAGCGCAGGGACCTGGCTCCGCCCCCCCACAGCTCGTGCTGTGCCGCGCCCAGCTCCAGAGGACCTGCAGGGAGCCGGAGAATCTGTAAGTATTTTTTCGGCGCACTTTCTGGCGCGAAAAACTGGTGCCCGAAACTTGGGCCCATTGTGACTACAATTTAAAAGTAATTAATTGGCTGTGAAACACTTTGATATATCCTGCGAAGTAAAAGATGCAAATGTGATTCTGTCGATTAGTCACACTGATAAGCCTGACTGATTGCTCATATGAGCAGAGTCCCCATTAGTCATTTGTTAAAAGTGTATGCGTCTAAAAAAATAATGACATACCATTGTCAAATTATAAAATCCCGAAGTTATTTTTTAAGCAAACCCATTTCCTGGCTGGCAATGCTCAAAGTAAGCATGGACAGTCCTAAAGCTTCTCAAATAGGTTAATATTAACAGCACTGGTATCTCCAGGGATTCCATCCCGCAGTCAATTTTTAACATATCATCTCACACGGTATGCATTTCAAGTATCTCCCAATATGACATTAATAATCTGTCCTGATGTTTCTCCCTCACACTCCTTTTGGCACTGGTAATTAGACTCTTTAGTAAAACCTATTCATTTAGATTAAGAGTTCTTGGTGTTACAGTTGCAGTTTTTTTCACTATACACTGTTAAACAATTTCTTAAAAATTTACTAACCTCCTGAAAATTATAAAACAAATTAAATTATTCAACTGTTTCCCTTGTTAATTTCAATAAATTTGAAATAATGTCAATTTCCATCTATCGTTGTGCTTTAGTAGTGTCATGGACGTGGACCATGTACAGGAGCCTCCTCAAGTCGCTGGAGAAATACCTCCAACGATGTCTCCGCAAGATCCTGCAAATCCCCTGGGAGGACAGACGCACCAACATTGGCGTCCTCGGCCAGACCAACATCCCCAGCATTGAAGCACGGACCACACTTGATCAGCTCCGCTGGGCAGGCCACATTGTTCGCATGCCAGACATGAGACTCCCAAAGCAAGCGCTCTACTCGGAACTCCTTCACGGCAAACGAACTAAAAGGTGGGCAGAGGAAATGTTACAAGGACACCCTCAATGCCTCCCTGATAAAGTGCAACATCCCCACCGACACCTGGGGGTCCCTGGAAGAAGTGCATCCAGGAGGGCGCTGAGCATCTCGAGTATTGTCGCTGAGAGCATGCAGAAATCAAGCACAGGCAAACTAGTCCCACCCATTCCGTCCCTCGACGACTATCTGTCCCACCTGTGACAGGGGTTGTGGTTCTCATATTGGACTGTTCAGCCACCTAAGAACTCATTTTTAGAGTGGAAGCAAGTCTTCCTCGATTCCGAGGGACTGCCTATGATGATGATGATGATTAGTAGTGTCTATGGCCCCAAGCTTCGTCCCGCGGTGAAAACGGCGCACCTCTGAGCTGGGCGCCTGTTTTTCGTGCCAAAAACTGCGCCTAAAAAAAAGTCCGATATTTGGAGCTCGGTGTCTGCTTGGCATGGCGCGCTCTTCGCAGCAGGGGGCGGAGCCTAACACTCGCGCCTATTTTCTAAGTAGCAGGGGGCGGGTACAATTTAAATTAGCTTCGTGGTGCCGGCAACCCTGCGCATGTGCGTTGGAGCGTGCGCGCACGCGCAGTCTCACACAAACATTGGCACTCAGCCATTTTTAAATATACTGCAGAAAAAGTGAAGATTTGTTTCTTGGACCCCTGCAAAGACTTGTAATTTAATTTTTTTTGATATTTCTGTGTGTGAGGGAGTGCTTTTAGCAGCACTGCTGAATAAACCACCTGCTGAAATCAGTGAGTTCAGCTTTTCACTGCTAAACTTGCAGAGCCGGTGCTGCATTGGTGCATGCAAATTAAGGACTGTGTGTTTGGAGAAATAAGAGTGCCAATTCAACTTTGCAATGGATCAACGTTCACCAAGAACAAAGATGGCAAACCATTGCATAATACGTGGTGTTGACAATGCAGCACCCATTCTGCAAATTTAAATATAAAACTGTCAATGTGGCTGCCACTCCCTGTCCAAATGGCCTCAGTCCCCCTCACAGCTCGAAGGCTGCTGCTGTTGAGCCACTGACGGCGCCTCTAAAGCGTGGCCGAATGGCCTCAAGCACCATAAAAAGCTGCGTGTGTCAGGTGTTGATTCTTCGGCTGCCGGCCAGCCACTGACGCCGCTGCTATCTCATGGCCGAATGGCCTCACGTCGGTCCGCTGCTGATTCTTCGGCTGCCGGCCAGCCACTGACGCTGCTGATATCTCATGGCCGAATGGCCTCGGGTCCGTCCGGTGCTGCTTCTTCGCGGCCAGCCATGAAGAGAATGAAGGCCTGCCTCAAGCACTGCAGCTCAGCTCGAAGCTTGCTGCCGCTGCCGTCGAGACACTGACGCCACACCCCTGCCTGTCTCCAACATGAAAGGCCTGCCTCAGCACAGCAGCTCGAAGGCTGATGCTATTTCACACAGGTAGGAACATGGTTTATTTAATTTTTTCTTTGCTTATAAATTTTTATTCAGGTTGGATTTATTTGTATAATATTTGTATAAGTATAACTAAGGATTGATTGTAGAATTTAATGACTTCCCTTCCCCCCGCCCCCCGCCCCCCCACCTCGTTCCCTACGCCTAATTTGTAACCTACGCCTGATTTTCTAAAGTGTAGACAAGGTTTTTTCGAGCGTACAAAAATCTTCACTTACTCCATTCTAAGTTAGTTTGGAGTAAGTTTTCACTCACGAAACTTTGAAATCAGGCATAAGTGGCCAGACACGCCCCCTTTTGAAAAAAAAATTCTGTTCCAAAGTGAAACTGTTCTAACTGACTAGAACTGGAGCAAACTAAATGACGAGAATTCCGATTTCTAAGACACTCCGTTCTACACCAGTTGCTCCTAAAAATCAGGAGCAAATCATGTGGAAACTTGGGGCCAATATGACTCAGTAATGACACTCTTGTCTTTAAATCAAAAGGTTGTGGGTTTCAGCCCCATTCTAGGACTTGGCACCTAATCTAGGCTAACACTCCAGTCCCGTACTGATAGAGAGCTGCATTATTGGAGATGCCACCTTTCAGAAGAAACATTAAACTGAGCCCCCATCTGCCAGTTGAAGTGGACATTAAAAAAATCCTGTAGTACCTTTTCAAAAAAGAGCAGGGAGATCACCTAGTGTCCTGGCCAGCATTCATTCCTTAGCCAACTCCAACAAAAATAGATAACCTACTTATTCATCTCATTGCTATTTGTGGGAGCTTGCGGTGTGCAAATTGGCTGCCGGATTTGCTTCATTACAAAGATGACTACACTTCAAAAGTATTTCATTGGCTGTAAAGTGCTTTGGGACACCCCAAGATTGCGAACGTCTGTAAATAGATTCCTTTTTTCTTAGTAAATGTAGTTCCGTTAAAAAATGAGTTCACGGTGGTTGGATCTACTTTGGGATCAAAGTCATTGCTTGGTTCATCTTTTTAAAGCTCATTACCCAACTAATCAGTTATTAAAGATAACTGACTCATTGGACCTCAAGGATTATACAGCTGGTACTGACCAGGGATTGTATGCCTGGAGGTCAGCACAGATTAGGATTCTGCCCCTCCCCACCCTCCAAAGCATTAAAATGACCCTAAACAAGATCAGGAATAGCATTCTCCCTCTTCCTCCTTGACTTCCCTGTAGCCTTGAATACAGCAATCACACAATCCTTTAATGCCTCTCCTCCATTGTCCACATTTGTGGGACTGCCCTTGTTGGTTCCACACTAACCTATCCAACCGCAGCCAGAGCATCTAAAGCAATGACTTCTCTTTCCACCACACGGTCACCTCCTGAGAACCGCGAATCCACCTTTGACCTCACCCTTTTCCTCATCTACAGCTGCACCCTGGTGACATAATCCGAAGACATTGAACCTGCTTCTATATGTATGCTGATGACACCCATCTTGACCTCTCCACCCCACTTCTTAACTCCTCGACTGCCTGTGCTGTCAAACTGCTTGTCTAACATCCAGTCTTGGATGAGCCACAGCTTCCTGCAGTAAACACTGGGAAGACTGAAACCATCGACTTATGCCCTTAGTACCCACTCTGTACCCACACCATCAAGTCCCTGGTCACTCACTACCTCAGGCTGAACCAGACTGTTCACAACCTTGGGCACGTGCTTCATAAAATCATAGAAATTTACAACACAGAAGGAGGCCATTCGGCCCATTGGGTCTGTGCCAGCTGAAAAAGAGCTGTCCAGCCTAATCTCACTTTCCAGCTCTTGGTCCTTGGCCCTGTAGGTTACGGCACTTCAAGTGCACATCCAATATACTTTTTAAATGTGATGAGGGTTTCTGCCTCGAACACCCTTTCAGGCACCAAGTTCCAGACTCCCACCACCCTCTGGGTGAAAAACATTCTCCACAATTCCCCTCTACTAATCCTTCTAACAATTACTTTCAATCTATGCCTCCTGGTTATTGACGTCTCTGCTAAGGGAAAATAGGTCCTTCCTATCCACTCTACCTCGGCCTCTCATAATTTTATACACCTCAATCAAGACTCCCCTCAGCCTCCTCTGTTCCAAAGAAAACAACCCCAGCCTATCCAATCTTTCCTCATAGCTAAAATTATCCAGTCCTGGCAACATCCTCGTAAATCTCCTCTGTATTCTCTCGAGTTCATTCACATCCTTCCTGTAATGTAGTGACCAGAACGGTACGCAGTATTCTAGCTGTGGCTTAACTAGTATTTTATACAGTTCAATTATAACTTTTCTGCTCTTATATTCCATGCCTCAGCTAATAAAGGCAAGTATCCTGTATGCTTTCTTAACAACCTCATCTACCTGCCCTGCTACATTCAGGGATCTGTGAACATGCTGTTCCTTTACACATTTCAGTATCCTACCTTTTACTGTGTATTCCCTTTCCTTGTTAGCCCTTCCCAAATGCATTATAAGAACATAAGAAATAGGTGTAGGAGTAGGCGAATTGGCCTGTCGAGCCTGCTCTGCTATTCAATAAGATCATGGCTGATCTGTCCTGGCCTCAACTCCACTTCCCTGCCCGCTCCTCATAACCCTTATCGTTCAAAAATCTGTCGATCTCCACCTTACATATATTCAATGACCCGGCCTCCACAGCTCTCTGGGTTAGAGAATTCCAAAGATTCACGACCCTCTGAGAGAAGAAATTTACTCCTCATTTACGTTTTAAATGGGCGACCACTTATTCTGAAACTATGCCCCCTAGTTCAAGATTCCCCCATGAAGGGAAACATCCACTCTGCAGGCCCAACCTGCTCAATCTTTCTTCATAAGACAATCCCTTCATCTCAGGAATCAATCTCATGAACCTTCTCTGAACTGCCTCCAATGCAAGTATATCCCTCTTTAAAAAAGGAGACCAAAACTTTTCACAGTACTCCAGGAGTTGTCCTGTACATTTGCAGCAGGACTTCCCTACTTTTGTACTCCTTCCCCCTTGCAATAAAGGCCAACATTCAATTTGCCTTCCTAATTACTTGCTGTACCTGCATGCTAACTTTTTGTGTTTCATGTACAAGGACCCTCAGATCCCTCTGTACTGTAGCATTTTGTAATCTCCCTATTTAAATAATAATTTGTTTCTTTATTTTTCCTACCAAAGTGCATAATCTCACATTTTCTCACGTTATATTCCATCTGCCAAATTTTTGCCCACTCACTTAGCCTATCTATATCCCTTTGCAGATTCTTTGCGTCCTCCACACAACGTGCTTTCCCATCGATCTTTGTATCATCAGCAAACTTGGCTACATTACACTTGGTCCCTTCATCCAAGTCATTAATATAGATTGTAAATAGTTGAGGCCCCAGCACTGATTCCTGTGGCACCCCACTAGTTACTATTTGCCAACCTGAAAATGACCCATTTATCCCGACTCTCTGTTTTCTGTTTGTTAGCCAATCCTCTATCCATGCGAATATATTACCCCCAACCCAGTGAACTTTTATCTTGTGCAGTAACCTCTTATGTGGAACCTTATCTAATACTTTCTGGAAATCCAAATACACGACATCTACTGGTTCCCCTTTATCCACCCTGCTCGTTACATCCTCAAAGATCATAAGAACATAAGAAGTAGGAGCAGGAGTAGGCCATTTGGCCCCTCGAGCCAAATAAGATAATAGCTGATCTGATCATGGAATCAGCTCCACTTTCCTGCCCGCTCCCCATAACCCTTTATTCCCTTATCGCTCAAAAGTCTGTCTATCTCCGCCTTAAATATATTCAATGACCCAGCCTCCACTGTTCTCTGGGGCAGAGAATTCCACAGATTTACAACCCTTTGAGAGAAGAAATTCCTCCTCATCTCAGCTTTAAATGGGCGGCCCCTTATTCTGAGACTATGACCCCTAGTTTTAGTTTCCCCTATGAGTGGAAATATCCTCTCTGCATTTACCTTGTCGAGCCCCCTCATTATCTTATATGTTTCAATAAGATCACCTCTCATTCTTCTGAACTCCAATGAGTATAGGCCCAACCTACTCAACCTATCCTCATAATTCAATCCCCTCATCTCCGGAATCAACCGATATGATTTTCTAAATCCTGCTCCCACTTCCTTAATAATGGACTCCAGCATTTTCCCAATGACAGATGTTAGGCTAACTGGTCTATAGTTTCCTTCTTTCGGTCTCTCTCCTTTCTTAAATAGGGGCACTATATTTGAGGTTTTCCAATCCGCTAGGACCTCTCCAGAATCCAAGGAATTTTGGTAAATTACAACAATGCATCCACTATCTCTGCAGCCACTTCTTTTAAGACTATAGGATGCAGGCCATCAGGTCTAGGAGACTTATCCACCTTTAGTCCCATTAGTTTGCCTAGTACTTTTTCCTCTAGTGATAGTGATTGTTTTAAGTTCCCCCCTCCCAATAGCCCGTTGATTATCAATGATTGGGATGCTTTTAGTGTCCCACACTTAAATCACACTTCTCTGGATTGAACCCAAGCCGAACTTCTTACCTTATATCCATTCCATCACAAAGATTGCCTACTTCCTCTGTAACATTGGCTGCCTCCATCTCTACTTCAGCCTATCCTAAACCCTCATCTGTGCTTTCTTCACCCCAGACTCAACTACTCATATGCTCTCTTAGCCAGTTTCCCATTCGTCATCCTTTACAAACTTAAGCTCATCCAAAACTCTGCTGCCCGTATCCAGTCTCACACCAACTAACGCTCACTAAATATACATAGATGATCTGGAAGAGGGGACAGAGTGTAGTGTAACAAAATTTGCAGATGACACAAAGATTAGTGGGAAAGCGGGTTGTGTAGAGGACACAGAGAGGCTGCAAAGAGATTTCGATAGGTTAAGCGAATGGGCTAAGGTTTGGCAGATGGAATACAATGTCGGAAAATGTGAGGTCATCCACCTTGAGAAAAAAAACAAAAAAAGGGAATACTATTTGAATGGGGAGAAATTACAACATGCTGTGGTGCAGAGGGACCTGGGGGTCCTTGTGCATGAATCCCAAAAAGTTAGTTTGCAGGTGCAGCAGGTAATCAGGAAGGTGAATGGAATGTTGGCCTTCATTGCGAGAGGGATGGAGTACAAAAGCAGGGAGGTCCTTCTGCAACTGTATAGGGTATTGGTGAGGCCGCACCTGGAGTACTGCGTGCAGTTTTGGTCACCTTACTTAAGGAAGGATATACTGGCTTTGGAGGGGGTACAGAAACGATTCACTAGGTGGATTCCGGAGATGAGGGGTTACCTTATGAAGATAGATTGAGTAGACTGGGTCTTTACTCGTTGGAGTTCAGAAGGATGAGGGGTGATCTTATAGAAACATTTAAAATCATGAAAGGGATAGACAAGATAGAGGCAGAGAGGTTGTTTCCACTGGTCGGGGAGACTAGAACTAGGGGGCACAGCCTCAAAATACGGGGGAACCAATTTAAAACCGAGTTGAGAAGGAATTTCTTCTCCCAGAGGGTTGTGAATCTGTGGAATTCTCTGCCCAAGGAAGCAGTTGAGGTTAGCTCATTGAATGTATTCAAGTCACAGATAGATAGATTTTTAACTAATAAGGGAATTAAGGGTTATGGGGAGCGGGCGGGTAAGTGGAGCTGAGTCCACGGCCAGGTCAGCCATGATCTTGTTGAATGCCGGAGCAGGCTCGAGGGGCTAGATGTCCTACTCCTGTTCCTAATTCTTATGTTATGTTCTTATGTTCACTATTCACACCCATTCTTACTGACCTACTCGCCCAACACCTCAAAAGAACAATTCTCACCCTTGTGTATAAATACTACCATGGTATCACCCCTCCCTATTTCATTAACCTCTTCTAGCCCAACAAACCTCCTCCCTAATGAACTCTGTGTTCCTCTGACTCCAGCCTTGTTGATCTCTCCCCAAACTACACCCTTGCATTGACAATCTTATCTTCAGCCACATAGCTACCGCTCCCGGTAATTCCCTCCCCACACCCTTCTGACTCTACACCTCCCTTTCCTTTAAGACTCTCCATAAAACCTACCTCTTTCACCAAGCTTTCGGTCACCCCAACTAATCTGTTCTTCTTTGGCTCAATGTCCATTTTCTTTATGCCTTTGTGAGGTTTTTATGTGTTAAAGCCATCATATACATGCAAGTTGCTGTTGATTACGGTTAAGAGATAACACTGATTAGGGCACCATGGAGTTCTGTGCTTGAACCGATCAGGGATCATGTAGTTGTACCAAAAATTCACAATGATTGAAACTTGTGTGCCACGACAGACCCCCAGAAGTACGAGCCAATGTGTTTCGAACAGATAGAATCATAGAATCGTTGCAGGATAGTAGGAGATCATTCATCCCATCGCGCCCATGCCGGTTCTCTGCAAGAGCACATCAGCTCGTCCTACTCCCTCGCCCTTTCTCCATAGCCCTGCAATTTTTTTTCCTTTGGGTACTTATCTAATTCCCTTTTGAAAGTCATGATTGAATCTGCCTCCACCACCCTTTCAGTGCATTCCAGATCCTAATCATTTGCTGAGCAAAAAAGTTTTTCCTCATGTCGTCTTTGGATCTTCTGACAATCACCTCAAATCTGTGTCCTCTGATTCTCGACCCCTCCGCCAATGGGAACAGTTTCTCTCTTTCTACTCTGTCCACACACCTCATGATTTTGAGCACCTCTATCAAATACACCGTAGATTTTGTTTTGTTTTGAAATAACTTCAATTTCAAAATATTTAAAATGCAAAATATGCAGTCTAACTTCAGCTACACCTGCAGGTTGCATTTTATATCAGGTGAACTCAGTCTTGTACTACTTAAAAATTAAATCTTCAGAAGCGTCCCCAGGTCATCCAATGAATGTTCTTCTTAAAATTCATAGTAATGTTCTTAAAACATTAGGAGACAGATGGCTCTTAACAAAAACAATTTATATTTGAGCACCGAGTCTCGTCGCTGAGAGCATACAAAAAACAAGCGCAGGCAGCGGAAGGAGTGTGCGGCAAACCAGACTCCCCACCCACCCGTTCCTTCAACGACTGTCTGTCCCACCTGTGACAGAGACTGTAATTCCCGTATTGGACTGTTCAGTCACCTAAGAACTCACTGTTAAAGTGGAAGCAAGTCTTCCTCGATTTCGAGGGACTGAAGATATTTATATGGCACCTTTAATATTGTAAAACGTCCCAAGGAGCTTCACAGGTGCGTAATCAAACAAAATTTGACAGCAAGACACATAATGATATATTGGGACCAAAAGCATGATCAAACAGATAGGTTTTAAGGAGCATATGAAAAAAGAAAGAAGCGGAGAAGCTTAGGGACAGAATTCCAGGGCTTAGGGCCGAGGCACAACTGCCAATGGTGGAGCAATGAAAATCGGAGATACACAAGTGGCCAGATTTGGAGGAGAGCAGAGATCTTGGAGGATTGGAGGGCTGTAGGAGGTTACAGAGATAGGAAGAGGCAAGGCCAGGTAGGAATTTTAACACAAGGATGAGAATTTTAAAATCAATGCATTGCCGGACTGGGAGCCAATGTTAGAAATCAGGGATGCCTAAAGATGTATAAAATTGTTACGAATGTATAAAACTGATATGAATGCTGTGTTTGAATCATTGCTTTGGACTGGAGATGAGGTGTCTGCTTAGAATGACAGAGAAATGCTAATTACCTGTGGTTTTCAAATAAAAGCTTCAGTTTGTTTATGTATCTTAAGACAATTTGTATGGAAAGGCTTAGAATTGAAGGATGTTTGTAGCAATTCGTGCATTTTGATATGTCGTAAAGACTGATTAAGGTGGCAAAGCTCTGGTTTCGGCCCCATAGTTCAAAGGATAAAGAACTAGGCTTTGTATTGAGGGAATAGGGACAAGATAGATTAAATATTTTCCACAGGAAGAAACCCTGGGTTAGTATAAACAGAGAGATATCAAAGGAATGTTACAGAAAAGTGACTTCGATAAGGTATAAATAATGACACATGGGAGCCAATTGTTATGATATTATGATGATGGCCAGAATCGTATGACATGTTTAAGGTGGGTTCTTGAAACAAGGATCGAGACAAAGAACTAAAAGTCTTTAATGGATATTAAGTTTTTCGGGAAACCTCTATAGGTCTATATTCAAGTTCAGGCCCACCCCTAAAAATAGGTTAAAAGTGAACTCCTGGAAGCTTGTAGTCACAGATGGTGTGAGGGAAGAGCAGAATCAAAGTTGAACTGGTCGAACACTTTGAGTGATACCATGCTTTACCGAAGGAAATTCTAGACGAGAGAAAGAGACTGCAAAAAAAGAGAACTACTCATGTGCGCCAGCCATTTGTCCAATCGGGATGGGTATTAACTATCTGTTACAGTTGTATGTTTTTGCTCTATAACTAATGTGTTATATTCCATCTTAAAATCTAATTAAACACAATATATCCACCAGATGGGTTTAGTCAATCCTGACTATACCAGAAATTGGCTTAAAATGCCATATTTCTAACACAATGTAGGTCAGCGAGCACATGGGTGATGGGTGAACGTTACTTGGTGCAAGTTAGGTTATGGGCAGCAGATTTTGCTATCCCGAGCGGAGAGCTCAATGGGGCAGTGTAACTCAGTAGCACGGCCCTCAAAACTGTGCCACTGTAAAACCCATAGATACCGTAACTGCACCTAATTTCCGCACAGACACAATTCAACACAAATTGGACTTGCCATAGAGAAGATCAGGCTGTCAAAATCAGGCAAATGCTAGGAGTGAGATTTATGATCAGAGTGAGGCAGATTGCAAACTCATTCAAAGGAAACTGTTTATTTTTAAGATGCAGCAAAATAGGTCACATTTTTACACCAAAATTAGTTGTCTAGTACGAAATGATTCAGACCTGACGTACACACACAGTTAATACAGACTGCACCGGACATTGGGTTTGAGCAAAGGCAGGGGTTCACAGGAGATGGAAGGTAGCAATAAAGATTAGGAGCTGACGCCCCATTGGGGAAGTTAGACAGCTCGCACCCAGACGAGCTAAGGCCGAGATGGGCTGAGACAAACGATATCCACGAGGGTTAGTACGAACATTTGGAGACACAAGGGGTTCATTTCCATTCACTGCAATAAAGATTTGGTTACTTACTGAACTGGAGCCCTTCAGCCTATTGCTGCACCTACTTGGCGTTCGCAGCAATCTACTATTTTGCTTTCACTTTCCTCAATTTATTGGAGAGGAAGTGAATAATGCAGAACACTCGCGGAAGTGCAAATGAGCGGTTGTGACTCCAAACGGAGCGGAACCCATCCTCGACAGGAGACCAAGCACAAGTGGCAGATTAGAGCGATTTTTTTTGGTTTGGTATTCAATCAATAAGAGAATCAGAGAGATCTGTTGTTTCTATATATCCGGAATAGCTCTTTTCTTTCACAGGGCTTTTTTTTAACAGTGTATTTCTTAATATTTTTTACATCTCTGACATGGCACTATCTAGATGGAGAACACGTGTCAGCACCACCGTCAATACCAACCCAAAGCCAGCAGCAACACCACAAACCATACCTGTCATGTATTTAACCAGCATTGCAACCCATGTATAAACTGACCTAAGTTGTACACCGTGAGAACACTGACCACTAGGTGGGAGACACTCCTAACCTGGACCTTCAGGTATAAAAGGGGAAGCTCCACCCACCTTCATCACTTGAGTGCTAAGGAATAAAGAACAGGTCACAGACTGACCTTCTCTCAAGCATGGGCCTCTTGTGCATTTATACTGTGTAGTAAGGACATATCAATGGCGACAAGAAACTGGGATTTAAACCACGCGAGCATGGCCAGTAGCAGAACAGACGAGAGGTACTGTGTTAAGGAATGGTTGGGACAGAGATTCAACATTGTTAAAGCAGCACACAGTTCTCCAGGTAGACAAGGGCAGTCAGGCATGCCCCAACATGTAGTCGAACCCAGAGGGGGAGTTCGACAGAGACAATGGCAAGCTGTACAGCGATTAACGCCATTGCAAGGGACAATGCGGCCAGTAATGGGGCCATGAACACCTGTTAATGGTGCACTCAAGGACAATAACAGGGGCAGTCAGGGACGATCGACTGGCAAGGGACCTTTTGTTTCAAACCGCAACTCATGCTGGAGGCGTGGAGGCACACATTCAGCCGGAGTTTGCAGAGATGAGCAAAATACCTGCAGAAATTGCAGAAATGGACACTGGGGGAAATCGTTGGAAGCTAAAGTTCAGCGAGTTCATGTGGAGCACGTATACAGTTCATAGACCAGGACGCCACCGATAATGATGAAAGTGCTCCTCAATGGCATCCCAGTATCAATGGAGTTAGACACGGGTGCCAGCCAATCCCTGATGGGTATCAAACAGTTCGAAAAGTTGTGGGCATCCAAGGCCAGGAGGCCAAAATTATCGCCGATTGACGCACAGCTACGGACTTACACAAAGCAGATCATTCCGGTGCTAGGCAGCGCCACGGTAGTCGTGACCCACAAAGATTCGGAGAACAGGTTGCCACTCTGGATTGTCCCAGGGGACGGTCCCGCACTATTGGGGAGGAGTTGGCTTGCTGTCATGAACTGGAAATGGGGCGATGTCAATTCAATTTCCTCTGTGGAGTGAGTATCATGCTCACAGGTCCTGCACAAATTTGACTCATTATTTCAACCCGGCATTGGCACTTTCATGGGGGCCAAGATAGTGATTCACATAAACCCGGACGCCAGACCAGTACACCACAAGGCCAGAGCGGTGCCATACGTGATGCGGGAAAAGATAGAAGGCGAATTGGACCGCCTGTTGAGGGAAGGCATCATCTCGCCAGTCGAATTCAGTGACTGGGCGAGCCCGATTGTGCCGGTCTCAAGGCGGATAGGTCGGTCAGGATATGTGGCGATTACAAGGCCACCATCAATCGGGTGTCACTCCAAGACCAGTACCCGCTACCGAGAGCGGAGGACCTCTTTGCGACGCTATCCGGTGGCAAACTTTTTTCAAAATTGGACCTGACCTCAGCTTACATGACCCAGGAGCTGGCGAGTGAGTCGAAGAAGCTGACCACCATCACGACACACAAGGGGTTGTTTGAGTACAACAGATGTCCGTTTGGGATTCGCTCGGCCCCCGCGATCTTCCAACGAAATATGGAAAGCCTCCTCAAGTCGATTCCAGGGACGGTGGTTTTTCAGGACGACATCCTCATCACGGATTACGATACTGAAGAACACCTCCACAACCTGAAGGAGGTGCTACGCAGACTGGACCGGGTAGGGCTGCGACTGAAAAAGGCGAAGTGCGTCTTCCTAGCTCCAGAGGTAGAATTCCTGGGGATGAGGTTAGCAGCAGACGGGATCAGCCCTACTGCATCCAAGACGGAAGTGATCCAGAGAGCACCCAGACCCCGTAACACGACGGAGCTGCGCTCGTTCCTGGGGCTCCTGAACTATTTTGGTAACTTCCCAAATTGAGCATGCTGCTAGAGCCGCTACACGTGCTCCTACGCAAAGGTCGCGAATGGGTCTGGGGGGACAGCCAGGAAAGGGCTTTTAATAGCATGCAATTTGTTATGTTCCAACAATCTGTTAACGCTATATGACCCATGTAAGAAACTTGTGTTAACATGCGATGCGTCGTCCTATGGGGTCGGGTGTATGCTGCAGCATGTCAATGCCAAGGGTCAGTTACAGCCGGTAGCTTATGCCTCCAGGTGTCTGTCCCAGGCAGAAAGGGGCTACGGGATGGTAGAAAAGGAGGCACTCGCATGTGTATATGCGGTAAAGAAAATGCATCAGTACCTGTTTGGCAGGAAATTTGAGCTGGAGACAGATCACAAACCCCTAACGTCCCTTTTGGTCTACAACAAGGCCATAAATGCAAACGCATCGGCCCGCATACAGAGGTGGGCACTCACGTTAGCTGCCTATTACTACACAATTCGGCACAGACCGGGCACCGAAAACTGCACCGATGCACTCAGCAGGCTCCCACTAGCCACCACTGAGGGGGCTACCGAGCATGGTGCTGAGATGGTCATGGCTGTTGAAGCTTTCGGAAGCGAAGGCTCACCCGTGACAGCCAGTCAGATTAAAGTCTGGACAAATAGAGATCCGCTATTGTCTCTAGTCAAGAAATGTGTCCTGAATGGGGCATGGGCAGCCACGTACAGGGCATGCCCTGAGAAATTTAAACCATTTCACAGGCTCAAGGATGAACTCTCGATTCAGGCCGATTGTCTACTGTGGGGAAACCGTGTAGTCATGCACCAGATGGGCAGAGAGGTGTTCATCAGAGAACTCCACAATGGGCACCCGGGCATTGTCACGATGAAGGCAATTGCCAGGTCACACATTTGGTGGCCAGGGAGAGACGCAGATCTGGAACTTTGTGTTCACAGGTGCAACACGTGTGCCCAGCTGGGCCATGCGCCCAGGGAAGCCCCCCTTAGCCCCTGGCCATGGCCCGCCAAGCCTTGGTCACGCATCCATGTGGACTACGCAGGTCCTTTCATGCCTACTCCAAATGGATCAAGTGTGACATTTTAAATTCAAGCACATCCTCTGCCACGGTAGAAAGTCTACGGGCAATGTTCGCCGCCCACGGTCTACCGGACATCTTGGTCAGCGACAATGGCCCGTGCTTCACAAGCACTGAATTCCAGGACTTCATGGCAGGCAATGGAATTAACCATGTTAGAACGGCACCGTTCAAGCCGGCCTCAAACGGCCAGGCAGAACGAGCAGTGCAAATCATCAAACAGGGGATGCTCAGAATCCAAGGGGGTTCCCTACAAAGCCGCTTATCACGCCTCCTGTTGGCCTATAGATCCCGACCACACTCGCTCACAGGGGTTCCACCCGCAGAGCTACTAATGAAAAGGACGCTCAAAACCCGATTATCCCTTATACACCCCACCATGAAAGAAATTGTCGAGAGCAGGCGCCAGTCACAATATGACTACCATGACAGAAATGCGAGGGCGCGATGTATTGATGTAAATTATCCTGTTTTTGTCCTCAACTACGCTGCAGGGCCCAAATGGCTCGCAGGCACTGTGGTTGCCAAAGAGGGAAATAGGATTCTGGTAGTTAAACTTACCAATGGACAAATCTGCCGCAAACATGTGGATCAAACAAAAAGGAGGTGCAGCGACCCCATAGAAGAAGCAGAGGAAGAACACGATATAGAGTTCACTCCACCACAGGTGACCGAACACCGGAACCAAAGGGAGGAGAGCCCAGTCACTGTGGGCAGTCCGGACAGGCCTGAGGCACTGCAAACAGCAGACACTCAGGCCAGCGCCCAACAACCGGAGCCCCAACTCAGGCGCTCTACAAGGGAGCGTAAACCACCAGAGAGACTCAACCTGTGATCCCAATAAGACTTTGGGGGGGGAGGTGATGTCATGTATTCAACCAGCATTGTAACCCATGTCTAAACTGACCTAAGTTGTACACCGTGAGAACACTGACCACTAGGTGGGAGATACTCCTAACCTGGACCTTCAGGTATAAAAGGGGAAGCTCCACCCACCTTCATCACTTGAGTGCTAAGGAATAAAGGACAGGTCACAGACTGTCCTTCTCTCAAGCATGGGCCTCGTGTGCATTTATACTGTGTGGTAAGGACGTATCAATACCGATCTTAATGCCAACACTCATACCTCTGCTGAAACCAACAGCCCTGGATTTTTTTTTACCGCAAACCTCAGCAAAGTGCTTTCTAATCGTAACTCTGTGCCACCTGGAGAAAAGTCATCAATACCATCAACAACTGCTGCTGTATACCAACCTTAATTTTGCAATCTCCACCCCAATCCCAGGAAGCCTTCCCAGATTAACAATGCTCTTCCTTGTAGTCTGTTTCCAGCTGTTGTGATGGTCAAAATTAACTTTCACAACAAGGTACTCCCCGGTGGAGAACGTAGAATGTTGTTTCACAAGATCACAATGTAAATAGAGATGAGGAGAGCCATTCCACTATCTTAGCTGATCCACATTTTAAAAAAACCTCCAGTCCCCATCATAGCAGCCAACTGCCTTTTGCACAGCAGCCACCACACGGGCTTGACTGAGCTAGGTCTTGGTCCAGTGGCAAGGATTAACCAAGACGACCGAGACCAGCTCTGCTGCACAGACCGAGTGCGCACACATATCGCAGTGTGGGCTGGCACCTGCTGCCCCTGGGCCCTCGCCTCTTCTGGGCCCCGAACTCACGCCTCTCCTGGGCCCCGATCACGTTGCTCTACAATCTCTCGCTGCTCCTTCACCCTGACCTCGCAGCGCCTCTGCTGCTTGCCGCCTCTCCTGCTGTACCTGCCCACGCTCCAATCAGTGACCTGGATTATGGTGACATCCAATCCAGTCGTCCTGCTCCAAGTTGTCGCCCTCCTGAAGCGGCTCGCACTGTACCTTGCAGTGGCATGCCTCCATGCTGCTCCTGGGCTGCCGGATCTCAGCTCCTATTATGGCCTCGATCTGCGTCTGTTGGCTTCTCGAAGGTCGGGGCCTCCACGCTGCTCCCGGGCCACCGCACCTCCGCTTCTTTTATGGCCCTGACCTGCAGCTGGTGGTCCCCTCCCAGTCACCACCAAGGTTAAAGAGGCCAAGTTTCTCCAGACTTTGATCAATCCTCTGACATTAGGGACCAGCCTTGCAGTTCCCTGCACCATCTCCATGGTTTGAATATCTTAATGAACATGGGGCTAGACTTTCCACTTTTGTGCAGATCGGCCAAAAATGGGTGGTATTTCCAGCGTGGGCGGTAAAAATGGGTTTTGAGATCGCCAGATATTGCCCATTTTGAAAACCCTAACTTTCCATTTTTGAAAATGAGCATTACCGCGAGCGATCTGAAATGGGCATAGCGATAAATTTTTTTCACCTTCTACCATAAAATGTCGCCGACCATAGCAACAGCATGGCAATGCTCGTTTCCTGCATTTCAGCAGGTCAGGGGGCATCATTACATGTGCATAAGAGGAGACAGAGAGAGAGAGGGACTGAACACGTATGTGGATGTGGTATGTGCTTCTTTGGCTGTTGTGGGAGGCACGAGGGAGATTCACCAGCAGCAAAAAGTCGACAAAGCACAAAGAAGGTAGTTGGCACCGAGTTTTTGTGGAAAAAATAATGGAAGGGATGGAGGAGGTGACCCAGCACACTGTGGAGACTGAGGACGCTGGCAAAAACAGTGAGCTGGGAGAGGAACAATTGGGAGTACGCAAAAGAGCAAGGAGGTTCTCGGACGAGGAAAATGCCTCCCTCAAGCAGGAGGTCGAGTCACGCTGGGGTCAATTGACCCAGGGAGGGCGAGGGAAGCCCACCCCAAAGGCCTACCAGAAGATTATGGGCCGAGATAGTCGACATGGTTTCGTCGGTGACCAACGAGGTGCGTGAGAACAACCAATGGCACAAGCAATGGAACGACCTTGTCGGATCCGCCAGAGTAAGTATTGCATTTATTTACGTGTACTTATATATTTATATAATTGGAATTGTAAGTGTAATGAGTGATTAAAATAAGATGTGATGTCTTTCACTTATACCAGGAAGGTTGTACTCAAAGCCTGCGGTCACGGTGTACGTCTTTAAGTAAAGAATGATAATTTTCATTAGAATCATGAGTATATCTGTCGGTTATGTATTGTATCAGTCTTTGTGACAGTACCTAGCAATGATAGTACACAATGATCTCATGCCATGTCGTGCTGTTGTTACCTTTTACAGAAGAAGCTTTCGAGGAATAGGGCCGAGCAGAGGCGAACGGGTGGGGGGCCACCAGTCATCATCCACCTGCTCGTCCTCCTCTTCCTCTCTCCTGAGGAGGACCGTCAGACCCTTCTGGCAATTCTTGTCTTCTCCTGATAGCCAAGTTGTGCAGCACTGAGCACACCACCACAAATTGAGCTACCTGTTCAGAGTGGTATTGGAACTCTCCTCCTGAGTGGTCCAGGCATCTAAAGCGCTGCTTAAGCACTCCAATGCTTTTCTCGACAATATTACGAGTGGCTCAGTGGCTCTTGTTGTATCGCTTCTCGGCTTTGGTGTGAGTGTCACGCAGGGGGTCATCAGCTGTATGGCGAGGCCATATCCTTTGTCACCAAGCATCTAGCATTGACCTTGTGGCTGACTGGTAAACATGTCAGATACAGCGCTTCACACAGGATGTGAGCCATGATTATTTGCTGGTGGTTGACAACGAGTTGCATATTCAGGGAGTGGAATCTCTTGCGATTCCTAAAAACTTCTGCATCCTGAAAAGGTGCCCGCATCGTGTTGTGCGTACAGTCTATTGCTCCCTGCACCTTGGGGAAGTTAGCAATTTGGTAGAATCCTAAAGCCCTTTCAGTCTGAGCCTCTCTGGTCATAGGGAAGCTGATAAAGTCCATTCTGCATGTGTAAAGGGCTTCAGTGACCTGTCGAATGCAGGATGCTGAGATATAGCGCAAATGTCGCCAGCTGAGGCCTAAAAGAAACCTGACGCGTAAAACAAAAGTGTCATGGGGACCTTGACCTCGACAGTCAGTGCGGTCCTGATGGTGCTGGTAGGCTGCAGATCTCCCCTGATGAGATGGCATATGTCATTGATAACTTCCTTGTGGTGTTATAGGACAAGTTGAGGTAAGACCACTTTTCCCTGTAAGTGCGGGGGGTGTAAGGTCTGGTCCTCCTCATCAGCCTGGCACATCTTAGATTGGGTACATAATGCTGTTGAATATATCTTCTGCCCTCTCTAGTCTGCAGCATTTGAGTACTCATCAAGACAGGCTGCGAAATGACAGACCCCATTCCAATAACTATCAGTATTACACCGATTGTTCACAAACAATAAATGTCTCCACTAAGACACCTAAAGTAAATTCCAATCATCCACAGTATGATAAGATGTTTTTTCAGATGTTCACATCACCTTAAAAGACCTCCAGAGTACATCCAAACTCCTCCGAAGTTGTGATATTGTCGGCGAGATGTGTGCGAAGTGCCAAAAGGAACACTGGGCGATTTTCTGGGCGTTAGTTTCGGCAAATGTGATCTTTATGACAAAAAAAAGTGGACGGGTGGTATTATTAAATCTCGGCGTTAATTACGTGCCAACAGTAACGCTGGCCGATATTCTGGGCATTGGTTTTGCCCATTCTGATCTTTCCGCCCCGAAAAAGTGGGCATATTATTGGTGGTATTATTTTTTATCGGCGTTCCGTACATGCCGAAAGTAATGCTCAGCGATACGCGACCGAGAAAAGGACCGCTCCTTGCCGACCTCCGGGCCTCCCGCTGCCGAGTGCATTACTCCCTTGCACCCCGCTGATTCCGGCTTCGGCTCCAAACTGCGTTTCCGACCTCTGCCCGCTCATCCGGGAAGTTTGATTGGTAAGTAGCTCTCTTTCTCTTTTATAATCAGATAAGTTTAATTAGAAGGATGGCAGAGCAGCTCAATTCTGTGGAGTGCATGTCCTGCGGCATGTGGGAAGTCCTGGATGCTTCGTGCAGCCTAGACCACTATATGTGCAGCAGGTATCTCCAGCTTCAATTACTCGAGCTCCATTGGAGTCACTACGGTGCATCCGCGAGACTAAAAGCTAAGTGCATAGCATGTTTGAGGAAGTGGTCACCCGCAGCTTAAAAGCATGTAGGCAGAGGGGAAGTGGGTGAACACCAGACGGAGGAAGAACGCTAGGCAGGTAGTGCAGGAATCTCCCCGTGAGTCCATCTCACTTTCCAACCGATATTCTCTTCTGAGCACCGGTGAGGACGATGGTGCCTCTGGGGAGTGCAGCCAGAGCCAAGTCCAAGGCACCATGGGTGGCTCAGCTGCACAGTGGGGAGGGACAAAGAATAAAAGAGCTGTAGTGATAGGGGATTCAATAGTTCGGGGAATAGAGAGGGTTTTCTGCAGCCGAAGAAGTGACTCCAGGATGGTATAGTGCCTCCATGGTGCCAGGGTCAAGGATGTCACAGAGCGGACGCAGGGCATCCTGGGGGGAAAGGGTGAACAGCTAGAGGTCGCGGTCCATATTGGGACTAATGACCGAGGTAGAAAGAGGGATGAGGTCCTGCAGGCAGAATTTAGGGAGCTAGGAGAAAAATTAAAGGGTTGGACCTCAAAGGTAGTAATCTCAAAATTACTCCCAGTGCCATTTGCTAATGAGTGCAAGAATAAAAGGATAAAGAGGATGAATGCGTGGCTGGAGAGTTGGTGCAGGAGGGAGGGCTTTAAATTCCTTATGTAGTAGAACCTCTTCTGGGGGAGATGGGACTTGTACAAACTGGACGGGTTGTACCTCAACAGCGCCGGGACCAATATCCTCGCAGGGAGTTTTGCTAGTGCTGTTGGGGAGAGTTTAAACGAGCTTGGCAGGGGGATGGGAACCTGAGGACAAATTCAATAGGGAAGGAAGTAAAGCTGAAATTGCAAAGCAAGAATGTAGAAAGTGAATTTGTATGACAGAGGAAACAAGGGTTAGTAAGTAGTAATCAAGGAGGTCTTCCTGTGCTAAATGGTATATACTTCAATGCAAGGAGTATAACGAATAAGGCGGATGAGCTGAGAGCACAGGTAGACACTTGGGAGTATGGCAGGAGCGGGAGGATCGAGAGGCCCATAAAAGGGGGCCGAGAGTCGGAGGAGCCACAGGAGCAGGAGCGGGAGGATCAAGAGGCCCATAAAAGGGGGCCGAGAGTCGGAGGAGCCAGGTGGTGCAGGGACAAAAAAAATGTTTTTAAATCAAAATCGAAGTGTGATGTTGTAAATGTGGATTCTTTTCCCTCAATCTGGTTCAGCAAAATTACTGAAACGAATACCGTTTGTGCTTTAAACAAAGCAAGCTTTTATTTAAAAAGCAAATCCCAATCGGGGACCTTATCAGACAGAAGGAATGCAACTCTAATAGAACACACTCACTTCCTACGGACAAAGTGACGTTACATTGTAAAGGGACGACGGTTATAGATTTTCGGCAAAAGATAACAAGATAGGGCTAGAGTGACATCCTAGTTCAACCTATCTCTTTTGATCCCTCTTTCCCTTTGTCCACTCATAAGCCGACCGAAGTATGGTCTGATTTTAAACAAAGACCTTCTGTTAATGTTTCAGGTTAATAACATGATTTAATAAGACCTTGAGGTTTTTCTGCAAGCTGTGGGTTTTGTTTCAATATGTGTTAGTGTTGTAACATTTCGCAGTCTGAGATGTCATGGCTATTCCTCCATGAATTCTTTATTAGCTTATACTGTCCCTATACAATTCCCACGTTCTCAACTTCAATGTCTCTATCATCTTTAAACATTCACATTCCCCCCTTTTATCATTCCATGATAACCCTGGTGACTATTCCAGGAGTATCGCATTCAGCCGTTCGCACTCTCTTTCCTGATCCATATTGTTGTTAGTGTCGAGTAGTTCTTTAGTTCGTTGGATCATAACTCGGGAGCCCTTGACCACAAGAGGGTTTGCTAACCTTGCCATCATTACTTTGCAACAAAGGTTAAGGCAACCAACAATTAGATAGGATCTCCAAACCAGCTAGATCCTTCTGCTGGCATGGATAACTTCTTCACCTCCCTTCTTATGTGATCAGCGACATTGGTTATGTTTTCTGAACTATCAGGAATGTAAGTGCAACATTCAGATCCTATCAGGGCACACGTTCCCTCTTTCTCAGCTAACAGGTAATTGAGGGCCATTTGGTTTTGTAATGCTACGGTCCTTATTGCTACCATTTCAGCTGTGATGCCCTCCAGAGCTTCAGCAGTATTGTTAGCTATCTGTTCCAATATCGTCTCTAGGTTCTGTACTTCATTCATGAGATGTCCTATCCTGATTGGGAACATCATGACCCCAAAGAACTTGTCGACGGGGGTGATGGCTCGCTTGTATCGGCTGGAGGCATGTGCTTCCGCCAGGGTACGTACTTGCCGCACAAATGGCACCACATATCCCAGATAACAGGACCCTGTCCATCTTCCGGGTCCCAGGACTGGGCCCACAAACCTCCACCTGTTTTATTCGGAAGGTGAGAGAGGATGGTGACTCGTGCACCTGTGGTGATGTTGAGACTGTTTGGGCATTTGCTGTAACCTATGATATGTCCCTTGTTACTGGTGTCATTTCGGGTTAGACATATGTCCCCGGTTGGCCTCCCAATCCCTGAGGTATTGGTCAGGGCTAAGAATGGGGGTTCCTTTCCACGGTCGTAGGTTGGTTGGTACCATCCCTGGAACGTCTGACTAATTGTATTGGCCCCCCTCTCGTGATAGTTTGGCTCTGAATCCATCTGACAGTCTCAGTTAGGGTTAGTGGAACGGGGCGCAAAGGAATTCCCCCTTTGGAATGTATAGGGATATGTGAACACACCCAACATCTAGAAAAGTTCCCATTTTGCGCATAAACATAAGACATGTACAAAAAGGTGTTTACATGGAGCTCTCGTCTCTGTCTCCCCTCCCATGCACCAAAACTGTCATATATCAACACTATTATACAGACTGTGGCATACAGACACAGTTTCATCTTATGGCTCAGGATTCAGATAAATAGTCCAATTATTTTGCTGATTAAAAGAGTTCAGTTTTCCCATCTCTCTTCTCAGGTCACCGTCGGTGTAGCTGGCTGTCTATCACTACGGGTAAAAGTTCAAACTGGTCCACGTTCCAATTAGGATGCCAACGGCCTTGTTCAGCTATGGAGAAGAGGACGTCTGGAACAGAAACAGGAGTTAGAATAACCAGTAAAATAGGTTTGTTAGAGGGTGGTGAGCTTGCAGTGGTGCAGGTGAACACAGGCACTTTTTCCCTCAACCTTGGCTGCAGTGGGGGTAGTGAGTAACACCTGAAAAGGCCCCTCCCATTGTGGCTCTAATCTCTTCCGAATCCATACTTCCCTGGTGCCACGATGGACAATTCGGGTAAAACTGGGAGGTCGAGGTGAGCATCTTGAACCTGGTTGTGAGCTAGTCGCAGAGCCTGAGTCAGAGAAAGAACATAGGTGGTCATCAGTCGAGCTGAGATACCATATCTAGGAACAATTTCCCTCAACAGTTTGAGCCTTATTGTCCAGGGTACGGTAGGCTTCAATCCATCTGCTAAACACATCTACTATTACTAACACATATTTGTAACACTGAACTTTTTGCAACTCAATGTAGTCCAACTGAAATGTCTCAAAGGGACCTTCGGGTAGGGGCGTTTTACCCCAATCACAGGGGACTCCCTTCCCTGGATTATGTTGCTGGCAAACCAAGCAACGACTACTGATGTTCTGGGCGAGCGCCTGGAGTCTAGGGTGCCACCAAGTAGCCAAAAGTGTATCACTCGTGGTCCTTGCTCCACAATGAGTAGCAAAATGCATCCATTCAATAACCCATAGAGCCAACTCGTCAGACATGCAAGTCTGTTCCGCGGGAGTGGTCCAGAGTTTAGAAACATTGTCATAAGTACATCCATAATATTTCCACAACAGTTTATCTTTTTCAGGAGCGTCCTCCTGTGCTTTTATAACATCTTGGATGGTTGGCATTGGTTTTTCCGAGGCTAACTTATCCATCGCAGGATTTTTAGTCTGACTCATCATTTTGGGCACTACCATCTGTTGGTCACGAGAGGCCTGTTTAGCCTCTTTGTCAGCACAGTGGTTCCCTATATCAACCGGGGATTTTCCGGTGGTGTGGGCGGTACATTTAACAACGGCAATGTGCTTGGGGAGCATGAGGGCTTGCAACAAATCAGATACTAGTTGCTTATGGGATATCTCATTCCCCTGTGAGGTTAGGAATCCCCCATTTTTCCATAATTGTCCGCAATCATGGGCCACCCCAAAGGCATACCTAGAGTCGGTATAGATATTGATTTTGAGATCTTTGGCCAAGATACAGGCTCGGGTGAGGGCGAATAGTTCAGCTTGTTGGGCGGAATAGGCGGTTTCAAAAGCGGCAGATTCCAAGACCTGATTCTCTTGGTTTACTATGGCGTATCCTGAGATTCGTGTACCTTCTGGATTAATAGAAGAACTTCCGTCAACATACATAATACAGTCTGGATCTTCCATTGATACATCAACTAAATTGGTAAATCAGCGGCAGTTGGTGAGAGGGGAGCGACCTATAAAAGGCCCAGTGGGAGATCGAGAGCCAGCGGCAGTTGGTGAGAGGGGAGCGACCTATAAAAGGCCCAGCGGGAGATCGAGAGCCAGCGGCAGTTGGTGAGAGGGGAGCGACCTATAAAAGGCCCAGCGGGAGATCGAGAGCCAGCGGCAGTTGGTGAGAGGGGAGCGACCTATAAAAGGCCCAGCTGAAGATCGAGAGCCAGCGGCAGTTGGTGAGAGGGGAGCGACCTATAAAAGGCCCAGCGGGAGATCGAGAGCCAGCGGCAGTTGGTGAGAGGGGAGTGACCTATAAAAGGCCCAGCGGAAGATCGAGAGCCAGCAGCAGTTGGTGAGAGGGGAGCGACCTATAAAAGGCCCAGCGGAAGATCGAGAGCCAGCGGCAGTTGGTGAGAGGGGAGCGACCTATATAAGGCCCAGCGGGAGATCGAGAGCCAGCGGCAGTTGGTGAGAGGGGAGCGACCTATAAAAGGCCCAGCGGGAGATCGAGAGCCAGCAGCAGTTGGTGAGAGGGGAGCGACCTATAAAAGGCCCAGCGGAAGATCGAGAGCCAGCGGCAGTTGGTGAGAGGGGAGCGACCTATAAAAGGCCCAGCGGGAGATCGAGAGCCAGCAGCAGTTGGTGAGAGGGGAGCAGCCTATAAAAGGCCCAGCGGGAGATCGAGAGCCAGCGGCAGTTGGTGAGAGGGGAGCAGCCTATAAAAGGCCCAGCGGGAGATCGAGAGCCAGCGGCAGTTGGTGAGAGGGGAGCAGCCTATAAAAGGCGTACTGGTGCAGCTACAGTGGGAGAGAAAGCAAAATAGAAGTAGAAGGGAATCAAAAAGTGACGTCACAGCCAATGGGGTAAGTGATTGGCTGGTGATTGGTGAGTAGCTTTTCTTTTTATTTTTTATATCAGTAAATGAACTTTAGCATTGTTACTACCAATTTAAGGGTATCTAAGGGTTAAGACATGGCAGGAGAGCTCGCTCACGTGATATGCTCGTCCTGTACCATGTGGGAACTCGGGGACACTTCCGGTGTCCCTGGGCGCTACGTGTGTGGGAAGTGTATCCGCCTCGAGCTCTTGATGGTCCGCGTTGCGGAATTGGAGCTGAGGGTGGATTCACTCTGGAGCATCCACGATGCTGAGAATGACGTGAGTATCACGTGTAGTGAGTTGGTCTTACCGCAGGAGAAGGGTCCACAGCCAGATAGGGAATGGAAGACCAGCAGGAAGAGTAGTGCAAGAAAGATAGTGCAGGGGTCCCCTGTGGTCATCCCCCTGCAAAACAGATACACTGCTTTGAGTACTGTTGGGGGGGATGACTCATCAGGGGAGGGCAGCAGCAGCCAAGTTCATGGCACTGTGGCTGGCTCTGCTGCACAGAAGGGCAGGAAAAAGATTGGGAGCGCGATAGTGATAGGGGATTCGATGGTGAGGGGAATAGATAGGCGTTTCTGCGGCCGCAACCGAGACTCCAGGATGGTATGTTGCCTCCCTGGTGCAAGGGTCAAGGATGTCTCGGAGCAGGTGCAGGACATTCTGAAATGGGAGGGGGAACAGCCAGTTGTCGTGGTGCACATTGGTACCAACGACATAGGTAAAAAAAGGGATGAGGTCCTACGAAAAGAATTTAAGGAGCTAGGAGCTAAATTAAAAAGTAGGACCTCAAAAGTAGTAATCTCGGGATTGCTACCAGTGCCACGTGCTAGTCAGAGTAGGAATCGCAGGATAGCGCAGATGAATACGTGGCTTGAGCAGTGGTGCAGCAGGGAGGGATTCAAATTCCTGGGGCATTGGAACCGGTTCTGGGGGAGGTGGGACCAGTACAAACCGGACGGTCTGCACCTGGCCAGGACCGGAACCAATGTCCTAGGGGGAGTGTTTGCTAGTGCTGTTGGGGAGGAGTTAAACTAATATTGCAGGGGGATGGGAACCTATGCAGGGAGACAGAGGGAGACAAAAATGAGGCAAAAGCAAAAGACAGAAATGAGATGAGGAAAAGTGGAGGGCAGAGAAACCCAAGGCAAAGAACAAAAAGGGCCACTGTACAGCAAAATTCTAAAAGGACAAAGGGTGTTAAAAAAGCAAGCCTGAAGGCTTTGTGTCTTAATGCAAGGAATATCCGCAATAAGGTGGATGAATTAAGTGTGCAAATAGATGTTAACAAATATGATGTGATTGGGATTATGGAGACGTGGCTCCAGGATGATCAGGGCTGGGAACTCAATATCCAGGGGTATTCAACATTCAGGAAGGATAGAATAAAAGGAAAAGGAGGTGGGGTAGCATTGCTGGTTAAAGAGGAGATTAATGCAATAGTTAGGAAAGACATTAGCTTGGATGATGTGGAATCTATATGGGTAGAGCTGCAGAACACTGAAGAGCAAAAAACGTTAGTGGGAGTTGTGTACAGACCTCCAAACAGTAGTAGTGATGTTGGGGAGGGCATCAAACAGGAAATTAGGACTGCATGCAATAAAGGTGCAGCAGTTATAATGGGTGACTTTAATATGCACATAGATTGGGCTCGCCAAACTGGAAGCAATACGGTGGAGGAGGATTTCCTGAAGTGCATAAGGGATGGTTTTCTAGAACCAACTAGGGGGGAGGCCATCTTAGACTGGGTGTTGTGTAATGAGAGAGGATTAATTAACAATCTCATTGTGCGAGGCCCCTTGGGGAAGAGTGACCACAATATGGTGGAATTCTGCATTAGGATGGAGAATGAAACAGTTAATTCAGAGACCATGGTCCAGAACTTAAAGAAGGGTAACTTTGAAGGTATGAGGCGTGAATTGGCGAAGATAGATTGGCGAATGATACTTAAGGGGTTGACTGTGGATGGGCAATGGCAGACATTTAGAGACCGCATGGATGAATTACAACAATTGTACATTCCTGTCTGGCGTAAAAATAAAAAAGGGAAGGTGGCTCAACCGTGGCTATCAAGGGAAATCAGGGATAGTATTAAAGCCAAGGAAGTGGCATACAAATTGGCCAGAAATAGCAGCGAACCTGGGGACTGGGAGAAATTTAGAACTCAGCAGAGGAGGACAAAGGGTTTGATTAGGGCAGGGAAAATGGAGTACGAGAAGAAGCTTGCAGGGAACATTAAGACGGATTGCAAAAGTTTCTATAGGTATGTAAAGAGAAAAAGGTTAGTAAAGACAAACGTAGGTCCCCTGCAGTCAGAATCAGGGGAAGTCATAATGGGGAACAAAGAAATGGCAGACCAATTGAACAAGTACTTTGGTTCAGTATTCACTAAGGAGGACACAAACAACCTTCCGGATATAAAAGGGGTCAGAGGGTCTAGTAAGGAGGAGGAACTGAGGGAAATCTTTATTAGTCGGGAAATTGTGTTGGGGAAATTGATGGGATTGAAGGCCGATAAATCCCCAGGGCCTGATGGACTGCATCCCAGAGTACTTAAGGAGGTGGCCTTGGAAATAGCGGATGCATTGACTGTCATTTTCCAACATTCCATTGACTCTGGATCAGTTCCTATCGAGTGGAGGGTAGCCAATGTAACCCCACTTTTTAAAAAAGGAGGGAGAGAGAAAGCAGGGAATTATAGACCGGTCAGCCTGACCTCAGTAGTGGGTAAAATGATGGAATCAATTATTAAGGATGTCATAGCAGCGCATTTGGAAAATGGTGACATGATAGGTTCAAGTCAGCATGGATTTGTGAAAGGGAGATCATGCTTGACAAATCTTCTGGAATTTTTTGAGGATGTTTCCACTAAAGTGGACAAAGGAGAACCAGTTGATGTGGTATATTTGGACTTTCAGAAGGCTTTCGACAAGGTCCCACACAGGAGATTAATGTGCAAAGTTAAAGCACATGGGATTGGGGGTAGTGTGCTGATGTGGATTGAGAACTGGTTGTCAGACAGGAAGCAAAGAGTAGGAGTAAATGGGTACTTTTCAGAATGGCAGGCAGTGACTAGTGGGGTACCGCAAGGTTCTGTGCTGGGGCCCCAGCTGTTTACATTGTACATTAATGATTTAGGCGAGGGGATTAAATGTAGTATCTCCAAATTTGCGGATGACACTAAGTTGGGTGGCAGTGTGAGCTGCGAGGAGGATGCTATGAGGCTGCAGAGTGACTTGGATAGGTTAGGTGAGTGGGCAAATGCGTGGCAGATGAAGTATAATGTGGATAAATGTGAGGTTATCCACTTTGGTGGTAAAAACAGAGAGACAGACTATTATCTGAATGGTGACAGATTAGGAAGGGGGAAGGTGCAGCGAGACCTGGGTGTCATGGTACATCAGTCATTGAAGGTTGGCATGCAGGTACAGCAGGCGGTTAAGAAAGCAAATGGCATGTTGGCCTTCATAGCGAGGGGATTTGAGTACAGGGGCAGGGAGGTGTTGCTACAGTTGTATAGGGCCTTGGTGAGGCCACACCTGGAGTATTGTGTACAGTTTTGGTCTCCTAACTTGAGGAAGGACGTTCTTGCTATTGAGGGAGTGCAGCGAAGATTCACCAGACTGATTCCCGGGATGGTGGGACTGACCTATCAAGAAAGACTGGATCAACTGGGCTTGTATTCACTGGAGTTCAGAAGAGTGAGAGGGGACCTCATAGAAACGTTTAAAATTCTGACAGGTTTGGACAGGTTGGATGCAGGAAGAATGTTCCCAATGTTGGGGAAGTTCAGAACCAGGGGTCACAGTCTAAGGATAAGGGGTAAGCCATTTAGGACCGAGATGAGGAGAAACTTCTTCACCCAGAGCGTGGTGAACCTGTGGAATTCTCTACCACAGAAAGTAGTTGAGGCCAATTCACTAAATATATTCAAAAGGGAGTTAGATGAAGTCCTTACTACTCGGGGGATCAAGGGGTATGGCGAGAAAGCAGGAAGGTGGTACTGAAGTTTCATGTTCAGCCATGAACTCATTGAATGGCGGTGCAGGCTAGAAGGGCTGAATGGCCTGCTCCTGCACCTATTTTCTATGTTTCTATGTTTCTAAATCTTCCCTGACTGATGTGGCCTCTTGAATTAAAGATAAACAATCATGACTGGGTTCTTCCTCATCTTGGGACGGCTCAGTAGGAAAACAGGCCGGATTAATTGCAGTGCAGTGCCGAAAGGTCAGCTTAGGATTGTTTAGTAAGTAGATCTCATATCTGCTTTGCATGGCCATGGTAAGGTGTTGACTCTGCAGTTGGCCCAGGAGGGCAGCTACGGAGTGACAGGTGTTAAGACAACGGTAGCACAGTCTTTCAGAATTGTACAATACAGTTTAAAGGGCCAGTCATAGAGGGGCCGGCCCAAAGCCGGAGCTTGCAGCAGGGCTGTCTTTAGTTCTTTAAAGGCTTGGACGTCTGCGGTTTCTATTTCAAAGCTGCCTTACTTATTTGTATACGGGGTGAGGTGCTTAGTCATCAGGGCAACATTAGGGATCCAGGATCTGCAGCAATTGATCATCCCCAACCACATTTGTTTAGCCGTGCTAGGGACTGGAAACTGGCAAATTGGTTCGACTCAGCTAGCCTCCAAAGCTCGGTGGATACTCGGTATTGCCTGTGATTTCAGTGGGTACTGTCGGATAGAGGGCCAGTCCACATTGCCCTGCACTGGGATCTCAATCGGATCAATGGGAGTATAACCCACTTGGGCGGGGTCCTCTGCCCACACATGAGGATCCACATGGTCAGGTATGTCAGAGCCAGTATGATGCTGCAGAGTCGTTAAGACCTTCTTGGGGTCCCCGTGGAATTGGACTGTTCGGCCATGTTTTACAATTTGCACATCCCGGCTGGTAGGGTCAGCTCGTCTATAGCCTGGCGCACCATAACTTCCCAATCTTTAGCGTGGCGGGGAGGTAATACTTCACGAGTAATATGTGGTGCCACCGTTGGGGGCTGTCCATTTCCACAAAATCTGCCTTCCCTTCCGGTCCAGTCACTCTAGCCCTTAATAGAATTTCCTTCACTTCCCCTTCGTGATCCTGATAAAAGTTCTGCAGGTCCTGATTCTTTCCACTGGGATTGTATGCTAGGGTCACATGATAGGGTGCCTGCGGCAGGTCCAGAGACCACCACTGAGGGGTTCTAGTGGTATAATACTGCCGCTTAAGGGTTCCCTGTTTTACAACAATCCCATCATCTCCACACTCCAAATGCAACTGGAATTTGCAGAGGAGGTCTCTAGCCATCAAGTTACAGTCCAGATTGGTTGTGATTACAAATCGATGTTCCACCGATTCTTCCTGGTAACCCATTTTAACCGGTTCTGACACCGGGAATATAGAGAATTGTCCCAGGAATCCTGACAGTCCCTGTGTTTCAGTGAAGGCGGGGAGTTTAAGCTTTGATTGTACAGAAGACATGAAGGCTCCCGTATCTATCAAGAAGGGTTGCCACTCATTCCGAATTTTTAACAATATCATCGGTTCGTCATCCGGGGAGGGTCCCTGCACAATCAAGCTGTGTAGTCAATACGAATCGGGGGACGGTTGGCCAAAGGGGTTGTTCTGGGAGAAGTTAGTGTAAGATCCCCGTCCTCTCCCCCCTTGCTCCCCTCCTCTTCCTCCTCTTCCTCCTCTTCCTTTTTCGTGCTGACGGGAGGGACAATTTCTATTCCAATGTCCTTCTTGCCCACAAATAAAGCATCCATCTCGTCTTTCCCAGCCCCGACCTCTTCCCATACCAGGCCGGGGACAGTAGGGCGGTCCGTAATTAGCAGGGCCCGGGCCATTTGGGTGTTTGATATAACCGTATCCCTGTTTATCCACCCAACCCTGCATGCAATACTGCGGTTCCATCTGGTATCCCCTTGGGTCAGGTTTTGGTCCTTCCACCCGAGGCGGCTCTTCCTTTCTAGTCATGTATTCAGTCTTGACCCGGGTTGGGGCGCACCTCCCCCCTCTCCTTTCTTTTCCTGCCAATAATATTTAACCGCCCTTTCCATCTGGGCTTTACTGTTATCTGCCCAATTATTTGTCCGAATAGCGTGAGCAACCGAATAGGGCAGGCACTGAAGTAAGATAGTGCAGAATTGAGGAGAATCCTCTCCTGCCCTGAAGGCATTATCTCCTGATTGACTTCCGTATATTTCAATAAATCTTTCCATGAATTCATCGGCAGTTTCTTCTTGTTTGGGTTTAGTTTCTAATACTGCGGCCATACTGATGGGCTTCTGAAGGGTCGTGGTGAGAGCATTAAAGATAGCGTTTCGGCGATCCTGATCATCGTTAGGGTGAGCAACCACCAATTCATCATGAGTAGCACGTCCTAGGTGAGTTAGAAATCGGGCATGCTCAGTTGGGCTCAGGGTTTGCTTTACCAGGGCCCACAGGTCCCTTGATTCTGCATTATATCCATGCATGTCGAGGTCACCCTGTGAAATCGGAGGTCAGGGTTAAGTTGGGTTTGTGGATCCCTTTCAGCTTATTTATCTTAGCCTTTTAACTCTTCAATTTGTTTTTTTTGAGTATCTATTTCTTTATTGTATCAGGCAAGTATTATTACATAAGCTTGTTCTGTTTTTATTTTTATTCTGACTATCGCACCATTCCTCTGTTAGGTGAGTCTTTTTTCTATTAAGAAATCCAAATTGATAATGTTCAGTATGAGACGGCTGTCAATGGAAAGGGTTAACTCCTTTACAGGTTTGTAAGAAGACCTGATGTCATTACGTGACTTCACGTAACCATCTGAAAAAAAAAATCTTTTCATCAGGAAAGGCAGCATTTGATTAAACTCCAATATTTTTTAACTTCTTATTCAAGTACTTGCCAAAGATATTTTTTTTAATTGATTTAAAACGAGACCACACATTTGTTTACTGAAATTCAATTTCGTCACCAGCCTCGGTCAATGCAAAGCCAACCATTTTAACTAAGTAGTCTATCGATACCTTTCTCAGAGGTCCCAGTGGAACTCTGAGTACGTTTCTCGTGCGTGTACTCTTTCTTTAAGACGTCTACGGTTTTTAATATGTCCTCCTTCTGTCAATGAAAGCCCTAATTTAATGGAGTTTTTCTGCCAACTTGACAGGAGTGATTTTTTTTAGTTTGCAGTGGAATTTTTCTCATAATTTAAAATCTCAGAAATTTTTTTTTTTTTTCAGCACCTATTTAGTACGTTACTTCTTTTTTTTGTCTTTTCCATAACTAGAGGGAAGTCTGGCACATAGGCTGTGGACTGCTTTTCGTTATCTCAATTGTTCCAGCCTCAAGGTCGTGTTATTTAATATAATATTTTTTTTGAATCCTTCTGAATCCATCTCAGTTGTTTTGCTGTGCCTTCTCTGAATGTTTTCTTTTGACAAGTAAGTGAGCATGTCAAATCCTTTTTTAACCACCGGGACCATGTATTTTTTTTTTTACTCAACAAACCTATATTTTGTGCATTTCCTGGCTCCGTAACTTATCATCCGAATAAACGTAATTCAATAAGGTTCACACTCTTAAACTTCCCACATACAGGACAACACTACGAAGGGTTAAAAAAAACTTACATTCTGTTTGAAAAAGTAGGTGGAGCTAAAACAAACCACAACTCCCCGGCTTTTTTTTTTATAGTAAAAATCACACAAGCATTTCTCATTTAAAACAGACGTTCACAAGAGTCTCTCTTCTTTCCTATTAATTTTTGGATCCATGATTGATCATCTATCCCTATCTAGCTCTAACTATCCCTACTTTCCGTATCGCCGCACGGATCTACTTGGGCCTCGAACCCAGGCAGGCTCTGGGCCTCGAACCCAGGCAGACTTACCGATTCTAACCTATCTTTCCAAGTCGCCGCTTGGTTTGCGTCACCACGCAATTCTAACCTATCTTTCCAAGTCGCCGCTTGGTTTGCGTCACCGCGCAATTTTCCTATCTCTATCCCTATTCTAAGTTTGAAAGGTATTCACCAGATTGTCCTGGATCTCGTTCAGACACTACCTGAGAACCAGCGAGTGGCTAAACTTTCCTCAGACTTTTGAAACCGGGGGAAACTGGAGCAGTATTGAAATCATACTCACTCCAGTGGCCACTTTCCCCTCGTCTCGTCCAAAGCTAGTCTGGCTCTTAATTCGCAAGTTTTCGGCAGTCGTCCGTTGAGATCCCACTTCTGACACCAAATGTAAATGTGGATTCTTTTCCCTCAATCTGGTTCAGCAAAATTACTGAAACAAATACCGTTTGTGCTTTAAACAAAGCAAGCTTTTATTTAAAAAGCAAATCCCGATCGGGAACCTTATCAGACAGAAGGTCTGCAACTCTAATAGAACACACTCAGTTCCTACGGACAAAGTGACGTTACATTGTAAAGGGACGACGGTTATAGATTTTCGGCAAAAGATAACAAGATAGGGCTAGAGTGACATCCTAGTTCAGCCTATCCCTTTTGATCCCTCTTTCCCTTTGTCCACTCATAAGCTGACCTAAGTATGGTCTGATTTTTAAACAAAGACCTTCTGTTAATGTTTCAGGTTAACAATATGATTTAATAAGACCTTGAGGTTTTTCTGCAAGCTGTGGGTTTTGTTTCAATATGTGTTAGTGTTGTAACATTTCGCAGTCTCGAGTCTGAGATGTCATGGCTATTCCTCCATGAATTCTTTGTTAGCTTATACTGTCCCTATATAATTCCCACGTTCTCAACTTCAATGTCTCTATACATTTTTAAACATTCACAATGTCACAGCCAAGTGGATAAGTGATTGGCTGGTGGATTGGTGAGTATTTTTCTTTTTCCTTTTGGTCGGAAACCTTTGGCATTGTTGTATGTAGCATCTGCCAGTAAATATATGTGATCTTTATTATCTCAGGAGAGCCAGTCAATTAAATCGGCTGTTTGCTGAGTAGTCGCTGGGTGTGTTGTGCTTGTCATATCTCATAGAAACATAGAAACATAGAAAATAGATGCAGGAGTAGGCCATTCGGCCCTTCGAGCATGCACCGCCATTCAATGAGTTCATGGCTGAACATGCAACTTCAGTACCCCATTCCTGCTTTCTCGCCATATCCCTTGATCCCCCTAGTAGTAAGGACTACATCTAACTCCTTTTTGAATATATTTAGTGAATTGGCCTCAACAACTTTCTGTGGTAGAGAATTCCACAGGTTCACCACTCTCTGGATGAAGAAGTTTCTCCTCATCTCGGTCCTAAATGGCTTACCCCTTATCCTTAGACTGTGACCCCTGGTTCTGGACTTCCCCAACATTGGGAACATTCTTCCTGCATCTAACCTGTCTAAACCCGTCAGAATTTTAAACGTTTCTATGAGATCCCCTCTCATTCTTCTGAACTCCAGTGAATACAAGCCCAGTTGATCCAGTCTTTCTTGATAGGTCAGTCCCACCATCAGTCTGGTGAATCTTCGCTGCACTCCCTCAATAGCAAGAACGTCCTTCCTCAAGTTAGGAGACCAAAACTGTACACAATACTCCAGGTGTGGCCTCACCAAGGCCCTATACAACTGTAGCAACACCTCCCTGCCCCTGTACTCAAATCCCCTCGCTATGAAGGCCAACATGCCATTTGCTTTCTTAACCGCCTGCTGTACCTGCATGCCAACCTTCAATGACTGATGTACCATGACACCCAGGTCTCGCTGCACCTTTCCCCTTCCTAATCTGTCACCATTCAGATAATAGTCTGTCTCTCTGTTTTTATCACCAAAGTGAATAACCTCACATTTATCCACATTATACTTCATCTGCCATGCATTTGCCCACTCACCTAACCTATCCAAGTCACTCTGCAGCCTCATAGCATCCTCCTCGCAGCTCACACTGCCACCCAATTTAGTGTCATCTGCAAATTTGGAGATACTACATTTAATCCCCTCATCTAAATCATTAATGTACAATGTAAACAGCTGGGGCCCCAGCACAGAACCTTGCGGTACCCCACTAGATACTGCCTGCCATTCTGAAAAGTACCCATTTACTCCTACTCTTTACTTCCTGTCTGACAACCAGTTCTCAATCCATGTCAGCACACTACCCCCAATCCCATGTGCTTTAACTTTGCACATTAATCTCTTGTCTGGGACCTTGTCGAAAGCCTTCTGAAAGTCTAAATATACCACATCAACTGGTTCTCCCTTGTCCACTTTACTGGAAACATCCTCAAAAAATTCCAGAAGATTTGTCAAGCATGATTTCCCTTTCACAAATCCATGCTGACTTGGACCTATCATGTCACCTCTTTCCAAATGCGCTGCTATGACATCCTTAATAATTGATTCCATCATTTTACCCACTACTGATGTTAGGCTGACCGGTCTATAATTCCCTGTTTTCTCTCTCCCTCCTTTTTTAAAAGTGGGGTTACATTGGCTACCGTCCACTCGATAGGTACTGATTCAGAGAGCACACACATCACACAGCCTGTAAAATGGCTGCAGGGTCCAATGACCCCTGACCTGCTGGTCAGGTGACCTGCTCTTTATTAACAGCACTAGTTGCAGTAACACAGGCGTCCACAGTGTGGAAATACAGACATTACACTTCTCCCTACTTAATGAAGAGTTATTATAACAAACAATCATCATACATACTTGCATGGTTATACATAACAAAGGATACGGACTTATTTTGCCATATTTACAAATCAAGTTTAACCACTTGTTTTCTGTTTCGAAGAGGATACCTTCACTCTCGAAGAGAACCCTCCAAACATGGTGTCGAATTTAAACTCATTCAAGGCTGATCCTGAGGGAAGTTTTCCTCCAAGGGATGCCCTTGATTTCCATTTGAACTCTCCCTAACTTCAGACTGTTTGTTTTCCGGACTTGGACTCAGACTTAAATTCTGACTTTCTTTTGGATTTGTTTCCAGTACATTGGATGTAGGATATGTAATATATCCTTAGTATACAGTACAAATGCACACGAGGCCCATACTAGAGAGAAGGTCACTCTGTGACCAGTAACCTGTATTCGCCAGCACTGAAGTGATGAAGGTGGATGGAGCTTCCCCTTTTATACCTGAAAGTCCAGGTTAGGAGTGTCTCCCACAAGTTCACCACCTAGTGGTCAATGTTCTCACGGTGTACAACTTAGGTCAGTTTATACATGGATTACAATGACAGTTGAATACATGACATCACCTCCCCCCCGCAAAGTCTTATTGGGATCACAGGTTAAGTCTCTCTGGTGGTTTACGCTCCCTTGTAGAGCGCCTGAGTTGGGGCTCCGGTTGTTGGGCCCTGGCCTGAGTGTCTGCTGTTTGCGGTGCCTCAGGCCTGTCAGGACTGCCCACAGTGAATGGGCTCTCCTCCACTTGGTTCCGGTGTTCGGTCACCTGTGGTGGAGTGAACTCTACATCGTGTTCTTCCTCTGCTTCTTCTATGGGGTTGCTGAACCTCCTTTTTGTTTGATCCACGTGTTTGCGGCAGATTTGTCCATTGGTAAGTTTAACTACCAGAATCCTATTCCCCTCTTTGGCAATCACATTGCCTGTGAGCCATTTGGGCCCTGCAGCATAGTTGAGGACAAAGACAGGGTCATTGACATCAATACATCGCGCCCTCGCATTTCCGTCATGGTAGTCACATTGTGTCCGGTGCCTGCTCTCAACAATTTCTTTCATGGTGGGGTGTATGAGGGATAACCTGGTTTTGAGCATCCATTTCATTAGCAGCTCTGCGGGTGGAACCCCTGTGAGCGAGTGTGGTCGGGATCTATTGGCCAACAGGAGGCGTGATAAGCGGCTTTGTAGGGAACCCCCTTGGATTCTGAGCATCCCCTGTTTGATTATCTGCACTGCTTGTTCCGCCTGGCCATTTGAGGCCGGCTTGAACGGTGCCGTTCTGACATGGTTGATACCATTTCCTGCCATGAAGTCCTGGAACTCAATGTTTGTAAAGCACGGGCCATTGTCGCTGATCAAGACATCTGGTAGACCATGGGTGGCGAACATTGCCCGTAGACTTTCTACTGTGGCAGAGGATGTGCTTGAATTGAGAATGTCACACTCGATCCATTTGGAGTGGGCGTCTACTTCAACTAAAAAAAATTTTCCCATGAAAGGATCTGCGCAGTCCACATGGATGCGTGACCATGGCTTGACAGGTCAGGACCAAGGGCTAAGGGGGGCTTCCCTGGGCACATTGCCCAGCTGGGCACACGTGTTGCACCTGCGAACACAAAGTTCTAGGTCTGCATCTATTCCTGGCCACCAAACGTGTGACCTGGCAATTGTCTTCATCATGACAATGCCCAGGTGCTCATTGTGGAGTTCTTGGATGAACGCCTCCCTGCCCATCTGGGGCATGACTACTCGGTTTTCCCATTGTAGGCAATCGGCCTGAATCGAGAGTTCATCCTTGCGCCTGTGAAATGGTTTAAATTCCTCAGTGCATGCCCTGTACGTGGCTGCCCAGTCCCCATTCAGGACACATTTCTTGACTAAAGACAGTAGCGGGTCTCCATTTGTTCAGACTTTGATCTGACGATCTGTCACGGGTGAGCCTTCGCTTTCGAAAGCTTCAACAGCCATGACCATCTCAGCAGCGTGCTCGGTTGCCCCCTCGGGTGGTGGCTAGTGGGTGTCTGCTGAGTGCATCGGCGCAGTTTTCAGTGCCCGGTCTGTGCCGAATTGTATAGTCATAGGCGACTAACGTGAGTGCCCACCTCTATATGCAGGCCAACGCATTTGCATTTATGGCCTTGTTGTCGGCCAAAAGGGACGTTAGGGGTTTGTGATCTGTCTCCAGCTCAAATTTTCTGCCAAACAGGTACTGGTGCATTTTTCTTGCTGCATTTTCACATGCGAGCACCTCTTTTTCTAACATCCCGTAGCCCCTTTCTGTCTGGGGCAGACCTCTGGAGGCATAAACTACTGGCTGTAACTGACCCTAAGCATTCACATGCTGCAACACACACCCGACCCCATAGGACGACGCATCGCACGTTAAAACAAGTTTCTTACATGGGTCAAATAGCATTAACAGATTGTTGGAGCATAACAAATTGCGTGCTCTATCAAAAGCCCTTTCCTGGCTGTCCCCCCAGACTCATTTGCGACCTTTGCGTAGGAGCACGTGTAGCGGCTCTAACAGAGTGCTCAATTTGGGAAGAAAGTTACCAAAATAATTCAGGAGCTCCAGGAACGAACGCAGCTCCGTCGTGTTACGGGATCTGGGTGCTCTCTGGATCGCTTCCGTTTTGGACGCAGTACGTCTGATCCCGTCTGCTGCTACCCTCATCCCCAGGAATTCTACATCTGGAACTAGGAAGACGCACTTCGCCTTTTTCAGTCGCAGACCTACCCGGTCCAGTCTGCGTAGCACCTCCTCCAGGTTATGGAGTTGTTCTTCAGTATCATAACCCGTGATGAGATGTCGTCTTGAAAAACCACCGTCCCTGGAATCGACTTGAGGAGGCTTTCCATATTTCGTTGAAAGATCGCGGCAGCCGAGCGAATCCTGAACGGACATCTGTTGTACTCAAACGATCCCTTGTGTGTCGTGATGGTGGTCAGCTTCTTTGACTCACTCGCCAGCTCCTGGGTCATGTAAGCTGAGGTCAGGTCCAATTTTGAAAAAAGTTTGCCACCGGATAGCGTCGCAAAGAGGTCCTCCGCTTTCGGTAGCGAATACTGGTCTTGGAGTGAAACCCGATTGATGGTGGCCTTGTAATCACCACATATCCTGACTGACCCATCCGCCTTGAGCACCAGCACAATCGGGCTCGCCCAGTCACTGAATTCCCTCAGCAGGCGGTCCAATTCGCCTTCTATCTTTTCCCGCATCACGTACGGCACCGCTCTGGCCTTGTGATGTACTGGCCTGGCATCCGAGTTTATGTGAATCACTACCTTGGTCCCCATGAAAGTGCCAATGCCAGGTTGAAATAGTGAGTCAAATTTGTCCAGGACCTGTGAGCATGATATTCACTCCACAGAAGAAATTGCATTGACATCGCCCCATTTCCAGTTCATGACAGCAAGCCAACTCCTCCCCAGCAGGGCGGGACCATCCCCCGGGACAGTCCAGAGTGGCAACCTATTCTCCGAATCTTTGTGGGTCACGACTACCGTGGTGCTGCCTAGCACCGGAATGATCTCCTTTGTATATGTCCGTAGCTGTGCGTCAATCAGCAATAATTTTGGCCTCCAGGCCTTGGACGCCCACAACTTGTCGAACTGTTTGATACTCATCAGGGACTGGCTGACCCCCGTGTCTAGCTCCATTGATACTGGGATGCCATTGAAGAGCACTTTCATCATTATCGGTGGCGTCCTGCTGTATGAACTGTATATGTGCTCCACATAAACTCGCTGAACTTCAGCTTCCAGCGATTTCCCCCAGTGTCTATTTGGCCTTGTAGGGCTTACATCGGGCCCGTCCTCCTCGTACATCAACCTGGCTGCAGGCTTCCTGCACATGCGCGCCAAGTGACCGCTGGCGTTGCAATTTCTGCAGGTATATTGCTGATACCTGCAAACTCTGGCTATGTGTTTGCCTCCACACCTCCAACATGAGCCGTTGTTGGAAACAAAGGTCCATTACCAGTCACTCGTCTCTGACTGTCTCTGTAACTGTCCTTAAATGCACCATTGATAGGTGTTGATGGCCCCATTACTGGCCGCATTGTCCTTTGCGATGGCATGAATCACCGTTCAGCTAGCCATTGTCTCTGTTGAATTCCCCCTTTGGGTTCGACTACATGCTGGGGCATGTCCGATTGCTCCTGTCTGCCTGGAGAACTGTGTGCCGCGTTAACAATGTTGACTCCCTGGTCGTTTGCTGCATTTAAACCAAGATTTTTGCCAAACATCATTCTGGTCTCTTCCTCCCCTGAGATAAATGCCTGGGCCATCAAAGCCACCGTTTCCAGGGTCAAGTCTTTGCTCTCAATCAGTTTCCTGAAAACCCTAGCATGCCCGATGCCCTCAATAAAAAAGTCTCGCAGCATCTCCGCTCTGCATGCATCTGGGAACTTACATAGGCTCGCGAGCCGCCGGAGGTCTGCCACGAAGTCTGGAACGCTTTGCCCTTCTCACCCGGTGCGTGTAAAACCGGTGTCTCGCCATGTGCATGCTGCTTGCTGGTTTAAAGTGTTCCCTGATCAATTTACTGAGCTCTTCAAAAGTCTTGTCCACCGGCTTCTCTGGCGCTTGAAGGTCCTTCATCAGGGAGTATGTCCTGGATCCACAAACCGTCAGGAGATGAGCCCTGCGTTTGTCGGCCGAATCCTGTCCCAACCATTCTTTAGTGACGAAACTTTGCTGTAGTCTCTCCATAAAATCGTCCCAATCATCGCCAACACAGTACCTCTCGTCTGTGCTGCTAGTGGCCATGCTCGCGTGGTTTAAATCCCATCCTCGTCGCCAATAATATGTCCTTACTGTACAGTACAAATGCACACGAGGCCCATACAAGAGAGAAGGTCACTCTGTGACTAGTTACCTTTATTAGCCAGCACTGGAGTGATGAAGGTGGGTGGAGTTTCCCCTTTTATACCTGAAAGTCCAGGTTAGGAGTGTCTCCCACAAGTTCACCACCTAGTGGTCAGTGTCCTCACAGTGTACAACTTAGGTCAGTTTATACATGGGTTACACTGACAGTTGAATACATGACAATATGCTACTGGTGTATCAAAACTATCTGATGAGTCAGAAATAATTGAATCATTCCCATCTTCAACTCCTTCCATGTCTGTAGGTAAAATATGATCAATATGAACAAACCTAACCTGTCCATTATCAAACATCTTGACCAAATATATGCGAGGATCACATATCTTCACCACTCTTCCTGGTAACCACTTTACCCATTTATGGTGATGGTTCTTCACTCTCACCTTCTGATTTAATTTCACACTTCTCTTTTTTACTCTACATCTATCATGATTCTCTTTCTGTCTTAATTGTGTCTCTTCTACGGACTGTGCCAAGTTTGGTTTTAACAACGAGAATCTGGTTCATGGCTGTCTTTTAAGAAACAACTCTGCTGGTATTCTACCAGTAGTTGTTTGAGGAGTATTACGATACGTTATTAGAAAATTAGCCAATTTGTGATCCAATGACAACTGACGTTTCTTTGGATTTGGATCAAACATTTGTTTGATGAGGGCACGTTTTATAATGTGTACAGTGTGCTCTGCTGCATCATTCGAAGCAGGTGGTACTGTGGGACCATGGTATTCTTCACACCATTTTTGCTTATGATCTGTTCAAATTCTTCTGAACGAAATTGTGGTCCATTATCCAAAACAATTTCTTCTGGGAGGCCAAATGAAGAAAATAATCTTCGCAAAATGTCTCATGTTTTACTTGTTATTTTCCACATTGGAAACACCTCGACCCACTTCGAATGGCTATCAATCACAATGAACAATTGTTGTCCTTCTAGCTCAGCAAAATCGATATGTAGCCTTTGCCTGGGAGGCCATTTCCCTGGCTGTAATGGTACTGATGGTGGTTGCTTGCTTACCGATTGACATGTCATACACTGACTGATGATGTACTCGATAACTTTATCAAGATCTGGCCATCATAAGTAATTGCGTGCAAAACTCTTGGTCAAGCACATTCCCAGGTGCTGGTCATGGAGGTCTCCTAATAATTTGGACCTGAATTTATTTGGTATAACCACTCTTGCACCCCATATGATACAATCTTTATCGACTGATAATTCATTCCTACGAATGAAGAATGGACGAATATCTTTGTCTGTTACCTGGTTTGGCCATCCGTTTGCAATATAATCATACACCTTTGACATAACTGGGTCACATTTGGTTGCTCTGCCAATCTCTTCAGCTGTGACTGGCAGTTCATCGATGTATGAAAAATAGAACTTGTTGTAACTTGTGATGGGGAAGGCAATATAGACATAGCATCAGCATTTCTGTGATCAGCTGATCGTCTGTATTCAATATCATGTGTATATGCTGACAAAATCAAAGCCCATCTCTGCATTCGGGCTGCAACTAATGTTGGAACTGGGGACTTTGGATAGAGGATTGCTGTCAGGGGCTTATGGTCCGTAACGAGAGTAAACTTACAACCATACAAGTATTTGTGGAACTTCTTGACCCCAAAAATGAATGCCAAAGCTTCCCTTTCGATTTGTGCAAAATTACGCTCACTGGCACTGAGAGTGCCTGAAGCAAAAGCAATTGGTCTCTCCTCCCCACTACTTAATACATGAGAGATTACTGCCCTAACTCTATACAGAGAGGCATCACATGCTAGCTTGATCTCCTGAGATACGTCATAGTGAACTAACATGGTGCTCTCTACCAAATTGCTTTTACACTCCTTGAATGCCGTATCGCATTCTTTTGACCACTTCCAATGGACCTGTTTTTTTCAATAGATCATTCAGTAGATGTAATACTATAGCCAAATTTAGTATATATATAATAGTTCAAAAGACCCAAAAATGATCGAATTTCAGTGACATTCTTGGGAGAGGGTACATTTCTGATTGCATCCAGTTTTTCCTTGGTTGGATGTAAACCATCTTTATCTACTCTGTACCCTAAGTACTCCACTGAGTTTTGAAATAACTCACACTTGTGAGCAGCCACTCATGCTCCTCTAGCCGTTTGAGGACTTCATTCAATATGTTATTATGAATTTGCCTATTTGGTGCTGAAATTAGTATGTCATCTGAATAACATGCTACCCCTTCAATACCTTGCAAAATCTGGTTCATTACCCCTTGGAATATGGCAGGGGTGGAAGACACTCCAAATGGTAGCCTATTAAATTGATATAGGGCTAGATGAGTACTTATAGTCAAGCATGACTTGGCCTCCTCATTTAGTTCCAGCTGGAAGTAGGCATTCGTCAGATCCAACTTTGAGAAAATCTGACACCCTGTCAGTGTTGTGAACAATTTTTCTATATTTGGCAATGTACTGGGGACATTACCCTCTAGAACTTGGTTTACGGTTACTTTATAATCACCACACAATCTTACCTTACCATTGGACTTAGGTGTAGCCCAATTACATCGATCTATCTTACAAATAATGTTCTCAGTCTCTAGGCTTTTGAGTTCTTGCTCAACTTTCTCCTTGAGTGCATATGGTACGGAACGTGGCTTGCAGTAAACCGATCTAGCATCCTTTTGTACCCTGACACGAGCCTTGAAGCCTTGGATCGGACTGCCTGTTTCACAGAACATCTTTGGATAATTCTTGATGACATCATCCTTTGACGTAAATCTCTTTTCGACATGAAAAATCTCACTCCAATCCAGCTTCAATGATCCCAACCAATTTCTTCCTAGTGAGGCAGGCTTGTCTCCTGCCACTACTATTGAGGCAAGCTCTGAACTTGATCCTTGTATTTCACTGGTACGGTGATACAACCTACCACAGGAATGTTCTCTCCCGAGTAGCCTCGCAGCTCTATCTTGGCTTTCTCCAGTGGGAAATCCCGCAATTTGTCGCGGTATAGCGACTCCGGTACTACACTCACGGACGCACCAGTGTCGATTTCCATGGATATCTTGAATCCTGCAACATCTATGTGGATTATGACACTTTTCAAATCACCGTCTGTTAACCTCGTGCTCCTGATGACATTTAACTCTAACATCTCCTCATCCTGTTGTTGTTCTTCCATGCTATGTAGTCTCTGGGGATTTCTACTCATAACTTTGAAAGCTGGTTTATCTTTCAGTTGGCGTGCTTTCGCAAGATGCCCAGTTTTCCTGCAGACGAAACACTCTGCCTTCACATATGGACAACTTTGAGCACTGTGTTGTCCCAGGCACCGATAGCAGGACTTCAATGCTCTGTTCCCATTTCCAGTTTCTGAGATTTTGAGGCCTTTTACTTTGAACCTGCAGGCAGTTCACCTTGGCTGTCTGATGACTGAAATTAGTATGAAATTCTTGGGAATATTGGTCAGCCATGCTCATCGACCGAGCTGTCTGACAGTGAAATCAAAAGTCAAGTCAGGCGTTGTCAATAACTTCTTTTTGATCGCATCATTTTTCATCCCACAAACAAAGCAGTCACGCAATGCTCAGTTCTGAAAGTCTCCGAAATTACAGTGAATAGATTGCTTTTTTAATGCTACAATGTACTCACTGATATTTTCTTCAGCCTTCTGATTTCGTATTCCGAAACGATAACTTTCAACAATTACCAGCAGAACGGGGCTGTAATGTTGTTCTAGCTTAGTTAGAATCTGTTTCAGCATTGTATCCTTTGGCTTGTCAGGCACAAGCAAATTTATCAGCGTTTCATACAACTCGGGCCTGGCCTCAGTTAAGAATATAGCTCTTTTTTGTTGTAACACCGCTCGGTCATTGTCTTCATTACCGGGAATTTCGATGATATTATTTGCAGTGAAAAACATTTCTATCCAATTCACATACCCTCTGAAACTTTCACAGTCATGCTGAAATTCCCCCACATGCCCTATAACTCCCATAGGGGCAGCCGTTTTGACTCTGGCAGTTTCACCAAGTGTGCTTGTAATTTACCTCGGAATTGTAGCTGTTTCCAAAATCAGAGAAGCTCTCAAAGTCTCTCTGTCAGCTGGCTGACTCCTTCATCAACAAAAATTTCAGCTTTGTATTATCCGATTTCATCCCATTCCCATTGCTAATGTCATATCTTAGAGAGCACATACATCACATAGCCTGTAAAATGGCTGCAGGTTCCGGTGACCCCTGTGCTACTGGTCAGGTGACCTGCTCTTTATTAACAGCACTAGCTGCAGTAACACAGTCATCTACAGTGTGGAGCTACAGACATTACAGTGCTAAGGTTTAGAATTTAGTTCTACTCGATAGTTGCGAGTGTAACTAGAGGGATGGCAGCGCAGCTCAGTCCCGTGGATTGCACATCCTGTGACATGTGGGAAGTCTCGGATGCTGTGCGCAACCGGGGTGACCATGTGTGCAGGAGGTGACTCCGGCTGCACCAACTCGAGCTCCGTGTTTTGGAGCTAGAGCGGCAGCTGGGGTCACTGCGGTGCATCCGCGAGACTGAGAACAACATGGATAGCACGTTTCTTGAGGCGGTCACCCCACAGCTTAAGAGTGTGCAGGCAGAGAGGGAGTGAGTGACCACCAGACAGAAGAGGAGGACTAGACAGGTAGTGCAGGAGTCCACTGAGTCCATCTCCCTCTCCAACCGGTATTCTGTTCTAAGTACCGGTGGGAGCGATGGTGGCTTTGGGGAGTGCAGCCAGAGCCAAGTCCATGACACCACAGGTGGCTCAGCTGCACAGGGGGGAGGAAGAAGAATGGAAGAGCTATAGTGGTAGGGGATTCAATAGTCAGGGGAGCAGACAGGTGTTTCTACGGCCACAGGCATGACTCCAGGATGGTATGTTGTCTCCCTGGTGCCAGGGTTAAGGATGTCATTGAGCGGCTGCAGGGCATTCTGAGGGGAGAGGGTGAACATCCAGAGGTCATGGTCCACATCGGTACCAATGACATAGGTAGGAAGAGGGATGAGGTCCTGCAGGTAGAGTTTAGGGAGCTAGGAGAGAGATTAAAAAGCAGGACCTCAAACGTAGTAATCTTCGGATTACTCCCGGTACCACGAGCTAGTGAGTACAGAAATAGGAGGATAGAGCAGAAGAATACGTGGCTGGAGAGATGGTGCAGGCAGGAGGGCTTTAGTTTCCTGAAGCATTGGGACCGCTTCTGGGGAGGTGGGACCTGTATAAGCCGGACGGGTTGCCTCAACAGAGCTGCGACCAATATTCTCACATGGGGGTTTGCTCGTGCTGTTGGGGAGGGTTTAAACTAGCTTGGCAGGGGGATGGGAACCTGAAAATAGATTCAGTAGGGAGGGGAGTAAAGCTGGAATTAGAAAACAAAAATAAAGAAAGTGAGATTGAAGGAAAGAGGAAACAAGCAGGAAAAAACGGTAAAAAAACAAACTTAAAGCACTTTGTCTAAATGCACGTAACATTTGTAACAAGATAGATTTGTTGACGGCACAAATTGAGACAAATGGGTATGATCTGATAGCCATTACAGGGATGTGGTTGCAAGGTGACCAGGACTGGGAATTAAATATTCAGGGGCACTTGACAATCCGGAAGGACAGACAGAAAGGAAAAGGAGGTGGGGATGGATTCACTGCAATAGTAAGAAACGATATTGGCTCAAATGATAAGGGTGTTGAAACAGTTTGGGTGGCAATAAGGAACAATAAGGGGAAAAAGTCACTGGTGGGAGTAGTCTATAGGCCCCCTAACAGTAGCAACTCTGTCGGTCGGAGCATAAACCAGGAAATAGTGGCGGCTTGTAAGAAGGGAACAGCAATAATCATGGGTGATTTTAATTTCCATATTGATTGGACAAATCAAATTGGTCAGGGTAGCCTTGAAGAGGAGTTCATAGAGTGCATAAGGGATAGGTTCCTTGAGCAGTACTTAACGGAGCCAACCAGGGGGCAGGCTATCTTAGATCTGGTCCTGTGTGATGAGACAGGATTGCTAAACAATTTCCGAATAAAGGAACCCCTCGGAATGAGTGATCATAGCATGATTGAATTTCAAATTCAGATGGAGGGTGAGAAAGTTGGATCTCGAACCAGCGTACTAAGCTTAAATAAAAATGACTATGAACGTGTGTATTATGTTCCAAACTCAGATGAGGCTGCACACAGGGAGGTTAAAGTAACAGTGACCTCAGTCTTTAATAAGACACTCCAGAGTGAGGAACAGGCCTTAGGGGCCGGCTTATAGACAGTGCTCCCAAGGGATGTTGGGATCCCTTGGGACTTCAGGGGATGAGCTTCCTGGTGGCAGAACATGGGAGTGTATGCTTTACAGATACACAACATCACTCCCCCCGCAAAGTCAAAGTGAAAACTATTTACAAAGTGAGGTGGTTGGGAGCCTTTCTTTCCCTGGTGGACCACCTCGGTACAAATGTCTGTTCTGGTGTGTTGGCTGTGCCCTCGCTGGGCTGGCGTGTTGTTGGCCCTGCAGGGCTTCAAGGTGAGCCTGGCCTTGCTGGGCTGTTGGGCATGATGGGTTCAATTTCCTGGTCCGGCATGGTATCGTTGATCCTTTGGGTGTGTGTTTTGGGCTCAAAAAAGATGGTGTCTACTGTGGGTTGTTCAGGGCAGTCTGTGAACTGCAGCCTCGTTTGGTCCAAGTGCTTTCTGCAAATTTGTCCATTGTCTAGTTTGACTACAAACATCCTATTCCCTTCTTTAGCTATCAGCGTGCCTGCGATCCACTTGGGACCATGTCCATAGTTTAGCACATACATAGGGTCATTCAGATCAATTTCCCGTGATTTACAAATGGGTATGATTTGGTGGCCATTACAGAAACGTGGTTGCAGGGTGGCCAAGACTGGGAATTAAACATACAGGGGTATCTGATAATTCGGAAAGATAGACAAGAAGGGAAAGGAGGTGGGGTAGCTTTGTTAATAAAGGATGATATCAGGGCAGTTGTGAAAGACAATATTGGCTCTAATGAACAAAATGTTGAATCATTGTGGGTGGAGATTACAGATAGTAAGGGAAAAAAGTCACTGGTGGGTGTAGTTTATAGGCCCCCAAATAATAACTTCACAGTGGGGCGGACAATAAACAAGGGAATAATGGAGGCATGCGAAAAAGGAACGGCAGTAATCATGGGGGATTTTAACCTACATATCGATTGGTCAAATCAAATCGCACGGGTAGCCTTGAGGAGGAATTCATAGAATGCATACGGGATTGTTTCTTAGAACAGTATGTTACAGAACCTACAAGGGAGCAAGCTATCTTAGATCTGTGTAATGAGACAGGAATAATAAACGATCTCCGAGTAAAAGATCCTCTCAGAATGAGTGATCACAGTATGGTTGAATTTGTAATACAGATTGAGGGTGAGGAAGTAGTGTCTCAAACGAGCGTACTATGCTTAAACAAAGGGGACTACAGTGGGATGAGGGCAGAGTTGGCTAAAGTAGACTGGAAACACAGACTAAACGGTGGCACAATTGAGGAACAGTGGAGGACTTTCAAGGAGCTCTTTCATAGTGCTCAACAAAAATATATTCCAGTGAAAAAGAAGGGCGGTAAGAGAAGGGATAACCAGCTGTGGATAACCAAGGAAATAAAGGAGAGTATCAAATTAAAAACCAATGCGTATAAGGTAGCCAAGCTTAGTGGGAAACTAGAAGATTGGGAAAATTTTAAACGACAGCAAAAAATGACAAAGAAATCAATAAAGAAAGGAAAGATAAATTACGAAAGTAAACTTGCGCAAAACATAAAAACAGATAGTAAAAGCTTTTACCGATATATAAAACGGAAAAGAGTGACTAAAGTAAATGTTGGTGCATTAGAAGATGCGAAGGGGGATTTAATAATGGGAAATGTGGAAATGGTTGAGACCTTAAACAATTATTTTGCTTCGTTCTTCACAGTGGAAGACACAAAAACCATCCCAAAAATTGCTGGTCATGGGAATGTGGGAAGGGAGGACCTTGAGACAATCACTATCACTAGGGGGGTAGTGCTGGACAGGCTAATGGGACTCAAGGTAGACAAGTCCCCTGGTCCTGATGAAATGCATCCCAGGGTATTAAAAGAGATGGCGGAAGTTATAGCAGATGCATTCGTTATAATCTACCAAAATTCTCTGGACTCTGGGGAGCTACCAGTGGATTGGAAAGCAGCTAATGTAACGCCTCTGTTTAAAAAAGGGGGCAGACAAAAGGCAGGTAACTATAGGCTGGTTAGTTTAACATCTGTAGTGGGGAAAATGCTTGAAGCTATCATTAAGGAAGAAATAGCGGGACATCTAGATAGGAATAGTGCAATCAAGCAGACGCAACATGGATTCATGATGGGGAAATCATGTTTAACTAATTGACTGGAATTCTTTGCGGATATAATGAGCATGGTGGATCGAGGTGTACCGATGGATGTGGTGTTTTTAGATTTCCAAAAGGCATTCGATAAGGTGCCACACAAAAGGTTACTGCAAAAGATATAGGTACGTGGAGTCAGAGGAATTGTATTAGCATGGATCGAGAATTGGCTGGCTAACAGAAAGCAGAGAGTCGGGATAAATGGGTCCTTTTCGGGTTGGAAATCGGTGGTTAGTGGTGTGCCACAGGGATCGGTGCTGGGACCACAACTGTTTACAATATACATAGATGACCTGGAAGAGGGGACAGAGTGTAGTGTAACAAAATTTGCAGATGACACAAAGATTAGTGGGAAAGTGGTTTGTGTAGATGACACAGAGAGGCTGCAGAGAGATTTAGATAGGTTAAGCGAATGGGCTAAGGTTTGGCAGATGGAATACAATGTCGGAAAATGTGAGGTCATCCACCTTGGAAAAAAAAACAGTAAAAGGGAATATTATTTGAATGGGGAGAAATTACAACATGCTGCGGTGCAGAGGGACCTGGGGGTCCTTGTGCATGAATCCCAAAAAGTTAGTTTGCAGGTGCAGCAGTTAGTCAGGAAGGTGAATGGAATGTTGGCCTTCATTGCGAGAAGGATAGAGTACAAAAGCAGGGAGGTCCTGCTGCAACTGTACAGGGTATTGGTGAGGCCGCACCTGGAGTACTGCGTGCAGTTTTGGTCACCTTACTTAAGGAAGGATATACTGGCTTTGGAGGGGGTACAGAGACGATTCACTAGGCTGATTCCGGAGATGAGGGGGTTACCTTATGATGATAGATTGAGTAGACTGGGTCTTTACTCATTGGAGTTCAGAAGGATGAGGGGTGATCTTATGGAAACATTTAAAATAATCAAAGGGATAGACAAGATAGAGGCAGAGAGCTTATTTCCTCTGGTCGGGGAGACTAGAACTAGGGGGCACAGCCTCAAAATACGGGGGAGTCAATTTAAAACCGAGTTGAGAAGTAATTTCTCTTCCCAGAGGGTTGTGAATCTGTGGAATTCTCTGCCCAGGCAGTTCATGCACCGTGCCCTCATAGGTGACCTTGACCATGGCACTGCCCAGGACCGTGATAAGCTCTTTGGTATACGTTCTCAGTTTTGTGTGGATGGGGCTCAGGGTTGGCCTGAATGCCTTGTTGCACCACAGTCTCTCAAACATCTTTTTACTCATGATGGATTGGCTAGCGCCAGTGTCCAATGCCATGGCTACGGGTAAGCCATTCAATTTTATGTATAGCATTATAGGTGGACATTTCATCAAAAATGTGTGCACCGTGTACTTCAGCATCTGCCTCCTCTCTCTGAGCCTTGAAATTGCTTTGATCCACCATGGACGGATCTTCCTCTGTCACGTGGTGGTTAGCAGGTTTTGCAGAGCTTACAGCTCATTTGCAAGCTCGTTGGAGGTGCCCCATTGTTCCACACCTCTTGCAAACATACCCTTTGCAGCGGCATGAATAGGCTGAATGGAAGCCTCCACAATGCCAACAAGGTGTGAATTGTCTTGCATTCATCCTTTGTTGTGGACTCTGAGTCATCTGGGTCACCTGAGGCCTGCTGGCAGTTGCAGACTCATGGGTTCTGCCCTGTACATTTCTGCTCGCAATCACAGTTCCAGTTAATTTATGAACATTGCTAGCACTTGTGTGCTGAGAGATTTGTTTAGTGTTTATCACTGGTGGACATAAACGCCTGTGCTATCGCAATGGTCAGTGTCTCCAGTCAAAAGTTTTCGTAGGATGGTCTCGTGGCCAATGCCCAGTACAAAAAAGTCTCTGAGCATTTGCTCCATGTAGCCATCAAACTCACATTGTCCTGCAAGTCGCCTTAGATCGGCGACGTAGGTTGTCACTTCCTGACCTTCAGATCGCTGGCACGTGTAGAACCGATACCTCGCCATCAGCACGCTCTCCCTCGGGTTAAGATGCTCCCGAACCAGTGTACACAGCTCCTCATATGACTTCTCTGTGGGTTTCACTGGAGCCAGAAGATTCTTCGTGAGGCTGTAGGTCGGTGCTCCGCAGACTGTGAGGAGGACCGCTCTCCTTTTTGCAGCGCTTTCCTTCTCCGTCCAGCTCGTTGGCTACAAAGTACTGGCCTAGCTGTTCGACATAGGCTTCCCAGTCCTCACCCTCCGAGAACTTCTCCAAGATGCCCACAGTTTGCTGCATCTTTGCATTGGATTTGTATTCTCATCGCCAGTTATTGTATTCCTAACACAGATGAGGCTGCACACAGGGAGGTTAAAATAAGAGTGACCTCAGTCTTTAATAAGACATCCCAGAGTGAGGAACAGGCCTTAGGGGCTGGCTTATATACAGTGCTCCCAAGGGATGCTGGGACCCCTTGGGACTTTAGGGGATGAGCTCCCTAGTGGCGGAACATGGGAGTGCATGCTTTGCAGATACACAACAGTACGAGGGCAGAGTTGGGTAAAGTGGACTGGGAAAATAGATTAAAATGTAGGATGGTTCATGAACAGTGGTGTACATTCAAGGAGATATTTCACAACTTTCAAGAAAAATATATTCCAGTGAGCAGATACGAGAAAAGATAGCCATCCGTGGTTATCTAAAGAAATAAAGGATGGTATCCAATTAAAAACAAGGGCAGACAAAGTGGCCAAAACTAATGGGAGGACAGAAGCCTGGGAAGCTTTTAAAAGCCACCAAAGAACGACTAAAAAAATGATTAAGAAAGGGAAGATAGACTATGAAAGTAAAAACAGATAGCAAGAATTTCTATAGGTTTATAAAAAGGAAAAGGGTGGCTAAAGTAAATGTTGGTCCCTTAGAGGACAAGACCAGGGAATCAGTAATGGGGAACATGGAGATGGCAGAAACTCTGAACAAATATTTTGTATCAGTCTTTATGGTAGAGGACACTAAAACTATCCCAACAGTGGATAGTCAAGGGGCTACAGAGGGGAGGGGGGGGGGAGGAGCTTAACACAATCACAATCACTAAGGAGGTGATACTCAGTAAGATAATAGGACTAAAGGTGGCTAAATCCCCTGGACCTGATGGCTTGCAGCCTAGGGTCTTAATAGAAGTAGCGCAGGGATAGTGGAAGCATTGGTTATAATTTACCAAAATTCCCTGGATTCTGGGGAGGTCCCAGCAGATTGGAAAACTGCAAATGTAACACCCCTATTTAAAAAAGGAGGCAGACAAAAAGCAGGAAACTATAGACCAGTTAGCCTAACATCTGTGGTTGGGAAAATGTTGGAGTCCATTATTAAAGAAGCAGTAGCAGGACATTTGGCAAAGCATAATTCGGTCAGTCAGAGTCAGCATGGATTTATGAAGGGGAAATCATGTTTGACAAATTTGCTGGAGTTCTTTGAGGATGTATAAAAGGGAACCAGTGCATGTGGTGTATTTGGACTTCCAGAAGGCGTTTGACAAGGTGCCACATAAAAGATTACTGCAGAAGATAAAAGTTCACGAGGTTGGGGGAAATATATTAGCATGGATAGAGGATTGGCTAGCTAACAGAGAACAGAGAGTCGGGATAAATTCTCTGGTTGGCAACCAGTAACTGTTGGAGTGCCGCAGGGATCAGTGCTGGGACCCCAACTATTTACAATCTATATGAACGACTTGGAAGAAGGGACTGAGTGTAACTCAAGTTTGCTGACGATACAAAGATGGGAGGAAAAGCAATGTGTGAGGACACAAAAAATCTGCAAAAGGACATAGACAGGCTAAGTGAGTGGGCAAAAATTTGGCAGATGGAGTATAATGTTGGAAAGTGTGAGGTCATGCACTTTGGCAAAAAAAAATCAAAGAGCAAGTTATTATTTAAATGGAGAAAGATTGCAAACTGCTGCAGTACAGCGGGACCTGGGGGTACTTGTGCATGAAACACAAAAGGATAGTATGCAGGTACAGCAAGTGATCAGGATGGCCAATGGTATCTTGGCCTTTATTGCAAAGTGGATGGCGTATAAAAGCAGGGAAGTCTTATTACAGCTATATAAGATATTGGTGAGGCCACACCTGGAATACCGCGTGCAGTTTTGGTTTCCATATTTACGAAATGATATACTTGCTTTGGTGGCAGTTGAGAGAAGGTTCATTAGGTTGATTCCGGGGATACGGGGGTTGACTTATGAGAAAAGGTTGAGTAGGTTGGGCCTCTACTCATGGAATTCAGAAGAATGAGAGGTGATCTTATCGAAACGTATATGAGGGGGCTTGACACGGTGGATGCAGAGAGAATGTTTCCACTGATGGGGAGACTAGAACTAGAGGGCATGATCTTAAAATAAGGGGCCGCCCATTTAAAACAGAAATGAGGAGACATTTCTTCTCTCAGAGGGTTGTAAATCTGTGGAATTCGCTGCCTCAGAGAGCTGTGGAAGCTGGGACATTGAATAAATTTAAGACAGAAAGAGACAGTTTCTTAAATGCTAAGGGGATAGGGCTTATGGGGAGCAGGCAGGGAAGTGGAGCTGGGTCCATCAGATCAGCCATGATCTTATTGAATGGCAGAGCAGGCTCGAGGGGTCCGTATGACCTACTCCTGTTCCTATTTCTTATGTTCTTATGTTCTTATGTTCTTATTATCGCCATTATAGAGATATGGCTGAAAGAGGGGCAGATTTGGCAGCTCAATATTCCTGGTTACATGATTTTTAGAGAGGACAGAGAGGAGGTTAAAAAGCGGGAGGTGGATGGTCAAATAAACTATTACGGCTGTGAGTAGGGATGATATGTTAGCCGGATCATCAAATTAGGTCACATGGATCGAACTGAAAAATAAAAAAGGGTATTATAGACCCCCCAAACAGTGGGAGGAAGATAAAGAGCAAATATGTAGGCAAATTTCTGTGAAGTCCAAAATCCATAGGACAGTAATAGTGGGGGATTTCAACTATCCTAATACTAATTGGGACAAATATTGTGTGAAGGGTATAGAGGGTGCGGAATTCCTAAAATGCATTCAAGAGAACTTCTTTAATCAGTATCTAAACAAGCCCAATATGGAAGGGGACGGTTCTGGATTTAGTTTTGGGGAATGAAGCTGTCTCCCTGCATAGGTTCCCATTCCCCTGCCATATTAGTTTAACTCCTTCCCAACAGCACTAGCAAACACTCCCCATAGGACATTGGTTCCAATCCTGCCCGGGTGGAGACCGTCCGGTTTGTACTGGTCCCATCTCCCCCAGAACCGGTTCCAATGTCTCAGGAATTTGAATCTCTCCCTTCTGCACCACTATTCATCTGAGCTATCCTGCGATTCCTACTCTGACTAGCACATGGCACTGGTAGCAATCCTGAGATTACTCCTTTTTAATTTAACTCCTAGCTTCCTAAATTTGTCTCGTAGGACCTCATGCCGTTTTTACCGATGTTGTTGGTACCTATATGCATCACGACAACTGGCTGTTCACCCTCCCTTTTCAGAATGTCCTGCACCCGCTCCGAGACATCCTTAACCTTTGCACCAGGGAGGCAACATACCATCCTAGAGTCTCAGTTTCGGCCGCAGAAACACCTATCTATTCCCCTTACAATTGAATCCCCTATCACTATCGCTCTCCCACTCTTTTTCCTGCCCTCCTGTGCAGCAGAGCCAGCCACGGTAACGTGAATTTGGCTGCTGCTGATCTCCCCTGATGAGTCATCCCCCCCCAAAACGGTGTATCTGTTTTGCAGGTGGATGACTGCAGGGGATCCCTGCACTACCTTCCTTGCACTGCTCTTCCTGTTGGTCTTCCATTCCCTAGCTGGCTGTGGACCCTTCACCTGCAGTAAGACCAACTTGCTGAACGTGCTATTCACGTCATTCTCAGCATCGTGCATGCTCCAGAATCCACCCACAGCTCCAGCTCCGCAACGCGGTCCGTCGGGAGCTGGAGGCGAACACACTTCCCGCACAAGTAGTCGTCAGGGTCACCGGAAGCGTCCCTGACTTCCCACATAGTACAGGAGGAGCATAACACGCACCTGAGCTGTACTGCCATGACTTAATCCTTAGATACTCTTAAATTGTCATCAACAATGCTAAAGGTTACTTACTGATAAAAGAAAGAAAAACTGCTCACCAATCACCAGCCAATCACTTACCACCTTGGCTGTGACATCACCTTTTGATTTCTTTCTACTTCTATTTTGCCTCCCTGCTGCAGCTGTACAAGCCCCGCCCCTCCGACCCCGAACTCCTCCTCCGACGTGCCTCTATAAGCCTCTCCGACCCCGGACTCGCGCTGCCCAACTGCCCGAACTCCTCCTCCGACGAGCCTCTATAGGTCTCTCCGACCCCGGACTCGCGCTGCCCAACTGCCCGAACTCCTCCTCCGACGTGCCTCTATAGGTCTCTCCGACCCAGGACTCGCGCTGCCCAACTGCCCGAACTCCTCCTCCGACGAGCCTTTATAGTCTCTCTGACCCCGGACTCGCGCTGCCCAATTGCCTGAACTCCTGTGTTGAATGTGACAGTACTCTGTGACAGTACCTAGCAATGATATCACGCAATGATCTCATGACATGTCGTCCTGTCACCTTTTACAGAAGAAGTTATCGACGATGAGGTCCATGCAGAGGCGAATGGGTGGGGGAGCCACCAGTCCCCGGCGACATCACTGAGATGGAGGAGCGTGTGCTCGCACTTGTGGGGAAGCAACCCGGACAGCCACGAAAGCATCTGCAGACCCTGAAGCGATGCCACATGAGTAAAGCTTACACCATTGTCTCATGTAAAGTCAATAGATGCTACATCCACTCATATCTGAACACTCATACATGATAGATGATTTCAAAAATTGTCCTAGAAATAATGCTGGCCCAATGAAAATCATTGTAATGCAAATGTGTTAATGGTCATGAAATGTGATGTCTGAGATGATTTTGAGAGTGGTGGTGCTTTTGTCGTGCATATGCTGTGTGTAGCGCTGGACTCACGTTATGACCCGAGCACCCCCTTCTCCTCTAATAACCTCATTTGTGTTTTGCAGCTCAGCCAGCAGCGCGGCCCCAGGCAAGGCCACAGAGGCCAGAAGGTGGGGTCGCGGGGCCCAACTCTCCAGACGATCCAACATCTGGTGCTGAGGAGCTCCGAATCTCACCTGTCAATCCGCTGGGTCTGTTCTTCACGGATCAGAGCGGGACTTCGAGGAACCTGCGTCGCCACGCTCCAGAAGCCATTCCACCCCAAGGCCATCTAGTGGTCCTCCGGTCATTCCCGCCTCCACTCTGGAGGTACCAGCCCCAAGCACCTCGCTACAGGGCACCCCATTTGTCTCCAGGATGGCGCCGATCCCACGGAGGCTTCATGGATGTGGCAGGTCTGTTCCACGAGCGCCACATGAGAGCAGAGTGATGATACAGTTGTCCAGGAGGACTGTAGACATTGGTGACCAGCTCATCGAAGCATCGGGGGGCATATCCCGACAGCTGGCCACCATGACTGAGTACATTCCGCGGATGGCAGAGGCCCTGGATGCGATAGCCAGGAACACTGCTGGTACAGGCCTCCCAGTGGTCCCAGAGTGCGGCACTCCACCCCTAGGTTCCACACCACCACTTCGAACGACAGATGAGAGGCAGGACCAAGATCCTGCTTCTGGATCAGAGAATGTTCCCCCCTCGGCACCCCCCGCTCCCCTACCTGTCCAGCCATCATCTCTGCCTTCATCCCCCCGAATGAGGCACCACCTGAGGAGCTCCTCAGCCAGGCGCCATGGAGCAAGGAGGGGAAGGGGTAGAGGTGGGGAGAAGAAGGGGAGGGCGGGTAGGAAAGTGAGGTGCATGTCCGCAGGTGATGGCTGTGTTATATCTCCATCTGGGTGTATGCAGTTTGTTGTAATGTATGGAAGGAGGGGACCATCCTCCTGCTTTGCCTTTGTATTCTGTGTTGCTGGGCATGTTGAACATTTGATTGTGTCAATGGTGGAAAAAGTGGGGTGTGGGCAGGGGTTGGGTGTTATTGTCTGTGATACTTATGATTTCAGACCAATGTTGGTATAAATCTTTTTTTATTGAACATAACCTTGTTGCGCATTGTCTCAGATAGCTGGACTGTTACACACTGGTGATTCCTTAACATGAAAGGGTTAAATACAACTTAACTTCAATCAACATAAACTTTAACTGGCACCAATGGGCACCATTGATGTCTGAGTTGCACACACATAGCAGTGTGTCAGCGTTGTCACTCGCTTCAACGTACTTTCAGGCAAATTGTTGAGATATCAGCTCCTCACATAAGAGTCTTGCAGCTATGTAGCCACCACGGGCCCTTTCCTGTGGTCTGGAGGGGATCGTGGACATGGTTGCATAGCCAGCCTGATTGTCTGGCCTTAGGTCAGCGTCCAGCCCCTTGTTGTTCTCTTCCTTTCTCTCCTGAGGTGGAGCATCAGTCCCTTCTGGCAACTCTTGGCCCCTCCTGATAGCCAGGTTGCGCAGCATGGAGTTCACGACTGCAAATTTACCTACTTGCTCAGGGTTGTATTGTAGCTCCCCTCCTGAGTGGTGCAGACATCTGAAGCATAGTTATTGTTTTGTGGACCACATTGCGTGTGTCTCTGTGGCTCCGGTTGTATAATTTCTCGGCCTCAGTGTGGGTGTCACGCAGGGGGGTCATCAGCCAAGTGGCGAGGCCATATCGGTTATCACCAAGCATCCAGCATTGTCCTTGTGGCTGACTCTTAAAGATGTCAGAGACAGCGCTCTCACGCAGGATGTGAGCCTCATCGAAGGTGCCCAGACATTTGGCATTCACTGCCATTATGATCTGGCTGTGGTCGACAACTAGTTGGACCTTCAGGGAATGAAATCCTTTTCTGTTACGAAAACGCTCCGGGTCCTGAGAAGGTGCCCGCATGGTGATGTGAGTGCACTGTATTGCTCCCTGCACCCTGGGGAACTTAGCAATGCAGTAGAATGCTCCAGCCCTTTTAGTCTGAGCCTCCGTGGTCATGGGGAAGCTGATAAAGTCCACTCTTCTCGCGTACAGGGCCTCCGTGTCCTGTCTAATGCAGTGATGGGTTGCACGGTGAGACAGAGGGCAAATCTCGCCTGCGGAGGCCCGAAAGGAACCGGACATGAAGAAAGACAGTGCCACGGTGACCTTGACCTCGACTGACACTGATGTCCTGATGGCAGGCTGCATAATGTGGCCATGAGCTCACATATTTCATTGATCACCACTTGTGCAGTCTCCGAAGGCAGGTGTGGTCGGACACGTCAAGGTAAGACCTCTTTTCCCTGTAAGTGCGGGGTGTGTTTGGTCTGGCCCTCCTCCTCGTTCGTGCTTGTCTTAAATTGGGGACATAATGATGTGCATCACACATTGAGTCATCTGCACTCTGCAGCATCTGTGTATTAATCGATGCAGGCTGAGAAATGGCTGGCCCCATTGCAATGAAAGTATAATAGCGATTGATCAGAAGCAATAATTTCCTCACTAAAATACACCTAGAGTTAACCCCCAATAGTCCAGAGTTTGAAAATACGTCTGTTGAGATGGTCACTTCACCTGAGAAAAACTCCAGAGTCAATGCAAACTCCCCCGAAGTTGAAGCAGCCTTTTGAATGAAGCGACCTGCGATTTAAAAAATGGCAGCCACACCGCTGGCTTTAGTTCAGAACAGTTCCACTTTTTCTGGGCGAGCGATATTGTGGGCGATATGTGTGCGAGGTGGTGAAAGTGACCATGGGCGATCTCCTGAGCATTAGTTTCGCCACATGTGGTCAAAAATGGGTGGGCGGTATTATTGAATCTCGGCGTTAATTCCATACGGAAAGTAACGGTGGGTGATATTATGGGCGTTGATTTTGCCCATTCTGATGATTCCACCCCAAAAAGGTGGGCGGGCGGTATTATTTTTCCCCGGCATTAAGCACAAGGGGAAAGTAACGCTCGGCAATAAGTTTCCTAAAAATTCACGTCAGTTTCTATTTTGTGCCAAAATAGGCGATATATGGGCGTTATACTTCATTTCGGCGGTAAAATGGGTGTTAAGTGGGCGTTAAGCATACAAAAAAAGTGGTGGTTCAAGCTCATTATTTTTATTTTAACACAAAGAATTTGAGCAGCAGTTTACAAGGAACAATTGGGAATTACATTACTCAGTTGATCCTTGGGTAGAAGGTGTAGCCCTACTCATATATGCTTATACACCTGTATGGTGTGCTTCTTGGCCCTTCTATGCTGAGAGTGACTCAAACCCCCTAGGATATATCCCAAAAAACAGAACTACGAAAAAATCTATCTGATTGTGTATCCTCCATACCCCCCCATTTCTACCCAATCATGGGTCTGGCACGTACATGTTTAGATCCAGACAATACCTCATAAACCCTGATCTTTGTTATTAGCCTCTCTACAAGCTTTCCCTGTTTCTGCAATCAATGGAGACCTTGGGCTAGACTTTCCACTTGGTGGCTAAGTCCCCAAAAAATTGAACCTTGTTGCAGCGATCTGGGACGTATCGCCCGTGCTGATCGCCGGGACAAGTCCCATTTTTTTTTTTTTAGCGATTTTCCACTCGACCTTACCCCGGCGATGTCAAATGGGCAATCTGATATCTCGGCTTTCTCACTATCGGCCAAAGAAAATGGAAGTGAATGAAAAAAAAAGCTTCCCTAGCAACGCTATACTGCGCACGTGTAGCTTGATTTTTTTTCAAGTTGATTTTCTTTGCCACGTTTTGAGAGGTCAGGGGTCATCACACATGCTCAGAAGCTCTGTGACGGTCGGGAATAGAGAGAGAGAGGAGAAAGCATTTTGTGGTTGAACGCTCTGATTTATCTGTTAATAATCGACATTCTTCAAATTTTTTTTCCATTTAAAATAATTTTCTGTACTGTTAGTTATACTGATAATAATTTAGCAAGTTAAAAATATTGGAAGCAAAACTGATAATTACTGGTAATTCAAGTTAAAAATTTATTAGTATCGATTTGTTTAATAAAAATAGAGGGATCAGTTGAGAGGCGTAAGGCCAAGCCCTTCAGCGAGGAGGCCAATGAGGACCTTGTGAATGTTGTCAGCACCAGGTGGGAGGATCTGACATGGAGTGGGCATGGGAAACCTCCACCCTGTGCATATCGGAGGATTTGGTTTGAGATTGCTGACGTGGTCACGTCGGCATCTAATGAAGTGCACACACCGGACCAGTGCCGCAAACGGTGGAACAGCTGGCAGCTGCGAGAGTACGTTAAAATTTAAATTTATGTATCATTTAATGATCTATGGAAATTGTAACTAGAATCTACAATGTTATTTCGTTACATTTAAACATAACTAAATTATGAATAAATTTATGCACCCCAGCATAAAGTTGAATGTTATAGTATGAAGTATGTTATTTTATTCATATGCAACATATTGCTAATTTGTAATTGAACATGTCAGTCTTAAATGTCTTCAAATGTCTTAAATTGCCTGATCCATTTGCTTATGCCATGCAATGTTATTGTATCATTTACAGAAGAAGATATCTATCAACCATCGTGATCAATGCAGGGTGGGCGAGGGCTCTGCCATGATGCACTGTTTAAGTGCTTACAAGGAGCTTACGGTGGCCTTGGTTGGGCCCGAAAGCCATTCGGTCACAACCCGTGGTGTGGCCGAATCCACCCTTGAGACATGTGAGTAATGAGAACTGTGCATTGTGCAATGTGTGAATCATTAGTAAATACTACAAATATTGTAGTTACGCATGTAATGTTATGCAATTATAATGTAATTTGATGTTATCAATGTTATGCAATTATAATGTAACATTCTGCAATTATAATGTAATTTGATATATAATTGTGATGTACTATTGATCTTCGAATGAGGTCATGTTAGATCATGTTAGACCTGGTGATCCCTTGTGCATATGGGGTAATGGAAAGCATTGTAATATTTTGAGTTTGTGAAAAATTGTATTGATGTGAATTGTTAAACGTTGTTTAAGGGTCAAGTAGCCGTCGAGTCAGTGGAGTCCATTACCACTGAATCGTCTCAAACATCACAGGAGGATGAAGAAGAAGAGGAGCCATTGCAGACTCCTGCTGCTGTGCATCAGCAGGAGGAGGCGGAGGAGGAGACGGAAGAAGAAGACATTTTTTTGGTGGGCGGGGGGGGGGGGGGGAGCAACCTGCGTCCATCTCGGTTGAGATGGAAGAAGCACCGGGACCAAGCGGTGTGCAGGTGGTGATGCCAAGGCACGTCATATTGCAAACGCCGACCCCACGGAGGTCCGGTCAGCGTGGCGAGCAATCGCCTACCATGGAGGGCCAGACAGAGAGCTTGATTTCCCTGTGCAGGGAGATGGTCGCGATTGGTCGCAATCTTATCCAGGGGTTCACGGGATTCTCTGCGAACTGGAGCCAGTTTCCAGCGAGTTCTGCAAGAACTTCTTGAACTGGTCTTCTGAGCAGGCACAGACTGCAAGGGAGACCTCGGAGGCTATTCGGCAGCAGAAAGCCGCAATCAATGCCCTATGGCATGTGTTGCTGGCTGGACACGGCGCTGCACCCCAAGGTGTCGTGTCTGCTCGCAGCGAAACCTCGAGCACGCAAGCGAGTACGGAGGGCACAGTTCCTCAGGCTTCCGCTTCCTCTCCGTCACCTCCACCACGGCAGGAAGTCTTGCCGTCCCACTCTGCACGACGTCTTGGTGTCGGTCTGCGTAGACCAAAACGGGCGGGTGGGGTGCGAACACGGGATGGGGCTGGACCTGGAGAGAAACGGGGCCGCAGGTAGGGAGGGGGGAGTTTTTTCACAGTTTGTTCACTTGTTCAATTGTTCTTGTTCCTGTTTTGTTGGTTTTGTTTGTTGCTATTGGTTAATTGTTACTTGTTAATTGTTAACATTATGGGCCCAAGTTTCCACATGATTTGCGCCTGATTTTTAGGAGCAACTGGTGGAGAACGGACTATCTTAGAAATCGCAATTCTCCACATTTTTTTTTCTGCAGTTCTAGTCAGGTAGAACAGTTCTACTTTGGAACAGAATTTTTTCTTCAAAAGGGGGCGTGTCCGGCCACTGACGCCTGATTTCAAAGTTTCCACAGTGAAAACATACTCCAAACTAAAGTAGAATGGAGCAAGTGAAGATTTTTGTAGAACTGAAAAAACCTGTTCTACACATTAAAAAATCAGGCGCAGGTTACAAATTAGGCGTCCAGAACGAGGTGGGGGGGGAGGGGGGGGGAAGGGAAGTCATTAAATTCTACAATAAATCTTTATTTATACTTCTACAAATATTATACAAATAAATCCAACCTGAATAAACATTTATAAGCAAAGAAAAGTTTAAATAAACCATCTTCCTACCTGTGTGAAAGTGCTTCAGGCACGGAGAATGCTGCAGTCAGCCTGAGGCACCCGTTCTTTCCCGCGGGGGGGGAGGAGGCGCCCGTTCTTTCCTGCGGGGGGGGGGAGGAGGCGCCCGTTCTTCCCGCGGGGGGGGGAGGGGAGAGGAGGCGCCCGTTCTTTCCCGCGGGGGGGGGAGGAGGCGCCCATTCTTTCCCGCGGGGGGGGGGGGAAGGAGGCGCCCGTTCTTCCCGCGGGGGGGGGATGGGAGAGGAGGCGCCCGTTCTTTCCCGCGGGGGGGGAGGAGGCGCCCGTTCTTTCCCGCGGGGGGGGGAGGAGGCGCCCGTTCTTCCCGCGGGGGGGGGAGGAGGCGCCCGTTCTTCCCGCGGGGGGAGGGGAGGAGGCGCCCGTTCTTCCCGCGGGGGGGGGGAGGAGGCGCCCGTTCTTCCCGCGGGGGGGGGGAGGAGGCGCCCGTTCTTTCCCGCGGGGGGGGAGGAGGCGCCCGTTCTTCCCGCGGGGGGGGGAGGAGGCGCCCGTTCTTCCCGCGGGGGGAGGGGAGGAGGCGCCCGTTCTTCCCGCGGGGGGGGGGAGGAGGCGCCCGTTCTTCCCGCGGGGGGGGAGGAGGCGCCCGTTCTTTCCCGCGGGGGGGGGAGGAGGTGCCCGTTCTTCCTGCGGGGGGGTGGGAGGAGGCGCCCATTCTTCCTGCGGGGGGGGGAGGGGAGAGGAGGCGCACGTTCTTTCCCGCGGGGGGGGGGGGAGGAGGCGCCCGTTCTTCCCGCGGGGGGGGAGGAGGCGCCCGTTCTTCCCGCGGGGGGGGGGGGGAGGCGCCCGTTCTTTCCCGCGGGGGGGGAGGAGGCGCCCGTTCTTCCCGCGGGGGGGGGGAGGGGGGAAGGAGACAGTGAGAAGGCTGCAAGTGCTGATGTGCTGATGGCAATGTGCTTTTATTAAAAAGCACATTGAACTACAAAGAACTACAAAAGTGGCCGAGTGCCAATGTTTTTTTCACACTGCGCGTGCGTGAACGCTACAACGCGCACGCGCAGCGTTGCCGGCAGGAAAAAAACTAATTTAAATAGTACCCGCCCCCTCCCACTTACAAAATCGGCGCGAGTGTAGGCTCCGCCCCCCTGGGCGTCGCATCAGGCAGACAAGGAGCTGCAGAACGCTCCAGAATCGCGAGGTTTTTTTAGGCGCCGTTTTAGGCGCGAAAAACGGGCGCCCAGCTCGGAGGGGCGCCCGTGTTTTATCGTGTGGAAACTTGGGCCCTATGTATTTGAGGGAATGGTGGGTTGGTGCGGGGGGCGGGGGGTGGGGGGTATGGAGCGATAGTTTTTCCATTTCTATTTGCGTTTTTGTTAATAAAAAAAAATTATTTAATTCAATAAATTATGTGTGTCCTCTCTTAGTTAGTTATTAACTATACAGATGTTATTCTATATCTGAACATTCTATTAATATACGAGTACTTTAGGAACACCTTCTAATAAATTCTATTATATAAAACCTATTCACTAAAAACAACATAATAATACCTATATGAAAAATTTCAGCTCTCATCCTCACTAAATTCCATTCGATAAAACCTAATTATATAAAACCAAACGTAATGATAACTATATGAAAACTTACAGCTCTCAGTAAATGATACTATATAAAACCTATTTAATAAAAATAACATAATAATTCCTATTTATATTCCCTGTCTCAATATTCTAAGTACAACTAGCTCTTTAATTAAATCACAACTAATCCTCTACCCTTCCATTGAAGTCAAAATGGCATCCGTAGTGCCCATTTTCCTTCTCTTAGGTCCAGAAAAAGCAACTATTTCTCAGCACTGTTTTGGGCCTTACATTGGCCCAACGAAGTGCATGCTAAGTGCTGAAACTTGGGATGGGCCTTGTGTGGGCTATAATTTCGGCGATCTTCTCGGCGATCAAAGTGGAAACTTAGGCACCTGTTTTTCGGGCGATATTTTGGGCCTAGTTTCCACTTTTTGCTCAAAATGGGCGATAGAGGTCCGTTTTGGGTCATATATGGGCTATAACTGGGCGATGTGAAGTGGAAAATCTAGCCCCTTGAAACTAACAGCCATTCTAGCTGAAAAGAAATCCTAAGTTAAACATAATTCTCTTTGCTAATTCTAATAAAGGAGAAATAAAACTGTAGTCTCGTAAACCTAGTATAAAACTGCAACCTAGCAAAGCTTTAATACTGAAAAAGAATAAAAGGAGATTATATTTGATTGTATTTCAACAAATAACAAGAGTTTCTAATAAGAAGGACTCTGTCTCAGAATGAGAAGAGATACAGTACAGATGGCTTCAAGTCTCAAGCTCGTCTTTCCTCCCTTTGCCTGCAATGACAACATACTCTGCATCTGCCACCAGTTGATTTAAAGGCTTAAAAGCAGTTTATTTTGAAGAACATTAATCCCAGCCAAAGCTTTGGGCATTTAACTCTTGCAATGCACAATCCCTCCAAATACCCTCATAAATCTATATCCTTACAATGCAACAGGTTTTAAGTAAGTACAGAGGCAAGGAAAGGGGAAGGGAGGGGAGGAAAGAACAAAAGGGAAGGTCTGTGATAGGATGGAAAGCAGGAGTGATTAAATGAAAGAAGTACAAGTAAATTGCTGTTTCACTTGGAAGGAATGTTTGGCGCCCTCGGGAGGGAGCAGGTAAAAGGGCAAGTGTTGCTTCTCCTGCGCTTGCAAGGGAAGGTGCCAGGGGAAGGGGAGGGGGCTTCCAATTTCCACCTTTCCCTCACTTTCACATGGTCCTTCTCTGACTCTTCCCTTCCTCAACTTCTCTATCCCCATTTCTGAGGATAGGCTGTGATCAATGTCTACTGTAAGCTCATTGACTTCCACAGCTGCCTTGATTTGTGCACTTCTTTCAATTTAGTGTACTGTATTTGCTGCTCACGATGCAGTCTTCTCTAGATTTGGGAGATCAAATGCAGATTGGGTGATCGCTTTGTGGATCACCTGCATTCAGGACCCTGAGCTTCCGGTCACCTGTCATTTTAATTCTCTGCCCCACTCACACTCTGAACTCTCTGTCCTTGGTCTCCTCCACTGTTCCAATGAAGCTCAACGGAAGCTCGAGGAACAGCAACTCATCTTTTGTTTAGGCACTTTACAGCCTTCTGGACTCAACATCGAGTTCAACAATTTCAGATCATAACCTCTGCCCCCATTTTTTTGGATAGCAGTTATTGGTAATGATTCTGCTGTTGTCATTTATAGCTCCTCTCGACCCATCTTTTGCTTCTTCCCTTGTCTCAGTATCACCCCTTTTGCCTTGCACCATCAACCCTTTGTCATTTAATCTCTCCAGCCTTCCAGCCTATCACAGACCTTTAATTCTTTCCTCCTCTTGCCACTTTCCCTGTGTCTGCACTTGCTTAAAACCTGCGACATCTCTAACTTTTTCCAGTGTTGATTGAAAGGCATCGACCTGAAACATTAATTCTGTTTCTCTCTCCATAGATGCTGCCTGATCTGCTGAGCATTTCCAGCAGTCTCTGTTTTTATTTCAGATTTTCATGAGTCGCAGTATTTCGCTATTGTATGTAAAGTGTTCTGAACTGCTGTGATAATTGTCATTGTTTTGTGTCAAATGTTCATCCATTCAGCATTAGGTAAACAATATCACTAAGTTTTTCCTGTTACTTGTATATTTATATTTATATTTGAATTCACTAACCTTTTGTATTTCAGATATCTATTGAAGTTGTAAATAATATTGATTGTTTTAGCCTAAAAATACAATTTTTGCGCCATGTACAAACTGAATGTGAAAATGTAGCACAAAACCATGTTTAATCCGGTAAGCAGATGACTGCAAGCAGAGCAACCATTAATCTTCATTATCATTCAACTCTGGAGAGACAGATCATCAAAAAAGCTGCAATTTCCAGATTACATGGTCATAATTGACTTACAGAAACGGTTGTAAAACCATTGAAAGAGGAAATGATTATTGTAGTGTCCCTGCACCTTACTACAAACTCACACAAGGCATGGATATATCAGACACGGTCACTCAGTGACCTTCACCTTTATTGCCAGGACCAAGGAGAGCTGACCCTGGGTGGGACCTCCCCTTTTATACCTGGAAACCCAGGTGAGGAGTGTCTCCCACAAGTTAACCCCCTGTGGTCAGGGTGTGCATTTCTAGGGTACAGGTACAGTGTACATGAGTTACAGTTACATGACTATGTCATTGCAAGATGGTTAAATACATGACATCACCTCCCCCCTTAAGTCTTTTTGTTTCAGAGGTTAAGTCTATCGGGTGGTTGACGCTCTCTCGTGGAGCGCCGCAGTTGTGGCTCTGGTGGCTGAGCCTCGGCATGCGTCTCTGTCACTTGAGGTGATTCCGGCCTGTCCGGGCTGGCTGCAGGGACTGTGCATGCTGAAGACTGTCTTTGTTGCTCGTCCGCTGGCAGTGGTGTGGGTGCCATCTCATGCTCTTCTTCATGTTCCTCCGTGTCTATGCTGAACCTTTTCTTTACTCGGTCCAAGTGTTTGCGGCATATCTGCCCATTGTTTAATCGGACCACCATGACTCTATTTCCTTCTTTGCCAATTACGGTGCCCTCAAGCCACATGGGTCCCAAAGCATGGTTAAGAACAAATACCGGGTCATCTATTTCTATACACCTCCCCCTTGAGTTTAGATCGTGGAGCTCGGTTTGGGAGTGGCGCTTGCCCTCAACAATATCTGCCAGGTCTGGGTGAATGAAGGACAGCCGCGTCTTGAGCGTGCGTTTCATGAGGAGTTCTGCTGGCGGGACTCCCGTGAGTGAGTGCGGGCGGGACCTGTAGGCCAGCAGTAGGCGCGATAGGCGGTACTGAAGGGAGGGTCCTTGGATGCGTAGCATGCCCTGTTTTATGACTTGGACTGCCCGTTCCGCCTGGCCATTGGAAGCCGGCTTGAACGGCGCTGTCCAGACGTGCTTGATACCATTGCCTGACATAAACTCCTGGAATTCATGGCTGGTGAAACACGGGCCATTGTCGCTGACCAGGATGTCCGAAGCCATGGGTCGTGAAAACCGTATGCAGACTCTCCACGGTGATGGATGTCGTACACGAGTTCAATATGATGCACTCGATCCACTTCGAGTATGCATCGACAACAATCAGGAACATTTTCCCCATGCACAGGCCCGCATAGTCTACGTGAATACGTGACCATGGTCTGGTGGGCCAGGGCCACGGGCTGAGTGGGGCCTCCCTGGGGGCATTGCCCAGCTGGGCACACGTCGTGCACCTGCGAACCCAGTGTTCCAGGTCTGAGTCAATCCCCAGCCACCATATATGTGACCGGGCAATGGCCTTCATTAACACGATGCCAGGGTGCTCGCTGTGAAGTTCCCTGATGAACGCTTCCCTTCCTTTCTGGGGCATGACTACCCGGCTGCCCCATAGCAGGCAGTCGGCTTGGATGGAGAGCTCATCCATCCGTCTCTGAAACGGTCTGACTTCCTCGGGGCATGCCCTGTGTGTGGGCGCCCAGTCCCCAGTTAGGGCACATTTCTTTATCATGGATAGGAGGGGGTCCCTGTTGGTCCAGAGTTTGATCTGGCGGGCTGTGATGGGGGAGCCCGCAGTGTCAAAAGCCTCAATGGCCATGACCATCTCGGCGCTCTGCTCCGACGCCCACTCGGTGGTGGCCAGTAGGAGCCTGCTGAGCGCGACAGCGCAATTTTCAGTGCCTGGCCAGTGCTGTATGGTGTAGTCATATTCAGCCAGCGTGAGGGCCCAGTGTTGTATGTGAGCTGACGCATTGCTGTCGGACAACAAGGATGTTAACGGCTTGTGGTCCGTCTCTAGCTCGAACTCTCTACCAAAAAGATATTGGTGCATATTTTTCACACCGTACACACATGCGAGTGCTTTCTTCTCGACTATGCCGTATCCACGCTCTGCCTGGGAGAGCGACCTGGAGGCGTAAGCCACCGGTTGGAGTCGGCCGTCATCGTTACCCTGCTGCAACACGCACCAACCCCATAGGATGACTCATCGCATGTTAAGACCAGTTATTTACAGGGATCATACAAAGTCAACAGTTTATTGGAACACAGCAGGTTCCTCGCCTTATTGAAAGCCTGTTCTTGACAGCCCCCCCAAAACCATTCACAACCTTTATGCAGGAGCATGTGTAACGGCTCCAACAATGTGCTTAAGTTCGGCAGAAAGTTCCCAAAATAGTTCAAAAGTCCCAGGAATGATCGCAACTGCGATGTGTTGCTGGGTCTGGGCGCCTGGCGGATCACCTCCGTTTTTGATTCAGTGGGCCGGATCCCATCTGCGGCAACCCTCCTGCCCAAAAACTCGACCTCTGGGGCCAAAAACACACACTTGGCCTTTTTCAGCCACAAGCCTACCCGATCCAATCGGCGTAGCACCTCCTCCAGGTTGTGGAGGTGTTCTTCGGTGTTTTGACCCGTTATGAGAATGTTGTCTTGGAATACGATCATTCCAGGAATGGATTTGAGCAAGCTTTCCATGTTTCTCTGAAAGATGGCTGCTGCCGAACGAATGCCAAACGGACACCTGTTGTCGACAAATAATCTCTTGTGCGTCGTGATGGTGGTTAGAAGCTTGGATTCTTCAGCCAGTTCCTGAGTCATGTAGGCCGAAGTGAGGTCCAACTTCATGAACAGCTTGCCACCTGCCAGTGTGGCAAAAAGGTCCTCCGCTCTCGGAAGCAGGTATTGGTCTTGCAGCGATACTCGGTTGATGGTGGCTTTGTAGTCACCACAAATCCTAACCGAGCCATCTGCTTTGAGGACGGGAACGATGGGGCTTGCCCAGTCGCTGAATTCAACATTATGCCCTCTCTGAGCAGCCTGTCCAGTTCACATTCAATTTTTTCACGCATCACATACGGCACCGCTCTGCCTTTGTGGTGCACTGATCTGGCGTCCGGAGTGATGCGTATCACTACTTTAGTGCCCTTGAACATTCCGACACCAGGTTTAAACAGTGACCCGAATTTTTGCAGGACCTGTGAGCATGAACTTCGCTCCACTGATGAAATGGCATGCACATCCCCCCCATTTCCAATTCATCTCAGCTAGCCAACTCCTCCCCAAAAGCGCGGGGCCACTTCCTGGAATGATCCAGAGTGGCAGCCGATTCTGTAATCCATTATGTGTCACCACCAAGTTTGCACTGCCCAGCACTGGGATGATCTCTTTGGTGTACGTCTGTAGCTGCGTCTCAATGCCTTCCAGTTTGGGCCTGCTAGCTCTGTGTGGCCATAGTCGCTCAAATTGTTGGGCGCTCATGAGTGACTGGCTAGCTCCCGTATCCAGCTCCATGTGCATCGGGATGCCATTCAGTAAGACTTTCATCATCATGGATGGCGTTTTAGTGTATGAGCTGTGGACATCAGCCACATGAACCCGCTGAACTTCAGCATCTATGGCTTTACCCCAGGCCTCATCCTGCATTACAGACCCTCGTCTGGTTCCTCTGTCTCGCAGATTATCCTCGCTACTGCCTTTTTGCACATCCTGGCCAAGTGTCCACTGACATTACAAATCCTACAGATATATTGCTGGAACCTGCAGCTTTTCGCAGTGTGTCTACCATGAGCATGAGCTGAGATTCAGATTGCCCATTTGGCTGCTTCTAAGCACTCTGATGGTGGGTGTTAATGGTCCCATCGCGGGACGCATTGTTCCTCGAGATGGCGTGAATTACCAATCCCCTTTCTATTGTCCTTGTTGCGGGCCCACCCTAGAGCCTGTTGCTGCCTGGGCGGTTTCGAAATGCCCTTGCCTGCCTGCGGGGTCCCGAGCCACGTTCACCATGTTAACTCCCTGGTCCGTCGCCACGTTTGGACCAGGGCTGTGTGCGTAAATTAGCTTGGTCTCCTCTTACCCTGCCATAAAGGTCTGAGCTATCAATACAGCCCCTTCTAAAGGCAAGTCCTTAGTCTTTATGAGCTTCCTGAAAATGCCGGCGTGATTAATGCCCTCGATGAAAAAGTCCCTTAACATCTCCGCCTGCAGGCATCAGAGAACTTACAGAGACTGGCCAAGTGCCGCAGTTCCGCCACGAGGTCCGAGACATTTTGTCCCTCCCGATGCCGGTGAGAGTAGAACCGGTGCTGGGCCATGTGTACGCTACTCGCCGGCTTGAGATGCTCACTGATCAGCTGGCTGAGCTCTTCAAAAGACTTGTCCGGCGGCTTTTAGGGTGCGAGCAGGTCTTTCATCAGCGTCTGTGGTCCACAGCTGGTCAGTGGATGCACCCTTCGCTTGTCAGCCGCTGTCTCTTTCAGCCAGTCCTTTGTGACAAAGCTCTGCTGGAGCCTTTCCACGAAGTCGTCCCAGTCCTCACCCACACAGTAACGTTCCTCTGTGCCACCGGTGGCCATCCTCGTGGTTCGGTGATTCCCATTTCTCGTCGTCAAATGTAGTGTCCCTGCACTTTACTACAAATGCACACGAGGCATGGATATATCAGATACGGTCACTCTGTGACCTTCACCTTTATTGCCAGGACCAAGGAGAGCTGACCCTGGGTGGGACCTCCCCTTTTATATCTGGAAACCCAGGTGAGGAGTGTCTCCCGCAAGTTCACCAACTGTGGTCAGGGTGTGCATTTCTAGGGTACAGGTACAGTGTACATGAGTTACAGTTACATGACTATGTCATTGCAAGATCGTTAAATACATGACAATTATGTAAAAGCCTCAAATTGTAATGTAGGATGCAGGTGGAATGACTGAGGAACATGGCATTTCCTGAGCCACCCGGCCTATGATAATTGTTGTTGATGCCAGTTTGTTGGATATATTCAAGAGGGGATTAGATATGGCCCTTACGGCTAAAGGGATCAAGGGATATGGAGAGAAAGCAGGAAAGGGGTACTGAGGTGAATGATCAGCCATGATCTTATTGAATGGCGGTGCAGGCTCGAAAAGCCGAATGGCCTACTCCTGCACCTATTTTCTATGTTTCTATGTTTCTATAAAGCACGATAGGAAGGTAGATGGTATTGGACATATAACATCAAATGCAAAATTAGTTCAATGTTCTGGATTTATACCTGATTTACCTTGGGGACAGGAGGTAGCTTTCCTGAGGAGATTACGAGAGTTGCATGCACGTCATGATAGAGCAGATTGTCACAAGATAATTATGAATAGGATGACCATTTGATTGTTAGTGAAAATAAATTCACATAGACTCTGGTAAGGTAAGAGAGACAACTTTATTGCTAACAGAGCTCTGGGAGAAGAGTTGAGATCCCGCGACCTGCGAAGCACCTTCTCCCCGAGTGCCTGGTGCCGCGGGGTTATAGCAGTTTACAGGGGGCGGAATACAATCATTTAAATTCATTTACATACAACCAATCAATCCATATGGCAACGCAATTCATTTACATACAACCAATCATATTGTTGCACAACTTTTTAGTCCTAGTGAAACCTGATAGCATGGCGCGAGTTTGGGGGCCCTTCCTCTTTATCTTCTTTTATGGTTAGTTATTCTGTTGCAAAGCTTTCTATGAAACAGTGGCCTGCACCTGGCCATGAGTCACTTGTTGCTGCAGAATTCATATCAGGGACAGCAGATAAGCTTCTTGGTATAAAGTTCATTTAGTGACAAGGCAGAAAGTTGGCTTACCCCGTCATGCTTTGCTATGTCCAAAAATCCACTCCAACATGACCTATCTTAGTTTATTCATCCAGGGAGATCTTAAAGCCCCTGCACCCACCCTTGCCCCCGCCCCTCCCCCGGCTTTCCACTGTTCCTCAAAAAGGGTCTATGCCTGCATTCCTTTATCCGAAAGTCTACTCCACACTTTGATCATTCTTTGTATGAAGAAGAATTCCCTGAGAGGTGTACAAAAATTATCTTTTGCTAGTTTGAACCCTGTTCCCTGGTTCTACTTCTGCAGCTTACATTTAAGTAATATTCTGGGCTAGCTTTTTCTATGCCCTCAACAATATTATATACCTCTATAGGATCAACTCTCAGATGTCTCTATTCTTGGCACCAAAATAAAAATTGCTCCAGTTGTTTCTCATAACTCAGAACCTGACACTGGAGATCTTCTCTGCACTATCTTCACCACTTGAATATCTCTCTGATTTCTTGGTGACCGGAACTGAATGCAGTAGTCAAAGTGCAGCCTGACCAGAGCATGAGCAAATTAAACCACTTTGAGTTTCCAAATCCAGGTAATTTATGTAAATTTGAAGCAGCACTGATCCCTGAGGCATGCTTCCCTCCACTAGAAACATAGAAACATAGAAACATAGAAAATAGGTGCAGGAGTAGGCCATTCGGCCCTTCTAGCCTGCACCGCCATTCAATGAGTTCATGGCTGAACATGCAACTTCAGTACCCCATTCCTGCTTTCTCACCATACCCCTTGATTCCCCTAGTAGTAAGAACTTCATCTAACTCCTTTTTGAATATATTTAGTGAATTGGCCTCAACAACTTTCTGTGGTAGAGAATTCCACAGGTTCACCACTCTCTGGGTGAAGAAATTCCTCCTCATCTCGGTCCTAAATGGCTTCCCCCTTATCCTTAGACTGTGTCCCCTGGTTCTGGACTTCCCCAACATTGGGAACATTCTTCCTGCATCTAACCTGTCTAACCCCGTCAGAATTTTAAACGTTTCTATGAGGTCCCCTCTCATTCTTCTGAACTCCAGTGAATACAAGCCCAGTTGATCCAGTCTTTCTTGATAGGTCAGTCCCGCCATCCCGGGAATCAGTCTGGTGAACCTTCGCTGCACTCCCTCAATAGCAAGAATGTCCTTCCTCAGGTTAGGAGACCAAAACTGTACACAATACTCCAGGTGTGGCCTCACCAAGGCCCTGTACAATTGTAGCAACACCTCCCTGCCCTTGTACTCAAATCCCCTCGCTATGAAGGCCAACATGCCATTTGCTTTCTTAACCGCCTGCTGTACCTGCATGCCAACCTTCAATGACTGATGTACCATGACACCCAGGTCTCTTTGCACCTGCCCTTTTCCTAATCTGTCACCATTCAGATAATAGTCTGTCTCTCTGTTTTTACCACCAAAGTGGATAACCTCACATTTATCCACATTATACTTCATCTGCCATGCATTTGCCCACTCACCTAACCTATCCAAGTCGCTCTGCAGCCTCATAGAATCCTCCTTGCAGCTCACACTGCCACCCAACTTAGTGTCATCCGCAAATTTGGAGATACTACATTTAATCCCCTGGTCTAAATCATTAATGTAAAGTGTAAACAGCTGGGGCCCCAGCACAGAACCTTGCGGTACCCCACTAGTCACTGCCTGCCATTCTGAAAAGTCCCCATTTACTCCTACTCTTTGCTTCCTGTCTGACAACCAGTTCTCAATCCATGTCAGCACACTACCCCCAATCCCATGTGCTTTAACTTTGCACATTAATCTCTTGTGTGGGACCTTGTCGAAAGCCTTCTGAAAGTCCAAATATACCACATCAACTGGTTCTCCCTTGTCCACTCTACTGGAAACATCCTCAAAAAATTCCAGAAGATTTGTCAAGCATGATTTCCCTTTCACAAATCCATGCTGACTTGGACCTATCATATTACCTCTTTCCAAATGCACTGCGATGACATCCTTAATAATTGATTCCATCATTTTACCCACTACCGATGTCAGGCTGACCGGTCTGTAATTCCCTGTTTTCTCTCTCCCTCCTTTTTTAAAAAGTGGGGTTACATTGGCTACCCTCCACTCCATAGGAACTGATCCAGAATCAATGGAATGTTGGAAAATGACTGTCAATGCATCCACTATTTCCAAGGCCACCTCCTTAAGTACTCTGGGATGCAGTCCATCAGGCCCTGGGGATTTATCGGCCTTCAATCCCATCAATTTCCCCAACACAATTTCCCGACTAATAAGGATTTCCCTCAGTTCCTCCTCCTTACTAGACCCTCCGACCCCTTTTATATCCGGAAGGTTGTTTGTGTCCTCCTCAGTGAATACCGAACCAAAGTACTTGTTCAATTGGTCCGCCATTTCTTTGTTCCCCGTTATGACTTCCCCTGATTCTGACTGCAGGGGACCTACGTTTGTCTTTACTAACCTTTTTCTCTTTACATATCTATAGAAACTTTTGCAATCCGTCTTAATGTTCCCTGCAAGCTTCTTCTCGTACTCCATTTTCCCTGCCCTAATCAAACCCTTTGTCCTCCTCTGCCGAGTTCTAAATTTCTCCCAGTCCCCGGGTTCGCTGCTATTTCTGGCCAATTTGTATGCCACTTCCTTGGCTTTAATGCTATCCCTGATTCCCTTGATAGCCACGGTTGAGCCACCTTCCCTTTTTTATTTTTACGACAGATAGGAATGTACAATTGTTGTAGTTCATCCATGCGGTCTCTAAATGTCTGCCATTGCCCATCCACAGTCAACCCCTTCAGTATCATTCGCCAATCTATCCTAGCCAATTCACGCCTCATACCTTCAAAGTTACCCTTCTTTAAGTTCTGGACCATGGTCTCTGAATTAACTGTTTCATTCTCCATCCTAATGCAGAATTCCACCATATTATGGTCACTCTTCCCCAAGGGGCCTCGCACAACGAGATTGCTGATTAATCCTCTCTCATTACACAACACCCAGTCTAAGATGGCCTCCCCCCTAGTTGGTTCCTCGACATATTGGTCTAAAAAACCATCCCTTATGCACTCCAGGGAATCCTCCTCTACCGTATTGCTTCCAGTTTGGTTAACCCAATCTATGTGCATATTAAAGTCACCCATTATAACTGCTGCACCTTTATTGCACGCAGTCCTAATTTCATGTTTGATGCCCTCCCCAACATCACTACTACTGTTTGGAGGTCTGAACACAACTCTCACTAACGTTTTTTGTCCTTTGGTATTCTGCAGCTCTACCCATATAGATTCCACATCATCCAAGCTAATGTCCTTCCGAACTATTGCCTTAATTTGCTTCTTAACCAGCAATGCTACCCCACCTCCTTTTGCTTTTATTCTATCTTTCCTGAATGTTGAATACCCTGGATGTTGAGTTCCCAGCCCTGATCATCCTGGAGCCACGTCTCCGTAATCCCAATCACATCATATTTGTTAACATCTATTTGCACAGTTAATTCATCCACTTTATTGCGGATACTCCTTGCATTAAGACACAAAGCCTTCAGGCTTGTTCTTTTAACACCCTTTGTCCTTTTAGAATTTTGCTGTACAGTGGCCCTTTTTGTTCTTTGACTTGGGTTTCTCTGCCCTCCACTTTTCCTCATCTCCTTTCTGTCTTTTGCTTTTGCCTCCTTTTACTCGTTTGCTTCCCTTCAACCACTTTCTCGTCCATTTCCAGGGTTTACCTAACATCCCCTTTGCTTTGAGTTTAACTAGTGGCCTTTTGTGTGGAACTTTATCAAAAGTTTTTTGAAAGTCGAGAAACATCGCGTTGCACAGCTTACCACAATCCATTTGGGCTGTCATTTCTTCATGTACAATTTACTCTTGATAATTGACTCTAATATTTTACATGGAATGGAAGAAAAGTTCATGGGTCTGTAGTTATCTGTGTCTATTCTGTCACCGTTTATGCATGTGCACATCACAGTAACCTGTTACCAATCTATAGGAATCTCTCCAGTGTCGATTGATGCCCACATTAATGCCTCACATGACTCCTCCCTAATCTCTCTCAGCACTCTGCCATAAATGCCATCCATGAGGATTTATTTGTTTTAATCCTATTTAGCCAGTCTAAAAAATCCCCACGAGAGTGTGCCAGGCTGTCTGTTGGTGGCCCGGCTGAACCCATGGCCATAATTGTCAGCTGAACCTGGCAGTCGGCTGACAAAAAAAATACAGGAAGTCGCTGGCAGTGCCACCTCCCCTTTAAGGGTGGCTGTGCCACCAAGCCACAAACAGGGTACCGACAGCAAAAGCTGTCGAGGGCACTGATCGGTGGCGGTGCCGCTCCTGCGGGGCAATTCTGGAAATGGGCAATTTCTCGTGGGGCAATTTCAGGAAGGGGTCACCGCCAGTCGGTAAGGGGTCGGCGCGTGCACGGGGCGGCGGGAACATGGGCGGTGCGATCCCCTTCACTGCTCCAAAAGTAAAGGAGGGCAATATTCAAAATGGCGGTCCCTCCGCGGCAACTTGGCAGCAAGTCCGCACCGAACCGTGGCGGCCACTTTCAGGCAGCCATGGGTCTTATAGAAAGGGGCAATTTCGGCCCCAGAATATCTGGAGAGGGCTGATGTCTTCCATTGTGAATACTTGGAGGAAGTTTTTCTTTTAAGTATTTATTATTTTGTGTTTATCCTCAATTTAAAGTTAATTTGCATTTTAATGGTTTTCACCTGTTCTCTAATTGACCTTTTGATGTGGTGATGAAAGATTTTTACTGCAATGAAAGAAAGATTGACTTGCATTTATATAGCGCCTTTCATGATCTCAGGATGTCCCAAAGTGCTTTACAGCTGATAAAGTACAATGAAATACTCTGTTTAGCTTCAGCCTCTTTTTATGCTCTCTTTGCCCCTCAAAGTACACTTTTGATGCGTTCCTGCATTTTCTTGTATTCATCTCTGTGATGACCATCTCCATTCTCTCTGCAGGATTTGTACAGGCCATTTTCCCTCTTTATCTCACTTTTAATTTGTTTGTTAATCCATTTAGGGTCACATTTGTTTAGTCTAAACTTGCTGGGTTTTTTTGAAAGGATTAACAGTAAACCCACTTGTTTCCCACGGAAATTTTATTAAACAACCTCACCCAGTTTATTTGCTGTAGTTCTTGCTCATTTCATTGAATTTAGGCCTTTTGAAGTCATGTACCTGGCTTTATGCTCCAAAATCACAATGGACTCAATTTTCCCCAAGCCCATTTTCTGGCATATTGCCAGAGTTACGCCCATTTTTCTAGGCCAGAAATGCGCCAGAAATAATTTGCCAAAGTTTCCCTGATGGGCAGGGGTGGTGGAGTGTCCGAGACCAAGCGGAGTGGGTGGTCTTAGAATAAGGGGGAGGAGAGATGGGTGCAGCCTTTCTTTGCTGCTACTGTTGTCACTGTTGTATCTGTTCTCAAATTAAAAGTTTTTTGTAAGTTATGTAAATTTACAAGTTGAAAAGTGATCTTAAAGGGTGATCTTAAAATAAAATTTGATACAAGAATAATTTTAATAAAGTTAAGTACATTGTAAACTTTCAAATAAAATATATTTTATATTAAAACTGAATCATGTTCCATTAACACAACACAACATTACGGAACAGCTCCAAACAGTAAACATGTCCATGTGGAATAGCTGTCGCTGAGCCCTGAGCCATCAGTAAAGTGTTCACGGATGAGCTGCTGGCGCAAGACTCGAGCAATCGTTAAAGGGGCACGATGGCCCGCCCTCCTCCGCCATCGTGCTCCGGCCTCAGGCACTTGCATGGTTTCCTCATCCTCGTCATCCTCCTCCTCCTCCTCCTCCTCCTGCTCGTCACCTGCATCTTCCACATCATTATCATCAACCACTCTCACCGCAGGTGGGTCTTCCACTACCAGGTGCTGCTGCCTCATGATGGCTATGTTATGCAGCATGCAGCACACAACAGTGAACTGACCAACAGTCTCAGGGGATGAATTAACTGTGCAAATAGATGTTAACAAATATGATGTGATTGGGATTACGGAGACGTGGCTCCAGGATGATCAGGGCTGGGAACTCAACATCCAGGGGTATTCAACATTCAGGAAAGATAGAATAAAAGGAAAAGGAGGTGGGGTAGCATTGCTGGTTAAGGAGCAAATTAAGGCAATAGTTCGGAAGGACATTAGCTTGGATGATGTGGAATCTATATGGGTAGAGCTGCAGAATACCAAAGGACAAAAAACGTTAGTGGGAGTTGTGCACAGACCTCCAAACAGTAGTAGTGATGTTGGGGAGGGCATCAAACATGAAATTAGGGGTGCGTGCAATAAAGGTGCAGCAGTTATAATGGGTGACTTTTATATGCACATAGATTGGGTTAACCAAACTGGAAGCAATACGGTAGAGGAGGATTTCCTGGAGTGCATAAGGGATGGTTTTTTAGACCAATATGTCGAGGAACCAACTAGGGGGGAGGCCATCTTAGACTGGGTGTTGTGTAATGAGAGAGGATTAATCAGCAATCTCGTTGTGCGAGGCCCCTTGGGGAAGAGTGACCATAATATGGTGGAATTCTGCATTAGGATGGAGAATGAAACAGTTAATTCAGAGACCATGGTCCAGAACTTAAAGAAGGGTAACTTTGAAGGTATGAGGCGTGAATTGGCTAGGATAGATTGGCGAATGATACTGAAGGGGTTGACTGTGGATGGGCAATGGCAGACATTTAGAGACCGCATGGATGAACTACAACAATTGAACATTCCTGTCTGTCGTAAAAATAAAAAAGGGAAGGTGGCTCAACCGTGGCTATCAAGGGAAATCAGGGATAGCATTAAAGCCAAGGAAGTGGCATACAAATTGGCCAGAAATAGCAGAGAACCTGGGGACTGGGAGAAATTTAGAACTCAGCAGAGGAGGACAAAGGGTTTGATTAGGGCAGGGAAAATGGAGTACGAGAAGAAGCTTGCAGGGAACATTAAGACGGATTGCAAAAGTTTCTATAGATATGTAAAGAGAAAAAGGTTAGTAAAGACAAACGTAGGTCCCCTGCAGTCAGAATCAGGGGAAGTCATAACGGGGAACAAAGAAATGGCGGACCAATTGAACAAGTACTTTGGTTCGGTATTCACTGAGGAGGACACAAACAACCTTCCGGATATAAAAGGGGTCGGAGGGTCTAGTAAGGAGGAGGAACTGAGGGAAATCCTTATTAGTCGGGAAATTGTGTTGGGGAAATTGATGGGATTGAAGGCTGATAAATCCCCAGGGCCTGATGGACTGCATCCCAGAGTACTTAAGGAGGTGGCCTTGGAAATAGTGGATGCATTGACAGTCATTTTCCAATTGACTCTGGATCAGTTCCTATGGAGTGGAGGGTAGCCAATGTAACCCCACTTTTAAAAAAAGGAGGGAGAGAGAAAACAGGGAATTACAGACCGGTCAGCCTGACATCGGTAGTGGGTAAAATGATGGAATCAATTATTAAGGATGTCATCGCAGTGCATTTGGAAAGAGGTAATATGATAGGTCCAAGTCAGCATGGATTTGTGAAAGGGAAATCATGCTTGACAAATCTTCTGGAATTTTTTGAGGATATTTCCAGTAAAGTGGACAAGGGAGAACCAGTTGATGTGGTATATTTGGACTTTCAGAAGGCTTTCGACAAGGTCCCACACAAGAGATTAATGTGCAAAGTTAAAGCACATGGGATTGGGGGTAGTGTGCTGACATGGATTGAGAACTGGTTGTCAGACAGGAAGCAAAGAGTAGGAGTAAATGGGGACTTTTCAGAATGGCAGGCAGTGACTAGTGGGGTACCGCAAGGCTCTGTGCTGGGGCCCCAGCTGTTTACACTGTACATTAATGATTTAGACGAGGGGATTAAATGTAGTATCTCCAAATTTGCGGATGACACTAAGTTGGGTGGCAGTGTGAGCTGCAAGGAGGATTCTATGAGGCTGCAGAGCGACTTGGATAGGTTAGGTGAGTGGGCAAATGCATGGCAGATGAAGTATAATGTGGATAAATGTGAGGTTATCCACTTTGGTGGTAAAAACAGAGAGACAGACTATTATCTGAATGGTGACAGATTAGGAAAAGGGCAGGTGCAAAGAGACCTGGGTGTCATGGTACATCAGTCATTGAAGGTTGGCATGCAGGTACAGCAGGCGGTTAAGAAAGCAAATGGCATGTTGGCCTTCATAGCGAGGGGATTTGAGTACAAGGGCAGGGAGGTGTTGCTACAATTGTACAGGGCCTTGGTGAGGCCACACCTGGAGTATTGTGTACAGTTTTGGTCTCCTAACCTGAGGAAGGACATTCTTGCTATTGAGGGAGTGCAGCGAAGGTTCACCAGACTGATTCCCGGGATGGTGGAACTGACCTATCAAGAAAGACTGGATCAACTGGGCTTGTATTCACTGGAGTTCAGAAGAATGAGAGGGGACCTCATAGAAACGTTTAAAATTCTGACGGGGTTAGACAGGTTAGATGCAGGAAGAATGTTCCCAATGTTGGGGAAGTCCAGAACCAGGGGACACAGTCTAAGGATAAGGGGGAAGCCATTTAGGACCGAGATGAGGAGGAATTTCTTCACCCAGAGAGTGGTGAACCTGTGGAATTCTCTACCACAGAAAGTTGTTGAGGCCAATTCACTAAATATATTCAAAAAGGAGTTAGATGAAGTCCTTACTGCTAGGGGAATCAAGGGGTATGGTGACAAAGCAGGAATGGGGTACTGAAGTGGCATGTTCAGCCATGAACTCATTGAATGGCGGTGCAGGCTAGAAGGGCCGAATGGCCTACTCCTGCACCTATTTTCTATGTTTCTATGTCCCTTCTGCTTTAGTGCTATGTTTATATCGATCATGGATCGGATTAGGCGATGGTCCGTCCAGCAGTCGTCAGTTCTGTCATGGCGCGGGTGATGCGCACATCCTTGCGATCCCTGGCTCAGGCGATGATATAGAAACATAGAAAATAGGTGCAGGAGTAGGCCATTCGCCCCCTCGAGCCTGCACCACCATTCAATAAGATCATGGCTGATCATTCCTTCAGTACCCCTTTCCTGCTTTTTCTCCATAGCCCTTGATCCCCTTAGCTGTAAGGGCCATATCTAACTCCCTCTTAAATATATCCAATGAACTGGCATCAACAACTCTCTGCGGCAGGGAATTTCACAGGTTAACAACTCTCTGAGTCAAGAAGTTTCTCATCATCTCAGTCCTAAATGGCCTACCCCTTATCCTAAGGCTATGTCCCCTGGTTGTGGACTTCCCCAACATCGGAACATTCTTCCCGCATCGAACCTGTCCCGTCCCGTCAGAATCTTATACATTTCTAAGAGATCCCCTCTCATTCTTCTAAACTCCAGTGAATATGGCCCAGTTGATCCAGTCGCTCCTCATATGACAGCCCAGCCATCCCTGGAATCAGTCTGGTGAACCTTCGCTGCACTCCCTCAATAGCAAGAACGTCCTTCCTCAGATTAGGAGACCAAAACTGAACACAATATTCCAGGTGAGGCCTCACTCAGGCCCTGTACAACTGCAGTAAGACCTTCCTGCTCCTATACTCAAATCCCCTAGCTATGAAGGCCAACATACCATTTGCCTTCTTTACCGCCTGCTGCACCTGTAGCCCACTTTCAATGACTGATGTACCATGGCACCCAGGTCTCGTTGCACCTCCCCTTTTCCTAATCTGCTGCCATTCAGATAATATTCTGCCTTCGTGTTTTTGCCACCAAAATGGATAACCTCACATTTATCCACATTATACTGCATCTGCCATGCATTTGCCCACTCACCTAACCTGTCCAAGTCACTCTGCAGCCTCTTAGCATCCTCCTCGCAGCTCACACTGCCACTCAGTTTAGTGTCATCCGCAAACTTGGAGATACTACATTTAATCCCCTCGTCTAAATCATTAATGTACAGTGTAAACAGCTGGGGCCCCAGCACAGAACCTTGCGGTACCCCACTAGTCACTGCCTGCCATTCTGAAAAGTCCCCATTTACTCCTACTCTTTGCTTCCTGTCTGACAACCAGTTCTCAATCCATGTCAGCACACTACCCCCAATCCCATGTGCTTTAACTTTGCACATTAATCTCTTGTGTAGGACCTTATTTCTCCTCTGTTGAATTCTAAATTTCTCCCAGTCCTCAAGTTTGTTGCTTTTTTTAGACAATTTATATACCTCTTCCTTGGCTTTAACACTATCTTTAATTTCCCTTGTTAGCCATGGTTGAGCCACCTTCACCATTTTATTTTTACTCCAGACAGGGATGTACAATTACTGAAGTTCATCCATGTGATCTTTAAATGTTTGCTATTGCTTATCCACTGTCAACCGGTTAAGTATCCTTTGCCAGTCTATTCTAGCCAATTCATGCCTCATACTCGAAGTTAGCTTTCCTTAAGTTCAGGACCCTAGTTTCCAAATTAACTTTGTCACTCTCCATCTTAATAAGGAATTCTACCATATTATGGTCACTCTTCCCCAAGGGGCCTTGCACAACAAGATTGCTAATTAGTCCTTTCTCATTACACATCACCCAGTCTAGGATGGCCAGCCCTCTAGTTGGTTCCTCGACATATTGGTCTAGAAAACCATCCCTAATACACTCCAGGAAATCCTCCTCCACCGCACTGCTACAGTTAGGTTCATCCAATCAATATGTAGATTAGTGTCGCCCATGATTACTGCTGTACCTTTATTGCACACCTCCCTTATTTCTTGTTTGATGCTGTCCCCAACCTCACTACTACTGTTTGGTGGTCTGTACACAACTCCCTCTAGCGTTTTCTGCCCTTTGGTATTCCCAAGCTCCACCCATACCGATTCCACATCATCCAAGCTAATGTCCTTCCTTACAATTGCATTGATTTCCTCTTTAACCAGCAACGCCACCCATCCTCCTTTTCCTTTCTGTCTATCCTTCCTCAATGCTGAATACCCCTGGATGTTGAGTTCCCAGCCTTGGTCACCCTGGAGCCATATCTCCGTGATGCCAATCACATCGTATCCGTTAACTGCTATCTGCGCAGTTAATTCATCCACCTTATTCCGAATACTCCTCGCATTGAGGCACAGGCCCTTCAGGCTTGTCTTTTTAACACCCTTTGCCTCTTTAGAATTTTTCTGTCATGTGGCCCTTTTTGTTTTTTGCCTTGTGTTTCTCTGCTCTCCGCTTTTACTATTCTCCTTTCTATCTTTTGCTTCTGACTCAATTTTATTTCCCTCTGTCTCCCTGCATAGGTTCCCATCCCCCTGCCATATTAGTTTAACTCCTCCCCAACAGCACTAGCAAACACTCCCCCTAGGATATTGGTTCCGGTCCCGCCCAAGTGCAGACCGTCCGGTTCCAATGTCCCAGGAATTTGAATCCCTCTCTTTTGCACCACTCCTCAAGCCACATATTCATCTGAGCTATCCTGCGATTCCTACTCTGACCAGCACATGGCACTGGTAGCAATCCTGAGATTACTACTTTTGATGTCCTACTTTTTAATTTAGCTCCTAGCTCCCTAAATTCGTCTCATAGGACCTCATCCAGTTTTTTATCTATATCGTCGGTACCAATGTGCACCACGACAACTGGCTGTTCACCCTCCTTTTTCAGAATGTCCTGCACCCGCTCCCAGACATCCTTGACCATTACACCAAGGAGACAACATACCAATCTGGTGTCTCGGTTGCGGCTGCAAAAATGCCTATCTATTCCCCTTACAATCGAATTCCCTATCACTATAGCTCTCCTGCTCTTTTTCCTGCCCTCCTGTGCAGCAGAGCCAGCCATGGTGACGTGACCTTGGCTGCTGCTGCCCTCCCCTGATGAGTCATCTCCCTCAACAGTACCCAAAGCGGTGTATCTGTTTTGCAGGGGGATGACCGCAGGGGACCCCTGCACTACCTTCCTTGCACTGCTCTTCCTGTTGGTCTTCCATTCCCTATCTGACTGTGTACCCTTTACCTGCGGTAAGACCAACTCACTAAACATGCTATTCACGTCATTCTCAGCATCGTGGATGCTCCAGAGTGAATCCACCCGCAGCTCCAGTGCCACAATGCGGTCCGTCTGGATCTGCAGGCGGATGCACTTCCCGCACACATAGTCGTCAGGGACACCGGAAGCATCCCTGACTTCCCACATAGTGCAGGAGGAGCATAACACGTGTCCAAGCTGTCCTGCCATGACTTAACCCTTAGATAAACTTAAATTGGTAACAACAATGACAAATGTTACTTACTGATTAAAGAAAAGAAAAAGAAAAGCTGCTCACCAATCACCAGCCAATCACTTACCCACTTGGCTGTGACATCACCTTTCAATTTCTTTCTACTTCTTTTTTGCCTCCCCGCTGAAGCTGCACCGCTGGGCCTTTATAGGCCTCCCGACTCCATGAACTCCCGCCTCTCGGACTGCCGCCGCCTCTCACTGCCGCTGGGCCTTTATAGGCCTCTCGACTCCACGAACTCCCGCCTTTCGGACTGCCATAGTCGAGCAGGTGCCAGTGTTTGGAGCGAGGGTGTTGCCACGATGCCTTGTATTTGTCGCTCTGGTGGAACAGGGTGTTGGTGATGAGGAGTTCATTTTGGCAGGAGTAGGGTACCGCTGGAGTTGGCTTTCCCTACCCCCTCTCTGCCAATCACCCCTCCCCAGAGGGCTGTGTCTTTGCCGACCCGAGCATTAAAGTTACCTAAGAGGATCAGTTTGTCGCCCGTGGGGACGTGGGACAGGGATATCGCGAGGTTGGAATAAAAACCCTCTTTAGCCTCTTCCGTTGCATCGAGTGTTGGGGCGTACGCCCTGATGACTATGGCGCAGTGGTTCTGCGATAGGGTAAGGCGAAGAGTCACGAGGCGTTCGTTAACTCCGCAGGGGGAGTCTTCGAGGCGGTCGACCAGTTCATTTTTGACGGTGAAGCCGACTCCATGAAGGCGGCGATCTTCCTCTGGTTTTCCTTTCCAGAAAAAGGTGAAACCTCCACCATGTTCCTTGAGCTGGCCTTTTCCTGCCCGCCGGGTCTCGCTTAGGGCGGCGATGTCAATGTCAAAACCTTGTCTAAGTTCCCTGGTAACTATGGCAGTGCGGAATTCTGGCCTGTTGCTATTGGAGTTGCTCATGAGGGTTCTGACATTCCGGGTCTCGAATTTCATATTAACGAAGCAGAAGATGCCTGTGCGTGAGTTCTTTTAACGTGGGGTGGACACTGCACACCGGTGACCACACGGGCTTAGCTCAGCAAGGTCTTGGTCCAGTGGCAAGGAGGTGCAAGACGACTGGAGATCAGGCACTGCTGTATGAGCCTAATTGCCTATGGTGAGATGTTGGCCGCAAGCTCAGTGCCGAGTAGCGCCATTGATGGTAGATGGCCCGAGGCTTGGTTGGGGGGCAAACATTGGTAAGGTCAGCTGTCCGCAGGGGTTCCGAGGGATGTTTTGGAAAATTTCTTCCAAGATTAAAAATTTCCCCAAAGGTTACCAAGTTGTTTTAAAAGTTTAAGAGTTTTAAAAGTATTTTCGAATTATTTTAAAAAACATTACACAGGTTGATTGAAAGTTTAATAAATAGATAAAGTTGATTAAAAAAAAACTCTAAAATGTAAACCAAGTTGTTTAAAAGTTAGAAAAAAAGAAAAAAGTTCTCCAAGTTGATTAAAAATGTAAAAGTTTTCCTGAATTGTTTAAGAAGTTTAAAAGTTGATTAAAAGTTTAAAAAATTGAGTCCCTTCGGCAGGTTCAACGCCAGACTCGGAGTCCCTTCAGCCGGTTCGATGCCATCCCCGGTCAGAATGTTTCAGTCGCCGCAGGAGGTCCATCCCGGAGACCCAAGTTGGTAGATGGCAGTACAGGGCAGAACACAGGGGCTGGAATCACCACCACACCAGCTCTCTCCCCTGCTCTCGAGCAGGATCTGTCTTCCGCTCTCGGGGACGGGGGCGGTCCTCCGCTCGGCTGGGTCTGTCCACTCCCAGCGGGGTCTGTCCTCCGCTGCATGTACTACATTAGTAACTCTGACTCTAAACCACACGGGCTTTACAATTTTGTATTTGGTAGATTAAAGTCTCTCATTAAGATAACTTTTCTGTTTTCACATACCCTTCTTAATAGCGTGAATGGTCCTCTATCCTAAGCTCACCAGCTGGTGTATAGCATACCCCTCATGTTAGCCTTTTTTTTTAGCATTACAGATGCTTAACCAGAGTAGTTAATTTCTCAGCTTTCTATCCAATGTTAGATCAACTTCTTTTACCGCCCAGGTGTTCCTGACATACAGGACTACACCACCTTGTTTTCTATCCACTGTGTCTTTTCCAAATCTATTATATTTCTGAATGTTATATTAAATTCCATCCTCTGGATTTAGCCATGTTCCTGACATTCCCACGATATCATATTTTCCTACTCACCAACAGTTCCAGCATCTTATTTCGAGTACTTCTAACGTTCATGTATTTGTCAAGTCCTGTCCCCTCAGTACAGATTCACACGAGGCATGTAGTGAAGTCAAGGTCACTCTGGACCTGAACCTTTATTTCACAGCTCTGAAATGCTGCACTTGCCTGAGACCTGTCCTTATATACCTGTCTCTTACAAGTGCACACCTGGTGGTAAGGTATGCTGGTGGTTACAGGTCATATCTTATTACAGTCACGTATAGCATGTTAGGATACAGTTATATATAATAATGTAAGATACATGACATCACCCAAAGCCCAAGGTTTTATTGTCTTTATAGGTTCAGTCTCTAAGGTGGTCTACGCTCTCGCGTGGAACGTCTGAGTTGTTTGCCTTGGTGTCTGTTTTTCTTTGGGCGTGGTTGCTGGTATCTCTCCTGGGCTGTCTGTTTCGATTGGTGTGATAGTTGTTGACTCGCCTGGGCTGTCTGTTGGGATTGCCCTTTCCTCAGGTTGTTCCCTCTGTCTGTCCACCAGGTGTGGTGCGAGTTCCACATTGTTGTCTGCCTCTGGTTCCGCAGTGTTGTTGGTAAATCTGCTTTTGACTTGGTCTACATGCCTCCGGCAGGTTTTGCCATTGTCCATTTGTACTACTAGTAGCCTGTTTCCTTCCTTGCCCGTTACTGTCCCTGCAAGCCATTTGGGGCCCCTGCCATAGTTTGGTGCAAATACTTTGTCCCCTATCTCATTCCATCTCCCCCTCGAATTTCTGTCATGGTACTCAGTCAGCTTACACCTTCGGACGCAGAGCTCCAAGTCCGCGTCAATACCAAGCCACCAGACATGGGATCTGGCTATGGCCTTTATGGGAATGATCCCCGGGTGCTCGCGGTGGAGCTCCCGGACAAATGCCTCTCTGCCTCTCCTCGGCTGCCCCACATCAGGCAGTCTGCTTGTAGTGATAGCTCATGCATGCACCTGTGAAAGGGTTTTAATTCCTCGGGGCAGGAATCGCGAGCCTCTGCCCAGTCACCGGTTACGACACATCTTTTAAAAAGGATAAGGTGGGGTCGCTGGCCGTCCAGGCTCTGATTTGGCGAGCCATCATGGGCGAACCTGTGGACTCAAAGGCATTGATTGCCATGACTATCTCACAGTCCTGTTTGTCAGACCCTTCCGTGGTCGCCAGGGGAAGCCTGCCGAGCGCGTCGGCACAGTTGTCTGTGCCTGGTCTGTGCCTTATTGTGTAGTCGTAGGACGCCAGCATGAGTGCCCACCGTTGAATTCGCGCCGAGGCATTGGCGTTTATTGCCTTGCTCTCAGATAGGAGGGACGTGAGGGGCTTGTGGTTGGTTTCTAACGCGAACTTGGCCCCGAAAAGGTATTGGTGCATCTTTTTGACATCGTACACGCACGCGAGCGCCTCCTTCTCTACCATTCCATACCCGCGCTCCGCCCGCGAAAGTGACCTGGAGGCATAAGCTATGGGTTGTAATTTGCCCGCACTATTGACATGTTGCAAAACGCACCTGACCCCATACGCTGACGCATCGCATGTGAGAACAAACTTTTTACCCGAGTCAAAGAAAGTCAAAACACTGTTGGAACACAGAAGGTTGCGTGCCTTATTGAAGGTGCGTTCCTGGGCGTCCCCCCAGAACCAATCGCACCCCTTCCTGAGTAGCACGTGGAGAGGCTCCAGCAGCGTGCTTAAGTTCTGCATAAAGTTCCCAAAGTAATTGAGTAGCCCGAGAAAGGCGCGCAGTTCTGAGACATTCCGGGGCCTGGGTGCCAGGCGAATTGCTTCTGTTTTGGACTCTGTTGGGCGAATTCCATCAGCGGCTATCCTTTTGCCCAAAAATTCAACCTCGGGTGCGAGAAACAGGCACTTGGATTTCTTGACTCGTAGGCCTACCCGATCCAACCGCTTTAGTACTTCCTCCAAATTACGGAGATGGGAGTCGGTGTCCCTGCCTGTGATAAGCATGTCGTCTTGAAATACAACCGTCCCTGGGATGGACTTGAGCAGACTCTCCCTGTTGCGCTGGAATATGGCAACTGTCGACCTGATGCCGAATGGGCATCGATTGTACATGAAAAGGCCTCGATGTGTGTTGATGGTAGTGAGTAGCTTGGATTCCTCGGTCAATTCTTGCGTCATATACGCAGATGTGAGGTCTAATTTTGAGAAAAGTTTACCTCCAGCCAATGTGGCAAATAAGTCCTCCGCTCTAGGCAGCGGGTACTGGTCCTGTAGGGAGACTCTGTTTATGTAGATTTGTAGTCCCCACAGATTCGTACGGATCCATCAGACTTCATGACTGGGACAATGGGACTTGCCCAGTCGCTAAATTCCACAGGTGATATAATGCCTTTCTGTAGAAGCCTGTCTAGTTCGTGTTCAATCTTTTCCCTCATCACATAGGGTACAGCTCTGGCCTTGTGATGGACCGGTCCAGCATCCTGTGTGATGTCAATTTTGACTTTGGCCCCTTTGAAAGTGCCCACACCTGGCTGAAAGAGATGTTCAAATCGCTTTATAACTGTTGAGCAGGAGGTCCATTCCTCTAATGACATGGCATGGACATCATCCCATTTCCAGTTTAGTTTTGCCAACCAGCTTCTCCTAAGCAATGCTGGGTTGTCTCCGGGGACAATCAACAGGGGAAGTCGGTTCACCGTCCCTTTGTGTATGACAGAGAGCATGGCGCTGCTGAGGACTGGTATGATTTCTTTGGTATAGGTCCTTAGTTTGGTGTCGACCCATGTGAGTTTTGGTCTGTCTCTTTTATGTGGCCACAGTTGTTCAAAGTGTTGAGCGCCAATGAGAGATTGACTCGCTCCCGTATCCAGCTCCATGTTGACAGATATCCTGTTGAGTAGGACCCTCATCATTATAGGAGGCATCCTGTTGTAGGAGCAGCGGCCATTGATCGTGTTGACCTGCTGTACATCGGTGTCCTGGGTACTGTCCCCACCATCTTCTGGTCCGCTTTCCGTCCCATCCGATTCGTATACCAGCCGAGCTGCCGTTTTTTTGCACATGCGGGCCAAATGCCCTGTATATTCACAATTTCTGCAAACAGCTTGCTGAAATCGACATCCCATTGATGAGTGCCCACCCTCACACCTCCAGCACAGACCTGTTCTATTGTTTAAAGTGTTCCCAAAGAATGAGCTGCGTCTGGCTGATCTCTCTTGAGCTTCTCTCAGTTTGTAGTTGATTGCTCGCATTGTGGATTGATGAGGTGTGAACGGCCGTTCCTGTGGCCCTTGATGGCTTCTGCCTGCTGTCGAGAGCCTGTTCTCCTGGTTTTGTCTGTGTGTGGGGGTAGCAGCTTGTTTACTGCTGTGAACTTCTTGTTCCGATATTTCGTTAGTTGTCGTACCTGCATTGTAAATCAACCTCGTTTCTTCTTCCCCTACCAAGAATGTATGTGCAACCAGTGCTGCTGCCTCTAAGGTCAGGTTCTTGGTCTCGATGAGCTTTCGGAATATGCACTTGCCTGAGACCTGTCCTTATATACCTGTCTCTTGCAAGTGCACCCCTGGTGGTAAGGTATGCTGGTGGTTACAGGTCATATCTTATTACAGTCATGTATAGCATGTTGGGATACAGTTATATATAATAATGTAAGATACATGACAATATTTATATCTTATTATAGATTTGTCTCCTCACACGGTCTGCCTATTCCTGGTTTCCAGTTTAAATATGTCTCTCTAAGTTCTGAATGTGTTCCAACTTGCTGACATCCTTCTACCCTATAATCTTTCTAATCTTGGATTCTGTTTCCACCCTGCGTTCCCTCACCACCACCACCAACAACAACAACTTGCATTTATATAGCACCTTTAACGCAGTAAAACATAAGAACAAATAGGAGCAGGAGTAGGCCATTTAGCCCTACAAGCCATTCACAAAGAAAGGAAAGATAGATTTCGAAGGTAAACTTGCGCAAAACATAAAAACAGATAGTAAAAGCTTTTACAGATATATAAAACGGAAAAGAGTGACTAAAGTAAATGTTGGTCCCTTAGAAGATGAGAAGGGGGATTTAATAATGGGAAATGTGGAAATGGCTGAGACCTTAAACAATTATTTTGCTTCGGTCTTCACAGTGGAAGACACAAAAACCATGCCAAAAATTGCTGGTCACAGGAATGTGGGAAGGGAGGACCTTGAGATAATCATTATCACTAGGGGGGTAGTGCTGGACAGGCTAATGGGACTCAAGGTAGACAAGTCCCCTGGTCCTGATGAAATGCATCCCAGGGTATTAAAAGAGATGGCGGTAGTTATAGCAGATGCATTCGTTATAATCTACCAAAATTCTCTGGACTCTGGGGAAGTACCAGCGGATTGGAAAGCAGCTAATGTAATGCCTCCGTTTAAAAAAGGGGGCAAACAAAAGGCAAGGAACTATAGGCCGGTTAGTTTAACATCTGTAGTGGGGAAAATGCTTGAAACTATCATTAAGGAAGAAATAGCGGGACATCTAGATTGGAATAGTGCAATCAAGCAGACGCAGCATGGATTCATGAAGGGGAAATCATGTTTAACTAATTTACTGGAATTCTTTGAGGATATTACGAGCATGGTGGATAGAGGTGTACCGATGGATGTGGTGTATTTAGATTTCCAAAAGGCATTCGATAAGGTGCCACACAAAAGGTTACTGCAGAAGATAAAGGTTCGCGGAGTCAGAGGAAATGTAGTGTAACAAAATTTGCAGATGACACGAAGATTAGTGGGAAAGCGGGTTGTGTAGAGGACACAGAGTGGCTGCGAAGAGATTTAGATAGGTTAAGTGAATGGGCGAAGGTTTGGCAGATGGAATACAATGTCGGAAAGTGTGAGGCCATCCACCTTGGGAAAAAAAACAGTAAAAGGAAATATTATTTGAATGGGGAGAAATTACAACATGCTGAGATGCAGAGGGACCTGGGGGTCCTTGTGCATGAAACTCTTTTTGGAGTTCACCTGCAAAACATAAAACATTAAACTGTGCCACCCGACCTGGGTGACACACCAGACATTTACAAGGCCCTTTTTTTCCTTTTTTTTTTGGGCACAAAAATAAATTTTTTCCAGTGCCCCCTATAAAAGGGGAGGGGGACACTAAAAGCACCGGCAATTAAAACAAATTAAACTTTAAAACGTAAAATCAAATTAAAATTTGGTTGCCGGGCGTGATGATGCACTCCAGTCCCTCCGGTGCCCACCTCTCGCGGAAGGCCGCGAGCGTACCGGTGGACACCGCGTGCTCAATCTCCAAGGACACCCTGGACCGGATGTAAGAGCGGAAGAGAGGCAGGCAGTCAGGTTGAACGACCCCCTCGACCGCCCGCTGCCTGGACCAGCTGATGGCACCCTTGGCCGTGACCAGGAGCAGTCCTACGATGAGGCCTTCGGACCTACCCGCTCCCCTCCGCACAGGGTGCCCAAAGATCAGGAGAGTGGGACTGAAGTGCAGCCAGAATTTCAGGAGCAGCCCCTTCAAATAATGGAACAGGGGCTGCAACCTCGTGCACTCAATAAAAACATGGAACACGGACTCCTCCAGACCGCAGAAATTGCAGGCGGCCTGGGAGTCCGTGAACCGGCTTAAAAATTTGTTGCACGGCACTGCTCCGTGCACCACCCTCCAGGCCAAGTCCCCGATGAATAGTGGGAGGACCCCTGCATAGAGTGCCCTCCATCGGGGACCCCCGCCTCCTCCGGACGGCAAGATGGTACGCCATGGCGTGTCCGGACGGCCGGCGAGGATGGCAAAGTTGAGGGTGTGCAGGAGCAGCCCGTACAGGAAACCCCTCCGCGCGGAACTGAAAGGCACGGAGGGGATTTCCCCGAGGCGGCTCAAGTTGTGAGGCGCCGGCCCCCGAGGGAGGTTCCGGGGTTTGGCGCCGATGAGGAATTCCGTCCGGACGGGGGTCAGTTCGGACGGGATCTCCCCACGTGCTTGAGCCTCCTCGATGCACCTAACGGAGTCAGGGCCCAGAGCTGTTTTTAGCGACTCGATGGCATTGGCCGCATGGCGGACGTTGGCAGAGTTTAGGTGCCGCGCCAGCGTGTCTGGTGCCATCCAGCCCACTCCTCCGCCATGAGCAGGTCCCTGACCCTGGTCACCTCACCAGCCACAGCCCTCTCTTCCGACCGCCACATGAAACCTCGGCCGTGGAGGTACGGATTCCCGAGCAGCGGCTCCTGCAGGACGGCCGCCACTCCAGCCGGCGGAGAGCTGCGCTTGGTGGAGACTTTGTTCCAGACCCTGATGAGTTCCCTGTAAAAGACAGGCAGCTCCCGGAGGGCGGTCCTGGCACCCCCCAAGTTCACAAACAGGAGCTGCGTGTCATAATTGAGGTCGCGCTGCTGGCGGAAGAAATACCTCGCCAGAGCACACCACCTAGGAGGGGGCTCGACGTAAAGGTATCTCTGCAGGGTCTGAAGACGGAAAGTCGCGAGCTGGGCGCTGACGCACACCAACGACTGACCGCCCTCCTCAAGCGGGAGACTTAAGACCGCGGCAGAGACCCAGTGCTTCCTGTTGTTCCAGAAGAAGTCCACCAGCTTCTTCTGTATCTTGGCGACAAACGTAGGGGGAGGGGTCAAAGTGACCAGCCGGTACCACAACATTGCGGCCACCAGCTGGTTTATGACTAGCGCTCGACCTCTGTAGGACAGCACTCAGAGCAGTCCTGTCCAGCGCCCTAGGCGAGCGGCGACCTTGGCCTCCAGCTCCTGCCAGTTCGCCGGCCAGGCTCCCTCGTCGGGGCTAAGGTAGACTCCCAGATAGAGGAGATGGGTCGTGCTCCAGGCAAAAGGCCTGAGCTCCTCCGGCAGGGAGTCCACCCGCCACTGACCCACCAGGAGTCCGGAACATTTCTCCCAGTTGATCCTGGCGGAGGACGCGGCCGAGTAAATCTCCTGGCACTCACGCATCCTCCGCAGGTCAGCGGGATCCTCTACCGCGAGGAGCACGTCATCGGCGTAAGCCGAGAGGACGACCTCCATGCCCGGCCCTTGCAGAGCCAGTCCCGTCAACCTCGTCCGCAAGAGGCGCAGGAAAGGCTCCACGCAAACGGCGTATAACTGGCCGGACATGGGGCATCCCTGGCGCACCCCTCTCCTAAAGCGAAGGGGCGCCGTCAAGGACCCGTTAACCTTAATCAGACACTCCGCGGCGGCGTACAAAAGTCGGATCCGGGCGACGAAATGCGTCCCGAACCCGAAAGCGCGCAGAGTTCCGAGCAGATAGTCGTGATCCACCCTGTCGAACGCCTTCTCTTGGTCGAGGGATAGGAAGGCGACCGACAGACCAGCCTCCTGGGAACAATGGATGAGGTCCCGGACCAGATGGATGTTATCGTGGATTGTCCGGCCCGGGACCGTGTAGGACTGGTCGGGGTGGATCATGTGGTCCAGCACGGCACCAAGGCGAGCAGACATCGCCCTGGCGAAGATTTTGTAGTCCGTGCTGAGGAGGGAGACCGGGCGCCAGTTCTTAAGGAGGCGGAGATCGCCCTTCTTAGGCAGCAGGACGATGACTGCCCTGCGCCAAGAGAGGGGCATCTCCCCGGTCGCCAGACTTTCCCCCAGGACCCGCGCGTAGTCGCTCCCCAGGACGTCCCAGAACGCCCTGTGGAACTCCACGGTCAGCCCGTCCAGCCCCGGGGATTTTCCCCTCGAGAGCCGGGTGAGGGCACCGGTCAGCTCCGCCAGGCTTAGCGGAGCTTCCAGATTTTCGGCGCCCTCCGGGCTGACCTTCGGCAGGCCCTCCCACAAAACTCTACGCGCTTCCTCGCTGGACGGATCCGGAGAGAACTGAGCCCCGTAATATTCACGGGCCCTGTTGTTGACGCCCTCCGGATCCGAGACGAGAGAGCCGTCGTCGGCCAGCAGCGTCAAGAGCTGCTTACGGACACTCTGCCTTTTTTCCAGCGAGTAGAAGAAGGGGGAGCCGCGGTCCAGGTCCCGCAGGAACCGCATCCGCGACCTCACGAACGCGCCTCGGGACCCGACGAGCTGCAGGTCCTTCAGCGCGGCCTTCTTCGCTTCGTACACCGTCCGCAGGGCCGGGTCCTGGACGACTTGACCGAGACGGGCTTTCAGGTCGAGCACCTCTTTTTCTAGGCGCCCGACTCTGGCCGCCCGCCTCTTGGTCGACCCCCTCGCGTACTCTTGACAGAAGACGCGGACGTGAGCCTTGCCCACGTCCCACCATAGCCTCAAGGAGGGGAAGCCCCCCTGCTTCCTTCTCCAGTCGGACCAGAATCGACGGAACGAGTCCTGGAACCGCACGTCCTCCAGCAGCCGGTTGTTAAAGTGCCAGTACGCGGACCCCGTCCTCGCGCGGAGCGAAGCGAGCTCCGCCCACACCAGGTGGTGGTCCGAACATGGCACCGGCCGCATGGAGGCCGCCGGGACGCAGGAAACGTACGCCCGAGACACGTAAAGGCGGTCGACTCTAGACCATCCAACTCCAGGCCTCACCCAAGTAAAGGCGCTGGAGTCGGGGTGGAGATTTCGCCAGACGTCCACCAAGTCGAAGGACCCGACCAGGTCCCTCAACTTCTCCATCGCCGTCATGCACTGCGGGGCACCGGAGCGGTCCCTCGCCTCGAGGGTGCAGTTAAAATCCCCCCCGAGGACAATGCAGTCGCCGACGTCGACGGAGCCAAGAAGAGCGGACACCTCTTCAAAGAAGCGCGTTTGCTGCGGGCCGGGCTGAGGGGCGTACACGTTCACGAGATGGAGCGGCACGTCCCCCAGGCGAACCGTTACGTGCAGCAAGCGGCCTGGCACGGGCTCCTCGACCCCCAAGATCTCCGGCTGAAAATGCGGGCCCAGCAAGATGGCCACCCCACTAGAAATGGCGGTGAGGTGGCTCATGCGGACCTCTCCTTGCCATTCCAGGAGCCACGTGGCTTCGTCTCCCGGAACGGTGTGGGTTTCTTGCAGGAAGCACACCGCATATTTCCCCTCCCGCAGGAGCGAAAAATTGTCAAATCTACGGCGTGCCCCTCTGCCGCCGTTGATGTTGAGGCTGGCTATGGTTATCTTCATGGCAAAAGCATAGTGCAACCTCTACCTTAACCTATTGTGGGGGAGGGAGCGGAGTCTTTTGTTGAGCTCCGCTCCCTCCGCAGCCCAGCGAGGAGTCCCTCGAGCTCGCGCAGCTCAAGGTGTTGCGCCTTTGTCAAGGGCCCGCCCGCGGCCAAGGTTTTAACGGCGGCGCGGACGGACCCCTTGATCAGCTCTGGCTCGGACCATTTTTCCAGGGCCAGTCGGGCTTGGTTGCAGTGACCCCGGCTCTGGGCCAAAAAGTCCCGGAGTTCCTTTGCAGGAATGAGGATGGTCTCGGCGGCGGCCGCGAGCAGATCCACCGCCTCGCTGGCGGTGGTCTCTAGGTCTTCACCCGCGTCCCCCACCGAGTCCCCGTCCTCCTCCGGGAGGTGGCCGCCAGCAGCCGGCCCATCGACCGCACAAGGTACGGCAAATGAACCGGCCGCTCCAACCGGCCTTGGCTCTGCCCCGATCCCACCCCCAGGATCGTCGGCAGAGGAGTCCCCACTGGGCTCTTTTAAAAATGGTGCTGGGTCGGGAAATGACAGCGGAAGGGGTTCCCCCTCCGCCCCAGGAACCGGGGAACAAGGAGAGACCCGGCCATAGGAAATCCCCAGGCTCCCCAAGTGCACCAACTCCAAAGTAAGGGGCGAGGGTGGGTGTTCCTCCCCCTCCCCGCTGCCACCACCCGGCCCAGCATCTACAGTGTCATAATAAACATTTGTTTCGGTTTCTGCCGGGTCGAGCGACTCCCGGGGGAAGTTGCGTATTGGCTGGGCGGGCTCAGGTTCGGCCTTTTCGGCCCCGCCCGCCTCAGTCCCCGGGGCAATGCATTCCTCCGCGGTCCCCACGCCCCCCACGACAGGCAGATCTTCCACGCCATCCCCGGGAGGCAGAGGCTGGGCAGCCTCAACTGTCTCACCCTCCCCGGGGACAGACTCCTCCCGCCTACGGCGCTGCTTGGGGGCGCTGGTGGGGGACGCGGGACACGCGGCGGGCACCGACTCCTCCGCGGAGGGATGTTGTTCCCCCTCCGCCTCAACGGAGCGGCGCCTCCTTTTGTTGCTGGAGGTGCGCTGAGGCAGGGAGACCTCCATGTCTGCCGAGGCCTCCCGCTCCGCCCCCCCCTTTTTCTTTTCTTGCCCGCGCCCGGGCCCCTCTGCGGTGTTGTTCAAGGGCTCGGGCACAGGCTCAGGGCACCCCGCGCTCGCCGGTGACTGGGTTGGGCCGAGCGCGGTAAACAAATTGTCTGGCGCACCGAGGGGACCCGCCTCTGGATGTTTTGCCTTGTCCCGCGTCTTCCTTCCGTTCGGACGCTCTCCCTACCCCCCGCCGGAGGCCCCGAAAACAAAGGCCTCCGACGATACCCGCGCACCTATGGCTCCCGGCACGCGGACGCAACTAGGGGGAGGGGTGGCGGCGGCGCCAGCCTTGGCCGCCTTCGGTGGTTTGGCGGCCTTGGAGGCGGGGCAGTTCTTGCGAATGTGCCCCACCTCTCTGCAGGCATGGCACCGCGCACCGTCCGACATCCAGAAGACGCGGTAGGCAGTCCCCTCGTGCACCACATTAAAAGACCCCTCCGTCGTCTCCTCCCGCGCCAGCCGGACAAAGAGCTGGCGGCGGAAGGAGAACACGTGGCGCAGGCTGCTCTCCCTGAGGCCGAGCGGTATGGGGTTGATCCCCGACCTTACCTCCCCCAGTTGGTGTAGGTGAGGGAGGAGGAGCTCAGCGGGAACAAAGGGCGGGACGTTCGATATGATGACCCTCTGCGCGGTGGCCTCGAGAGGGTCCACCGGCAGGAACGTCCCGCCCACCGTGAGCCCCTTTCCGAGGGCCAGGGACACCGCCCGCTCCGACCCCAGGAAGAACACGGCCTTCCCAGACATCTTGGAGGCTGCGACAATGGCCGAGGGGCCGACCACCCCAGCCATCGCCCGCACGCACTCCTCAATGCTCATTGTGGGGTGAGTGTAGCTCTTGACCCCGTGTTTTCTGGTCATTAATCTGAATGGTGGCAGGGCAGCGGGTGGCGCAGGAGGTGCCGTGGAAGCGGTTGCCACCTGCGCATACGTCTTCGCTGGCCCTGCCACCGGCGTGGATGGGGTCGCCATCACGGGGTCCCTTTAAGGGCTACACCCACCCCAAAGTCACAGGCCTTAATGGTCTTGATTGGCCTCGTTTGATTTGACTGAGCAGAGGAGCTCTTAACGAGGCACCTCTCCCCTAGTTGGCAATTGGGGAGGGGCCTTGCTCCCTCTGCTCAGTTGTCTTAATTGGGTTTTTTTTTAAATTAATTTGGGAGAAAGGGGCCTCAGAGAGAGAGGGGAGAAACAGAGTAACAGAGAAAGAGAGAGGGGGGTGGGAAGGGGGGGGGAACTGCGAGGGCAGGTCTCCCCTCGCAGCTGTGGGTGGGTGCACTCCCCAGATGGCAAAAGACAAAAAAAGCACAGTCTTTGGGTTGGTCTTCAGGTGGGGGGAGAAGACGTCTTCACCTGGGGCAGCTAGAGCCACCAGGCACACACTCCCAACGATGTTAATAGGGTGATTACGAAAAATCTTCAGCCTGGTAGCTCCAGCTATCCCAGGCTAGGCAAATGTGGGGGGTGGGGGGGGGTTCCAATTGTGGGGGGGGCCTAGTTGTAAGCAAGGCCCCCAAGCACACTTCCACACACACACACAGCCCCCCCGCGATGTTCCGGCCCTCAGTGGTCTTCTTTCCTCCCCCCACCGATATAACAAAGTCTTTTTGGGAAATGCAGCCACACCCACCTGTAGAAATGTAGAGTCTCCCTCCTTCCACACTGGATGTTTGTTGGTTTTTCCCCCTCTCTCCAACTCCTTGCAGAAATGGTAAAGAGTTGTTAAAAGTTTCCTTTTCTCCTCCTCTCCCTCTGAGTGAAAGTTGGTGGTGAAGCCCCTTCCTTCCTTCTCTTCCTGGGCTGGTCTCAGGGCTCTCCAGGCAGGAGCAAAAGTTGATAGCTGCTCCTCTCTCTGCAGCTCAGCTCCTACTGAGCAGGACACGCCTCCACTGCTCCACGATTGGTTCCTTGTGCATGAAACTCTTTTTGGAGTTCACCTGCAAAACATAAAACATTAAACGGTGCCACCCGACCTGGGTGACACTCCAGACATTTACAAGGCCCTTTTTTATTTCCCCCCTTTTTTTTGTTTTTTTTTGTGTTTTTCTTTTTTTGGTTTTTTTTTTGGGCACTAAAATCACAATTTTCCCCAGCGCCCTCTATAAAAGGGAAGGGGGACACTAAAAGCACCGGCAATTAAAACAAATTAAACTTAAAAACGTAAAATCAAATTAAAATTTGGTTGCCGGGCGTGATGATGCACTCCAGTCCCTCCGGTGCCCACCTCTCGCGGAAGGCCGCGAGCGTACCGGTGGACACCGCGTGCTCCATCTCCAAGGACACCCTGGACCGGATGTAAGAGCGGAAGAGAGGCAGGCAGTCAGGTTGAACGACCCCCTCGACCGCCCGCTGCCTGGACCGGCTGATGGCACCCTTGGCCGTGCCCAGGAGCAGTCCTACGAGGAGGCCTTCGGACCTACCCGCTCCCCTCCGCACAGGGTGCCCAAAGATCAGGAGAGTGGGACTGAAGTGCAGCCAGAATTTCAGGAGCAGCCCCTTCAAATAATGGAACAGGGGCTGCAACCTCGTGCACTCAATAAAAACATGGAACACGGACTCCTCCAGACTGCAGAAATTGCAGGCGGCCTGGGAGTCCGTGAACCGGCTTAAAAATTTGTTGCACGGCACTGCTCCGTGCACCACCCTCCAGGCCAAGTCCCCGATGAATAGTGGGAGGACCCCTGCGTAGAGTGCCCTCCATCGGGGACCCCCGCCTCCTCCGGACGGCAAGATGGTACGCCATGGCGTGTCCGGACGGCCGGCGAGAATGGCAAAGTTGAGGGTGTGCAGGAGCAGCCCGTACAGGAAACCCCTCCGCGCGGAACTGAAAGGCACGGAGGAGATTTCCCCGAGGCGGCTCAAGTTGTGAGGCGCCGGCCCCCGAGGGAGGTTCCGGGGTTTGGCGCCGATGAGGAATTCCGTCCGGACGGGGGTCAGTTCGGACGGGATCTCCCCACGTGCTTGAGCCTCCTCGATGCACCTAACGGAGTCAGGGCCCAGAGCTGTTTTTAGCGACTCGATGGCATTGGCCGCGTGGCGGACGTTGGCAGAGTTTAGGTGCCGCGCCAGCGAGTCTGGCGCCATCCAGCCCACTCCTCAGCCATCGAGCAGGTCCCTGACCCTGGTCACCTCACCAGCCACAGCGCTCTCTTCCGACCGCCACATGAAACCTCGGCCGTGGAGGTACGGATTCCCGAGCAGCGGCTCCTGCAGGACGGCCGCCACTCCAGCCGGCGGAGAGCTGCGCTTGGTGGAGACTTTGTTCCAGACCCTGATGAGTTCCCTGTAAAAGACAGGCAGCTCCCGGAGGGCGGTCCTGGCACCCCCCAAGTTCACAAACAGGAGCTGCGTGTCATAATTGAGGTCGCGCTGCTGGCGGAAGAAATACCTCGCCAGAGCACACCACCTAGGAGGGGGCTCGACGTAAAGGTATCTCTGCAGGGTCTGAAGACGGAAAGTCGCGAGCTGGGCGCTGACGCACACCAACGACTGACCGCCCTCCTCAAGCGGGAGACTCAAGACCGCGGCAGAGACCCAGTGCTTCCTGTTGTTCCAGAAGAAGTCCACCAGCTTCTTCTGTATCTTGGCGACAAACGCAGGGGGAGGGGTCAAAGTGACCAGCCGGTACCACAACATTGCGGCCACCAGCTGGTTTATGACTAGCGCTCGACCTCTGTAGGACAGCACTCGGAGCAGTCCTGTCCAGCGCCCTAGGCGAGCGGCGACCTTGGCCTCCAGCTCCTGCCAGTTCGCCGGCCAGGCTCCCTCGTCGGGGCTAAGGTAGACTCCCAGATAGAGGAGATGGGTCGTGCTCCAGGCAAAAGGCCTGAGCTCCTCCGGCAGGGAGTCCACCCGCCACTGACCCACCAGGAGTCCGGAACATTTCTCCCAGTTGATCCTGGCGGAGGACGCGGCCGAGTAAATCTCCTGGCACTCACGCATCCTCCGCAGGTCAGCGGGATCCTCTACCGCGAGGAGCACGTCATCGGCGTAAGCCGAGAGGACGACCTCCACGCCCGGCCCTTGCAGAGCCAGTCCCGTCAACCTCGTCCGCAAGAGGCGCAGGAAAGGCTCCACGCAAACGGCGTATAACTGGCCGGACATGGGGCATCCCTGGCGCACCCCTCTCCTAAAGCGAAGGGGCGCCGTCAAGGACCCGTTAACCTTAATCAGACACTCCGCGGCGGCGTACAAAAGTCGGATCCGGGCGACGAAATGCGTCCCGAACCCGAAAGCGCGCAGAGTTCCGAGAAGATAGTCGTGATCCACCCTGTCGAACGCCTTCTCTTGGTCGAGGGATAGGAAGGCGACCGACAGACCAGCCTCCTGGGAACAATGGATGAGGTCCCGGACCAGATGGATGTTATCGTGGATTGTCCGGCCCGGGACCGTGTAGGACTGGTCGGGGTGGATCATGTGGTCCAGCACGGCACCAAGGCGAGCAGACATCGCCCTGGCGAAGATTTTGTAGTCCGTGCTGAGGAGGGAGACCGGGCGCCAGTTCTTAAGGAGGCGGAGATCGCCCTTCTTAGGCAGCAGGACGATGACTGCCCTGCGCCAAGAGAGGGGCATCTCCCCGGTCGCCAGACTTTCCCCCAGGACCCGCGCGTAGTCGCCCCCCAGGACGTCCCAGAACGCCCTGTGGAACTCCACGGTCAGCCCGTCCAGCCCCGGGGATTTTCCCCTCGAGAGCCGGGCGAGGGCACCGGTCAGCTCCGCCAGGCTTAGCGGAGCTTCCAGATTTTCGGCGCCCTCCGGGCTGACCTTCGGCAGGTCCTCCCACAAAACTCTACGCGCTTCCTCGCTGGACGGATCCGGAGAGAACAGAGCCCCGTAATATTCACGGGCCCTGTTGTTGACGCCCTCCGGATCCGAGACGAGAGAGCCGTCGTCGGCCAGCAGCGTCAAGAGCTGCTTACGGACACTCTGCCTTTTTTCCAGCGAGTAGAAGAAGGGGGAGCCGCGGTCCAGGTCCCGCAGGAACCGCATCCGCGACCTCACGAACGCGCCTCGGGACCCGACGAGCTGCAGGTCCTTCAGCGCGGCCTTCTTCGCTTCGTACACCGTCCGCAGGGCCGGGTCCTGGACGACTTGACCGAGACGGGCTTTCAGGTCGAGCACCTCTTTTTCTAGGCGCCCGACTCTGGCCGCCCGCCTCTTGGTCGACCCCCTCGCGTACTCTTGACAGAAGACGCGGACGTGAGCCTTGCCCACGTCCCACCATAGCCTCAAGGAGGGGAAGCCCCCCTGCTTCCTTCTCCAGTCGGACCAGAATCGACGGAACGAGTCCTGGAACCGCACGTCCTCCAGCAGCCGGTTGTTAAAGTGCCAGTACGCGGACCCCGTCCTCGCGCGGAGCGAAGCGAGCTCCGCCCACACCAGGTGGTGGTCCGAACACGGCACCGGCCGCATGGAGGCCGCCGGGACGCAGGAAACGTACGCCCGAGACACGTAAAGGCGGTCGACTCTAGACCATCCAACTCCAGGCCTCACCCAAGTAAAGGCGCTGGAGTCGGGGTGGAGATTTCGCCAGACGTCCACCAAGTCGAAGGACCCGACCAGGTCCCTCAACTTCTCCATCGCCGTCATGCACTGCGGGGCACCGGAGCGGTCCCTCGCCTCGAGGGTGCAGTTAAAATCCCCCCCGAGGACAATGCAGTCGCCGACGTCGACGGAGCCAAGAAGAGCGGACACCTCTTCAAAGAAGCGCGTTTGCTGCGGGCCGGGCTGAGGGGCGTACACGTTCACGAGATGGAGCGGCACGTCCCCCAGGCGAACAGTTACGTGCAGCAAGCGGCCTGGCACGGGCTCCTCGACCCCCAAGATCTCCGGCTGAAAATGCGGGCCCAGCAAGATGGCCACCCCACTAGAAATGGCGGTGAGGTGGCTCATGCGGACCTCTCCTTGCCATTCCAGGAGCCACGTGGCTTCGTCTCCCGGAACGGTGTGGGTTTCTTGCAGGAAGCACACCGCATATTTCCCCTCCCGCAGGAGCGAAAAATTGTCAAATCTACGGCGTGCCCCTCTGCCGCCGTTGATGTTGAGGCTGGCTATGGTTATCTTCATGGCAAAAGCATAGTGCAACCTCTACCTTAACCTATTGTGGGGGAGGGAGCGGAGTCTTTTGTTGAGCTCCGCTCCCTCCGCAGCCCAGCGAGGAGTCCCTCGAGCTCGCGCAGCTCAAGGTGTTGCGCCTTTGTCAAGGGCCCGCCCGCGGCCAAGGTTTTAACGGCGGCGCGGACGGACCCCTTGATCAGCTCTGGCTCGGACCATTTTTCCAGGGCCAGTCGGGCTTGGTTGCAGTGACCCCGGCTCTGGGCCAAAAAGTCCCGCAGTTCCTTTGCAGGAATGAGGATGGTCTCGGCGGCGGCCGCGAGCAGATCCACCGCCTCGCTGGCGGTGGTCTCTAGGTCTTCACCCGCGTCCCCCACCGAGTCCCCGTCCTCCTCCGGGAGGTGGCCGCCAGCAGCCGGCCCATCGACCGCACAAGGTACGGCAAATGAACCGGCCGCTCCAACCGGCCTTGGCTCTGCCCCGATCCCACCCCCAGGATCGTCGGCAGAGGAGTCCCCACTGGGCTCTTTTAAAAATGGTGCTGGGTCGGGAAATGACAGCGGAAGGGGTTCCCCCTCCGCCCGAGGAACCGGGGAACAAGGAGAGACCCGGCCATAGGAAATCCCCAGGCTCCCCAAGTGCACCAACTCCAAAGTAAGGGGCGAGGGTGGGTGTTCCTCCCCCTCCCCGCTGCCACCACCCGGCCCAGCATCTACAGTGTCATAATAAACATTTGTTTCGGTTTCTGCCGGGTCGAGCGACTCCCGGGGGAAGTTGGGTATTGGCTGGGCGGGCTCAGGTTCGGCCTTTTCGGCCCCGCCCGCCTCAGTCCCCGGGGCGCCCGGCCCGGCGGCAATGCATTCCTCCGCGGTCCCCACGCCCCCCACGACAGGCAGATCTTCCACGCCATCCCCGGGAGGCAGAGGCTGGGCAGCCTCAACTGTCTCACCCTCCCCGGGGACAGACTCCTCCCGCCTACGGCGCTGCTTGGGGGCGCTGGTGGGGGACGCGGGACACGCGGCGGGCACCGACTCCTCCGCGGAGGGATGTTGTTCCCCCTCCGCCTCAACGGAGCGGCGCCTCCTTTTGTTGCTGGAGGTGCGCTGAGGCAGGGAGACCTCCATGTCTGCCGAGGCCTCCCGCTCCGCCCCCCCCTTTATCTTTTCTTGCCCGCGCCCGGGCCCCTCTGCGGTGTTGTTCAAGGGCTCGGGCACGGGCTCAGGGCACCCCGCGCTCGCCGGTGACTGGGTTGGGCCGAGCGCGGTAAACAAATTGTCTGGCGCACCGAGGGGACCCGCCTCTGGATGTTTTGCCTTGTCCCGCGTCTTCCTTCCGTTCGGACGCTCTCCCTACCCCCCGCCGGAGGCCCCGAAAACAAAGGCCTCCGACGATACCCGCGCACCTATGGCTCCCGGCACGCGGACGCAACTAGGGGGAGGGGTGGCGGCGGCGCCAGCCTTGGCCGCCTTCGGTGGTTTGGCGGCCTTGGAGGCGGGGCAGTTCTTGCGAATGTGCCCCACCTCTCTGCAGGCATGGCACCGCGCACCGTCCGACATCCAGAAGACGCGGTAGGCAGTCCCCTCGTGCACCACATTAAAAGACCCCTCCGTCGTCTCCTCCCGCGCCAGCCGGACAAAGAGCTGGCGGCGGAAGGAGAACACGTGGCGCAGGCTGCTCTCCCTGAGGCCGAGCGGTATGGGGTTGATCCCCGACCTTACCTCCCCCAGTTGGTGTAGGTGAGGGAGGAGGAGCTCAGCGGGAACAAAGGGCGGGACGTTCGATATGATGACCCTCTGCGCGGTGGCCTCGAGAGGGTCCACCGGCAGGAACGTCCCGCCCACCGTGAGCCCCTTTTCGAGGGCCAGGGACACCGCCCGCTCCGACCCCAGGAAGAACACGGCCTTCCCAGACATCTTGGAGGCTGCGACAATGGCCGAGGGGCCGACCACCCCAGCCATCGCCCGCACGCACTCCTCAATGCTCATTGTGGGGTGAGTGTAGCTCTTGACCCCGTGTTTTCTGGTCATTAATCTGAATGGTGGCAGGGCAGCGGGTGGCGCAGGAGGTGCCGTGGAAGCGGTTGCCACCTGCGCATACGTCTTCGCTGGCCCTGCCACCGGCGTGGATGGGGTCGCCATCACGGGGTCCCTTTAAGGGCTACACCCACCCCAAAGTCACAGGCCTTAATGGTCTTGATTGGCCTCGTTTGATTTGACTGAGCAGAGGAGCTCTTAACGAGGCACCTCTCCCCTAGTTGGCAATTGGGGAGGGGCCTTGCTCCCTCTGCTCAGTTGTCTTAATTGGGTTTTTTTTTAAATTAATTTGGGAGAAAGGGGCCTCAGAGAGAGAGGGGAGAAACAGAGTAACAGAGAAAGAGAGAGGGGGGTGGGAAGGGGGGGGGAACTGCGAGGGCAGGTCTCCCCTCGCAGCTGTGGGTGGGTGCACTCCCCAGATGGCAAAAGACAAAAAAAGCACAGTCTTTGGGTTGGTCTTCAGGTGGGGGGAGAAGACGTCTTCACCTGGGGCAGCTAGAGCCACCAGGCACACACTCCCAACGATGTTAATAGGGTGATTACGAAAAATCTTCAGCCTGGTAGCTCCAGCTATCCCAGGCTAGGCAAATGTGGGGGGTGGGGGGGGGTTCCAATTGTGGGGGGGGCCTAGTTGTAAGCAAGGCCCCCACGCACACTTCCACACACACACACAGCCCCCCGCGATGTTCCGGCCCTCAGTGGTCTTCTTTCCTCCCCCCACCGATATAACAAAGTCTTTTTGGGAAATGCAGCCACACCCACCTGTAGAAATGTAGAGTCTCCCTCCTTCCACACTGGATGTTTGTTGGTTTTTCCCCCTCTCTCCAACTCCTTGCAGAAATGGTAAAGAGTTGTTAAAAGTTTCCTTTTCTCCTCCTCTCCCTCTGGGTGAAAGTTGGTGGTGAAGCCCCTTCCTTCCTTCTCTTCCTGGGCTGGTCTCAGGGCTCTCCAGGCAGGAGCAAAAGTTGATAGCTGCTCCTCTCTCTGCAGCTCAGCTCCTACTGAGCAGGACACGCCTCCACTGCTCCACGATTGGTTCCTTGTGCATGAAACTCTTTTTGGAGTTCACCTGAAAAACATAAAACATTAAACGGTGCCACCCGACCTGGGTGACACTCCAGACATTTACAAGGCCCTTTTTTTTTTCCCCCCTTTTTTTTGTTTTTTTTTGTGTTTTTCTTTTTTTGGTTTTTTTTTGGGCACTAAAATCACAATTTTCCCCAGCGCCCTCTATAAAAGGGAAGGGGGACACTAAAAGCACCGGCAATTAAAACAAATTAAACTTAAAAACGTAAAATCAAATTAAAATTTGGTTGCCGGGCGTGATGATGCACTCCAGTCCCTCCGGTGCCCACCTCTCGCGGAAGGCCGCGAGCGTACCGGTGGACACCGCGTGCTCCATCTCCAAGGACACCCTGGACCGGATGTAAGAGCGGAAGAGAGGCAGGCAGTCAGGTTGAACGACCCCCTCGACCGCCCGCTGCCTGGACCGGCTGATGGCACCCTTGGCCGTGCCCAGGAGCAGTCCTACGAGGAGGCCTTCGGACCTACCCGCTCCCCTCCGCACAGGGTGCCCAAAGATCAGGAGAGTGGGACTGACGTGCAGCCAGAATTTCAGGAGCAGCCCCTTCAAATAATGGAACAGGGGCTGCAACCTCGTGCACTCAATAAAAACATGGAACACGGACTCCTCCAGACCGCAGAAATTGCAGGCGGCCTGGGAGTCCGTGAACCGGCTTAAAAATTTGTTGCACGGCACTGCTCCGTGCACCACCCTCCAGGCCAAGTCCCCGATGAATAGTGGGAGGACCCCTGCGTAGAGTGCCCTCCATTGGGGACCCCCGCCTCCTCCGGACCGCAAGATGGTACGCCATGGCGTGTCCGGACGGCCGGCGAGGATGGCAAAGTTGAGGGTGTGCAGGAGCAGCCCGTACAGGAAACCCCTCCGCGCGGAACTGAAAGGCACGGAGGGGATTTCCCCGAGGCGGCTCAAGTTGTGAGGCGCCGGCCCCCGAGGGAGGTTCCGGGGTTTGGCGCCGATGAGGAATTCCGTCCGGACGGGGGTCAGTTCGGACGGGATCTCCCCACGTGCTTGAGCCTCCTCGATGCACCTAACGGAGTCAGGGCCCAGAGCTGTTTTTAGCGACTCGATGGCATTGGCCGCGTGGCAGACGTTGGCAGAGTTTAGGTGCCGCGCCAGCGTGTCTGGCGCCATCCAGCCCACTCCTCCGCCATCGAGCAGGTCCCTGACCCTGGTCACCTCACCAGCCACAGCCCTCTCTTCCGACCGCCACATGAAACCTCGGCCGTGGAGGTACGGATTCCCGAGCAGCGGCTCCTGCAGGACGGCCGCCACTCCAGCCGGCGGAGAGCTGCGCTTGGTGGAGACTTTGTTCCAGACCCTGATGAGTTCCCTGTAAAAGACAGGCAGCTCCCGGAGGGCGGTCCTGGCACCCCCCAAGTTCACAAACAGGAGCTGCGTGTCATAATTGAGGTCGCGCTGCTGGCGGAAGAAATACCTCGCCAGAGCACACCACCTAGGAGGGGGCTCGACGTAAAGGTATCTCTGCAGGGTCTGAAGACGGAAAGTCGCGAGCTGGGCGCTGACGCACACCAACGACTGACCGCCCTCCTCAAGCGGGAGACTCAAGACCGCGGCAGAGACCCAGTGCTTCCTGTTGTTCCAGAAGAAGTCCACCAGCTTCTTCTGTATCTTGGCGACAAACGCAGGGGGAGGGGTCAAAGTGACCAGCCGGTACCACAACATTGCGGCCACCAGCTGGTTTATGACTAGCGCTCGACCTCTGTAGGACAGCACTCGGAGCAGTCCTGTCCAGCGCCCTAGGCGAGCGGCGACCTTGGCCTCCAGCTCCTGCCAGTTCGCCGGCCAGGCTCCCTCGTCGGGGCTAAGGTAGACTCCCAGATAGAGGAGATGGGTCATGCTCCAGGCAAAAGGCCTGAGCTCCTCCGGCAGGGAGTCCACCCGCCACTGACCCACCAGGAGTCCGGAACATTTCTCCCAGTTGATCCTGGCGGAGGACGCGGCCGAGTAAATCTCCTGGCACTCACGCATCCTCCGCAGGTCAGCGGGATCCTCTACCGCGAGGAGCACGTCATCGGCGTAAGCCGAGAGGACGACCTCCACGCCCGGCCCTTGCAGAGCCAGTCCCGTCAACCTCGTCCGCAAGAGGCGCAGGAAAGGCTCCATGCAAACGGCGTATAACTGGCCGGACATGGGGCATCCCTGGCGCACCCCTCTCCTAAAGCGAAGGGGCGCCGTCAAGGACCCGTTAACCTTAATCAGACACTCCGCGGCGGCGTACAAAAGTCGGATCCGGGCGACGAAATGCGTCCCGAACCCGAAAGCGCGCAGAGTTCCGAGCAGATAGTCGTGATCCACCCTGTCGAACGCCTTCTCTTGGTCGAGGGATAAGAAGGCGACTGACAGACCAGCCTCCTGGGAACAATGGATGAGGTCCCGGACCAGATGGATGTTATCGTGGATTGTCCGGCCCGGGACCGTGTAGGACTGGTCGGGGTGGATCATGTGGTCCAGCACGGCACCAAGGCGAGCAGACATCGCCCTGGCGAAGATTTTGTAGTCCGTGCTGAGGAGGGAGACCGGGCGCCAGTTCTTAAGGAGGCGGAGATCGCCCTTCTTAGGCAGCAGGACGATGACTGCCCTGCGCCAAGAGAGGGGCATCTCCCCGGTCGCCAGACTTTCCCCCAGGACCCGCGCGTAGTCGCTCCCCAGGACGTCCCAGAACGCCCTGTGGAACTCCACGGTCAGCCCGTCCAGCCCCGGGGATTTTCCCCTCGAGAGCCGGGCGAGGGCACCGGTCAGCTCCGCCAGGCTTAGCGGAGCTTCCAGATTTTCGGCGCCCTCCGGGCTGACCTTCGGCAGGTCCTCCCACAAAACTCTACGCGCTTCCTCGCTGGACGGATCCGGAGAGAACAGAGCCCCGTAATATTCACGGGCCCTGTTGTTGACGCCCTCCGGATCCGAGACGAGAGAGCCGTCGTCGGCCAGCAGCGTCAAGAGCTGCTTACGGACACTCTGCCTTTTTTCCAGCGAGTAGAAGAAGGGGGAGCCGCGGTCCAGGTCCCGCAGGAACCGCATCCGCGACCTCACGAACGCGCCTCGGGACCCGACGAGCTGCAGGTCCTTCAGCGCGGCCTTCTTCGCTTCGTACACCGTCCGCAGGGCCGGGTCCTGGACGACTTGACCGAGACGGGCTTTCAGGTCGAGCACCTCTTTTTCTAGGCGCCCGACTCTGGCCGCCCGCCTCTTGGTCGACCCCCTCGCGTACTCTTGACAGAAGACGCGGACGTGAGCCTTGCCCACGTCCCACCATAGCCTCAAGGAGGGGAAGCCCCCCTGCTTCCTTCTCCAGTCGGACCAGAATCGACGGAACGAGTCCTGGAACCGCACGTCCTCCAGCAGCCGGTTGTTAAAGTGCCAGTACGCGGATCCCGTCCTCGCGCGGAGCGAAGCGAGCTCCGCCCACACCAGGTGGTGGTCCGAACACGGCACCGGCCGCATGGAGGCCGCCGGGACGCAGGAAACATACGCCCCAGACACGTAAAGGCGGTCGACTCTGGACCATCCTACTCCAGGCCTCACCCAAGTAAAGGCGCTGGAGTCGGGGTGGAGATTTCGCCAGACGTCCACCAAGTCGAAGGACCCGACCAGGTCCCTCAACTTCTCCATCGCCGTAATGCACTGCAGGGCACCGGAGCGGTCCCTCGCCTCGAGGGTGCAGTTAAAATCCCCCTCGAGGACAATGCAGTCGCCGACGTCGACGGAGCCAAGAAGAGCGGACACCTCTTCAAAGAAGCGCGTTTGCTGCGGGCCGGGCTGAGGGGCGTACACGTTCACGAGATGGAGCGGCACGTCCCCCAGGCGAACCGTTACGTGCAGCAAGCGGCCTGGCACGGGCTCCTCGACCCCCAAGATCTCCGGCTGAAAATGCGGGCCCAGCAAGATGGCCACCCCACTAGAAATGGCGGTGAGGTGGCTCATGCGGACCTCTCCTTGCCATTCCAGGAGCCACGTGGCTTCGTCTCCCGGAACGGTGTGGGTTTCTTGCAGGAAGCACACCGCATATTTCCCCTCCCACAGGAGCGAAAAATTGTCAAATCTACGGCGTGCCCCTCTGCCGCCGTTGATGTTGAGGCTGGCTATGGTTATCTTCATGACTCGAGCATAGTGCAACCTCTACCTAACCTATTGTGGGGGGGGAGTGGAGTCATTTGTTGACCTCCACTCATTCAGCAGCCCAGCGAGGAACTTTTTGAGCCGGCGCAGCTCAAGGCCTTGAGCCTTTGATAAGGGCCCGCCCGCGGCCATGGTTTTAGCGGCGGCGCGGACGGACGCGACGAGCAGCCCCGGCTCGGACCATCTTTCCAGGGCCAGACGGGCTTGGTCGCGGCGACCCTGGCACTGGACCAAAAAGTCCCGGAGTTCCTCTGTGGGAATGAGGAGGGTCTCAGTGGCGGCCGCGAGCAGATCCACCGCCTCACTGGCGATGGACTCGAGATCTTCACCCACGTCCTCCACCGAGTCCCCGTCCCCCTCCGGGAGGTCGCCGCTGGGCTCTTTTAAAATTGGTGGTGGGTCGGGAAGCGACAGCGGAAGGGATTCCTCCTCCGCCCCAGGAGCCGGGGAACACGGAGAGACCTGGTTTAGAAAATTCTCCAGGTCCACCAAGTCCCTCAGCTCCAAAGTAGGGGGCGAGGGTTGTTGTTCTTCCCCCTCCCCGCCGCCTCCCCCCAGCCCAGCGTGTACGGATTCATTAAACTTGTTCATATTTTCAGTTTCTACCGAGTCGAGCAAATCCCGGGGGAAGTTGGGTATTGGCTGGGCGGGCTCAGGTTCGGCCTTTTCGGCCCCGCCCGCCTCGGTCCCCGGGACGCTCGACCCGGCGGCTACGCATTCTTCCACTGGCCCCACGCCCCCCACGACCGGCAGATCTTCCACGCCATCCCCAGGAGGCAGCGGCTGGGCAGCCCCGACTGCCTCACCCTCCCCGGGGACAGACTCCTCGCGCCTGCAGCGCAATTTGGGGGTGCTGGTGGGAGACGCGGGACACGCGGCGGGCACCGCCTCCTCCGCGGAGGGATGTTGTTCCCCCTCCGCCTCATTGGGGCGGTGCCTCTTTTTGTTCCTGGGGGTGCGCGAAGGCAGGGAGACCTCCATGTCTGCCAAGGCCTCCCGCTCCGCCCCCCCCTTTTGCTTTTCTTGCCCGTGCCCCCGCCCCTCCGCGGTATTGGTCAAGGGCTCGGGCACGGGCTCAGGGCACCCCGCGCTCGCCGGTGACGGGGTTGGGCTGAGCGCGGTGGTCAAATTTTCTGGCGCACTGAGGGGACCCGCCTCTTGATGTTTTGCCTTCTTCCGCGCCTTCTTTCCGGTCGGACGCTCTCCCTCCCCCCCGCCGGAGGCCCTGAAAACAAAGGTCTCCAACGATGCCCGCGCACCTACGGCTCCCGGCACGCGGACGCAACTAGGGGGAGGGGTGGCGGCGGCGCCAGCCTTGGCCGCCTTCGGTGGTTTGGCGGCCTTGGAGGCGGGGCAGTTCTTACGAACATGCCCCACCTCCCTGCAGGCATGGCACCGCACGCCGTCCGACGTCCAGAAGACGCGGTAGGCAGTCCCCTCGTGCACCACATTAAAATACCCCTCTGTCGTCTCCTCCCGCGCCAGCCGGACAAAGAGCTGGCGGCGGAAGGAGAACACGTGGCGCAGGCTGTTCTCCCTTAGGCCGAGCAGTATGGGGTTGATCCCTGACCTTACCTCCCCCAGTTGGTGTAGGTGAGGGAGGAGGAGCTCAGCGGGAACAAAGGGCGGGACGTTCGACACGATGACCCTCTGCGCGGTGGCCTCGAGAGGATTCACCGGCAGGAACGTCCCGCCCACCGTGAGCCCCTTTTCGAGGGCCAGGGACACCGCCCGCTCCGACCCCAGGAAGAACACAGCCTTCCCAGACATCTTGGAGGCTGCAACAATGGCCGAGGGGCCGACTACCCCAGCCATCGCCCGCACGCACTCCTCAATGCTCATTGTGGGGTGAGTGTAGCTCTTGACCCCGTGTTTTTTGGTTATTAGTTTGAATGGTGGCAGGGCAGCAGGTGGCGCAGGAGGCACCGTGGAAGCGGTTGCCACCTGCGCATATGTCCTTGCTGGCCCCGCCACCGGCGTGGATGGGGTCGCCATCACGGGGTCCCTTTAAGGGCCACACCCACCCCAAAGTCACAGGCCTTAATGATCTTAATTGGCCTCGTATATTAACTGAGCAGAGGAGCCCTTAATGAGGCACACCTCTCCCCTAGTTGGCAATTGGGGAGCGGCCTTGCTCCCTCTGCTCAGTTGTCTTAATTGTTCCCTTTTTTTAAAAAAAAAATTAGGAGAAAGGGGCCTCAGAGAGAGAGGGGAGAAACAGAGTAACAGGGAAAGAGAGAGGTGGGTGGGAAGGGGAGGGGGAACTGCGAGGGCAGGTCTCCCCTCGCAGCTGTGGGTGGGTGCACTCCCCAGATGGCAAAACACAAAAAACACAGTCCTTGGATTGGTCTTCAGGTGGGGGGAGAAGACGTCTTCACCTGGGGCAGCTAGAGCCACCAGGCACACACTCCTAACGATGTTAATTGGGTGATTAAAAAATCTTCAGCCTGGTAGCTCCAGCTATCCCAGGCTAGGCAATTGGGGGGGGGGTTCAATTGTGGGGGTTCCAATTGTGGGGGGGGCCTAGTTGTAAGCAAGGCCCCCACACACACTACCACACACACACACACCCCCCGCGATGTTCCGGCTCTCAGTGGTCTTCTTTCCTCCCCCCACCGATACAACAAAGTCTGTTTGGGAAATGCACCCACACCCACCTGTAGAAGATGTAGAGTCTCCCTCCTTCCACACTAGATGTTGTTGTTGTTGGTTTTTTCCCCCTCTCTCCAACTCCTTGCAGAAATGGTAAAGAGTTGTTAAAAGTTTCCTTTTCTCCTCCTCTCCCTCTGGGTGAAAGTTGGTGGTGAAGCCCCTTCCTTCCTTCTCTTCCTGGGCTGGTCTCAGGGCTCTCCAGGCAGGAGCAAAAGTTGATAGCTGCTCCTCTCTCTGCAGCTCAGCTCCTACTGAGCAGGACATGCCTCCACTGCTCCACGATTGGTTCCTTGTGCATGAAACTCTTTTGAGTTTATCTGCAAAACATAAAGACATTAAACGGTGCCACCCGACCTGGGTGACACTCCAGACATTTACAAGGCCCTTTTTTTCCCCCCTTTTTTGTTTTTTTTTGTGTTTTTTCTTTTTTTTGTTTTTTTTTGGGCACTAAAATCACAATTTTTCCCCAGTGCCCCCTATAAAAGGGAAGGGGACACTAAAAGCACCGGCAATTAAAACAAATTAACTTTAAAACGTAAAAGTAAAATCAAATTAAAATTTGGTTGCCGGGCGTGATGATGCACTCCAGTCCCTCCGGTGCCCACCTCTCGCGGAAGGCCGCGAGCGTACCGGTGGACACCGCGTGCTCCATCTCCAAGGACACCCTGGATCGGATGTAAGAGCGGAAGAGAGGCAGGCAGTCAGGTTGAACGACCCCCTCGACCGCCCGCTGCCTGGACCGGCTGATGGCACCCTTGGCCGTGCCCAGGAGCAGTCCTACGAGGAGGCCTTCGGACCTACCCGCTCCCCTCCGCACAGGGTGCCCAAAGATCAGGAGAGTGGGACTGAAGTGCAGCCAGAATTTCAGGAGCAGCCCCTTCAAATAGTGAAACAGGGGCTGCAACCTTGTGCATTCAATAAAAACATGGAACACGGACTCCTCCAGACCGCAGAAATTGCAGGCGGCCTGGGAGTCCGTGAACTGGCTTAAAAATTTGTTGCACGGCACTGCTCCGTGCACCACCCTCCAGGCCAAGTCCCCGATGAACAGTGGGAGGACCCCTGCGTAGAGTGCCCTCCATCGGGGACCCCCGCCTCCTCCGGACGGCAAGATGGTACGCCATGGCGTGTCCGGACGGCCGGCGAGGATGGCAAAGTTGAGGGTGTGCAGGAGCAGCCCGTACAGGAAACCCCTCCGCGCGGAACTGAAAGGCACGGAGGGGATTTCCCCGAGGCGGCTCAAGTTGTGAGGCGCCGGCCCCCGAGGGAGGTTCCGGGGTTTGGCGCCGATGAGGAATTCCGTCCGGACGGGGGTCAGTTCGGACGGGATCTCCCCACGTGCTTGAGCCTCCTCGATGCACCTAACGGAGTCAGGGCCCAGAGCTGTTTTTAGCGACTCGATGGCATCGGCCGCGTGGCGGACGTTGGCAGAATTTAGGCGCCGCGCCAGCGTGTCTGGCGCCATCCAGCCCGCTCCTCCGCCATCGAGCAGGTCCCTGACCCTGGTCACCTCACCAGCCACAGCCCTCTCTTCCGACCGCCACATAAAGCCTCGGCCGTGGAGGTACGGATTCCCGAGCAGCGGTTCCTGCAGGACGGCCGCCACTCCAGCCGGCGGAGAGCTGCGCTTGGTGGAGACTTTGTTCCAGACCCTGATGAGTTCCCTGTAAAAGACAGGCAGCTCCCGGAGGGCGGTCCTGGCACCCCCCAAGTTCACAAACAGGAGCTGCGTGTCATAATTGAGGTCGAGCTGCTGGCGGAAGAAATACCTCGCCAGAGCACACCACCTAGGAGGGGGCTCGACGTAAAGGTATCTCTGCAGGGTCTGAAGACGGAAAGTCGCGAGCTGGGCGCTGACGCACACCAACGACTGACCGCCCTCCTCAAGCGGGAGACTCAAGACCGCGGCAGAGACCCAGTGCTTCCTGTTGTTCCAGAAGAAGTCCACCAGCTTCTTCTGTATCTTGGCGACAAACGCAGGGGGAGGGGTCAAAGTGACCAGCCGGTACCACAGCATTGCGGCCACCAGCTGGTTTATGACTAGCGCTCGACCCCTGTAGGACAGCACTCGGAGCAGTCCTGTCCAGCGCCCTAGGCGAGCGGCGACCTTGGCCTCCAGCTCCTGCCAGTTCGCCGGCCAGGCTCCCTCGTCGGGGCTAAGGTAGACTCCCAGATAGAGGAGATGGGTCGTGCTCCAGGCAAAAGGCCTGAGCTCCTCCGGCAGGGAGTCCACCCGCCACTGACCCACCAGGAGTCCGGAACATTTCTCCCAGTTGATCCTGGCGGAGGACGCGGCCGAGTAAATCTCCTGGCACTCACGCATCCTCCGCAGGTCAGCGGGATCCTCTATCGCGAGGAGCACGTCATCGGCGTAAGCCGAGAGGACGACCTCCACGCCCGGCCCTTGCAGAGCCAGTCCCGTCAACCTCGTCCGCAAGAGGCGCAGGAAAGGCTCCACGCAAACGGCATATAACTGGCCGGACATGGGGCATCCCTGGCGCACCCCTCTCCTAAAGCGAAGGGGCGCCGTCAAGGACCCGTTAACCTTAATCAGACACTCCGCGGCGGCGTACAAAAGTCGGATCCGGGCGACGAAATGCGTCCCGAACCCGAAAGCGCGCAGAGTTCCGAGCAGATAGTCGTGATCCACCCTGTCGAACGCCTTCTCTTGGTCGAGGGATAGGAAGGCGACCGACAGACCAGCCTCCTGGGAACAATGGATGAGGTCCCGGACCAGATGGATGTTATCGTGGATTGTCCGGCCCGGGACCGTGTAGGACTGGTCGGGGTGGATCATGTGGTCCAGCACGGCACCAAGGCGAGCAGACATCGCCCTGGCAAAGATTTTGTAGTCCGTGCTGAGGAGGGAGACCGGGCGCCAGTTCTTAAGGAGGCGGAGATCGCCCTTCTTAGGCAGCAGGACGATGACTGCCCTGCGCCAAGAGAGGGGCATCTCCCCGGTCGCCAGACTTTCCCCCAGGACCCGCGCGTAGTCGCTCCCCAGGACGTCCCAGAACGCCCTGTGGAACTCCACGGTCAGCCCGTCCAGCCCCGGGGATTTTCCCCTCGAGAGCCGGGCGAGGGCACCGGTCAGCTCCGCCAGGCTTAGCGGAGCTTCCAGATTTTCGGCGCCCTCCGGGCCGACCTTCGGCAGGTCCTCCCACAAAACTCTACGCGCTTCCTCGCTGGACGGATCCGGAGAGAACAGAGCCCCGTAATATTCACGGACCCTGTTGTTGACTCCCTCCGGATCCGAGACGAGAGAGCCGTCGTCGGCCAGCAGCGTCAAGAGCTGCTTACGGACACTCTGCCTTTTTTCCAGCGAGTAGAAGAAGGGGGAGCCGCGGTCCAGATCCCGCAGGAACCGGATCCGCGACCTCACGAACGCGCCTCGGGACCCGACGAGCTGCAGGTCCTTCAGCGCGGCCTTCTTCGCTTCGTACACCGTCCGCAGGGCCGGGTCCTGGACGACTTGACCGAGACGGGCTTCCAGGTCGAGCACCTCTTTTTCTAGGCGCCCGACTCTGGCCGCCCGCCTCTTGGTCGACCCCCTCGCGTACTCTTGACAGAAGACGCGGACGTGAGCTTTGCCCACGTCCCACCATAGCCTCAAGGAGGGGAAGCCCCCCTGCTTCCTTCTCCAGTCGGACCAGAATCGACGGAACGAGTCCTGGAACCGCACGTCCTCCAGCAGCCGGTTGTTAAAGTGCCAGTACGCGGACCCCGTCCTCGCGCGGAGCGAAGCGAGCTCCGCCCACACCAGGTGGTGGTCCGAACACGGCACCGGCCGCATGGAGGCCGCCGGGACGCAGGAAACGTACGCCCGAGACACGTAAAGGCGGTCGACTCTAGACCATCCAACTCCAGGCCTCACCCAAGTAAAGGCGCTGGAGTCGGGGTGGAGATTTCGCCAGACGTCCACCAAGTCGAAGGACCCGACCAGGTCCCTCAACTTCTCCATCGCCGTCATGCACTGCGGGGCACCGGAGCGGTCCCTCGCCTCGAGGGTGCAGTTAAAATCCCCCCCGAGGACAATGCAGTCGCCGACGTCGACGGAGCCAAGAAGAGCGGACACCTCTTCAAAGAAGCGCGTTTGCTGCGGGCCGGGATGAGGGGCGTACACGTTCGCGAGATGGAGCGGCACGTCCCCCAGGCGAACCGTTACGTGCAGCAAGCGGCCTGGCACGGGCTCCTCGACCCCCAAGATCTCCGGCTGAAAATGCGGGCCCAGCAAGATGGCCACCCCACTAGAAATGGCGGTGAGGTGGCTCATGCGGACCTCTCCTTGCCATTCCAGGAGCCACGTGGCTTCGTCTCCCGGAACGGTGTGGGTTTCTTGCAGGAAGCACACCGCATATTTCCCCTCCCGCAGGAGCGAAAAATTGTCAAATCTACGGCGTGCCCCTCTGCCGCCGTTGATGTTGAGGCTGGCTATGGTTATCTTCATGGCAAAAGCATAGTGCAACCTCTACCTTAACCTATTGTGGGGGAGGGAGCGGAGTCTTTTGTTGAACTCCGCTCCCTCCGCAGCCCAGCGAGGAGTCCCTCGAGCTCGCGCAGCTCAAGGTGCTGCTCCTTTGTCAAGGGCCCGCCCGCGGCCAAGGTTTTAACGGCGGCGCGGACGGACCCCTTGATCAGCTCCGGCTCGGACCATTTTTCCAGGGCCAGTCGGGCTTGGTCGCGGCGACCCCGGCTCTGGGCCAAAAAGTCCCGGAGTTCCTTTGCAGGAATGAGGAGGGCCTCAGCGGCGGCCGCGAGCAGATCCACCGCCTCCCTGGCGGTGGTCTCTAGTTCTTCTCCCGCGACCCCCACCGAGTCCCCGTCCTCCTCCGGGAGGTGGCCGCCAGCAGCCGGCCCATCGACCGCACAAGGTACGGCAAATGAACCGGCCGCTCCAACCGGCCCTGGCTCTGCCCCGATCCCACCCCCAGGATCGTCGGCAGAGGAGTCCCCACTGGGCTCTTTTAAAAATGGTGCTGGGTCGGGAAATGACAGCGGAAGGGGTTCCCCCTCCGCCCCAGGAACCGGAGAACAAGGAGAGACCCGGCCATAGGAGATCCCCAGGCTCCCCAAGTGCTCCAGCTCCAAAGTAAGAGGCGAGGGTGGGTGTTCCTCCCCCTCCCCGCTGCCACCCCCCGGCCCAGCATGTACAGTATCATTAAAATCAATTGTTTCATTCTCTGCCGGGTCGAGCAAATCCCGGGGTAAGTTGTGTATTGGCTGGGCGGGCTCAGGTTCGGCCTTTTCGGCCCCGCCCGCCTCAGTCCCCGGGACGCCCGGCCCGGCGGCAATGCATTCCTCCGCGGTCCCCACGCCCCCCACGACAGGCAGATCTTCCACGCCATCCCCGGGAGACTGAGGCTGGACAGCCTCAACTGTCTCACCCTCCCCGGGGACAGACTCTTCCCGCCTACGGCGCTGCTTGGGGGCGCTGGTGGGGGACGCGGGACACGCGGCGGGCACCGCCTCCTCCGCGGAGGGATGTTGTTCCCCCTCCGCCTCAACGGAGCGGCGCCTCCTTTTGTTGCTGGAGGTGCGCTGAGACAGGGAGACCTCCATGTCTGCCGAGGCCTCCCGCTCCGCCCCCCCCTTTTTCTTTTCTTGCCCGCGCCCGGGCCCCTCTGCGGTATTGGTCAAGGGCTCGGGCACGGGCTCAGGGCACCCCGCGCTCGCCGGTGGCTGGGTTGGGCCGAGCGCGGTGGTCAATCTTTCTGGCGCACTGAGGGGACCCGCCTCTAGATGTTTCTTCTTGTTCCGCGCCTTCTTTCCGCTCGGACGCTCTCCCTCCCCCCCGCCGGAGGCCCTGAAAACAAAGGCCTCCGACGATGCCCGCGCACCTACGGCTCCCGGCACGCGGACGCAACTAGGGGGAGGGGTGGCGGCGGTGCCAGCCTTGGCCGCCTTCGGTGGTTTGGCGGCCTTGGAGGCGGGGCAGTTCTTGCGAACGTGCCCCACCTCCTTGCAGGCATGGCACCGCACGCCGTCCGACGTCCAGAAGACGCGGTAGGCAGTCCCCTCGTGCACCACATTAAAATCTCCCTCCGTCGTGTCCTCCCGCGCCAGCCGGACAAAGAGCTGGCGGCGGAAGGAGAACACGTGGCGCAGGCTGTTCTCCCTGAGGCCGAGCGGTATGGGGTTGATCCCTGACCTTACCTCCCCCAGTTGTTGTAGGTGAGGGAGGAGGAGCCCAGCGGGAACAAAGGGCGGGACGTTCGACACGATGACCCTCTGCGCGGTGGCCTCGAGAGGATCCACCGGCAGGAACGTCCCGCCCACCGTGAGCCCCCTTTCGAGGGCCAGGGACACCGCCCGCTCCGACCCCAGGAAGAACACGGCCTTCCCAGACATCTTGGAGGCTGCGACAATGGCCGAGGGGCCGACTACCCCAGCCATCGCCCGCACGCACTCCTCAATGCTCATTGTGGGGTGAGTGTAGCTCTTGACCCCGTGTTTCCTGGTTATAAGTCTGAACGGTGGCAGGGCAGCGGGTGGCGCAGGAGGTGCCGTGGATGTGGACACCGCCTGCGCATACGTCCTTGCTGGCCCTGCCACCGGCGTGGATGGGGTCGCCATCACGGGGTCCCTTTAAGGGCTACACCCACCCCAAAGTCACAGGCCTTAATGGTCTTTAATGGCCTCGTATGTTAACTGAGCAGAGGAGCCCTTAACGAGGCACCTCTCCCCTCGTTGACAATTGGGGAGAGGCCTTGCTCCCTCTGCTCAGTTGTCTTAATTGGGTTTTTTTTTTTTTAAATTTCGGAAGAAAAGGGCTCTCAGAGAGAGAGGGGAGAAACAGAGAGTAACGGAGAAAGAGAGAGGGGGGTGGGAAGGGGGGGGGGCTGCGAGGGCAGGTCTCCCCTCGCAGCTGTGGGTGGGTGCACTCCCCAGATGGCAAAACACAAAAGTCTTTGGGGTGGTCTTCAGGTGGGGGGAGAAGATGTCTTCACCTGGGGTAGCTGGAGCCACCAGGCACTCCTAACGATCTTTAATTGGATGATTAATGACAATCTTCAGCCTGGTAGCTCCAGCTATCCCAGGCTAGGCAAATGTGGGGGGTGGGGGGGGTTCCAATTGTGGGGGGGGCCTAGTTGTCAGCAAGGCCCCCACGCACACTTCCACACACACACACACCCCCCGCGATGTTCCGGCCCTCAGTGGTCTTCTTTCCTCCCCCCACCGATACAACAAAGTCTGTTTGGGGAAATGCACCCACACCCACCTGTAAGATGTAGAGTCTCCCTCCTTCCACACTGGATGTTGTTGGTCTTTTCCCCCTCTCTCCAACTCCTTGCAGAATGGTAAAAGATGTTAAAAGAGTTTTCTGTTCTCCTCCTCTCCCTCTGGTTAGAGTGATGGTGAAGCCCCTTTCTTCCTTCTCTTCCTGGGCTGGTCTCAGGGCTCTCCAGGCAGGAGCAAAAGTTGATAGCTGCTCCTCTCTCTGCAGCTCAGCTCCTACTGAGCAGGACATGCCTCCACTGCTCCACGATTGGTTCCTTGTGCATGAATCCCAAAAAGTTAGTTTGCAGGTGCAGCAGGTAATCAGGAAGGCGAATGGAATGTTGGCCTTCATTGCGAGAGGGATGGAGTACAAAAGCAGGGAGGTCCTGCTGCAACTGTATAGGGTATTGGTAAGGCCGCACTTGGAATACTGCGTGCAGTTTTGGTCACCTTACTTAAGGAAGGATATACTGGCTTTGGAGGGGGTACAGAGATGATTCACTAGGCTGATTCCGGAGATGAGGGGGTTACCTTATGATGATAGATTGAGTAGACTGGGTCTTTACTCGTTGGAGTTCAGAAGGATGAGGGGTGATCTTATAGAAACATTTAAAATCATGAAAGGGATCAACAAGATTGAGGCAGAGAGGTTGTTTCCACTGGTAGGGGAGGCTAGAACTAGGGGGCACAGCCTCAAAACACGGGGGAGCCAATTTAAAACCGAGTTGAGAAGGAATTTCTTCTCCCAGAGGGTTGTGAATCTGTGGAATTCTCTGCCCAAGGAAGCAGTTGAGGCTAGCTCATTGAATGTATTCAAATCACAGATTGATAGATTTTTAACCAATAAGGAAATTAAGGGTTACCGGGAGAGGGCGGGTAAGTGGAGCTGAGTCCACGGCCACATCAGCCATGATCTTATTGAATGGCGGAGCAGGCTCGAGGGGCTAGATTGCCTACTCCTGTTCCTAATTCTTATGTTCTTAATACCAAGACTGATCTCAACTCCACCTTCCCACACTATCCCCATATCCCTTGATTCCCTTAGTATCCTAAAACCTATCGACCTCTGTCTTGAATATACTTGATGACTGAGCATCCACAGTCCCGTCGGGTAGAGAATTCTAAATAGCTGACCCCTTATTCTGAGACTGTGATCCCTAGTTCTAGACAGACCCCTAGCTCAGATCAGCCATGATCTTATTAAATGGCGGAGCAGGCTCAAGGGGCCAAGTGGCCTACACCTCTTTCTTATGTTCTTATGTTCTTATTCCCCAGCCAAGGGAAACATCCTCCTAGCATCTATCCTGTCAAGCCCCATAAGAATGCTATACATTTCTGTGAGATTACCTCTCATTCTTCTAAATTCTAGGGAATATAGGCCTAGTCTACTCAACCTCTCCTCATAGGACAATCCCCCGATCCCAGGAATCAGTCTGGTGAACCTTCACTGCACTCCCTCTAAGGCAAGTATATCCTTCCTTAGGTAAGGAGACCAAAACTGTACAGATTACTCTAGGTGTGGTCTCACCAAGGTCCTGTATAATTGTTGTAAGATGTCTTTACTCTTACACTCCAATCACTTTGTAATAAAGGCTAACATACCATTTGCTTTCCTAATTGTTGCTGTACTTGCATGTTAACTTTCAGTGATTTGTATACAAAGACACCTCGGTCCTTCTGAATACCTCTGAAAATGTCCCAAGGCACTTCATAGGAGTGTTAGTGAACAAAATTTGATACCGAGCCACATAAGGGTAGAAAAAAGGTAGGTTTTCAGGACCGCCTTAAAAGGAGGAAAGAGAGCTAGAGAGGCTTAGAGAGGGAATTCCAGAGCTTAGGACCCTGACAAATTGAAGCCACAGCCATCAATGGTGGAGCGATTAAAATCGGTGATGCTTAAAGAGGCCAGAATTGGAAGAGCGCAGATATCTTGGAGGGTTGTAGAGCTGGAAGAGATTATAGAGATTGCACCAATCTAGTTAAAAAGATTTTCCAATGCAGCCGCAATGCTCTGTGCAAGCCTCTTCTGTGTCTTCCTCATCCCTCTGCGAGCGGATGCTGGAAATCTGAAATAAAAGCAGAAAATGATGGAAATAATACGTGAAAGATGTGTGTGTCCCTTTAAGTAGCGCTGACAGCATCTCTGTAGGTCTGCTGCCACTTACTTTTTTGAGCGAGCTTAGGACCCAACAATAAACTCAGCACAAAGGTCCAAGTAGCGCTATTGCCCTCATCATAATAGCGGCCGCCGAGTCCCACGTCAGAGGCAGCAGGAGCTGAGGCAGCTGCCATTTTTTTAACAAAACAGGCCGTGCCAGGTGGCGGTAAGTACCTGAATTTCTAGTCCTATTTTTTTTTGATAAAATGGGGGAATATTTGAACACTCCTCCTAGACTTGCCTTCCCTTTAAGATATTGCGATTCGAAATATTCAGTGTTAACAGCTTTGAACTCAGTACTGTATTGTGCAGTAACTGCCAGAATATCACCAAAATGCTTTTATGCCTAACTGTTCAAATGACGACACCTTGGGATGTTTTTCTTTGTTCAGGGTGATGTGTTAGAAATGCAAGTTATTGTTGTAGTTAATGTGGTCATGTTTGTAAATTATTATCGCGAGGAAAAAAAGTGGTATCTTGATGCAACAGTTGTGTTTGTTCGCGCATATTTTACTGTCGGCACCTAAATGTACTCAAGGTACATAATCATTTCTATTGATTTCAGTTCGTTGTAATGACATTTAGGTATGGGGATGAAGTATCAACAGGAGTCTAGGAGCCAGCAGACGAATAAGAAAATAGCATTGAAGTGTTTTCACCCCACTTTAGAAATATGCAGAAAGAGCCACAATGACTCATGGTGACATTACTGCACTCTAATAGCGTCTGCATCACATAATAGAAGGTGTAATGCACTTGAATTATGTGCAATACGCCCACGGAAGCCAGACTGAAATTGCCTATCTGCTCTGAAGGTGTCAACTTCCTCAACAGGAACTGAGTTTGAAATCAAGTCTTATTAAGCTGCAAGAAGGTATACAAGATAATTAATATTGAAGGAATGAATTCATCTTATCTGGTTCATCCATCCAGAAAACACAAAGTTATGTTCCCTGCATCGTGCTGCTTAGCTGCATCTTGAATTAATTTTGCCCCCTGTGCCCTACTGAGATCACTCATAGTTCTCCCTAACATCAGTCCTAAAGTGGCCTTTCACCAGGTTTAGCCTTTGCTCCAATGTTCTAATGTCAAAGCTTATCATTACTGGATCAAAAGAGTACCTTCACCACACGCTCTGCAGCGGTTCAAGAAGGCGGCTCACCACCACCTTCTCAAGGGCAATTAGGGATGGGCAATAAATGCTGAACTTGCCAGCGACGTCCACATCCCAGGAACAAATTTTTTTAAGTGCTTTGGCTTTACCTTACCCTTAGGGGATTTTTTTATCTTGTAAACTTCCATAAGGTCCCCTTCTTAGCAACCCCTTTTCAAAGCTAAACAGCCTAAAGGGCCGAAATTGCCCCTTTCCTTAAGGCCTGTTACCACCGCAAATTGGCGGCCACGTTGCAGAGTGGAGTGGCCGCCGACCTTTGGTGGAATGGCTGCTGCTAGCCCAATTGCCCTCCTGAGTTTTCCCGGTGGTACCCTGATCCACCCCTTACCGCTCCGCAGCTGCCGATCGGTGTTAAGCACATCATCACCGTGCGCACCACCGATCTAATCCTCTGATGGCGACATTCCCCTTGGAAAATTGTCAGCCAGCCCAGTGGTGTCAAAACAAGCTTTTCCCCAGTGGTCCAGTGAGGGTGTGGCTTCTGCAGCTGCAGTGCGGCTTCCCTTAAAGGGGAGGGCTCACTGAGGTGCCGCAATGTTTTTTTGTCGGCCGACTGCCATGTCGGCCCGATAATTATGCCCCCCTCCTCGGTTTGGCCGGGCCACCAACAGGCAGCCTAGCATCCCCTCTTGGGTGTCAGGCCACTGGCCCAGCTGAAACCCTTCCTGGTGGCCCAGTGGGCAAAAGTTTAAAAATTGCAAAGGCTCTCCCCTTTAAGTGAAGGGGAGAGCCGTGGTGACGCGACGCCATGATGACATCATCACAGCGGTGACTGCGCTCCGCGCCCAACTTCCGGCCCTCAATTGCTGTCCCTGCCACGTCTTTGCCTCACAGGTGTAGTCACCGCCCCCATTTACACCGACTTCCGGATCAAAAAAAACAGAGTGGAATTTCGCGAAAGAAAATCGGGGGGCAATTTGTACCCCTAAGTGTCTCCAGTCTTTCCTCCTGGCTCAGTATTCTGAAGTCCCAGCTTTCTGGCACTTCTCTGCACCAGCTCCCTTGTGAGACTGTTTCCCGAGGTCTTGGTGACCGAAACTGAACACAGCAGTCAAGTTGGACCCTGAATGTTCAGTGAATTTCTAACCAGATATACTTTGGCATTCTATTCACTTTATCTGTTGGTGCTCCACATTGATTTGATGTGTTAAGGCTCCAGATCCTTTTAGTCTTTCAGCTATTTCTGCACTACCCATAGTGCACGTTAAGTGGTAGCTGCGGCTCAGTGATAGCACTCAGGCAAGAGTCAGGAGGTCACGGGTTCAAGCCCCACTTCAGAGACTTGAGCACATAAGACATGAAACTGTCGGAGGTTGAAGTGATCAAGAAGTTTAAAAAGGCCAAACCTAAATCTAAATTTGCGAAAGAGTAACCTTGATAATTACTCTTTTGGATGAGACATTAAACCACGGCCCCGTCTGCCATCATGTGATCAGTAGCATAGTAGTTATGTTCATGGACTAGTAATGGCGAGACCTGATTTTATGATTCAGAGACGTTGGGCGGGTCACATTGTTCGCATGCCTGACACAAGACTCCCAAAGCATGCGCTCTACTCGGAATTCCTACACGGCAAGCGAGCCCCAGGTGGGCAGAGGAAACATTTCAAGGACACCCGCAAAGCCTCCTTGATTAAGTGCAACATCCCCACAGGCACCTGATAATCCCTGGCCCAAAACCGCCCAAAGTGGAGGAAGAGCAGCTGGGAGGGCGTTGAGTACCTCAAATCTCATCGCCGAGAGCATGCAGAAAACAAGCGCAGGCAGTGGAAGGAGTGTGCGGCAAACCAGACTCCCCACCCACCCTTTCCTTCAACCACTGTCACAGGTGGGACAGACAGAGACTGTAATTCCTGTATTGGACTGTACAGTCACTTTTAGAGTGGAAGCAAGGCTTGCTCGATTTCGAGGGACTGCCTATGATGATGATGGGATGTCATTTATGAAGCAAGAGAACCTTTACTCCCTATTTTATTAAGATTAACCTAATAGGAGGAAACTTAAAAACAAAGCAGTTGTTTATTCTGTCATTAGTTTATTTTCTTATTTATTACTTCAAAGTGGCTCCAAACTGCCACCAAGTCTGTTCCTACTTTAAATTAAATTCAAGTTCTCAAGATGGAATACAATTTAGTTCAACCTGTAGTAATGAAAGACACATTCATTTGTTTCTCTTCTTTGAGCTTCTTGTACATATACTTTTTTCAAATAGTTTTTAAACTCCTGTTTTATTCTCAAAGAATCCCAAAGGAACATTGTTCAGAGCAGCACATAGCTCCTTGTGTGCAACTCTCTCTGGTTTGCTTTAGTTTGTACTTGAGTCCCATTGGAGGCCAGAAATCTGTGCTTCCCATAATTAAACTTCCATTCATACAAAAGGAAATCCACTTGATCTCATCATGTCTTCACCACTTCATGTCACCATTATAGTGAAGGCCATTTCGGATAACTTCCTCTTACACATTTTTCTGACCCGCCATTCTCTCTTGGGAACACTACCCTCTCCCTCAGAACTCCACAGATTAGCTTCAAACTCCCTCGCATCTGACCTATCACCTAAGCTGACATTGAAACTTCCATAAACCTGTTCCACAACTGCTTCACTTTTGCTTTTAACATCCAAGAGACTCTCCAAGGACCCAGCTTAGTTCATTTGGTAATACTCTTATATTGGCGTCAGAAGACTTTGGGTTCAAGCCCCACTGCAGGACTTCAGAACATAAACTAGGCTGACATGCCAGTGAGGTACTGAGGAGGTGGAGTGCTGCATGGTCAGAGATGCCAATCATTAAACAAGAAATTAAATTGGAGCTCCATCTGCTTATTCTAATGGTTCAGGTTGATGTCAAAGGTTTTGGTACATAGAAATTACAGCATAGAAACATGCCATTTGGCCCAACTAGTCTATGCTGATATTTATGCTCCACAGATGCCTCCACCCATCCTACTTCATCTGATTCTACCAATCAGCATATCCTTCCATTCCTTTCTCCGTTATACACATTTCACTTCCCCCTAAATGCATCTATGTGATGGTAGCAAGTACATAGCTTTCTTTGACCTCACAATGGCCTTCGACTGTCAAACATGAGGGATTATGGAGTGTCCTTCTCAAATTCAGCTGTCCTCAAATTTGTCCCCATCCTCCGCCTGCTTCACGATGACATGCAAGCCGTGATTCTTACCAACGCATCCACCACAGACCCAATACAAATGCAGACCGGGGTCAAGTAAGGCTGCGTCATCGTACCAATGCTCTTCTCAATCTTCCTCGCTGCAATGCTTCATCTCACCATTAACAAGCTCCCCACTGGTGTGGAGTTAATCTATAGGACAAGCAGGAAATTGTTCAACCTCAGATGCCTCCAGTCCACATCCAATGTTGTTTCAACCTTGGTCATTATCTCATTGCTGGTTGTGGTAGCTTGTTGTATGCAAATTGGCTGTCACATTTCAACAGTGACTACATTTCAAAAGTACTTCATTGGCTGCAAAGCTCTTTGGGACATCCTGAAGTCATGAAGGGCACGAGATAAATGCATGCTTTCTTTCCATGGCAAAGATTTTTTCGACCAATGTGCAGTAACTTGCGCTGTGTATACTAAATTTGAGCTTCCACTATTATGCCCATTTAAAGATTTGGAGCACATTTTAACTCGGAGCTGGTATCTGGCCAGAAACCATTCCGCTGAATTGAGTTCCTGCCCAGCAGAGGCAGCCACGGAGATTTTAACTGTCAGGCCTCCTTTAAATGCCTTCGGTCCACTTCCTGCCTGAAACGGGTGTGGAGATGATGCAGTGCCTCCCAAGAGTCAACTGCAGCTTCTTGGTAAGCAGCAGGGAGGGGGTTTTGGGGTGGTAGTTGCAGAAGGGATTGGGGAGATGTCTGAGGTGGGAAGGGTCCAACTTTCCCTTGTGGGGATAAAAAGAACGTTTTAGGGGGCTATTTTCCATGCTGTAGCACCGGTAGTTTAAGCACAAAAGAGTCTCCGATGTCACTAAGATGGAGTCTTGAACGACAACACCTGGTTTGCCTGCCTTTAGCGCAAGACACCATCTTGGTAAACGAGTTTAAGTGTCCACCCTGAGGATGATGAAGCCTTTGATTACCAATTAAATTGGCTCTTAATACTCATTGAACTGCACACCATCTTGGTGGTTAGTGCTGCAATTACCAACCTCTAACAGAAACCAGATGAACAGGAGTAAAGAAGTAATTAGTGAGAACAACGAACGCTACTTAAAGTCATGCTTGGCTCTCACTGTTAATTTGCTTTGAGATCAACTGACTGCACTGCATTTTAATACATATCGGAAGATATTGTGAGACACTTTGTCCAGACTTCACCAACACTATCAACATTTATTCTGGAAATTCTCTGAGAACTTCACACAAAGAAGGTGAGTGTAGTGCTACGGTACCTAATAGGAGTCACCAGCAGAGAGAAAGTGGTTGGTCATGGGAATCTTGCTCGGGGTCCCCCTTGGTCTGGAGAAGGAGATGAGGCCAGGAAGAGCATGACCAGCTGCTGGAGGAGAGAGGGAGAGGAGGGATAGGAGCGACAGGAGGACTCTAGATTTGTGGTGACTTGCTGCATGTCCACAATTTGGCAATCAAGAGACCAGCCATTACCTCCAGCAATTGTGCCGGAGGGTCAAGCTCAGGAGGGGGAGGAGGAAGATGAGGGGGACTAGAGGGCTCCAGGTAGACATCCTGCACTTGGTAGGGACAGTCACCGCATTCTAGTTGAAGACCACTTTTGAGAGACGTCTGCCCCCATCAGACTTCAGAGCACTGTTACTATATGCCTTACCTTCTACGACTGAGGATCCATCAAGAAATCCACCATCTGCACTCAATCCTTTCAACCCCTTCCCCATAAACAACTCAATTTAAAAAAAAAAGACACAAATTCAGCCACTACCCAATGACCATCATCATCTTTACCTAGAGCAAACACAAAATGAAATCATCATCATCATCATCGGCAGTCCCTCGGAATCGAGGAAGACTTGCTTCTACTCTTAAAATGAGTCCTTAGGTGGCTGAACAGTCCAATACGAGAACCACAGTCCCTGTTGAGGGAAAGGGAGGGTGGGACAGGTTTGTTGCACGCTCCTTCCGCTGCCTAAGCTTGATTTCTGCATGCTCTCGGCAATGAGACTTGAGGTGCTCAGTGCCCTCCTGGATGCGCTTCCTCCATTTAGGGCGGTCTTGGGCCAGGGATTCCCATGTGTCAGTGGGGATGTTGTACTTTTTCAGGGAGGATTTGAGGGTGTCCTTGTAACGTTTCCTCTGCCCAACTTTGGCTCTTTTGCCGTGAGAGGAGTTCAGAGTAGAGTGCTTGCTTTGAGAGTCCAGTGTCTGGCATGCGAATGTTGTGGCCTGCCCAGCGGAGCTGATCAAGTGTAGTCAGTGCTTCAATGCTGGGGATGTTGACTTGGTCAACTATGCTAATGTTGATGCACCTGTCCTCCTAGGGGATTTGTAGAATTTTGGTGGCATTTCTCCAGCGACTTGGTGTCGACTGTATGTCTCTGAGCCATACAGGAGGGCGGGTATAACTAAAGCCCTGTAGACCATGAGCTTGGTGGCAGTTTTGAGGGCCTGGTCTTCAAACACTTTTCCTCAGGCAGCTGAAGGCTGCACTGGAGACAGTGTTGAATCGCGTCATCAATGTCTGCTCTTGTTGATAAGAGGCTCCCGAGGTATGGGAAATGGTCCACGTTGTCCACAGCCGCGCCGTGGATCTTGATGACTTGGGGGGAGGGGGGGCAGTGCTGTGCGGCAAAACATGACAACCTTACAGCGCTTACAAATATTGAACTATTTACCTTGGTGATTACTCTTAGTGGCGCTTGCCCACTCTGGTGCTTCTACAAGGTGCATCCCAAGGGGCAGCAGCACAAGAGGTGGATGGCTGCTGGGAATCTGTAGTTGGCATTTCAGATGTTCTCCTGTGATACTCTCAAGAGGCTGTGGGCCGTGAAACATAGAAACATAGAAACATAGAAAATAGGTGCAGGAGCAGGCCATTCAGCCCTTCTAGCCTGCACCGCCATTCAATGAGTTCATGGCTGAACATGAAACTTCAGTACCCCCTTCCTGCTTTCTCGCCATAACCCTTGATCCCCCGAGTAGTAAGGACTTCATCTAACTCCCTTTTGAATATATTTAGTGAATTGGCCTCAACTACTTTCTGTGGTAGAGAATTCCACAGGTTCACCACTCTCTGGGTGAAGAAGTTTCTCCTCATCTCGGTCCTAAATGGCTTACCCCTTATCCTCAGACTGTGACCCCTGGTTCTGGACTTCCCCAACATTGGGAACATTCTTCCTGCATCTAACCTGTCTAAACCGTCAGAATTTTAAACGTTTCTATGAGGTCCCCTCTCATTCTTCTGAACTCCAGTGAATACAAGCCCAGTTGATCCAGTCTTTCTTGATAGGTCAGTCCCACCATCCCGGGAATCAGTCTGGTGAATCTTCGCTGCACTCCCTCAATAGCAAGAATGTCCTTCCTCAGGTTAGGAGACCAAAACTGTACACAATACTCCAGGTGTGGCCTCACCAAGGCCCTGTACAACTGTAGCAACACTTCCCTGCCCCTGTATTCAAATCCCCTCGCTATGAAGGCCAACATGCCATTTGCTTTCTTAACCGCTTGCTGTACCTGCATGCTAACCTTCAATGACTGAAGGCCCCGCCTCAGACTGCACCATCTCAGCAGGGGCTTGAGGAGTTGACAGGCAACTGCAAGGGCAATGGTGGAGTGCCGGGGAAGGGAGAGGGGCCAGTAGGTTCCTGATCCACGATTCCCACCCCATTAACTGAGCGTCTGCTCAGCCCACCCAGTGATCTGCTGGAGGACAGATCTGTGCAGCTGAGCCCTTTTCAACCAGAAGCCCAGAGCCACCATGGCAGCTGCCTGAGCTTCCATGGCAGCAGTTTGCCGTTCCATGCAAGCTGCAATGACTGCGGTTACCGGAGTCATCAGCCGCTGCATGATGTTGGGCTCCACAGGTCGCTGGCTGGAATTGGCCAGCCTCTCCATGCTGAAGAGGATGGGTTCCAGCTCTGCACCAAACCACCAGCTAAACTAGAGGCCGACTCCTCCATCCCCCGAGCCACAACCCGCATGCTTTCAGGCAGGCCTGTCTATTGTACTAAGCATTGGGTTTGTCAAACCCGTCAGCCTTCTTTTGAAACTTGGCCCTGCAGGGTCCTCATCTGACTCCTCTACAGCAGAACTAGTATGAGACATGGTGCCCCGGCAAGGTGGCACCTGTGGTGTCCCTTTCACCCAGTATGGTTGCTGCCCAAGATTGCCCGGTGCTTCCCACTGTGATGGTACCTGTTCTACCTAACTTCAAAGTTACACGGGGTGCCAGTCACTAAGTTGGTGTTTGTGACAGTAGTAGCGATTGATGTAGTACCTTCTTCCTCACTTTCCTCCTTCGCTTCCTCTGGAGGTCAAGCTGGCTCTTCCTCCTCTTCCAATTCCTCCTCCTGGGAGCTACAATGATCAAGTTAGAAGGGTTAGGGTGCAACACATGTGGGCAGTGTAGGCTGGTGTGTGTAATAAGACCATATGGAACTTATTTGTGGGGGTAAGAAACATAGAAAATAGGAGCAGTAGTAGGCCATTTGGCCATCGAGCCTGCACCGCAATTCAATATGATCATGGCTGATCCTCTATCTCAACACCACATTCCCGCTTTTTCCCCGTATACCCTTGATGCCTTTTGTGTCGAGAAATCTCTGTCTCCTTCTTAAATATCTTCAGTGACTTGGCCTCCACAGCCTTCTATAATAGAGCATTCCACAGGTTCACCACCCTCCAAGTGAAAACATTTCTCCTCATCTCAGTCCTAAATTTCCAACCCCGTATCCTGAGACTGTGACCCTTGTTCTAGACTTCCCAGCCCGGGGAAACATCCTCCCCACATCCAGTCTGTCCAACCTAGTCAGAATTTTATACGTTTCAATGGGATCCCCTCTCATGCTTCTAAATTTTAGTGAATACAGGCCTAGTCGACACAATCTCTCCTTATACAACAGTCCTGCCATCCCAGGAATCAGTCTGGTGAACCTTCGCTGCAGTCCCTCTATGGCAAGTATATCCTTTCTTAGGTAAGGAGACCAAAACTGCACACAATACTCCAGGTGTGGTCTCACTAAGGTCCTGTATAACTGTAGTATGACATCCTTGCTCATGTACGCAAATCCTCTTGCAATGAAGGCCAACATACCATTTGCCTTCCTAACTGCTTGCTGCACCTGCATGTTTGCTTTCAATGACTGGTGTACAAGGACACCCATTTCCCAAGCTATCATCATTTAAATAATACTTTGTCTTTATGTTTTTCCTTCCAAAGTGGATAGCTTCACATTTATCCATGGTATACTGCATCTGCCATGTGTTTGCCCACTCACTCAACCTATCTAAAATTGCCTTGCAGTGTCTTCGCATCCTCCTCACAACTCACAATCCCACCTAGTTTTGTGTCATCAGCAAACTTGGAAATATTACATTTGGTTCCCTCATCCAAATCATTTATATATATATTGTGAATAGCTGGGGCCCCAAGCACTGATTCCTATGGTAAAAAAGGAGGGAGAGAGAAAACAGGAAATTATAGACCGGTCAGCATGACCTCAGTAGTGGGTAAAATGATGGAATCAATTATTAAGGATGTCATAGCAGCGCATTTGGAAAGAGGTGACATGATAGGTCCAAGTTAGCATGAATTTGTGAAAGGGAAATCATGCTGGACAAATCTTCTGGAATTTTTTGAGGATGTTTCCAGTAGAGTGGATAAGGGGGAACCAGTTGATGTGGTATATTTGGACTTTCAGAAGGCTTTCGACAAGGTCCCGCACAAGAGATTAATGTGCAAAGTTAAAGCACATGGGATTGGGGGTAGTGTGCTGACATGGATTGAGAACTGGTTGTCAGACAGGAAGCAAAGAGTAGGAGTAAATGGGTACTTTTCAGAATGGCAGGCAGTGACTAGTGGGGTACCGCAAGGTTCTGTGCTGGGGCCCCAGCTGTTTACACTGTACATTAATGATTTAGACGGGGGGATTAAATGTAGTATCTCCAAATTTGCGGATGACACTAAGTTGGGTGGCAGTGTGAGCTGCGAGGAGGATGCTATGAGGCTGCAGAGTGATTTGGATAGGTTAGGTGAGTGGGCAAATGCATGGCAGATGAAGTATAATGTGGATAAATGTGAGGTTATCCACTTTGGTGGTAAAAACAGAGAGACAGATTATTATCTGAATGGTGACAGATTAGGAAAAGGGGAGGTGCAACGAGACCTGGGTGTCATGGTACATCAGTCATTGAAGGTTGGCATGCAGGTACAGCAGGCGGTTAAGAAAGCAAATGGCATGTTGGCCTTCATAGCAAGGGGATTTGAGTACAGGGGCAGGGAGGTGTTGCTACAGTTGTACAGGGCCTTGGTGAGGCCACACCTGGAGCATTGTGTACAGTTTTGGTCTCCTAATTTGAGGAAGGACATTCTTGCTATTGAAGGAGTGCAGTGAAGGTTCACCAGACTGATTCCCGGGATAGTGGGACTGACCTATCAAGAAAGACTGGATCAACTGGGCTTGTATTCACTGGAGTTCAGAAGAATGAGAGGGGACCTCATAGAAACGTTTAAAATTCTGATGGGTTCAGACAGGTTAGATGCAGGAAGAATGTTCCCAATGTTGGGGAAGTCCAGAACCAGGGGTCACAGTCTAAGGATAAGGGATAAGCCATTTAGGACTGAGATGAGGAGAAACTTCTTCACCCAGAGAGTGGTGAACCTGTGAAATTCTCTACCACAGAAAGTAGTTGAGGCCAATTCACTAAATATATTCAAGAAGGAGTCAGATGAAGTCCTTACTACTAGGGGGATCCAAGGGGTATGGCAAGAAAGCAGGAATGGGGTACTGAAGTTGCATGTTCAGCCATGAACTCATTGAATGGCGGTGCAGGCTAGAAGGGCTGAATGGCCTACTCCTGCACCTATTTTCTATGTTTCTATGTTTCTATGTACCCCACTAGTCACTGCTCGCCACACCAAAAAAAAGAGCTGTTTATTCATACTCAGTTTCCTGTGAATTAACCAATTTTCAATCCATGCCAGTACATTACCCCCAATTCTATGTGCTTTAATTTTGCACACTAACCTTTTATGTGAGACTTTATCAAAGGCCTTCTGAAAATCCAAATACACTACATCCACTGGCTCTCCCTTATTTTATCACTTACGTCCGCAAAAAACTCCAGGAGGTTTGTCAAACATGATTTTCCTTTCATAAATCCATGTTGACTTAATCTAATCCCATTGATATTATCTAAGTGTCCCTTTATCACATCCTTTATAATAGCCTCTAGCATTTTCCCTACTATTGATGTTAGGCTAACCAGTCTGTAGTTCCCTGTTTTCTCTCTTCCTCCTTTTTAAAAAAATAGTGGGGTTACATCTGCCACCCTCCAATCTGCAGGAACTGTTCCATAATTTATAGAATTTTGGAAGATGACAACCAAAGCATCCACTATTTCCATGGCTACCTGTTTTAGTACTCTGGGATGCAGATCATCAGGCCCTGGGGATTTATCGGCCTTCAGTCCCATTAATTTCTTCAGCACTATTTTCTTACTAATAATCATTTCCTTTAATTCCTCTTGCGCACTAGATCCTTGGTTCCCTCACATTTCTGTGACGGTTTTTGTGTCCTCTTCCGTGAAGACAGAACCAAAGTAGTTATTTAATTGTTCTGCCATTTCCTTGTTCCCCATTATAAATTCCCCCATTTCTGACTGTAAAGGACCTACATTTGTCTTCACTAATCTTTTTCTTTTTACATACTTGTAGAAACTTTTGCAGTCTGTTTTTATGATCCTTGCAAGTTTACCCTCATACTCTATTTTTTCCCTCTTAACCAATCTCTTCGTCCTTTTTTGCTGAATTCTAAACTGCTCCCAATCCTCAGGTTTGCTACTTTTTCTGGCAACTTTGTATGACTCTTCTTTGGATCTAATACTATCCTTAATTTCTTTTGTTAGCCATGGATGGGCCACTTTTCCTTTTGTGTTTTTGCGCCAGAAAGGAATGTGTAACTGTTGCAATTCATGCATTCATTCCTTAAATGTTAGCCATTGCCTATCCACCATCATGCCTTTTAATTAATCTTCCCAATCTATCATAGCCAATTTATTCCTCATACCTTCGTAGTTTCCTTTGTTTAGATTTAGGACCCTAGTTTCAGATTGGACTACTTCACTTTCCATCTTAATAAAGAATTCAATCGTGTTATGGTCACGCTTCCCTAAAGACCCCGCACAACAAGACTGTTAATTAACTCCTTCTCGTTACACAATACCCAATCTGGGATAGCCTGTTTCCCCGTAGGCTCCTCAACATACTGGTCTAAAAAACCATCTCGTACACTGTCATGTATGTAACCATCATGTAACAGTAATCTTCATGTAACTGTAACCTTCATGCAACTCCTGTCCACTGTACTTAGACCCTAGAAATGCACACCCTGACCACAGGGGGTGAACTTGTGGGAGACACTCCTCACCTGGGTTTCCAGGTATAAAAGGGGAGGTCCCACCCAGGGTCAGCACTCCTTGGTCTTGGGAATAAAGGTTAAGGTCACAGAGTGACTGTGTCTGCAATACATGCCTCATGTGAATTTGTAGTATGGTGCAGGGACACCACATACACAATCCAGGAATTCATCTTCCACAGTATAATTACTAATTTGGTTTGCCCAGTCTATATGTAGATTAAACTTCAATTACTGTAGTACCCTTGTTACATGCATCTCTAATTTCCTGTTTGATGCCATCCCCTACATTACCATTACTCTTTGGAGGCCGAAAGACAACTCCCACCAATATTTTCTGCCCCTTGGTGCTCCTTAGCTCCACCCAGACGAATTCTATATCTTGATTTTCTGAGCCAAGATCTTTTCTCACTATTGCTCTGATTTCATCCTTTACTAACAACGGCACACCACCCCCTTTTCCTTTTTGCCTGTCCTTCCTAAATAGCGATTATCCTTGGATATTCAGTTCCCAATCCTGGTCACCCTGCAATCATGTCTCCGTAATTGCAACTATATCGTATCTGTTTACATCCAATTGTGCTGTTAATTCGCCTACCTTATTGTGGATTCAGCTTCGTGCATTCAGATTGGTCTTAACATTATTTTGTATTTTGCCCTATTTGTCTTATCACTATTTTTTCTTTCTTGGACCCTATTTGTTAGTGCACGCTTTTGTTTGTATGCTCTGTCCCTTCCTGACATAATCTGATAATCTTTACCACAATCACTTTCCTGCATTGCATCCTTTTCTCTTTAGCATTCTAGATTTCGCTCCACTGCAACAGTCCTCCCCCCGCCACGCCTCCCCCACTTATTTTGTTTAAAGCCCTGTTTACCTAGTTATTTGATTCGCGAGTGTAAAGTCCTGTCCCCTCAGTACAGATTCACACGAGGCATGTAGTGAAGTCAAGGTCACTCTGGACCTGCACCTTTATTTCACACCTCTGGAATGCTGCACTTGCCTGAGACCTGTCCTTATATACCTGTCTCTTGCAAGTGCACCCCTGGTGGTAAGGTATGCTGGTGGTTACAGGTCATATCTTATTACAGTCATGTATAGCATGTTAGGATACAGTTATATATAATAGTGCAAGATACATGACAGCTAGAACTCTGGTCCCAGCATAATTCAGGTATAGTCCGTCCCCACAGAACAGCTCTCTCCTGAATATTGGAGCCAGTGTCCCACGAATCGAAACCCACTTCTCCCACACCAACCTCTTAGCCACGCATTCATTTCCCTGATTCGACTGACCATATGCCAATTTGCTCGTGGCTCAGGTAATAATGCAGAGATTATTACCTTTGTGGTTCTGCTTTTTAATTTAGTCCCTAGCTGTTCAAACTCTCTCAGCAGAACCTCTTTCTTAGTCCTACATATGTCATTGGTACATATGTGTACCACAACAACTGAATCCTCCCCCTCCAAGTTCTTCTCCAGCCCGGAGGAGATGTCTTTTTCCCTGGCACCGGGTAGGCAACATAGCCTTCGGGACCCACACTCTCGGCAGCAGAGAACCCTATCTATCTCCCTAACTATACTGTCCCCTACTACAACCACCTGCCTCTTTACTCCCCCCACTTGAATTGCTTTCTGTACCACAGTGCCTTGGTCAGTCTGCTCGTCCACCCCGCAGTCTGCACACTTGTTCAGCGATGCTGAGCTGTGGAGGGAAGGGGACAGCAACTCTTCCCTGATACTAGTGGGAGACCAATTAGGAGCATCTTCCGAAATGCCTGGAGGGAGATTGCAGAGGAGGTTTCAGGGACCTCCATTCACCAGCGCACCGCAACCCAATGTAGGAAAAGGTTCATCGACTTTACTGGACTAATGAAAGTGAGTACATGGTCCCCCAACTCCTCACCTTACATCTGCAAGACTTACCTTCACCTTAACTTCTGTCTCACCAACACTACATAGCAGCTGAAGTAGCATTGATTGCTAAGGCCTGTATGTGTACACACTCACAATGGAGACTCCCTTGCATGTGACATTCACAGCTGCATGTAATGGACCTACACTTGCACTAATTGCCGAGGCCTCAGGAAACTCCGACTTATCAACCCTTCTTTGCTTTGCAGGCCAAGGTGGTGCACAACCGTGCACAGCAACAAACCACTGGTGGGGGCGAGTCTGAAAATGTCGAGCTGACTGATCTGGAGGAGAGGGTGCAGCGGCTTGTGGGCACACATGTTGGATTGCCTGTGGCTGCTGATTGCTCCAATGCTGCTGGGGCCAGCATGGGTAAGTGAAGGTCTTTGTGCAATACCATCTCTCCCTGACAGTACAATCAGCTACCTGGCAATTGCTTATGCGTGTGTGCAAGCTGCTTGCTGAATGGTGCAATGCACTGCCTCACCCTCACGGCACCCCTTGTCACATTTATGATTGCAGATGAGATCCCAAGTGTCAGCCAAAGCAAGACTTACACCCTTGAAGCGACTGGTAGCCATAGTCAGGAGGACACACTTGAGGCCCTGGTAGATTTTGGCGGCATGTCCGCTGAGGGAGACGGAGAGGGGGGAGCTGTGCCAGCACCAGCGTGTCACTGCTTCCTACACTCACATGTGCCAGCTCAGATACTGGGAGTACGCGGTCGGGTAGCTTAGATTTAGAGAGGGTTCTGCACTGGGTGTTGCACCGGGGCCTAGCGGGCTGCAGCACGGTCGCGGGCCAAGGGAACCTTGGGTGCCATCTCTCCCGCGGCGATTGAACAGCCAAGTCCCACTGAGGAGGACTCAGACGAGCCCATCGATGTTGGGGCTTATGAACAAAGGGTGGAGGCCATACAATCTGAGCTCCTGGCGGCAATGCGAGGGGTGCCCGAGAGCGTGTCGCAAGTAGTGAGGAGCGTGGAGGAGTCCGCCTCTCACATTGTGGACAGCTCTGCACACACCATGGAGCCCATCATTGTCAGTGTGCAGATGATGGTGAACTCCCAGAGTGACCGTGCGTATCCAGCTGCGATGACGCGTCTCTTGGGTGAGGTGGCAGCTGCCATTGCAGCACAGGCGCAAGGGAACGAACGTCACTGTGCTTCTTTGGACAGGATGGCTGCTGCCATGGAAGCTCAGAATGCTCTCATGTACTCTGGGCAACAGGCCACAGAGCGTCTTACTGCTGTTGTCTCTGGCGGCTTCGAGGGTGTGACTTCTCTCATGCAATCTCAGCTGGATGCTACGCAAAATTTGACTGCTGCCATCACGGCTGGATGCACCACGGTCCACCGGGGGCCAAACGGTGCCACCCCACCCCGCTGACCTGTGCTCTAGCAGCTTGGTGGTGGAGGTGGGGTGCTGCGCCGGGGGGGTGGTGTTGGCTCCTCGGACCAGGATACTGGTGTGGGCTCTCCGGTTCACAGCAACCCTAAGCCAAGATCTGCCACTCCATAATTGCTGCCAACCATGGAATCGTCCCAGCCACTTCCGACTGAAGGTACAGAGCAGGATGCGGCCCAGTCATCAGCCGGCCCTTCCAGGGCCAGAGCTGGTCGAGGGCATCCAAGAGGGACATCTGTAGCTTCCTCTACAGACACACAGCAGCCTTCCCAAATCCTTGAGGCAGCCACAGGGGAGACACCGCAGCGTAGTGTAAGGATAGGTCTGCGTAAGAGGGGTAATAAGGAGGTGCACAGGAGTGATAATAATGCTGTTTGGCGTGTAATAAATCTTTATTTTGTTTTGGAAATTTTTGAAAACGTCTTTCATTTAACTGCGCAGGAATGATGTGAGAGAGGGCTGATAGGTTGGCGCATGGATATTGCCAGATGCAGACTCAACTGGGCATTCAGTTATGTGAAACGCGCAGCAATGAGAAAGCTTTGTGCTTCTTTTGCAGGGCCACAATGGCGACACCACCTCCTGCGTGGCTGACCACTGCACCCTGCTCCTTCTCCTGTGTCTCCTCCTCCTCCTCATGCGCTGCCGGATACTCCTCCTCCTCCACAGGTGGTACTGCTGCCTCATCCTCCAATGCTGTGCCCTCATGATCGCCAAGTTGTGAAGCGTGCAGCACACCACCACGAATATGAAGACACGTTCAGGCGAGTACTGCAGTACACCCGCTGAGCGGTTCAAGGAACGGAATCACTGCGTCAGAATCCCAATTGTGTGCTCGATGATGGCCCTGGTGGCCAACAGACTCATTGTAGGCGTGTTGCGTAGCAGTTCTTGGGTTGCGAAGAGGAGTCATGAGCCAAGTGTTCAGTGTGTAGCCCTTGACACCGAGGTGCCAGCCACAATCTTGATTCGGCCCAGTGAAGAAGCCTGGCACACCAGTCTGACGCAGTATGAATGAATCATGGCTGCTGCCAGGAAACCGGGCATCAACTTCCATAATTTTGCAGTCGTGGTCGCAAACCAGTTGAACATTGAGGGAGTGGTATCCCCTGCAGTTCTGGAGTTGCTCAGGAGTGTGTTGGGGTGCCCTCAGACTGACATGGGTGCAATCAATGACCCCCTGGACCCTGGGAAGCCCGCAATGTGCAGGAATCCAGTCTGTCACTTCAACAGCTTATCCCTGCTCATAGGGACAGAGATGTAATCGGCCCTCCTCCTATAGAGAGCATCTGTGAACTCCTGTATGGATGCAAACTGTGAGATGTTGGAGATGTCTGCAGTGATAGCTTGAAAGGACCCAGTGGTATAAATGTTCAGGGTGATTGTAACCTTGGATGCCACGCTAAGGGCTGCCCTCACCCATGTTTGCAGCTCCAAGTCTGCCTGCAGGATTGCAGAGCTTTGTGACTACGTCCTTGCAGAATCGTAGTCTGCGCAGGCACTGATCATTATTCAGGTTCTTGTACAAGAATTGGTAATGGAAGACCCATTGTTGATATGGCCTTCTGCCCCACGTCTGTGCAGCCGTCTTGCTCTCTCTTCTGCCTCATTGGCTTTTCCTTGCTGCTCTGCTTGGTCCTCTGCCTCTGCTGTTGCCCAGCATCTGCCTCCGCTGCAGGCTGCCTCCTGTCCTGCTGGCCCAGTATCTGGTGCAGGGGGGCGGGGTGTGCCGTGGGGGGTCTGCGTACCTCACTCTCATCCTTAGGAGACTCCCTTGCTGAGGGCCTTCCTGTGGCAGCTCTCTGGCCTCACCTCTGTCACCATCTCCCTGTCCCTCTCCATGCTGGGCCGCCATGTTTGCTGCGGCCCTTGCCTGCTGCCTCTGCAGCCGTTGGAGACGGCACCACCTTCTACTGCATGGCAGTTGGTGGTGGAGCAAGGAGAGGCCTATAAAGGCATAGCTGGAGACCAGGGATCAGTGCCAATGGGTGGTGCAGGGAGCAACCGGAGGAGGAGCGAGGAGAGGCCTATAAAGGCCCAGCGGGATTCCGGGGATCGGCGGCAGTCAGTGGTGAAGCGAGCAGCTAGCTGCAACAGGGTCAGAGGTAAGAAAGAAGTAAAAAGTAATAGGAGGGTGATGTCACAGACAAGAGGGTAAGTGATTGACTGGTTGAGTGGTGAGTAGTTTTCTTTTTATTTATTTTTTTTTAAATCTTTTTTTTTCTTAGCAGTAAGAAACATTGTCATTGGTTGGGGGTAATATATTAGCATGGATAGAGGATTGGCTAACTAACAGAAAACAGAGAGTCGGGATAAATGGTTGGCAAACAGTAACTAGTGGGGTGCCACAGGAATCAGTGCTGGGGCCTCAACTATTTACAATCTATATGAATGAATTGGATGAAGGGACCGAGTGTAATGTAGCCAAGTTTTCTGATGATACAAAGTTGGATGGGAAAGCAAGTTGTGAAGAGGACACAAAAAATCTGCAAAGGTATATAGACAGGCTAAGTGAGTGGGTAGTCATTTGGCAGATGGAGTATAATGTGGAGCATACTAAGCTTAAATAAAGGAAACTATGAAGATATGAGGGCAGAGTTGGCTAAAGTGGACTGGGAAAATAGATTAAAGTGTAGGATGGTTGATGAACAGTGGCGTACATTTAAGGAGATATTTCACAACTCTCAAGAAAAGTATATTCCAGTGAGGAGAAAAGGGTATAAAAGAAAAGATAGCCATCCGTGCCTAACTAAAGAAATAAAGGATGGTATCCAATTAAACACAAGGGCATACAAAGTGGTCAAAATTAGTGGGAGGACAGAAGATTGGGAAGCTTTTAAAAGTCAGTAAAGAATGACTAAGAAAATGATTAAGAAAGGGAAGATCGACTGAAAATAAACTAGCACAAAATATAAAAACAGATAGCAAAGGTTCCTATAAGTATATCAAAAGGAAAAGAGTGGCTAAAGTAAATATTGGTCCATTAGAGGATGAGAACGGGGAATTAGTAATAAGGAACATGGGGATGGCAGAAACTCTGAACAAATATTGTATCAGTCTTTGCAGTAGAGGACACAAAGAAACATAGAAACATAGAAAATAGGTCCAGTAGTAGACCATTCGGCCATTCGAGCCTGCACCACCATTCAATAAGATCATGGCTGATAATTCACCTCAGTACCCCTCTCCTGCTTTCTCTTCATACCCCTTGATCCCTTTAGCCGTAAGGGCCATATCTAACTCCCTGTTGAACATATCCAATGAACTGGCATCAATAAGTCTCTGCTGTAGGGAATTCCACAGGTTAACAACTCTCTGATTGAAGAAGTTTCTCCTTATCTCAGCCCTAAATGGCTTACCCCTTATCCTTAGACTGTGTCCCCTGGTTCTGGACTTCCCCAACATCGGGAACATTCTTCCTGCAACTAACCTGTCCAGTCCCGTCAGAATTTTATGTTTCTATGAGATCCCCTCTCATCCTTCTAAACTTGAGTGAATATAAGCCTAGTCGATCCAGTCTTTCTTCATATGTCAGTCCTGCCATTCCGGGAATCAGTCTGGTGAACCTTCACTGCACTCCCTCAAGAGCATGCACGTCCTTCCTCAGATTAGAAGAGCAAAACTGCACACAATACTCAAGGTGTGGTCTCACCAAGGCCCTGTACAACTGCAGTAAGACCTCTCTGTTCCTGTACTCAAAGCCCCTCGCTATGAAGGCTAACATGCCATTTGCTTTCTTTACTGCCTGCTGTACCGACATGCCTACCTTCAATGACTGATGTACCAGAGTTGGGGTAATATATTAGCATGGAAAGAGGATTGGCTAACTAACAGAAAACAGAGAGTGGGGATAAATGAGTCATTTTCTGGTTGGCAAACTGTTACTAGTGGGGTAGCACAGGGATCAGTGCTGGGGCCTCAACTATTTACAATCTATATTAATAAATTGGATGAAGGGACCGAGTGTAACGTAACCAAGTTTTCTGATGATACAAAGTTGGATGGGAAAGCAAGTTGTGAAGAGGACACAAAAAATCTGCAAAGGTATATAGACAGGCTAAGTGAGTGGGTAGTCATTTGGCAGATGGAGTATAATGTGACAAAGTGTGAGGTTATCCAATTTGGCAGGAAAAATAAAAAGCAAATTATTATTTAAATGGAGAGAAATTACAAAATGCTGCAGTTCAGAGGGGCCTGGGGGTCCTTGTGCATGAAACACAAAAAGTTAGTAAGCAAGTACAGCAAGTAATCAGGAAGACAAAATTGAATTTTGGCCTTTATTGCAAGGGGGATGGAGTATAAAAGCAGGGAAGTCCTGTACAGGATATTGATGAGGCCACATCTAGAGTACTGCGTACAGTTTTGGTCTCCTTATTTAAGGAAGGACATACTTGCATTGGAGGCAGTTCAGAGAAGGTTCACTAGGTTGATTCCAGAGATGAGGGGGTTGACTTAAAAAGAAAGGTTGAGCAGGTTGGGGCTATGCTCATTGGAGTTTAGAATAATGAGATGTGATCTTATTGAAACATAAATTTAAGTTTTTTCATTTTAAGTAAATATTTTCCCATAGTGCTGAAGGAATTTTATGATCTGACAAATTCAGATAATGAGGAGGCTCGACAAGGTAGATGCAGAGAGGATGTTTCCACTCATGGTGGAATCCAGAACTAGGGGGCATAGTTTATTTAGAACTGAGATGAGGTGGAATTTCTTTGCTCAGAGTTGTGAATCTGTGGAATTCTCTGCCCCAGAGAGCTCTGGAGGCTGGGTAATTGAATATATTTAAGGTGGAGATAGACAGATTTTTGAGCGATAAGGGAATGAAAGGTTATGGGGAGCGGGCAGGGAAGTGGAGCTGAGCCCAAGATCAGATCAGCCATGATCTTCTTAAATGGCGGAGCAGGCTCAAGGGGTCAAATGGCCTACTCCTGCTCCAAATTCTTCTGTTCTTATGACATTGGCAGACATCAAAATCACAGCATGTTGATGATTTTGGACTAAAGTCTTTGTCTTTCAAAAGCTCAGACGCGGACTTAGCCCTTTCAGGGTTATATATTATTTTCCAAGACACAGTGTTCAAGAAGGGGAGATATGGCAGTTACTTCTGTCTCTACTGTAAAACCACCGAGCCTGTTTCTGAAATTGGAATTGATAAGACAAATTGATAAGAAAATAAAATTGATATGAGTTGCTGTTTCAAGTACTCAAAGGAAAAATGTAACTAAAGTATAAGGGGATAGTAACATTTTCATTAAAAGAAACTGTTTGAAAACTGTTTGAGGACTAAAGGTGGACAAGCATGGTTTTATGAAAGGGAAATTATGTTTGACAAATTTGCTGGAGTTCTTTGAAGATGTAACAAACAGGGTGGATAAGGGGGAACCAGTGGGTGTGGTGTATTTAGATTTCCAGAAGGCATTCTATAAGGTGCCACATAAGAGGTTACTGCACAAGATAAAAGCTCATGGGGTTGGGGGTAATATATTAGCAAGGATAGAGGATTGGCTAACTAACAGGAAACAGAGATTCGGGATAAATGGATCATTTTCCGGTTCGCAAACAGTGACTAGTGGGGTGCCACAGGGATCGGTGCTCGGTGCTCAACTATTTACAATCTATATTAATGATTTGGATGAAGGGACCGAGTGTAATGTAGCCAAGTTTGCTGATGATACAAAGATGGGTGGGAAAGCAAATTGTGAGGAGGTCACAAAAAACTGCAAAGGGATATAGACAGACTAAGTGAGTGGGCAAAAATTTGTCAGATGGAGTATAATGTGGGAAAATGTGAGGTTATCCACTTTGGCAGAAATAATAGAAAAGCAAATTATAATTTAAATTACAAAGTGCTGCAGTACAGAGGAACCTGGGGGTCCTTGTGCATGAAACACAAAAAGTTAGTATGCAGGTACAGCCAGTAATCAGCAAGATAAATGGAATGTTGGCCTTTATTGCAAGGGGGATAGAGTATAAAAGCAGAGAAGTCCTGCTACAACTGTGCAAGGTATTGGTGAGGCCACAACTGGTGTACTGCATACAGTTTTGGTCTCCATATTTAAGGAAGGGCATACTTGCATTGGAAGCTGTTCAGAAAAGGTTCACTAGATTGATTCCGGAGAATGAGGGGGTTGACTTATGAGGATAGGTTGAGTAGGTTGGGCCTATACACATTGGAGTTCAGAAGAATGAGAGGTGATCTTATTGAAGCTTATAAGATAATGAGGGGGCTCGACAAAGTGGATGCAGAGAGGATATTTCCACATAGGGAAAACTAAAACTAGGGGACATAGGGCTAGAACCTCCATTTTTTTTGCATGCTTAACGCCCACTTAATGCCTATTTTACCACTAAAGTGACACATAACACCCAGATATTGCCCATTTAGCCACAAAATGCAACTGACGCCCATTTTTCGGAAACTTATCGGCGAGCGTTAACTTCCCCATGTGTTTAATGCCGGGAAAAAGTAATACCGCCCGCCCACTTTTTTGGGGCGGAATCATCAGAATTATCAACGCGCATAATAGCGCCCAGCGTTAATTTCCGCACTGACTTAATTCCGAGATTCAATAATATCGCCTGCCCATATTTTTTTGTTGTAACGAGCATATTTACCAAAACTAGCGGCCATGTGATCGCCCAGGGTCACTTTCACCACCTCGCACACATATTGCCCACAATATCGCTCGCCCAAAAACCCGCCCAGAAAAAGTGGAACTAACCGGAACTAATCACAGCGTATGGATGCCATGTTTTACATCACATGTCGCATCCTTTAAAAGGCTGCTGTGCTTCAAACTCGGGAGAGCTCGGTTGTACTCTCGAGGTCGTTGGAGTTGATGTGAACATCTCTACAAACATCTTGACCATACTGTGACCGATTGGAACTTAATAGATGTCTTTGTCGGTGTTATGAATGAAACTATGTAATACTTGCCACTGTTGGAGTCCTAATGTCACCTGCACACATGTGCAGGGCCAGTATAAAAAGTTGGCTGCCATGTTGTTTAGGCACTCTGGAATTATAATAAAGAAGACTAAGCTCGCACTAAGTTTAGCTCACAGTACTCAGCCTCGTGGAGTTCTTCTATACACAACAATTGGCGACGAGTAACAGAATATGAACCTTCACGTAACCATCGCTGCCGCTGGAATATTAGAGAGATTCGTAGAGGGTAATGATTGGGAAGCCTTCGTTGAGCATCTCAACCAGTACTTCGTGGCCAACGAGCTGGAAGGAGACACTAATGTGGCCAAGCGCAGGGCCGTTCTCCTCACCGTCTGTGGGCTTAAAATATACGGCCTCATCAAGAATCTGCTCGCACCGACAAAACCAACAGAGAAGGAATATACAGAGTTGTGCATGCTGGTTCGGGACCACCTCAAGCCGAAGGAAACTATCCTCATGGCCAGATAGCGTTTTTACATGCACCATCGCTCCGGGGGCCAGGACGTGCAGATTATGTCGCCGACCTGAGACGCCTTGCGATTTTGGAGCTGCATTGCGGCAAATGCTGCGGGACTTTTTCATGCTGGGCATCAGCCACGAAGTTATTCTTCGATAGCTGCTGGCTGCCGAAACCCTAGACCTGAGCAGGGCCATCGCGATCGCCCAGCCATGCATGGCCACGGACGATAACACCAAACAGATATCTTATCAACATCAAAGCTCACTGGCAAGTACTGTTCATAAAATGATGTCACTAGCAGGCCAAACTGCATATGGCAGGGCCTATAGGTCTGCGGCTGCAAGAACTGTGATGACTCAGAGTCCGCCATCGGGGGTGAATGTGAATCCATTAGCACCGTGTTGGCGCTGCGGGGGTAATCATCGGGCCCCTCAATGTCGATTCAAGCACTACGTGTGCAAAGGTTGCGCAACGAAGGGGCACCTCCAGAGAATGCTACGACATACCACGTGGCAGAGGATGATCGATCCGGCACAGATCCTGCAGCACAGGCAACTCAACCCGAGGAAGAAGTGTATGGGGTACATACCTTCACCACCAAGAGCCCTCCTATAATGCTGAAAGTCAAATTAAATGGAGTTCCAGTGTCCATGGAGTTGGACACGGGTGCGAATTAGTCAATAATGAGCCAGAAGGCTTTTGAGAAACTGTGGGGCAATAAAGCACAAAGGCCCAAACTGAGCCCGATTAATGCAAAGCTGCGTACCTACACCAAAGAGCTCATACCAATCATTGGAAGTGCGGCAGTGAAGGTATCGTATGATGGAGCTGTGCATGACCTATCATTGTGGATTGTTCCAGGCAATGGCCCAACGCTGTTCAGCAGAAGCTGGCTAGAAAAGATTAGAGGGAATTGGAACAACATCAAAGCACTATCTTCAGTGGATGATGCCTCGTGTGCTCAAGTGCTGAGCAAGTTTCCCTCGCTATTCGAACCAGGCTTCGGCAGCTTCACAGGCGCCAAGGTACAGATCCATCTAGGCCCCGATGCACGGCCCGTCCATCACAAGGCTCGGGCAGTTCCACACATGATGAGGGAGAAAGTCGAGATCGAACTGGACAGACTCCAACGCGAAGGAATCATATTGCCAGTCGAGTTCAACGAGTGGGCCAGTCCAATTGTTCCGGTGTTGAAAAGCGATGGCACGGTCAGAATCTGCAGAGACTACAAGGTAACGATTAACCGAGTCTCACGATAGGACCAGTACCCGCTGCCCAAGGCGGATGACCTGTTCGCAACGTTAACATCAACACACACAAAGGGCTGTTTATATACTACAGGTGCCCTTTCGGGATTCGCTCGGCTGCAGTCATTTTCCAAAGAAACATGAAGAGTTTGCTGAAATCTGTTCCGTGTTTCAAGACGACATCCTGATCACTGGTCGTGACACCATCGAACATCTACGCAACCTGGAAGAGATTCTATGTCGCCTAGACAGAGAGGGACTCAGGCTGAAATGCTCCAAGTGTGTTTTCCTGGCGCCAAAAGTTGAATTTTTGGGGAGAAAGATTGCAGCAGACGGCATCAGGCCCACAGACTCAAAGACAGAGGTCATCAAGAATGCAACCAGACCACAGAATGTGACGGAGCTGCATTAGTTCCTGGGACTCCTCAACTATTTTGGTAACTTTATATCCGGGTTAAGCACATTGTTAGAGCCTTTTCACATGTTGCTACTTAAGGGTGATGACTGGATTTGGGGCAAATCTCAAGACACAGCCTTTGAGAAGGCCAGGAACCTGTTATGTTCAAATAAGTTACTTGTACACTATGACCCATGTAAACGTTTAGTGCTAGCTTGTGATGCCTCTTCGTACGGGGTTGGCTGTGTGTTACAGCAAGCCAATGTATCGGGCAACCTCCAACCGGTTGCATACGCATCTAGAAGTCTGTCTAAGGCTGAGGGAGCCTATAGTATGGTTGAGAAAGAGGCATTAGTATGTGTATATGGGGTTAAGAAAATGCACCAATACCTATTTGGACTTCGGTTTGAGCATAAAACTGACCACAAGACGCTCATTTCGCTGTTTTCAGAGAGCAAATGTATAAATACCAATGCTTCATCCCACATCCAAAGGTGGGCACTAATATTATCCGCTTATGACTATGTTATCCGCCACAGGCCAGGCACTGAAAACTGTGCCGATGCTCTCAGCCGGCTACCATTACCCACCACTGGGGTTGAAATGGCGCAGCCCGCAGACTTGCTACTGGTCATGGATGCTTTTGAGAGTGAGGGGTCACTGGTCACAGCTCGCCAGATCAGGACCTGGACCAACCAGGATCCTGTGCTATCATTAGTAAAGAGTTGTGTCCTAAATGGGAACTGGTCGGCCGTTCCTGGGAAAATTAAGCCGTTTCACCGACGCAAAGGTGAAATGTCCATCCAGTCGGATTGCTTCTTATGGGGTAATTGCGTGGTTTTGCCAAAAAAAGGCAGGGAAACGTTTATACGTGACCTACGCAGTACCCACCCAGACATTGTCATGATGAAGGCAATTGCCAGGTCGCATGTTTGGTGGCCCGGCATTGACTTGGACTTGGAGTCATGCATGCATCAGTGCAACACTTGCTCGCAACTGAGCAATGCACCAAGGGAGGCTTCACTGAATCTGTGGTCATGGCCTTCCAAACCGTGGTCCAGAATCCACGTAGATTTTGCCGGCCCCTTTCTAGGAAAGATGTTTTGAGTAGTTGAGGATGCTTACTCCAAACGGATTGAATGCATAATCATGTCATCCAGCACGTCCACAGCCACTATTAAAAGTGTTGTGTTCCTAACACAGACGCGACTGCACACAGGGAGGTTAAAGTAACAGTGTCCTCAGTCTTTATTAAGACACTCCAGAGTGAGGAACAGGCCTTAGGGGCCGGCTTATATACAGTGCTCCCAGGGGACGCTGGGATCCCTTAGGACTTCAGGGGATGCGCTCCCTGGTGGCGGAACATGGGAGTGCATGCTTTACAGATACACAATATCACTCCCTCAGCAAAGTCAAAGTGAAAATTATTTACAAGGTGAGGCGGTCGGGAGCCTTTCTTTCCCTGGTGGACCGCCTCGGTACAAATGTCTGTTCTGGTGTGTTGGTTGTGCCCTGGCTGGGCTGGTGTGTTGTTGGCCCTGCAGGGCTGTTGGGTGAGCCTGTCCTTGCTGGGCTGTTGGGTGTGATGGGTTCAATTTCCTGATCCGGCGTGGTGTCATTGATCCTTTGGGTGTGTATTGTGGCCTCGAAAAAGGTGGTGTCTACTGTGGGTTGTTCAGGGCAGTCTGTGAACCGCAGCCTCGTTTGGTCCAGGTGCTTTCTGCAAATTTGTCCATTGTGCAGTTTGACTACAAACACCCTACTCCGTTCTTTAGCTATCACCGTGCCCGTGATCCACTTGGGACCATGTCCATAGTTTAGCACATACACAGGGTCATTCAGATCAATTTCCCGTGACACAGTGGCGCGACCATCGTTTACATTTTGTTGCTGCCGCCTGCTCTCTACCTGATCATTCAGGTTGGGGTGAACCAGCGAGAGTCTGATTTTAAGTGTCCTTTTCATGAATAGCTCAGCCGGGATTACCCCTGTGAGCGAGTGGGGTCTTGTGCGGTAGCTGAGCAGTACTCGGGACAGGTGGGTTTGGAGTGAGCCTTCTGTGACTCGTTTAAGGCTCTGTTTGATTGTTTGTACTGCCCGCTATGCCTGCCCATTGGAGGCTGGTTTAAACGGGACCGAGGTGGCATGTTTGATCCCATTGCGGTCATGAATTCTTTAAATTCGGCACTGGTGAAACATGGCCCGTTGTCACTGACCAGTATGTCAGGCAGGCCGTGGGTGGAAAACATGGCCCTCAGGTTTTCAATGGTGGCAAAGGCGGTGCTTCCCGACATTATTTCACATTCAATCCATTTTGAAAAAGCATCCACCAACACCAGGAACATTTTACCGAGAAATGGGCCAGCATAGTCGACATGGATCCTCGACCATGGTCTGGAGGGCCAGGGCACATTGCTCAACTGAGCACACACGCTGCATTGCCATACACAGGACTCTAAGTCAGAGTCGATACCAGGCCACCACACGTGGGACCTGGCTATCGCTTTCATCATTACTATACCCGGGTGTGTGCTGTGCAGATCCGAGATGAACGTCTCCCTGCCCTTTTTGGGTCGCACCGCGCAGTTACCCCACAACAGGCAGTCTACCTGAATGGACAGCTCGTCCTTTCGCCGCTGGAACGGCTTGATTAGCTCTTGCATTTCAAAGGGGATGCTGGCCCAGCTCCCATGCAGTACACAGTTTTGTATTAGGGACAGCAGAGGATCTTGGCTGGTCCAAGTCCTAATCTGGCAGGCCATGACAGGTGATTTATCATTTTCAAACACTTCCATAACCATCAACAAGCCTGCGGGCTGCGCCATTTCCACTCCCGTGGTGGGCAATGGTAGCCGACTGAGAGCATCCGCACAGTTTTCGATGCCTGGCCTGTGGCGGATGGTATAGTTATACCCTGACAGCACGAGTGCTCACCTTTGTATGCAGGCTGAGGCATTAGTATTTATCCCCTTGTTTTCAGCGAACAGGGATATGAGGGGCTTGTGATCGGTTTCCAGCTCAAATTTGAGGCCAAACAGATACTGATGCAATTTCTTTATCCCGAACACACACGCTAATGCCTCTTTCTCAATCATGCTGTAGGCTATCTCAGCCTTAGACAAGCTCGTGGAAGCATAGGCGACAGATTGCAACTTCCCTGCAACGTTAGCTTGTTGTAATACACACCCGACTCCATATAATGACGCATCACATGCTAGCACGAGTCATTTACACGGGTTATACAATACAAGCAGCTGTTGGAGCTTTCTAAAAAGCAATTACTTGTATTTTTTTCCCCATACCCAGTTCTCACCTTTACGCAATAACACATGTAGGGGCTCTAAGAGGGTGCTTAACCCCGGTAGGAAGTTACCAAAATAGTTCAGGAGTCCCAGGAACGACCGCAGCTATGTGACGTTCTGTGGCCTGGGCGCATTCCTGATAGCCTCGGTCTTGGCATCTGTGGGCCAAATGCCGTCCGCCACGATCTTTCTCCCCAAAAACTCCACTGCTGTTGCCATGAAGACGCATTTCGACCTCTTCAGCCGCAGCCCTACGTGATCCAGTCGCTGGAGGACCTCCTCCAGGTTTTGCAGGTGCTCGCCAGTGTCTCGACCCGTGACCAATATGTTGTCCTGAAAAACCACCGTGTGTGGTACCGACTTGAGTAGGCTCTCCATGTTTCTCTGGAAGACCGCTGCAGCCGACCGAATTCCAAACGGGCATCTGTTGTAGATGAATAGTCCCTTCTGCGTGTTGATGCAGGTGAGGCCCTTCGAAGACTCCTCCAGCTCCTGCATCATGTAGGCCAAAGTCGGGTCGAGCTTGGTGAACATCATGCCTCCTGCCAGTGTTGCAATTAGGTCGTCTGCCTTAGGTAGCGGGTATTGGGCCTGTAGCGAGAAACGATTAATAGTTACTTTATAATCGCCGCAAATCCTGACCGTGCCATCACTTTTGAGTACGGGAACAATCGAGCTGGCCCACTCGCTGAATTGCACTGGGGGGATGATGCCTCACGTTGCAGCCTGTCCAGCTTGACTTCCACTCTCTCCCTCGCGCCTTGTGGTGAACGGGTCATGCCTCTGGGACCAAGTGGATCCACACCTTCGCCCCGGAAAAGTTTCCAATGCCTGGCTCAAAAAGGGAAGGAAATTTGTTAAGAACCTGGGTACATGAGGCCTCATCGACGTGATAGTGCTCAGATGTCATCCCAGTTCCAGTGGATTTTGCCCAGCCAGCTCCTTCCAAGCAGTGTGGGACCATCGCCTGGGACAATCCAGGGTGGCAGTTCATGCACCGTGCCCTCGTAGGTGACCTTGACCATGGCGCTGCCCAGGCCAGTGATAGGCTCTTTGGTGTACGTTCTCAGTTTCGTGTGGCTGGGGCTCAGGGCTGGTCTGAGTGCCTTGTTGCACCACAGTCTCTCAAACATCTTTTTACTCATGATGGATTGGCTAGCGCCAGTGTCCAGTTCCATGGCTACGGGTAAGCCATTCAATTTTACGTTTAGCTTTATAGGTGGACATTTCTTCGAAAATGTGTGCACCCCGTGTACTTCAGCATCTACCTCCTCTCTGTGAGACTCAAAATTGCTTTGGTCCACCATGGACCGATCTTCCTCTGCCACGTGATGGTTAGCAGGTTTTGCAGAGCTTGCAGCTCATTGCTCCACAGCTCTTGCAAACATACCCTTTGAAGTGGCATGAATCGGCTGAATGGAAGCCTCCACAACGCCAACAAGGTGGATATTGCCTTACATTCATCCTTTGTTGCGGACTCTGAGTCATCTGGGTCACCTGAGGCCTGCTGGCAGTTGCAGACTCGTGGTTTCTGCCCTGTACATTTCTGCTCGCAAACACAGTTCCAGTTAATTTATGAACATTGCTAGCACTTGTGTGCTGAGAGATTTGTTTGGTGTTATCACTGGTGGACATAAACACCTGTGCTATCGCAATGGCCTTGCTGAGGGTCAGTGTCTCTACAGTCAAAAGTTTCCGTAGGATGGCCTCGTGGCCAATGCCCAGTGCAAAAAAGTCTCTGAGCATTTGCTCCAGGTAGCCATCAAACTCACATTGTCCTGCAAGTCGCCTTAGCTCTGCGATGTAGCTCGCCACTTCCTGACCTTCAGATCGCTAGTACGTATAGAAACAATACCTCGCCATCAGCACGCTCTCCCTCGGGTTAAGATGCTCCTGAACCAGTGTACGCAGCTCCTCATACGACTTATCTGTGGGTTTCACCGGAGCCAGAAGATTCTTCATGAGGCTGTAGGTCGGTGCCCAGCAGACCGTGAGGAGGACCGCTCTCCTTTTTGCAGCGCTTCCTTCTCCGTCCAGCTCGTACTGGTGTAGCCATTCAACATAGGCTTCCCAGTCCTCACCCTCCGAGAACTTCTCCAGGATACCCACAGTTTGCTGCATCTTTGCGTTGGATTCATGTACTCGTCGCCAGTTGTTGTGTTCCTAACACAGATGAGACTGCACACAGGGAGGTTAAAGTAACAGTGACCTCAGTCTTTATTAAGACACTCCAGAGAGAGGAACAGGCCTTCGGGGCCGGCTTATATACAGTGCTCCCAAGGGATGCTGGGATCCCTTGGGTCTTCAGGGGATATGCTCCCTGGTGGCAGAACATGGGAGTGCATGCTTTACAGATACACAACAGAAAGCCTCTGGGCCATGTTCGCCACTCATGGCTTGCCCGACGTCCTTGTCAGCGACAATGGACCGAGTTTCACCAGCTCAGAATTCAACGAGTTTATGACCCGCAATGGCATCAAGCATGTTAGTTCTGCTCTGTTTAACAGTCAAGCGGAGTGAGCAGTCCAAACAATGAAGCAGAGTGTGAAACACGTGATGGATGGCCCCCTGCAGACCCGCTTGTCTCGCATTCTGCTCAGTTAGCGGGCGCAACCCCACTGGCTCATCGGTGTTCCCCCGGCAGAATTGTTAATGAAGAAAGCCCTTAAAACCAGGCTCTCCCTAGTCCACCCGGATATAAATGATCATGTGGAAACCCTGCGACACTGGCAGAACATGTACCACGATCGCGCGGCTGTTTCACGTGACATTGATGTTAACTACCCCGTGTTTGTCCTAAATTACGGTTATGGTCCCAAATGGATTGCTGGAACTGTTTTGGCCAAGGAAGTGAATAGGGTGTTTATAATCAAACTGTTAAATGGCAAAACATGCAGAAAATATTTAGGTCAGACCAAATTGGAGTTACTGACAATCAGGAACGACTTGAAGAGGACATCACCAGCGACGGTCCACCAACACACACCCAACCAGCAATCGACCTCGCTGTCCATCACGAGGATGAACCCACCGTTCCTGATAGTCCAGTCAAACCAGCCGTGGTGCAGTGCAGCAATGGTCTGACCAACTTACACACGCCAGGGTTTGAACTTAGTCGATCAACCAGGTAGCGAAGGGCTTCGGATCGCCTCAACTTGTAAATAATTTGCACTGAAGATTTTGGGCGGGAGTGATGTTATGTCTGTAACCATGTAATACTTGCCACCAGAGGGCGCGACTGTTGGAGTCCTAATGGTCACCTGCACAAACGTGCAGGGCCAGTATAAAAGGTTAGCTACCATGTTGTTTACGCACTCTGGAGTTGTAATAAAGAAGACTAAGGTCACACGAAGTTTAGCTCACAGTACTCAGCCTCGTGGAGTTCTTCTATACACAACAGTCGGGTCAATCATTGTTTGTGACCAATGAGTGGAAAACAGAGAGCTGCTGCAATGGGGCCTGTCCTTTCTCACCCTCTCTTGGTGACCAATTACATGCAGCAGACTCGAGATCGCCGAAGATACGCTCCACAGCATTATGTGCCCAACGTAAGACGTGACAGACTGATGAGGAGGACCAGACGTTACATCCCCCGCAAGTGAGAAGCAGTCTTGCCTCGACTTGCCCGACACCACCTGCCTTCGGAGATTGCGCTTCCACAAAGGTTATCACTGAGGAATGCCAGCTGATAAGGGCAGATCTGCAGCCTGCCAGCACCATCAGTACTGCACTGTCTGTCGAAGTCGAGGTCAAAGTCACCGCGGCACTGTCATTCTATGCCTCGGGTTCTTTTCAGGCCACAGCTGGCGATATTTGCGGCTCTCTCAGCATGCCACACATTGCTGCATTAAAGAGGTCACTGAAGCCCTGAAGGCACGCAGGAGGGACTTGATCAGCTTCCCTATGACCAGGGAGACACAGAGTGAGAGGGCTCTAGGATTCTCCAGAATTGCAAACTTCCCGAAGGTGCAGGGAGCAATGGACTGTACGCACATCGCGATGCCGGCACCTTTTCAGGATGCAGAGGTTTTCAGGAACCGCAAGGGATTCCACTCCCTGAATGTCCAGCTGGTTGTCGACCACCAACAAATTGGACTGGCAGTGAATGCTCAATTTCCGGGCAGCATCCATGATGCTCACATCCTGCATGAGAGCACTGTATCTGACTTGTTTAACAATCAGCCACAAGGTCAATGCTGGATACTTGGTGACAATGGATATGGCCTCGCCACCTGGCTGATGACCCCCCTGCGTGACCGAAGCCGAGAGACGATACAACGAGAGCCACAGAGCCACTCGCAATATCGTGGAGAGAACCATTGGAGTGCTTAAGCAGTGCTTTAGATGCCTGGACCACTCAGGATGTGACCTCCAATACCATCCTGAGCAGGTAGTTCAATTTGTGGTGGTGTGCTCCATGCTGCACAACTTGGCTATCAGGAGGGGACAGGAATTGCCTGATGAGTCTGACAGTTCACCTCAGGAGAGAGGAAGAGGAGGATGAGGAGGCGGACGCTGATATCGGCCCAGACAATCAGGCTGATGCTGAAGCCATGTCCCCGGCCCCCTGTAGACTGAATGAAGGGGCCCGTGGTGGCATGATAGCTGCAAGAGCCTTATGTCAGGAGCTCATCAATGAAAGAACGTTGGTGTTATTTACAAGACTGACACACTGCTGGGTGTGCAGGTGATACATCAATGGTGGGCATCACCTTGGTGATAGTTTAAGTTTAAGTTGATTGAAGTTAAGTGTCATTATACCCTTTGATGTTAAGGAATCACCAGCATGTAACGGTGCAGCTATCTGAGCCAATAAGCAACAAGGTTTTGTTAAATAACAAACATTTAAACCGAACACGTCTGAAATCATCAGGATTTCTGTAAAAACCAACCCTTACCCCCAACGCCTCTGTTATGTATTTGGACTTGTATATACATACAGCCACCAGAGGGCTCAATTCCCCGGAGTCCCAAGGGATCTCATAATCCCTTGGGAGCACAGGTATTTAAGAAGGCTTCACAGGTTGGAGAGCCACTCTGGAGACCTGCAATAAAAGACTAAGGTCACACTTTGTGAGCTCAAAGTAGTGTTCAGCCTGACTCTTTCTCCATACACTACAACTGGCGACAAGATACAGATAGCGAACCCAAAGATGCAGAGAACAGTGGGCATCCTGGAGAAATTTTCAGAGGGAGATGATTGGGAAACCTTTGTGGAGCGACTCGACCAATACTTAGTGGCCAACGAGCTAGATGGGGAAGAGAGCACTGCCAAACGTAGAGCGATCCTCCTCACCGTCTGTGGGGCATCAACGTATGGACTCATGAAGAATCTGCTCACTCCAGTGAAACCCACGGAGAAATCGTACGGCAATTTGTGCACACTGGTCCGAGAGTATTTGGACCCGAAGGAAAGCGTTCTGATGGCGAGGTACCGGTTCTACACCTACAAAAGATCTGAAGGCCAGGATGTGGCGAGTTAGGTCGCCGAGCTAAGATGCCTTGCCGGACATTGCGAATTTGAAAGGCATTTGCAGCACATGCTCAGAGACTTTTTTGTACTTGGCATTGGCCACGAAACCATACTTCACAAACTTTTGACTATAGAGACCCCAACCTTGAGTAAGGCCATAGCGATAGCCCAGGCGTTCATTGCCACCAGTGACAATACGAAGTAAATCTCTCAGCACGCAAGTGCTGCTACAAGTACTGTGAACAAAGTGATGTTGTTTTCGAATCGTAATGGACAGGGCAGGTCACACATATCTGCAGCTACACGTCCGCAGATGTCTCAGAGTCCACCATCAAGAGTGATGAATGCAAGGCCATTAACACCTTGTTGGTGCTGTGGGGGTGATCATCGTTTCCATTCATGCCGATTCAAAGGATACATTTGCAAGGGCTGTGGAACAATGGGACACCTCCAATGATTGTGCAGATGAGCTGCTAGGCCTGCTAAACCTGCAAACCACCACGTTGCAGAGGAGGACAGATCCACAAAGGATCACGACGAAACAGAACCTCTGATAGAAGAGGCAGAGGTACATGGGGTGCACACATTCTCCACGAATTGTCCCCCGATAATGCTGAATGTTGAATTAAATGAACTCCCGGTGTCAATGGAGCTGGACACAGGCGCGAGCCAGTCCATCATGGGCAAAAAGACTTTCGAAAGGTTGTGGTGCAACAAGGCCTCAAGGCCAGTCTTACCTCCAATTCGCACGAAACTAAGAACTTACACGAAAGAACTGATTCCTGTAATTGGCAGTGCTACCGTAAAGGTCTCCTACGATGGAGCGGTGCACAAGCTACCACTCTGGGTGGTACCGGGCGATGGTCCCACGCTGCTCGGCAGGAACTGGGATGACATCCGAGCGATATCGCCCGCTGATGACACTTTGTGTGCACAGATCTTAAACAAATTTCCTTCGCTGTTCGAATCAGGCATCGGGAAATTCCAAGGAGCAAAAGTGCAGATTCCGGGGGCGCGACCCATCCATCACAAGGCAAGAGCAGTACTGTACATGATGAGAGAAAGGGTAGAGATCGAGCTCGACCGGCTACAAAGAGAGGGCATCATCTCACCAATCGAGTTCAGCGAGCGGGCCAGTCCTATTGTCCCAGTCCTCAAGGGAGACGGCACCATCAGAATCTGTGGCGATTACAAAGTAACTATCAATCGTTTCTCCCTGTAGGACCAATACCCACTACCAAAAGCCAACAACCTCTTTGCAACGCTGGTGGGAGGAAAGACGTTCACGAAGCTGGATCTGACCTCAGCCTACATGACACAGGAACTGGAGGAATCATCGAAGGCCCTCACCTGCATCAACATGTACAAAGGTCTTTTTGTTTATAACAGATGCCCATTTGGAATCCGATCAGCGGCGGCGATATTCCAGGGAAACATGGAAAGTTTACTGAAGTCGGTCCCGCACACCATGGTCTTCCAGGACGACATCTTGGTCACAGGTCTCCATACACTACACCCCCGACTTCTCCTCCCCACCTCTACCCCTTCCCCTTCCCCTCCTGACTCCAAGCTGCCTGGGCGAGGAGCTCCTCAGGCGATGCTTCATTGGCGGGAAGGGGGGGGGGCGGATGACAGCCGAAATGCTGCTTGGACGGATACAGGAAAGGACAGTTCCAAGGTGTTGCTCCTGGCTCTCATGTGTGGTTGGCAATGGGGGTTCAGCACCTTGGGGTGTAGTGCCGTGCTCCGGGAGCACTGGGATCCCTCTGCCACCAGTGTTCCTGGCTACCAGCCGCAGGGCCTCCACCATCCCTTCCATGTTATATCTTATTTGTTGGACAAAAACTTGGTGCCAACTATGTTCTTGGTGCTTAGTAGGCTTTTTGCTGCTGGTGAATTTCCCTCGTGCCTCCCACAACAGCCAAACAAGCAAACACCACAGCCACATATGCTTTCAGTGCCTCTGAGCTCCCTCTCTTTCTGTCTCCTCTTCTGCGTATGTCATGATGACCCTTGACTCCTGAATCGCGGGAATCGAACATTGCCAGGTCGTTGCTAAGGACGGCGACACTTTACAGCAGAAGGTCAGCGAGATTTAACACTACCACCCATTTCATATCACTCGCAGTAACGCCTATTTAAAAAAATGGAGACTAAGTGCTTTGAGAATGGGCGAGAAGCCAGCGATCTGAAAACACTTTTTTACCGCCCACGCCAGAAATAACGCCCATTTTTGGGCATTAAGCACAAAATTGGAAAATCTAGCCCAAAGAACAAGAGGCCGCCCATTTAAAACTGAGATGAAGAGAAATTTCTTCTCTCAGATGATTGTAAATCTATAGAATTCTCTGCCCCAGAGAGCTGTGGAGGCTGGGTCATTGAATATATTTAAGGCAGAGATAGACAGATTTCTGAGCGATAAGGGAATAAAGAGTTATGGGGAGCGGGCAGGGAAGTGGTCCATGATCAGATCAGCCATGATCTTATTGAATGGCGAAGCAGGCTCGAGGGTTCAAATAGCCTACTCCTGCTCCTATTTCTTATGTTCTTATGTTCTTACTGTGCCTTTCCCTCTGAAGATCTTTAAGTTGCAGCCTCCATACATCAATCCCCTACCTCCCCCTCACGGTAGCCCTTCTCCCATTTATGCTTGCAGATGAGACACCGAGTGACAGTACACACAGCACAGTGGGGAGTGACGCAACACCTGGCACACCAGTGCCAGGCCTCGATGAGACCCTTGACAACATAACAACAGAGATGCCAAATGAGAGCAGTGACGATATTGAGGGGTCAAGCCCTGGTGGTACTATGGAGTGTCCTCCATCTTTTGGGAAGTGACTGATGAGGAAGAGGAAAAGGACATTTCTGACACCAACACGTCACTGCTTCTACCCACATGTGCCAGCTCAGATACTGGGAGTGCGCGGTCTGATCTAGTTAAGGTAGTACAGGGGTCTGCACTGGGTGTTGCACCGGGGCCTAGCGGGCTGTGACAGGGTTGGCCACCTCAGGTGCCATCTTTCCGGGGGGGGCGAGACCGCACTGGAATTCTGCCAAGGAGGACTCAGACGTTGCCATCGATGCTGCGGCTTACGAGAGAAGGGTGGAGGCCATGCATTCGTAGATATTTGGGGCACCAACAAGGGTGCCAGAAGGGCTGTAGGAAGTGGGCAGGTGTGTGGAGGAGTTCGCCTCCCGTATAGTCGACAGCTCTGTGTACTTCATGGAGTCCATCATTGCCGGTGTGCAGGCGATGGTGGACTCCCAGGTTGTCCGTATGGATCCAGCTGTGATGCCGCAACCTGCAGTTGATGTGGGAGCTCCAATTTCCAAACAGGCGTGAGGGAACGAGCGCATCGTTGCTGGTTTGGAGAGGATGGCTGCAGCCCTGGAAGGTCAGAATGCTCTTATGCACTCTGAGCAATAGGTTACAGAGCGTCTTACTGCTGCCATGAAGCGTCAAACTGCTGCCATGCCTGGTGGCTTTGAGACTCTGGCTGCTCTCATGTAGTCTCAGCTCGATGTCACCCGACACCTCAGGCTGGGTCCGCCATGGGCCACGGGGGGCCTACCGGTGTGGCGTCACACCACCAACCTGACCTCCCTCAGCTTGGTGGTGGTGGTAATGTGCCACCCTTGACGAGTGACGCAGGCTCCTCAGGCCAGGATCCTGTTGATGTGCTCTCTCAGGATCGCAGCACTCCTGGCCCCAGACCTGTCACTCCGCCAGTGCCTTCACTCTTTGCCTCGCCCGAGCCAAGCAAGACTGAACCCTTCCAAGAGGGTGGTGACTAGTCTTCACCCAGCCCTTCCAGGGTCAAAGCTGGTCAAGGGCATCCAAGAAGGACATCTGCAGCTTCCACACAAGAAACACAGTAGCCTTCCCAAACCCATGATGCAGCCAGGGGAGACACTTAGGCGTAGTAGCAGGATAGTGGTGTTATAAGGCAATGTACAAGAGTGAGAAATGCTGTTTTTGTGTAAGTTTCTTGTATTGTTTTTTGTTGTGTTGTCTTTTTGCACTGACTTGAATCATGTCATCAATCTTTATTTTTTGCACATATATCTGGGCAGGTATATCATTGGAGAGTGGGCAATTCTGTGTGAAGGCACTCATTGGAATGGCCATGGAAAATAGGAGCTGAAGGGTCATATGGGGATGAGATTATGTGAATCGAGCAACAATGAGACATGTCTGCATCTCCCTTGTAGGGCACCTCCCGGGTGGGTGGCGACGGGGATCCACTTCCTCCTCCTCCTCCTCCTGCGCCTCCTCCTCCTCCTCCTGTGCCTCCTCCTCCTGCGCCTGCTCCTCATCAGGTGCTATTACTGGCTCGACCTTCAGCGGCTGGCCCCTCATGAGGGCCAGGTTGTGCAGCATGCAGCAGACCACCACAAGATACATGGAGAGTCTACTGAAGTCTGTTCCCAGAACTATCGTGTTCCAAGATGACATCCTGATCACAGGTCATGACTCCAAGGAACATCTGAACAACCTGGAAGAGGTTCTACATCGTCTGGACAAAGTGGGACTCAGACTGTAACGCTCGAAGTGTGTCTTCATGGCACCAGAGCTTCAATCCCTCTGGCTCATTATCGATTGATTCGTCTCCGTGTACAGTTCCATTGATACCGGCACCCCATTAAATGGGGAGGAAAATTGCTACCTACGGCATCAGGCCCACGGATGCGAAAACCAAGGCCATCAAGAATGCATCCAAGCCGCAGAATGTGATGGAGCTGCATTCGTTCCTGGGTCTACTCAACTACTTCGGTAACTTCCTACCTAAATTGAGCACCTTATTAGAACCAGTACACATGCTGCTAAGAAAAGGCGACAACTGGGTGTGGGGTGCGTCTCAAGACAGAGCTTTTGAGAAAGCCACTAATCTGCTTTGCTCTAACAAGCTGCTAGTACATTATGACCCATGTAAAAGTTTAGTATTGGCCTGTAATGCTTCATCATATGGAATTGGTTGCGTACTCTAACAAGCTAATGAGTCGGGTAAACTTCAAGCAGTCGCGTATGCTTCAAAAAGTTTGTCTAAAGCGGAAAGAGCCTACAGCATGGTAGAGAAAGAAGCACTAGCCTGTGTGTTTGAGGTGAAAAAGATGCATCAGTACCTGTTTGGTCGTTGGTTTGAATTGGAGACAGATCACAAGTCGCTTATTTCACTGTTCTCTGAAAACAAAGGTTTCAATACCAATGCTTCACCCCGCATCCAGAGGTGGGCGCTGACATTATCCACTTATGATTAAGTCATTCACCATAGACCTGGCACCGAGAATTGGCCGATGCTTTGAGCCGTCTGCCGTTGCCCACACTGGAGGTGGAAATACCACAACCTATTGTTAATTATGGATGCTTTTGAGAGTGAAGGAGCCCCTGTCACGGCTCAACAAGTTAAGACCTGGACCAGCCAGGACCCGATTTTATCGGTGGTGAAGAGTTGCATCCTCAAAGGTGATTGGTCTGCCATACCCAAGCAAATGTGCGAGGAAATCAAACCTTACATTTGTCGCAAAGACGAACTGTCTATTCAGTCGGATTGTATACTGTGGGGCAATCGTTTTGTTATACCGAAGAAAGGGAGAGAGAAATTTGTACGTGAGCTACATAGCACACATCCGGCATTGTAATGATTAAAGCCATCACCAGGTCTCATGTAAGGTAGCCGGGAATTGACTCTGAGCTGGAATCATGTGTGCATCAGTGAAACAGTTGCATGCAGCTCAGCAAAGCACCAGCGGAATCGCCGCTGAGTCTGTGGTCGTGGCCGTCCAAACCATGGTCCAGGATCCACATAGACTGTGCAGGTCCCTTCCTGGGGAAGATGTTTTTAGTTGTGGTGAATGCATATTCGAAGTGGACAGAGGGTATAATCATGTCATCCAGCACATCCACAGTTACAATTGAGAATCTCAGTGTCAAGTTCGTGACACATGGTCTGCCTGACATCGTTGTTAGCGACAACGGATTGTGCTTCACCAGTCAGGAGTTTCAAGAGTTCATGAAACTCAATGGTATCAAACATGTAAGGTCAGCACCGTTCAAACCTGCATCTAATGGACAAGCAGAACGTGCTGTCCAAATCATAAAGCAGAGTATGAAGCGAGTAACCCAAGGGTCACTGCAGACCCGCCTGTCCTGCATACTGCTTAGATACAGGACAAGACCACACACGCTTACTGGGGTCTCGCCTGCTGAACTAATGATGAAGAGAAATCTTAAGACCAAGCTATCTCTTGTACACCCTGACTTGAATAATCATGTTGAATATAGAAGACAAAGTCAGCAAGGGTATCACGATCGTGCAGCTGTGTCACGTGATATTTCTGTAAATGATCCTGTATATGTTCTGAATTATGGTCAGGGTCCCAAGTGGATCGCTGGTACTGTCATGGCCAAGGAGGGCAACACAGTATTGATTGTCAAGCTCAAAAATGGGCAAACATACAGGAAACATATGGATCAGACAAAGCTGCAGCACACAGACGAACCGGAACAGTCGGAGGAAGAGACAATCGACGACCAACCAACCTACCCTCAGTCATCAGAGGACTCAGTGGTCATCAGTGAATCGGGACTTTCAATCACTAACATGTTCAATGAAAATGGACTTTCAATCCCTGACATGGCCATTGCCACTCCCACCAGGTCAGCCACCCAGCCACCAGTCGCAACAGACTCTGAACACTCACCCAAGGCTGGAGTTGAACTAAGACGGTCAACCCGAGAGCATAAAACACCGGACCGTCTCAATTTGTAAAAGACTGTGTTCATATCTCAGAGGGTGGTATTGTCATATATGTACTTTTGGGATCACTAACCACTAGATGGCATCTCTGTAGGAAGTATAAAAGGCCAGCCATTTTGTATATTAGTCAGTTTGGGCCTTAATAAAGCAGAGCCACGGTCATACCTCTTGGAGTTAAACAGTACTCAGTTTAACAGTTATTGCATACACAACACTCCCTCAATATGTCTTTTCTCAATCTGAGCCTTCGCAAACATTGCTCATCACTGAGCTCCAGGAAGGAGAACTGATGGCCATAAACCCATTGACGGTAGGGCCTCCTTCCCCCAACTCTGTGCTGGGCCCCTCCGATAGCAGCTGGCTGATCGCCTTCTCCCTGTTCCCTCTTCATGTTCCGGAGCCTCTGTAGGCTGCTGCTGGCAAGGCCCCTGGCCCAGTATATGGTGTGGGGGGTCAACGTACCTGACCCTCCTCCTCACACCATCTCCCTCCTGACCACCCTCTCTACGTGGGGGTCTGCGACCATCTGCAGGCCCTTCTCGATGTTAGGCAGCCATGGCTGCTGCCTCCCTTGTCCGCTGCCTCTGTGCCCGTTACTGACGGCGCCACCTTCTCCTGCGGGCCGCCCTGCCTCTCACAAGGTCAGTCTGCCAAAACTGAGCCCATTCTATGTGAAGGCTGGACCCTCACAAGCAGGCTTCTGTGGGGCAGAGAATGAGGCTGACAAGCCTCCACTAATCAGTGAGAGTTAAAAAGTCTTCTAAACTCTCAAAAAGTGATGAAAAGAACTCTGCAGGTTGAGCAAAGACACACAAACCACCAGAAAAAGTTTTGACCAAAAATACCTGATCACGGCAATCCTCCGTTCTCCTCCAGCGGTCTCGAGCATCCTGATAAAGTGCACCAACCCAAAAAGCTGGTGGGGGCACTGTCCAAAAAAAAGTTGGGGTTTTTATACTGAATTTGGGTGGCGTGGCTGCATAGCAGTGGTGCGCACCCTGATGACGTAATTACGGCTGCAGGCCCCATACCACAGTGGAAGTCGGCGGCTTGTGGTGGAAGTCAACACCGCAGCAACAACACCCGTGCTGAATATGCGTCGCGGGGGCAAATCGACCAGAACGCGGCCTCCACTAAATTTTGCCGAATGGCCACTGCCAACCCGCAGTAATGGGCCTTCCCAGGACCCTGAATTTAGGGCCCATGAAATCTCTGTTCTATCCACAGTTTGGCAAGCCTCTGACTACAGACATGGGCAGGTAATAATCTCCTCGACGCCTCTGCCAATGCTTCTCTGAAGCAGCCACATGGAGGTCAATACTCATCCACCTCCATTGTAACTGGGTTAATCAGCTTTAACTAAATGATTTTTACAAATATCCGCTGTCTGTGTGGAGGCGGGGGGAAATTTCTTGCTATTCTGAACTCTTGGAGAGGCAGCGGGAGTTCGAGGAGCGATGTGTCAGGAGGCCTATAAAAGTCCTGAGAGTCGGAGGAGGCTAGATGGTGCAGGTGCAAGGGCAGAAGGGAAACAAAGAAGTGGAAAGAAATCAAAGGGTGACATCACAGCCAAGCGGGTAAGTGATAGGAAGGTGGATTGGTGAGTATTTAATCTTTTTTTCTTCATTTTATTTCCTTATCAGTAGGTAACCTTTGACATTGTTGCCAAATTAAATTAATCTAAGGGTTAAGTCATGGCAGGAGAGCTCAGACCTGTGTCATGGACCTCCTGTGCTATGTGGGAAGCCAGGGACGCTTCCAGTGTCCCTGACAACAAGTGTGCAGGAAGTGTATCTTGCTGCAGCACCTGACAGACCGGATTACGGCACGGCAGCTGCGCATGGAATAACTCTGGAGCAGCCACGATGCTAAGGATGTCGTGTATAGCACGTTTAGTGAGGTGATCATTTTCCAACAGTCTATCGACTCTGGATCGGTTCCTATGGACTAGAGGGTAGCGAATGCAACACCACTTTTTAAGAAAGGAGGGAGAGAGAAAACGGGCAAATATAGACCAGTTAGCCTGACATCAGTAGTGGGGAAATTGTTGGAATCAATTATTAAAGATGAAATAGCAGCACACTTGGAAAGCAGTGACGGGATCGGTCCAAGTCAGCATGGAGTTATGAAAGGGAGATCCTGCTTGACAACTCTTCTAGAATTTTTTGAGGATGTAACTGGTAGAGTGGACAAGGGAGAACCAATGGATGTGGTGTATTTGGACTTTCAAAAGACTTTTGACAAGGTCCCACACAAGAGGTGTGCAAAATTAAAGCACATGGTACTGGGGCTAATGTATTGACGTGGATAGAGAACTGGTTGGCAGACAGGAAGCAGAGAGTTGGGATAAACGGGTCCTTTTCAGAATGGCAGGCAGTGACTAGTCGGGTGCTGCAGGGCTCAGTGCTGGGACCCCAGCTATTTACAATATACATCAATGATTTGGATGAGGGAATTAAGTGTAATATCTCCAAGTTTGCAGATGACACTAAGCTGGGTGGCAGTGTGAACTGTGAGAAGGATGCTAAAAGGCTGCAGGGTGACTTGGACAGGTTAGGTGAGTGGGCAAACGCGTGGCAGATGCAGTATAATGTGGATAAATGTGAGGTTATCCACTTTGGGGGCAAAAACACGAAGGCAGAACATTATCAGAATGGCGGCAGATTAGGAAAAGGGGAGGTGCAACGAGTCCTGAGTGTCACGGTACATCAGTCATTGAATGTTGGCATGCAGGTACAGCAGGCGGTGAAGAAGGCAAATGTATGTTGGCCTTCATAGCTAGGGGATTTGAGTATAGGAGCAGGAGGTCTTACTGCAGCTGTACAGGGCCTTAGTGAGGCCTCACCTGGAATATTGTGTTCAGTTTTGGTTTCCTAATCTGAGGAAGGACGTTCTTGCTATTGAGGGAGTGCAGCAAAGGTTCACCAGACTGATTCCCGGGATGGCAGGACTGACATATGAGGAGAGACTGGGCCTGTATTCACTGGCATTTAGAAGGATGAGAGGGAATCTCATAGAAACATATAAAATTCTGACGGGACTGGACAGGTTAGATGCAGGAAGAATGTTCCCGATGTTGGGGAAGTCCAGAACCAGGTGACATAGTCTAAGGATAAGGGGTAAGCCATTTAGGACTGAGATGAGGAGAAACTTCTGTTAACTTGTGGAATTACCTACCGCAGAGAGTTGTTGATTCCAGTTCATTGGATATATTCAAAAGGGAGTTAGATATGGTCCTTACGGCTAAAGGGATGAAAGAGTATGGAGATTAAGCAGGAAAGGGGTACTGAGGTGAATGAGCAGCCATGATCTTATTGAATGGTGGTGCAGGCTTGAAGGGCCAAATGGCCTACTCCTGCACCTATTTTCTATGTTTCTATGTTTCTATGGTCACACCGCTGGCAAAGGTTACTCAGGCAGATAAGGAATGGGTGACCATCAGGCAGAACAGTGGAAGGAAGGTAGTGCAGGGGTCCCCTGCGGTCATCCCCCTCCAAAACAGATACATCGTTTTGGGTACTGTTGCGGGGGATGGCTCATCAGGGGAAGGCAGCAGCAGCCAAGTTAGTGGCACCATGGGTGGCTCTGCTGTACAGGAGGGCAGGAAGAAAAGTGGGAGAGCTATAGTGATAGGGGATTCTATTGTAAGGGGAATAGATAAGCGTTTCTGCAGCTGCAATCGAGACTCCAGGATGGTATGTTGCCTCCCTGCTGCAAGGGTCATGGATGTCTCGGAGCAGCTTCAGGATACTTTGTCGGGGGAGGGAGAACAGCCAGTTGATGTGGTGCACATAGGTACCAAAGATATACGTAAAAAAATGGGATGAGGTCTCACAAGTGAGTTTAGGAAGCTAGGAGTTAAATTAAAAAGCAGGACCCCAAATGTAGTAATCGCAGGATTGCTACCAGTGCCACATGCTAGTCAGAGTAGGAATGGCAGGATAGCTAAGATGAATAAGTGGCTTGAGGAGTGGTGCAGGATGGAGGGATTCAAATTCCTGGGACATTGGAACCAGTTCTGGGGGAGGTGGGACCAGTACAAACCAGACGGTCTGCACCTGGGCAGGACCGGAGCCAATGTGCTAGGGGGGGTGTTTGCTAGTGCTGTTGGGGAGGGATTAAACTAATATGGCAGGGGGATGGGAACCTATGCAGGGAGAGGGAATTACATGGGGGTAGAAGCAAAAGATAAAAAGAAGAAAAGTAAAATGGAGGGCAGGGAAACCCAAGGCAAAAATCAAAAAGGGCCACATTGTAGCAAAAGTCTAAAAGGACAAAGAGTGTTAAAAAAAACCAAGCCTAAAGGCTCTGTGCCTCAATGCGAGGAGTATTTGTAATAAGATGGACGAATTAACTGCGCAGGCAGCTATTAATGAATATGATATAATTGGGATTATGGAGACATGGCTCCAGGGTGACCAAGACTGAGAACTCAACATCCAGGGGTATTCAACATTCAGGAAGGACAGACAGAAAGGAAAAGGAGGTGGGGTAGCGTTGCTGGTTAAAGAGGAAATTAACGCAATAGTAAGGAAGGACATTAGCTTGGATGATGTGGAATCGGTATGGGTAGAGCTGCGGAATACCAGAGGGCAGAAAACGCTATTGGGAGTTGTGTACAGACCACCAAACAGTAGTAGTGAGGTTGGGGACAGCATCAAACAAGAAATTAGGGATGCGTGTAATAAAGGTACAGCAGTTATCATGGGCGATTTTAATCTACATATAGATTGGGCTAACCAAACTGGTAGCAGTACGGTACAGGAGGATTTTCTGGAGTGTATTCGGAATGGTTTTCTCGACCAATATGTCGAGGAACCAACTAGAGGGCTGGCCATCCTAGACCGGGTGATGTGTAACGAGAAAGGACTAATTAGCAATCTTGTTGTGCGAGGCCCCTTGGGGAAGAGTGGCCATAATATGGTAGAATTCTTTATTAAGATGGAGAGTGACACAGTTAATTCAGAGACTAGGGTCCTGAACTTAAGGAAAGGTAACTTCGTTGGTATGAGACGTGAATTGGCTAGAATAGACTGGAGAATGATACTGAAAGGGTTGATGGTGGATAGACAATGGCAAACATGTAAAGAGCACATGGATGAACTTCAACAATTGCACATCCCTGTCTGGAGTAAAAATAAAACGGGGAAGGTGGCTCAACAGTGGCTAACAAGGGAAATTAGGGATAGTGTTAAATCCAAGGAAGAGGCATATAAATTGTCCAGAAAAAGCAGCAATCCTGAGGACTGGGAGAAATTTATAATTCAGCAGAGGAGGACAAAGAGTTTAATTAGGAGGGGGAAAATAGATTATGAAAGGAAGCTTGCAGGGAACATAAAAACTAACTGCAAAAGCTTCTCTTGATATGTGAAGAGAAAAAGATTAGTGACGACAAACATAGGTCCCTTGCAGTCAGAATCAGGTGAATTTATAATGGGGAACAAAGAAATGGCAGACCAATTGAACAAATACTGTGGTTCTATCTTTACGAAGGAAGACACAAATAACGTTCCGGAAATACTAGGGGACCGAGGGTCGAGCGAGAAGGAGGAACTGAATGAAATCCTTATTCGGCGGGAAATTGTGTTAGGGAAATTGATGGGATTGAAGGCCGATAAATCCCCCGGGCCTGATAGTCTGCATCCCAGAGTACTTAAGGAAGTGGCCCTAGAAATAGTGGATGCGTTGGTGGTCATTTTCCAACAGTCTATCGACTCTATATCAGTTCCTATGGACTGGAGGGTAGCTAATGCAACACCACTTTTTAAAAAAGGAAAGAGAGAGAAAAAAAGGGAATTATAGACCAGTGAGCCTGACATCAGTAGTGGGGAAAATGTTCGAATCAATCATTAAAGATGAAATAGCAGCACAATTGGAAAGCAGTGACGGGATTGGTCCAAGTCAGCATGGAGTTATGAAAGGGAAATCCTGCTTGACAAATCTTCTAGAATTTTTGAGGAGGTAACTGGTAGAGTGGACAAGGGAGAACCAGTGGATGTGGTGTATTTGGACTTTCAAAAGGCTTTGACAAGGTCCCACACAAGAGATTGGTGTGCAAAATTAAAGCATATGGTATTGGGGCTAATGTATTGACGTGAATAAAGAACTGGTTGGCAGACAGGAAGCAGAGAGTCGGGATAAACGGGTCCTTTTCAGAATGGCAAGCAGTGACGAGTGGGGTGCTGCAGGGTTCAGTGCTGGGACCCCAGCTATTTACAATATACATCTATGATTTAGATGAAGGAATTGAGAGTAATATCTCCAAGTTTGCTGATGACACTAAGCTGGGTGGTGGTGTGAGCTGTGAGGAGGATGCTAAGAGGCTGCAGGGTGACTTGGACAGATTAGGTGAGTGGGAAAATGCGTGGTAGATGCAGTTTAATGTGGACAAATGTGAGGTTATCCACTTTGGTGGCAAAATATTATCTGAATGGCGGCAGATTAGGAAAAGGGGAGTTGCAACGAGATCTGGGTGTCATGGTACATCAGTCATTGAAGGCTGGCATGCAGGTACAGCAGGCGGTGAAGAAGGCAAATGGTATGTTGGCCTTCATAGCTAGAGGATTTGAGTATAGGAGCAGGGAGGTCTTACTGCAGTTGTACAGGGCCTTGGTGAGGCCTCACCTGGAATATTGTGTTCAGTTTTGTTCTACTAATCTGAGGAAGAACGTTCTTGCTATTGAGTGAGTGCAGCGAAGGCTCACCAGAGTGATTCCCGGGATGGCAGGACTGACATATGAGGAGAGACTGGATCGACTGGGCCTGTATTTACTGGAGTTGAGAAGAATGAGAGGGGATCTCATAGAAACATATAAAATTCTGACGGGACTGGACAGGTTAGATGCAGGAAGAATGTTCCTGATGTTGGGGGAGTCCAGAACCAGGGGTCACAGTCTAAGGATAAGGGGTAAGCCATCTAGGACTGAGATGAGGAGAAACTTCTTCACTCAGAGAGTTGTTAACCTGTGGAATTCTTTCCGCAGAGAATTGTTGATGCCAGTTCATTCGATATATTCAAGAGAGAGTTGGATATGGCCGTTACTGCTAAAGGGATCAAGGGGTATGGAGAGAAAGCAGGAAAGGGATACTGAGGTGAATGATCAGCCATGATCTTATTGAATGGTGGTGCAGGCTCGAACGGCTGAATGACCTACTCCTGCACCTATTTTCTGTGTTTCTATGTTTCTGTGATACTGTTCGTCACTCTGTCGTAACCTGTGGTTCAGCCGTTACACGATTCATTCCTCTCAACATTGTAAATACCTACATCCCCTCTCAGTCCTTCTTGCCAAATGAAAAGATCTTAGTTTCTGTTGGAGACTAAGAGCTGGGATCAGTGCACAAAACTTCACATGATCGAAAGGTGACCTCGCCAATGAAATCTACCAGAATAGAATAACATTTTGTGACATAAGCCAAAAACCCTGCTTTCCAGTAATTCTTAGCTATGTTAACGTTGAGTGGGAACTGCCAGTAAATGGTCAAAATTCTTGTCTAAATCTTTCCTCTTTCCTACCTTTGGTGATGGGTGTCATGTATGCACCTGTGAGGATGCTCACATGTTTGGCCAGGCCACCTGCAATTTCTGCAGTCTGGAAGAGTCCGTGTTCCATGTTTTTATCGAATGCACGAGGTTGCAGCCCCTGTTTCATTATTTAAAGGGGCTGCTCCTCAACTTCTGGCTGCACTTCAGTCCCACACTCCTGATCTTTGGGCACCCTGTGCAAAGGGGAGCGGGTAGGTCCGAGGGTCTCCTTGTAGGACTGCTCCTGGGCACGGCCAAGGGTGCCATCAGCGGGCGGTTGAGGGGGTCGTTCAGCCTGACTGCCTGCCTCTCTTCCGTGCCTACATCCGGGCCAGGGTGTCCCTGGAGATGGAGCACGCGATGTCCACCGGGAGAGGTTTCCGCGAGAGGTGGGCGCCGGAGGGACTGGAGTGCATCATCACCCCCGGCAACCAAATTTTACTTTGATTTTATATGTTTTAAAGTTTAATTTGGTTTAATTGCTGGGGTTTTAGTGTCCCCCTCCCCTTTTATAGTGGGCACTTGTAAAATATATAATTTTAATGCACCCAAACAAACTAAAAAAAAACACACAAAAAAACAAAAACAAAAAAAAATATGAAAAAAGAGGGCAGTTAAAAGTGTCTGGAATTCCCCCAGATTGGCAGGATAGCTAAGATGAATAAGTGGTTTGAGGAGTGGTGCAGGATGGAGGGATTCAAATTCCTGGGACATTGGAACCAGTTCTGGGGGAGGTGGGACCAGTACAAACCAGACGGTCTGCACCTGGGCAGGACCGGAGCCAATGTGCTAGGGGGGGTGTTTGCTAGTGCTGTTGGGGAGGGGTTAAACTAATATGGCAGGGGGACGGGAACCTATGCAGGGAGAGGGAATTAAATGGGGGTAGAAGCAAAAGATAAAAAGAAGAAAAGTAAAATGGAGGGCAGAGAAACCCAAGGCAAAAATCAAAAAGGGCCACATTGTAGCAAAAGTCTAAAAGGACAAAGAGTGTTAAAAAAAAACAAGCCTAAAGGCTCTGTGCCTCAATGCGAGGAGTATTTGTAATAAGATGGACGAATTAACTGCGCAGGCAGCTATTAATGAATATGATATAATTGGGATTACGGAGACATGGCTCCAGGGTGACCAAGACTGAGAACTCAACATCCAAGGGTATTCAACATTCAGGAAGGACAGACAGAAAGGAAAAGGAGATGGGGTAGCGTTGCTGGTTAAAGAGGAAATTAACGCAATAGTAAGGAAGGACATTAGCTTGGATGATGTGGAATCTGTATGGGTAGAGCTGCGGAATACCAAAGGGCAGAAAACGCGTGTCTGGAGTTCCCCCAGATTGGGGGGGCACTTGATCGAATGTTTATTTTGTTCCCCCCCCCCAAAAGAGTTGTGGAGCTGTTGGAGGCGTGGCCTAATCATTTGGAGCTTGGTGCAGTGAGGGAAGGAGCTCTCTGCTTTAGCTCCTGCCTGAGGCCTGGAGAAACCCTGAGAAACATCCCAGGAAGAGGAGGAAGAGGCTTACTACATTTCACCATCCAGAGGGAGAGGAGGAGAGCAGAAAAACATCACCTTTAATACTGCTGCAGAGAATTGGAGAGAGGGGGAATAATATCAACAACCTGTGGAACGACATCCAGTGTGGAAGGAGGGATAAACATTATCACTCTTCAGGTGGGTGAACTGGTGCACTCCCTAAAGACTTTGTTTTATCGGTGGGGGGAGAAAGAAGATAACATCGAGGGCTGGAACATCGCGGGGGGGTGGGTGTATGTGTGTGTGTGTGTGGAAGTGTGTGTGGGGGTCTTGCTTACAACTAGGCCGCACACACCACTGAAGCACCCCTCCCCCATTGCCTAGCCTGGGTTAGCTGGAGCTACCTGGCTGAAGACTTGTTAGTACCTTATTAAGATCGTTGGGAGTGCTGTGCCTGGGTAGCTCCAGCTGCCCCAGGTGAAGACATCTTCACCCCCCACCCGAAGACCATCAATAAGACTTTGCTTTTCCACCATCTGGGAAATGCACCCCAGCAAACACCCACCCAGCACTGTGAGGGGAGACCTGCCCTCACAGCTTCCCTCTTTCCCACCCCGCACTCTCTCACTCTCTCTCTCTGTCTGTCCCTCTCTCTCTGAGAGCCCCTTTCCTCCTAATTAAAAAAATCAACTACCTGTTAAGACAATTGAGCAGAGGGAGCAAGGCCCCTCCCCAATCGTTATCTAGGGGAGAGGTGTGCCTCTTTAAGAGCTCCCTCTGCTCAACTTTTAACAAGGCCAATTAACACCATTCATGCCTGTGGCTTTGGGGTGAGTGGAGCCCTTACCACGCCTGTGGCAGGGCCAGCGAGGACGTACGCGCAGGCGGCATCCACAGCCACTGCGCCTCCTGCTGCCCTGCCACCGTTCAGATTAATTACTAAAAAAAACGGGGTCAAGAGCTACACTCACCCCACAATGAACATTGAGGAGTGTGTGCGGGCGATGGCTGGGCAAGTCGGCCCCTTGGCCATTGTCGCAGCCTCCAAAATGTCTGGGAAGGCTGTCTTCTTCCTGAGGTCGGAGCGGGCGGTGTCCCTGGCCCTTGAAAAGGGGCTCATGGTGGGCGGGACATTCCTGCCGGTGGACCCTCTTGAGGCCACCATGCAGAGGGTCATTCTTTCCAACGTCCCACCCTTTGTTCCCGCTGAGCTCCTCCTCCCTCAGCTACATCAACTGGGGGAGGTAAGGTCGGGGAGTAAGCCGATACCGCTCGGCCTCAGTGAGACCAGCCTGCGTCACGTGTTCTCCTTCCGCCGCCAGCTTTTTGTCCGGCTGGCGCGGGAGGAGACGACGGAGGGTACCTTCAACCTGCAAGAAACCCACACTGTTCTGGGAGACGAAGCCACGTGGCTCCTGGAATGGCAAGGAGAGGTCCGCATGAGCCACCTCACCGCCACTTCTTGTGGCGTGGCCATCTTGCTGGCCCCGCATTTTCAGCCGGAGATCTTGGGGGTCGAGGAGCCCGTGCCAGTCTGCTTGCTGCACGTCACGGTTCGCCCCTCAGCCCGGCCCGCAGCAAACGCGCTTCCTCGAAGAAGTGCCCGCTCTTCTTGGCTCCGTCGACGTCGGCGACTGCATTGTCCTCGGAGGGGATTTTAACTGCACCCTCGAGGCGAGGGACCGCTCCGGTGCCCCGCAGAGCATGACGGCGATGACGTGCTCCTCACGGTAGAGGATCCCATTGACCTGCGGAGGATGCATGAGGGCCAGGAGATTTACTCGGCCGCATTTCCGCCAGGATCAACTGGGAGAAATGTTCTGGACTTCTGGTGGGTCAGTGGCGGGTGGACTCCCTGCCGGAGGAGCTCAGGCCTTTTGCCTGGAGCACGACCAATCTCCTCTATCTGGGAGTCTACCTTAGCCCCGACAAGGAAGCCTGGCCGGCGAACTGGCAAGAGCTGGAGGCCAAGGTCGCCGCTCGCCTAGGGCGCTGGACAGGACTGCTCCGAGTGCTGTCCTACAGGGGTCGCGCGCTAGTCATAAACCAGCTGGTGGCCGCTATGCTGTGGTACCGGCTTGTCACTTTGACCGCTCCCCCTGCGTTTGTCGCCAAGATACAGAAGAAGCTGGTGGACTTCTTCTGGAACAACAGGAAGCACTGGGTCTCTGCCGCGGTTTTGAGTCTCCCGCTTAGGGAGGGCGGTCAGTCGTTGGTGTGCGTCAGCACCCAGCTAGCGACTTTCCATCTTCAGACCCTGCAGAGATATCTTTACGTCGAGCCCCCTCCTAGGTGGCCTGCGCTGGCGACGTATTTCTTCCGCCAGCAGCAGGGCCTCAACTACGACACACAGCTCCTGTTTGTGAGCCTGTGGGGCGTCAGGACCGCCGTCCAGGAGCTGCCTGTCTTTTACAAGGAACTCACCAGGGTCTGGAACAAAGTCTCCACCAAGCACAGCTCTCCACCGGCTGGACTGGCGGTTGTCCTGCAGGAGCCGCTGCTCGGGAATCCGTACCTCCACGACCGAGGTTTTAGGTGGCAGTCGGACGAGAGGGCTGTGGCTGGAGAGGTGACCAGGGTCAGGGACCTGCTCGACGGCGGAGGAGCGGGCTGGATGGCACCAGACATGCTGGCACGGCGCCTAAATTCGGCCGACGTCCGCCGCGCGGCCGATGCCATCGATTCGCTAAAAACAGCTCTGGGCCCTGACTCCGTTAGGTGTGTCGAGGAGGCTCAAGCACGTGGGGAGATCTCGTCCGAACTGGCCCCCCCCGTCCGGACGGAATTCCTCATCGGCGCCAAACCCCGGAACCTCCCTCGGGAGCCGGCGCCTCACAACTTGAGCCGCCTCGGGGGAAACCCCTCCGTGCCTTTCAGTTCTGCGTGGAGGGGTTTCCTGTACGGGCTGCTCCTGCACACCCTCAACTTTGCCATCCTCGCCTGCCGTCCGGACACGCCATGGCGCACCATCTTGCCGTCCGGAGGAGGCGGGGGTCCCCGATGGAGTGCACTCTACGCGGGAGTCCTCCCACTATTTATCGGGGACTTGGCCTGGAGGGTGATGCACGGAGCAGTCCCGTGCAATAAATTTTTACGCCGGTTCACGGGCTCCCAGGCCGCCTGCAATTTCTGCGGTCTGGAAGAGTCCGTGTTCCATGTTTTTATTGAATGCACGAGGTTGCAGCCCCTGTTCCATTATTTAAAGGGTCTGATCCTCAATTTCTGGTTGCACTTCAGTCCCACACTCCTGATCTTTGGGCACCCTGTGCGGAGGGGAGCGGGTAGGTCCGAGGGCCTCCTCGTAGGACTGCTCTTGGGCACGGCCAAGGGTGTCATCAGCCAGTCCAGGCAGCGGGCGGTTGAAGGGGTCGTTCAGCATGACTGCCTGCCTCTTTTCCGCGCCTACATCCGGGCCAGGGTGTCCTTGGCGATGGAGCACGCGGTGTCCACCAGTACGCTAGTGGCCTTCCGCGAGAGTTGGGCGCCGGAGGGACTAGAGTGCATTATTACCCCCGGCAACCAAATTTTAATTTGATTTTATATGTTTTAAAGTTTAATTTGTTTTTAATTGCCGGGTTTTAGTTTCCTCCTCCCCTTTTATAGGGGGCACTTTATATATATGTGTTTTAGCGCCGAAAACCCCCCCCAAAAAAACAACAAAAAAAACAAAAATGGGGCTGGAAAAATGGTTGGAGTGTCCCCCAGATCGGGGGACACTTGATTTAACTGGTTAATTTTGTTTACCTCAAAAGAGTTGTGGAGCTGTTGGAAATGTGGATTATTCACTTGGGGCTGTGAGCTGTGGAGAGAGGAGCTCTTGCAATCTGCTCCAGCCTGCAGCCTGTGGACCTGTGCATCCCAGGAAGAGCAGGAAGGGGTGCTGAATTCAAGCACCTTGAGGGAGAGGAGGAGAGCAGAAACTGCTTCAACACCACTGCTACAGAGAGTTGGAGAGAGGGGAAAATAATAACATCAACAACTTCAAAAAACATCATTCGTGCGGAAGGAGGGAGACGCATTTACAACATCATTCACAGATGGGTGTATTGGTGCACTCCCCAAAAAGACTTTGTTTTATCGGTGGGGGGAGGAAAGAAGATTAATTCGAAGGCCGGAACATCGTGGTGGGGGGGTGTGTGTGTGTGTGGGGCTCTTGCTAAAAACTAGGCCCCACACACCACGAATGCACCCCTCCGCCATTGCCTGGCCTGGGTTAGCTGGAGTTACCTGGGTGAAGACTCGTTACCACATTAATTAACTTCATTGGGAGTGTTCTCGCTCTCTCTCTCTCTCTCTCTGTCTCTCTCTCTCTCTCTGACACAGAGGGAGAAAGGCCCCTTCCCAATCGTCAAGTAGGGGAGAGGTATGCCTTGTTAAGAGCTCCCTCTGCTCAATAATAACATTAAAGCTGTCATGTATCTCACATTACTGTATATAACTGTATCTTACCATGCTATACATGACTGTAACTGGATATGACCTGGAACAATAAGCATACCTTACCACCAGGGGTGCACTTGCAGGAGACACTCCATACATGTCCCACTGAGATATATAAAGGGAGGCCTCAGGCAAGTGCAGCACTGGAGAGCTGGAATTAAAGGTGCAGGTCCTGAGTGACCTTGACTTCAGCATGTGTCTCGTGTAAGTCAGTACATTAGAGTCAGGACTTAACAAAGGCCAATTAAGACCCATCAGGCCTGTGACTTTGAGGTGAGTAGCCCTTAAAGGGACCCCATAATGGTGACCCCATCTACACCGGTGGCAGGGCCAGTAATGACATATGCGCCCGTGGTGTCCACAGCCACGGTGCGTCCTAGGCGCCTCCTGCTGCCCTGCCACCATTCAAGCTGATAACTAAAAAACATGGGGTCAAGAGCTACACTCACCCCAACATGAGCATCGAGGAGTGTGTGAGGGCTATGGCTGGGGCAGTCGGCCCCTCGGCCATTGTCGCAGCCTCCAAGATGTCCGGTAAAGCTGTGTTCTTCCTGGGGTCGGAACGGGCAGTGTCCCTGTCCCTTGAAAAGGGGCTCATGGTGGGCGGGATCTTTCTGCCGGTGGACCCTCTCGAGGCCACCGCGCAGAGGGCCATCATTTCGACTCTTTGTTCCTTTTGAACTCCTCCTCCCCCACCTACATCAACTGGGGGAGGTAAGGTCAGGGATCAATCCCATACTGCTCGGCCTCAGGGAGGTCAGCCTCCGTCATGTGTTCTCCTTCCGCCACCAGCTTTTTGTTCGGCTGGCGCGGGAGGAGACAATGGAGGGATCCTTTAATGTGGTCCACGAGGGGACTGCCTACCACGTCTTCTGGACGTCGGACGGCATGCAGTGCCATGCCTGTAGGGAGGTGGGGCACGTTCGTAAGAACTGCCCCGCCTCCAGGGCCGCTAAAGCGGCTAAAGCGGCCAAGGCTGGCGCCGCCGCCACCCCTCCCCCTAGTACCGTCCGTGTGCCGGGAGCCGTAGGTGCGCGGGCATTGTCGGAGGCCTTTGTCTTCACGGCCTGCGGCGGGGGGGGAAGGAGTTTGTCCGGGCGGAAAGAGGGCGCGGTCCGAAAAAAAACACCTCAGTGGGCCAGACAGCCCCATCATCGCGCTCAGACAATCCCTGTCACTGACGAGCGCAGGGTATCCTGAGCCCGTGCCCGAGTCCTTGACCGCTACCATGGAAAGCTTGCCACCCGCGGTCGGGCTCGGGCGTGGGCAAGACAAACCAAAGGGGGGAACAGAGCCGGGGGCCTCGGCAGACATGGAGGTCTCCCTGCCTCAGCGCCACCCCGCCCCCAGTCAAAAAAGGAGGCACTGCTCCAATGAAGTGGAGGAGGAACAACGTACCTCCGCGGAGGAGTTGGTGCCCGCCGTGTGTCCCGCGTCCCCCACCAGCGCTCCCAAACCGCACCGAAGGCGGGTGGAGTCCGCCCCGGGGAGGGTGAGACATCCGAGGCTGCCCTGCCTCTGCCTCCCAGGGATAGGGAAGAAGATCTGCCTGTTACTGGGGGCACAGGTCCACCGAAAGAATGTGTCGCCGCCGGGTCGAGCGTCCCACAGACTGAGGCGGGCGGGACCGAAAAGGCTGAATCTGAGCCCGCCCAGCCAATAATCAACATCCTCCTGGATCTGCTCGACCTGGCAGATAAAGAAACAGAACAAATAAATGAATGTCAAGAAACTGCACCCGCTGGGCCGGGGGCTGGTGGCGGGGAGGGTGAGGAATCCCAACCTTCGTCCATAACTTTGGAGTCGGGGGACTTGGATGAACTGGAGCTGTACTTTGGCCCAGTTTCTCCATGTTCCCCGGTGCCTGGGGCGGAGGGGAACCCCTTCCGCTGCTGCTTCCTGACCCGGCTTTACAAGAAAAAGAGCCCGGGGGGACTCCTCTGCCGACGATCCTGGGGGTGGGATCGGGGCAGAGGTAGGGCCGGATGGTGCGGCCGGGCCGTTTGCCGTACCTCGTGCGGTCGATGGACCGGATGCTGGCGGCGACCTCCCGGAGGGGGACGGGGACTCGGTGGAGGACGCGGGAGAAGATCTGGAGTCCATCACCAGTGAGGTGGTGGATCTCCTCGTGCCCGCCGCTGAGTCCCCCCTCATTCCTGTAAAGGAATTCCGGGATTTTTTGGCACAATGCCAGGGTCGCAGCAATTGAGCCTAGTTGGCCCTGGATAAATGGTCCGAGCCGGCGCTGGTCACGAGGTCCGTCCACGCCACCGCTAAAACCATTGCCGTGGGCAGGCCCTTGTCAAAACAAGAAAGCCTTGAGCTGCGTCGGCTCAGAACGTTCCTCGCTGGGTTGCTGAGGGAGTGGAGATCATCAAACGATTCCACTCCCCTCCCTCCCCACAGTAGGTTATTTAGAGGTTGCACTATGCTTTTGTCATGAAGATAACCATAGCCAGCCTCAACATCAACGGCAGCAGAGAGGCACGCCGTAGATTTAACAATTTTTCGCTCCTGCGGGAGGGAAAATATGCGGTGTGTTTCCTGCAAGAAATCCACCCTGTTCCGGGAGATGAGGCCACGTAGCTCCTGGAATGGCAAGGAGAGGTCCGCATGAGCCACCTCACCGCCACTTCTTGTAAGGTTGGCTATCTTGCTGGCCCCGCATTTTCAGCCGGAGATCTTGGGGGTCGAGGAGCCCGTGCCAGGCCGCTTGCTGCACGTCACGGTTCGTCTGGGGGACGTGCCGCTCCATCTCGTGAACGTGTACGCCCCTCTTCCTGGCCCGCAGCAAACGTGCTTCTTCGAAGAAGTGTCCGCTCTTCTTGGCTCCGTCGACGTCGGTGACTGCATTGTCCTGGGGGAGGATTTTAACTGCACCCTCGAGGCGAGGGACCGCTCCAGTGCCCCGCAGAGCATGACGGTGATAGAGAAGTTGAGGGACCTGGTCAGATCCTCCGACTTGGTGGACATCTGGCGAAATCTCTATCCCAACTCCAGCGCCTTCACTTGGGTGAGGCCTGTAAGAGGATGGTCCAGAATCGACCGCCTTTACGTCTTTCGGGCGTACGTCTCCTGCGTTCCGGCGGCCTCCATGCAGCCGGCGCCGTGCTCGGACCACCACCTGGTGTGGGCGGAGCTTGCTTCGTTCCGCGCGCGAGCGGGGTCCGTGTATTGGCATTTTAACAACCTGCTGCTGGAGGACGAGTGGTTCCGGGATTCGTTCCGTTGTTTCTGGGCCGACTGGAGAAGGAAGCAGGGGGGCTTCCCCTCCTTGAGGTTATGGTGGGACGTGGGCAAGGCTCATGTCCATCTCTTCTGTCAAGAGTATGCGAGGGGGTCGACCAAGAGGCGGGCGGCCAGGGTGTGGCGCCTGGAAAAGGAGGTGCTCGACCTGGAGTCCCGTCTCGGTCAAGTCGTCGAGGACCTGGTCCTGCGGACGGTGTACGAAGCGAAGAAGGCCGCGCTGAAGGACCTGCAGCTCATCGGGTCCCGAAGCACGTTCGTGAGGTCGTGGATCCGGTTTCTCCGGGACCTGGACCGCGGCTCTCCCTTCTTCTACTCGCTGGAAAAAAGACAGGGTGTCCGTAAGCAGTTCTTGACACTGCTGGCCGATGACGGATCTCTTGTCTCGGATACGGAGGGCATCAACAACAGGGCCCGAGACTATTACGGGGCTCTGTTCTCTCCGGATCCATCCAGCAAGGAAGCGCGTAGAGTTTTGTGGGAGGACCTGCCGAAAGTCGGACCGGAGGGTGCCGAAAATCTGGATGCTCCGCTAAGCCTGGCGGAGCTGACCAGTGCCCTCGACCAGCTCTCGAGGGGAAAGTCCCCGGGGCTGGACAGGCTGACCGTGGAGTTCCACAGGGCGTTCTGGGACGTTTTGCGGGGGCGACTATGCACGGGTCCTGGGGGAAAGTCTGGTGACCAGGGAGGTGCCCATCTCTTGGCGCAGGGCAGTCATCGTCCTGCTGCCTAAGAAGGGCGATCTCCGCCTACTTAAGAACTGACGCCTGGTCTCCCTCCTCAGCACGGATTTTAAAATCTTCGCCAGGATGATGTCTGCTCGCTTTGGTCTACCGTGCTGGACCACATGATCCGCTCCGACACATTCCCGGGCCGAACAATACAGGACACCATCCATCTGGTCCGGGACCTGATCCACCATTCCCAGGATGCTGGTCTGTCGGTCGCCTTCCTATCTCTCGACCAAGAGAAGGCGTTCAACAGGTTGGATCACAAATATCTGTTCAGAACTCTGCGCGCTTTCGGGTTCGGGACGCATTTCGTCGTCCGGATGCGACTTTTGTACGCCGCCGCGGAGTGTCTGATTAAGGTTAACGGGTCTTTGACGGTGCCCCTTCGCTTTGGGAGAGGGGTGCACCAGGGATGCCCCATGTCCGGCCAGTTATATGCCATCTGCGTGGAGCCTTTCCTGCGCTTCTTGAGGACGAGGTTGACGGGATTGACTCTGCAACGGTCGTGCGTGGAGGTCGTCCTCTCGTCTTACGCCGATGACGTGCTCCTCATGGTCGAGAATCTCGTTGACCTGCGGAGGATGCGTGAGTGCCAGGAAATTAACTCGGCCGCATCCTCCACCAGGATCAACTGGAAGAAATGTTCCGGACTTCTGGTGGGTCAGTGGCGGGTGGACTCCCTGCCGGAGGAGCTCAGGCCTTTTGCCTGGAGCACGACCCATCTCCTCTATCTGGGAGACTATCTTAGCCCAGACGAGGAAGCCTGGCCAGCGAACTTGCAATTGCTGGAGGCCAAGGTCGCCGCTCGCCTAGGGCGCTGGACAGGACTGCTCCGAGTGCTGTCCTACAGGGATCGAGCGCTAGTCATAAACCAGCTGGTGGACGCTATGCTGTGTTACCGGCTTGTCACTTTGACCCCTTCCCCTGCATTTGTCGTCAAGATACAGAAGAAGCCGGTGGACTTCTGCTGGAACAACAGGAAGCACTGGGTCTCTGCCGCGGTCTTGAGTTTCCCACTTAGGGAGGACGGTCAGGTGTTGGTGTGCGTCAGCACCCAGCTTGTGACTTTCCGTCTTCAGACCCTGCAGAGATACCTTTACATCGAGCCCCCTCCTAAGTGGCATGTGCTGGTGATGTATTTCTTCTGCCAGCAGTACAGCCTCAATTACAACACGCAGCTCCTATTTGTAAGCCTGGGGGGCATCAGGACTGCCATGCGGGGCCTGCCTGTCTTTTACTAGGAACTCATCAGGGTCTGGAACATAGTCTCCACCAAGCGCAGCTCTCCACCGTCTGGCGTGGCGGCTGTCCTGCAGGAGCCGCTGCTCAGGAATCCGTACCTCCACGACCACGGTTTTAGGTGGCAGGCAGACGAGAGGGCTGTGGCTGGCGAGGTGACCAGGGTCAGGGACCTGTGCGATGGCGGAGTGGCGGGCTGGATGGCACCAGACATGATGGCACGGCGCCTAAATTGGGCCGACATTCGGTGCGCGGCTAAAAACAGCACTGGTCCCTGACTCCGTTAGGTGTGTTCAGGAGGCTCAAGCACGCGGGGAGATCCCGTTCGAACTGACCCCCGTCCGGATGGAATTCCTCATCAGCGACAAGCCCCGAAACCTCCCTCGGGAGCCGGCGCCTCACAACTTGAGCCGTCTCTGGGAAATCCCCTTCGTGCCTTTCAGTTCTGCGCAGAGGGGTTTCCTGTATGGACTGCTCCTGCACACTCTCAACCTTGCCATCCTCGTCTGCCGTCCAGACACGCCATGGAGCACCATCTTGCCGTCCGGAGGAGGCAGGGGTCCCCAATGGAGTGCACTCTACGCGGGAGTCCTCCTACTATTTATTGGGGACTTGGCCTGGAGGGTGGTGCATGGAGCAGTCCCGTGCAATAAATTTTTAAGTCGGTTCACGGGCTCCTAGGCCGCCTGCAATTTCTGCGGTCTGGAGGAGTCAGTGTTCCATGTTTTTATCGAATGTGCGAGGTTGCAGCCCCTATTCCTTATTTAAAGGGGCTGTTCCTCAAATTCTGGTTGCACTTCAGTCTCACACTCCTGATCTTTGGGCACCCTGTGCGGAGTGGAGCGGGTAGGTCCGAAGGCCTCCTCGTTGGACTGCTCCTGGGCATGGCCAAGGGTGCCATCAGCCGGTCCAGACAGCGGGCGGTCGAGGGGGTCGTTCAGCCTGACTGCCTGCCTCTCTTCCGTGGTTACATTCGAGTCAGGATGTCCCTAGAGATGGAGCATGCGGTGTGCACCGGTACGCTCGCGGCCTTCCGCGAGAGGTGGGCGCCGGAGGGACTGGAGTGCATCATCACCCCCGGCAACAAAATCTTAATTTGATTTTATATGTTTTAAAGTTTTATTTATTTTATTGCCGGGTTTTAGTGCCCCCCACCCCCCCACCTTTTTAGCCAGGGGACACTTGTATAATTTGTGGTTTTAGTGCCCAAAAAAGAAAACAAACCATTCCCCCCCAAAAAAAGGGCACTTGAAAAGTAATTGGGGTGTTCCCTCACCCGCGCCCCCTTAATCAGGGGGCACTTGAACTAATTGTTTAAATTCTTTCACAACAAAATAGTTGTAGAGCTGTTGGGCGGCGGAGGGACTGGAGTGCATCATCATCCCCCACAACTAAATTTTAATTTGATTTTAATGTCTAAAGTTTAATTTGTTTATTGTGCTGGTTTTAGTGCCCCACACCCCTTTTAGCCAGGGGGCACTTGTATAATTTGTGTTTTGGTGCCCTCGGGAAAAAAAACAAAAAAATATAAAAATACAAGGGGGCACCTGGAGTGTTCCCCCCCCCCGCCCCCCCCCACTTTAATCAGGGGGCACTAGTTTAAAGAATTGCAATTAAAATAGTTGGGAGCTGTTGGGCGCTGGAGGGATCATCACCCCTTAATTTGATTTAAGTTTACCGTCAAAAGTTTAATTTGTTTAATATGTCGGTTTTAGTGCCCCCTTTAATCAGGGGGCACTTGTAATAATGTTCAACAACAAAATAGTTGTAGAGCTGTTGCACTTCAGTCTCATGCTCCTGATCTTTGGGCACCGGAGGGACTGGAGTGCATCATCACCCCCGGCAACCAAATTTTAATTTGATCAAATAATGTAAAAAGTTTATTTGGTTTAATTTCTCGGTTTTAGTGTCCCTTTTAAGGGGGTGTGCACTTGGATTTTAGTTTTCACTATAATAGTTGTAGAGCTGTTGCACTTCGGTCCTACGCTCCTAATCTTTGGGCACCCGGTGCGAAGGGGAGCAGGTCGGTCAGAGGGCCTCCTCGTGGGACTGCTCCTGGACCTGGCCAAGGTGGCCATTAACAGGTCCAGGCAGTGGGCAGTCTGGGGGGGGGGGGGGGTTTCCGCCCAACTGCCTGCCTCTCTTCTGTGGCTTCATCCGCGCCAGGGTGTCCCTGGAGATGGAACATGCGGTGTCCACCGGTACAATCGCGACCTTCCGCAAGAGGTGGGCACCGGAGGGACTAGAGTGAATAATTTAATCGGTTAAAGTTCCTTTAAAGTTTTATTGTTAATTTGTGGGTTCTAGTGTCCCTTTAATAAGGGGACACTCGGCTTAATCTGTTAATGAAAATAGTTGTAGAGCTGTTGCATTGTGAGTGGCTTAGCCAGTCACGTGATGTTCACAAGACTCAAAAAAAACCCCAGTCATCCATGATGAGGCATGCAGTTGTCAGCTGAGTGGATGAACTGATAACGATAAATCTTCATTAATAAACCAACTAGTTCATAATCGCAATGAATTCTTAAGCAAAGAACCCATGAAGCAAATACATTATAATGGGCATTATTATATACACTTTTCATGTTTCCTACTCCAATGTACACAATCTTCACTTTGCCTCAGTGTCCCCAGGTTAGGGAGCAGGAAAACCTGCTGATCCAGTGGCTCTGTTGGAAAATTTATCCGATGAGGGCAATGTTGGGCTTGCTCCCAGTCAGTCCATTGACATTGTCTAGTTTCACACATAAAGGTTAGTCAGTTGACTAAAGTACTTGAGGGCAACAATCATTCATTGAATAGTACCTCACCAGGAGGAACAGCTCCCACAAAAATACAACATTCACTCACTGAAAACAAAAGCTCCATTGTAAATAAGGTTTTTAGCAAAACAAGATCAGGCCCGCAAAATAAGAGCATGTTGCATCTTATATCCATTGTCATGGTATTTGGATGGGAAACCACTGTAGATCATGTTTTCCAAATTGCACAAACAGCAGGTTTTCGCAACCACAAACCCCTGTTGCAAAAGTGGAAGGGAAAATAAATGTAAAGCAATACAATGCAGAAACTGTACATACCCCTAAAAATAAAAGCATGGGAAAGAGATTTGCAGAAGTTCAAACGCCCTACTGCTTGGGCTGCTGAACAACTGGCCACCAGGGTCTGATTTTGTTCCTATTAAAATTGAAATCATTTTTGTTTCTATTCGTTTTAAAGGGAAGCTCCATCTTATGAAGATTGCTAATGTAATTAGATTCAAATCTTACTTGTTTCACGCATTACTATATTGTGAAATTCAAGCATTTGCGTCAGGGGATTGGTCAGACACTGATGTCTCGGCTTGAAATAGCTACTGCAGGTGGGATTTGCAGTGGAGCAGAGCTGAACAGTGTGTGGTTGCAACTTTACCTCCCAGAAGTCACTGAATTAACCTCATGATATTGGACCAGCAAAGATTTTACCAACCTCTTTTCTTGCAATGAGGATTGTCAATTTGCATGCATACCCTCCAATAACATAAACGACTGGATTCATCCACATTATCCTTGAGTTTCCGGATTTGAAAGACCCAGAACATGTCCTCCAGCCACCAATTTATTTTCTGCAATGAAAGCTTCAATTTGATCATTCTATCTACATAACTTTGCTGCTCCAAACATTGGGTAAATGAACTGAACTTTTCCCAAAGTGATGGCAGTGGAATGGGAGAAGTCCAAAGGAAATTCCTGGTGAAAGTCTTTGATGATGAGGTATTAACCAAGACTGTCAGGACCCGCTGGAAGGAGCACTTCGAAGATCTCCTTAACCAAGACTCTGCCTTTGACTCGAGTGTCCTCGACTCCATCCCACAGCATGCTACCCACCACCCTCTCAGCAAGACCCGAGTCCTGCACGAGGTAGAAAAGGCAATCCGCCAACTCAAGAACAACAAGGCAACGGGAGCGGGTGGAATCCCTGCTGAGGCACTAAAGTATGGCGGAGAGGCACTTTTGGCAGAAATGCATGATCTTATTTGTCTCATCTGGAAGGAGGATGTCATGTATCTTACATTATTATAGATAACTGTATCCTAACATGCTATACGTGACTGTAGTAAGATATGACCTGTAACCACCAGCATGCCTTACCACCAGGGGTACACTTGCAAGAGACAGGTATCTAAGGACAGGTCTCAGGCAAGTGCAGCATTCCAGAGCTGTGAAATAAAGGTGCAGGTCCAGAGTGACCTTGAATTCACTACATGCCTCGTGTGAATCTGTACTGAGGGGACAGGACTTTACAGTGGCGACGAGTTACGGGATTACAGAATCCACAGAATGGCGAACAACGGATCAGATGAAAAGTACAATACGGGAGACAATTGGGAGGACTTTATAGAAAGGCTCCAGCAAAGCTTTGTAACCAAAGACTGGTTAGGCGATGATAAGGCAGACAAGCGAAGAGCCCATCTCTTGATCAGCGGTGGCTCGAAAACATACGCTTTAAGGAAGGATCTGTTGGCACCCGAGAAACCAGCAAGCAAGTCGTTTGAAGAATTGAGTACACTGGTAAGAGACCACCTGAAGCCAGCGAGCAGCCTACACATGGCCAGACACAGGTTCTACAACTACAGACGCCATGTGGGCCAGAGCATACCCGACTTCGTGGCGGAACTTCGGAGGTTGGCTAGTTTATGAGAGTCCTCTGATGAACTGAGGAGAGAAATGCTGAGAGACTTTTTCATTGAAGGAATAGGCCACGCAGGCATATTCCGAAAGCTCATAGAGACTAAGAACCTGACCTTAGAGGCAGCAGCACTGGTTGCACATACATTCTTGGTAGGGGAAGAAGAAACGAGGTTGATTTACAATGCAGGTACGACAACTAACGAAATATCGGAACAAGAAGTTCACAGCAGTAAACAAGCTGCTACCCCCACACACAGACAATACCAGGAGAACAGGCTCTCGACAGCAGGCAGAAGCCATCAAGGGCCACAGGAACGGCCGTTCACACCTCATCAACCCACAATGCGAGCAATCAACTACAAACTGAGAGAAGCTCAAGAGAGATCAGCCAGACGCAGCTCATTCTTTGGGAACACTTTAAACAATGGAACAGGTCTGTGCTGGAGGTGTGAGGGTGGGCACTCATCAATGGGATGTCGATTTCAGCAGGCTGTTTGCAGAAATTGTGAATACAGGGCATTTGGCCCGCATGTGCAAAAAAACGGTAGCTCGGCTGGTATACAAATCGGATGGGTCGGAAATCGGACCAGAAGATGGTGGGGACAGTACCCGGGACACTGATGTGCAGCGGGTCAACACGATCAATGGCCGCTGCTTCTACAACAGGACGCCTCCTATAATAATGAGGGTCCTACTCAACGGAATATCTGTCAACATGGAGCTGGATACGGGAGCGAGTCAATCGCTCATGCGCGCTCAACAATTTGAACAACTGTGGCCGCATAAAAGAGACAGACCAAAACTCACAAGGGTCGACACCAAACTAAGGACCTATACCAAAGAAATCGTACCAGTCCTCGGCAGCGCCATGCTCTCTGTCACACACGAAGGGACAGTGAACCGACTTCCCCTGTGGATTGTCCCCAGAGACCCCCCAGCACTGCTGGGGAGAATCTGGCTGGCAAAACTAAACTGGAAATGGGATGATGTCCATGCCATGTCATTAGAGGAATGGACCTCCTGCTCAACAGTTATAAAGCAATTTGAACATCTCTTTCAGCCAGGTGTGGGCACTTTCAAAGGGGCCAAAGTCAAAATCTACATCACACAGGATGCTAGACCGGTCCATCACAAGGCCAGAGCTGTACCCTATGTGATGAGGGAAAAGATTGAACACGAACTAGACAGGCTTCTGCGGGAAAGCATTATATCACCTGTGGAATTTAGCGACTGGGCAAGTCCCATCGTCCCAGTCATGAAGCCTGATGGATCCGTACGAATCTGTGGGGACTACAAATCTACCATAAACAGAGTCTCCCTACAGGACCAGTACCCGCTGCCCAGAGCGGAGGACTTATTTGCCACATTGGCTGGAGGTAAACTTTTCTCAAAATTAGACCTCACATCTGTGTATATGACGCAAGAATTGACCGAGGAATCCAAGCTACTCAACACCATCAACACACATCGAGGTCTTTTCATGTACAATCGATGCCCATTCGGCATCAGGTCGGCAGCTGCCATATTCCAGCGCAACATGGAGAGACTGCTCAAGCCCATTCCGGGGACGGTTGTATTTCAAGACGACATACTTATCACGGGTAGGGACACCGACTCCCATCTCCGTAATTTGGAGGAAGTTCTAAAGCGGTTGGATCGGGTAGGCCTACGAGTCAAGAAATCCAAGTGCCTGTTTCTCGCACCTGAGGTTGAATTTTTGGGCAAAAGGATTGCCGCTGATGGAATCCGCCCAACAGAGTCCAAAACAGAAGCAAGTCGCCTGGCACCCAGGCCCCGGAATGTCTCAGAACTGCGCGCCTTTCTCGGGCTACTCAATTACTTTGGGAACTTTATGCAGAACTTAAGCACGCTGCTGGAGCCTCTCCACGTGCTACTCAAGAAGGGGTGCGATTGGTTTTGGGGGGACGCCCAGGAATGTGCCTTCAATAAGGCACGCAACCTTCTATGTTCCAACAGTGTTTTGACTTTCTTTGACCCAGGTAAAAAGCTAGTTCTCACATGCGATACGTCAGCGTATGGGGTCGGGTGCATTTTGCAACATGTCAATAGTGCGGGCAAATTACAACCCATAGCTTATGCCTCCAGGTCACTTTCGCGGGCGGAGCGCGGGTACGGAATGGTAGAGAAGGAGGCTCTCGCGTGCGTGTATGGTGTCAAAAAGTTGCACCAATACCTTTTTGGGGCCAAGTTCGCGTTAGAAACCGACCACAAGCCCCTCACATCCCTCCTATCTGAGAGCAAGGCAATAAATGCCAATGCCTTGGCGCGAATTCAATGGTGGGCACTCATGCTGGCGTCCTACGACTATACCGTAAGGCACAGACCAGGCACAGACAACTGTGCCGACGCGCTCAGCCAGCTACCCCTGGCGACCACGGAAGGGTCTGATGAACAGGACTGTGAGATAGTCATGGCAATCAATGCCTTTGAGTCCACAGGTTCGCCCATGACGGCTCGCCAAATCAGAACCTGGACAGCCAGCGACCCCACGTTATCCTTAGTAAAATGATGTGTCCTAACCGGTGACTGGGCAGAGGCTCGCGATGCCTGCCCCGAGGAATTAAAACCCTTTCACAAGCGCATGCATGAGCTATCACTACAACCAGACTGCCTGCTGTGGGGCAGGCGAGTAATCATGCCTCTGCGACGCAGAGAGGCATTTGTCCAGGAGCTCCACCGCGAGCACCCGGGGATCGTTCTCATGAAGGCCATAGCCAGATCCCACGTCTGGTGGCCTGTTATTGATGCGGACTTGGAGCTCTGCGTCCGAAGGTGCACCATTTGTGCCCAACTCAGCAATGCCCCCAGGGAAGCTCCACTGAGCCCCTGGCCCTGGCCTACCAAACCGTGGTCGCAGGTGCACGTAGACTATGTGGGCCCATTCATGGGCAAAATGTTCCTCGTAGTTGTAGATGCATTTTCAAAGTGGATCGAATGCACCATTTTAAACTCGAGCACAACCTCCACCACTGTGGAGAGCCTCGCAACCATGTTTGCAACGCACGGAGTCCCTGACATATTGGTCAGTGACAATGGTCTGTGCTTCACCAGCGCAGAATTCCAAGACTTTATAATTGACCACGGCATAAATCACGTCAAGACGGCACCGTTCAAGCCGGCCTCCAACGGCCAGGCAGAGAGAGCAGTGCAAATCATTAAACAAGGCATGCTTAAAGTCCAAGGTCCCACGCTGCAGGGTCGCCTGTCGCGACTGCTGCTGGCATACAGATCTCGTCCGCACTCACTGACTGGGATCCCCCCCCCCGCACAACTGTTGATGAAAAGGACTTTAAAAACAAGGCTCTCATTAATCCTCCCAGACATGCACGTTGGGAGGCAATCGTTGAGGCAAAGCACCGTAAGCTGACTGAGTACCATGACAGAAATTCGAGGGGGAGATGGAATGAGATAGGGGACAAAGTGTTTGTACTAAACTATGGCAGGGGTCCCAAATGGCTTGCAGGGACAGTAATGGGCAAGGAAGGAAACAGGCTACTGGTAGTACAAATGGACAATGGTAAAACCTGCCAGAGGCATGTCGACCAAGTCAAAAGCAGATTTACCAACAACACTGCGGAACCAGAGGCAGACTACAATGTGGAACTCGCACCACACCTGGTGGACAGACAGAGGGAACAACCTGAGGAAAGGGCAATCCCAACAGACAGCCCAGGCGAGTCAACAACAATCACACCAATCGAAACAGACAGCCCAGGCGAGATACCAGCAACCACACCCAAAGAAAAACAGACACCAAGGCAAACAACTGAACCACAACTCAGACGCTCCACACGAGAGCGAAGACCACCTGAGAGACTGAACCTATAAAGACAATAAGACCTTGGGGGAGGGTGATGTCATGTATCTTACATTATTATATATAACTGTATCCTAACATGCTATACATGACTGTAATAAGATATGACCTGTAACCACCAGCATACCTTACCACCAGGTGTGCACTTGCAAAAGACAGGTATATAAGGGCAGGTCTCAGGCAAGTGCAGCATTCCAGTGCTGTGAAATAAAGGTGCAGGTCCAGAGTGACCTTGAATTCACTACATGCCTCGTGTGAATCTGTACTGAGGGGACAGGACTTTACAGAGGAGAGCATGCCGGGAGATCTGAGGTGCAGTAATCGTGACCATCTTTAAAAAAGGGGATGTCCGACTACGGAAACTGCAGAGGAATTTCCCTGTTATCAGCCACTGGGAAAGTCATCGCTAGAGTCCTCCTCAACCGTCTTCTCCCTGTTGCTGAGAAGCTCCTCCCAGAATCACAGTGCGGATTCCGTCCACTATGGGGCACAACGAACATGATTTTTACAGCGCGACAGCTGCAAGAAAAATGCAGGGAACAGCACCAATGCTTGTACATGGCCTGCTTTGACCTTACAAAGGCATTTGACACTGTCAACCATGAGGGACTATGGAGCATCCAATCCACGTCCAGACCAGAATCAAACAGGGCTGCGACATCGTGCCAACCTTTTTCTCGATCTTTCTCGCTGCAATGCTCCACCACACACTCAACAAGCTCCCCGCTGGATTGGAACTAAACTACAGAACCAGTGGGAACACCTGTTCAACCTTCGCCGTCTCCAGGCCAGATCCAAGACCATCCCAACCTCTGTCATTGAACTGCAGTATGCAGACGACGCATGCGACTGCGCACATTCAGAGACTGAACTCCAAGTCACAGTCAACATCTTTACTGAGGCGTATGAAACCATGGGCCTTACACTAAACATCTGTAAGAAAAAGGTCCTCTACCAGCCTGACCCTGCCACCCAGCACTATTCCCCAATCATCAAGATCCATGGCACAGCCCTGGACAACGTGAACCACTTTCCATACCTCGAAAGCCTCTTATCAACAAGGGCAGACATCGACAACGAGATTCAATATCGCCTCCAGTGCACCAGTGCAGTTTTTGGCTGCCTGAGAAAAACAGTGTTTAAAGATCAAGCTCTTAAAACTGCCACCAAGCTCATGGTCTATAGGGCTGTAGTGATACACCCACTCCTGTATGGCACAGAGATGTGGACCATGTACAGCAGACACCTCAAATCGCTGGAGAAATACCACCGACGATGTTGCCACAAGATCCTGCAAATCCCCTGGGAGGGCAGAGGCACCAACGTTAGTGTCATGTATCTCACACCACTGTATATAACTGTATCTTACCATGCTATACATGACTAACTAGATATGACCTGTAACCACAGGCATACTTTACCACCAGGGGTGGACATGCAGGAGACACTGCATACCTGTCCCACACAGGTATATAAAGGCAGGTCTCAGGCAAGTGAGGCATTCCAGAGCTGTGAAATAAAGGTGCAGGTCCAGAGTGACCTTGACTTCAGCATATGCCTCGCGTAAGTCTGTACTGCAGGGTCAGGACTTTACAGTGGCGACGAGTTACGGGATCACAGAATCCACAGAATGGCTACCAACGGCTCAGATGAGAAATACAATGCTGGAGATAATTGGGAGGACTTTATAGAAAGGCTCCAGCAAAGCTTTGTAACCAAAGACTAGTTAGGCGATGATAAGGCAGACAAGAGAAGAGCCCATCTCTTGATCAGCTGTGGCTCGGAAACATACGCCTTAATGAAGGACCTGCTGGCATCCGAGAAACCAGCAAGCAAGTCGTTTGAAGAGTTGAGCACACTGGTGAGAGACCACCTGAAGCCAGCGAGCAGCCTACACATGGCCAGGCACAGGTTGTACAACTACAGATGCTGTGTGGGCCAGAGCATACCCGACTTTGTGGCGGAACTTTGGAGGCTGGCTAGTTTATGTGAGTTCTCCGATGAACTAAGGAGAGAAGTACTGAGAGACTTTTTTATTGAAGGAATAGGCCACGCAGGCATATTCCGAAAGCTTGTAGAGACCAAGAACTTGACCCGAGAGGCAGCAGCACTAGTCACACAGACATTCTTGGCAGGAGAAGAAAGAAACGAGGTTGATCTATACTGCAGGTACGGCAACTAACGAAACATCGGAACAAGGGATTCACAGAGTGAAACAAGCCGCTACCCCCACACATAGACAAAGGCAGGAGAGCAGGCCTTCAACAGCAGGCAGTGACGCCAGAAGCCATCAAGGGCCACATGAACGGCCGTTCACACCTCATCAACCCACAATGTGAGCAATCAACTACAGACTGAGAGAAGGTCAAGTGAGATCAGCCAGACGCAACTCATCCTTCGGAAACAAAGGAAGCGGTCTGTGCTGGAGATGTGGGGGAAGGCACTCATCAAGGGGGTGTCGATTTCAGCATGCCGTTTGCAGAAACTGCAACTATACAGGGCATCTAGCCCGCATGTGCAGAAAAACAGCAGCTCGGCTGGTATACGAATCGGAAGGGTTGGAAAGTGGACCAGAAGACGGTTGGTTCAGTGCCCGGGACACCGAGGTACAGCGGGTCAACATGATCAATGTCCACTGTTCTTATAACAAGACGCTTCCAATAATGTTGAGATCCTACTCAACGGGATACCCGTCAACATGGAACTGGACACGGGAGCGAGTCAATCTCTCATGAGCATTCAACAATTTGAACAGCTGTGGCCGCACAAAAGCAACAGACCAAAACTCACAAGGGTCGACACCAAACTAAGGACCTATACTAAAGAAATCGTCCCAGTCCTTGGTAGCGCCATGCTCTCAGTCACACATAAAGGGACGGTGAACCGACTTCCCCTGTGGATTGTCCCCGGAGATCTCCCAGCACTGTTGGGGAGAAGCTGCCAGGCAAAACTAAATTGGAACTGGGATGATGTTCACGCCATGTCGTCAGAGGAACGGACCTCCTGCTCAACAGTTCTAAATCGATTTAAACATCTCTTTCAGCCAGGTGTGGGCACCTTCAAAGGGGCTAAAGTTAAAATCTACATCACACAGGATGCTAGACCGGTCCATCACAAGGCTAGAGCTGTGCCTTATGTGATGCGGGAAAAGATTGAACATGAACTGGACCGGCTTCTGCAAGAAGGTATTATCTCACCCGTGGAATTTAGCGACTGGGCAAGTCCCATCGTCCCCATCGTGAAGCCTGATGGATCCGTACGAATCTGTGGGGATTACAATCTACCAGAAACAGAGTCTCCCTACAGGACCAATACCCGCTGCCCAGAACAGAGGACCTATTTGCCACATTGGCTGGAGGAAAACTTTTCTCAAAACCAGATCTCACATCTGCGTATATGACGCAAGAACTGCCCGAAGAGTCTAGCTACTCACCACTATTAACACACATCGAGGCCTTTTCATGTACAATCGATGTCCATTTGGCATCAAGTCGGCAGCTGCTATATTCCAGCGCAACATGGAGAGTCTGCTCAAGTCCATCCCTCCCGGGGACAGTTGTGTTTCAAGACGACATACTCATCACGGGCAGGGACACCGACTCCCATCTCCGCAATTTGAAGGAAGTACTAAAGCGACTGGATCAGGTTGGCCTCAGAGTTAAGAAATCCAAGTGTCTGTTTCTCGCGCCCGAGGTTCAATTTTTGGGCAGAAGGATTGCCGCTGATGGAATCCGCCCAACAGAATTCAAAACCGAAGCAATTCGTCTGACACCCAGGCCCCGGAATGTCTTGGAACTGCGCGCCTTTCTCGGGCTACTCAATTACTTTGGGAACTTTATGCAGAACTTGAGCACGCTGCTGGAGCCTCTCCACGTGCTACTCAGAAAGGGGTGCGATTGGTTTTGGGGGAACGCTCAAGAATGCGCCTTCAATAAGGCACGCAACCTTCTATGTTCCAACAGTATTTTGACTATTTTTGACCCAGATAAAAAGCTAGTTCTTACATGTGATGCTTTAGCGTACGGGGTCGGGTGCGTTTTACAGCATGTCAATAATGCGGGTAAATTACAACCCATTGCTTATGCCTCCAGGTCACTTTCGCGGGCGGAGCGCGGGTACGGTATAGTCGAGAAGGAGGCGCTCGCGTGCGTGTACGGTGTCAAAAAGATGCACCAATACCTTTGTGGGACCAAGTTCGTGTTAGAAACCGACCACAATCCCCTCACGTCCCTGCTATCCGAGAGCAAGGCAATAAACGGCAACGCCTCGGCGCTCATTAAACGGTGGGCAACCATGCTAGCGTCTTACGATTACACAATAAGTCACAGACCAGACACAGACATCTGTGCCGATGCGCTTAGCAGGCTACCCCTGGCGACCACTGAAGGGTTCAACAAACAGGACTGTGAGATGGTCATGGCAATCAATGCCTTTGAGTCCACAGGTTCGCCTATGATGGCTCGCCAAATCAGAGCCTGGACGACCAGCGACCCCACGTTATCCTTAGTCAAAAGATATGTGTTAACCGGTGACTGGGCAGAAGCTCATGATGCCTGCCCCGAGGAGATCAAACCTTTCCATAGGCGCATGCATGAACTATCATTGATGTGGGGCAGCCGAGTAGTCATGCCTTTGTGAGGCAGAGAGGCGTTTATCCGGGAGCTCCACCGCGAGCACCCGGGGATCGTCCTTATGAAATCCATTGCCAGATCCCATGTCTGGTGGCCTGGCATTGACGTGGACTTGGAGCTCTGCGTCCGACGGTGCACCATTTGTGCCCAACTCAGCAATGCCCCCAGGGAGACTCCCCTGAACCCTTGGCCCTGGCCCACCAAACCGTGGTCGCGGGTGCACGTAGACTATGCGGGCCCATTCATGGGCAAAATGTTCCTCATAGTCGGCGATGCATTTTCAAAGTGGATCGAATGCATCATTTTAAGCTCGAGCACCACCTCCACCACTGTGGAGAGCCATCGAACCATGTTTGCAATGCACGGAATTCCTGACATATTGGTCAGTGATAATGGTCCGTGCTTCACCAGCGCAGAATTCCAAGATTTTATAGTTGACCATGGCATAAATCACGTCAAGACAGCACCGTTCAAGCCGGCCTCCAATGGCCAGGCGGAGCGAGCAGTGCAAATCATTAAATAAGGCATGCTTAAAATCCAAGGTCCCACGCTGCAGAGCCACCTGTCGCGACTGCTGCTGGCATACAGATCTCGTCCGCATTCGTTGACTGGGGTTCCCCCCCGCGCAACTATTGATGAAACGGACCTTAAAGACTAGGCTCTCGTTAATCCTCTCAGACATGCATTAAATTGTTGAGGCAAAGCACCGGAAGCTAACTGAGTACCATGACCGACATTAGAGGGGGAGGTGGAATGAGACAAAGTGTTTGTGCTAAACTATGGCAGGGGTCCCAAATAGCTTGCAGGGACAGTAACAGGCAAGGAAGGAAACAGGCTACTGGTTGTACAAATGGACAATGGCCAAACCTGCCGGAGGCATGTACACCAAGTAAAAAGTAGATTCACCAACAACACTGCTGAACCAGAGGCAGACTACAATGTGGAACTCTCACCATACCTGGTGGACAGACAGAGGGAACAACCTGAGGAAAGGGCAGTCTCAACAGATAGCCCAGGCGAGATACCAGCAATCATACGGAACAAAACAGACAGCTCAGGCGAGATACCAGCAATCACACCAAAAGAAAAACAGGCACCAAGGCAAACAACTGAACCACAACTAAGATGCTCCACGCGAGAGCGTAGACCACCTGAGAGACTGAATCTATAAAGACAATAAGACCTTGGGGAGGGTGATGTCATGTATCTCACACCATTGTATATAACTGTATCTTACCATGCTATACATGACTGTAACTAGATATGACCTGTAACCACAGGCATACTTTACCACCAGGGGTGCACTTGCAGGAGACACTGCACATCTGTCCCCACAGGTATATAAAGGCAGGTCTCAGGCAAGTGAGGCATTCCAGAGCTGTGAAATAAAGGTGCAGGTCCAGAGTGACCTTGACTTCAGCATATGCCTCACGTAAGTCTGTACTGCAGGGTCAGGACTTTACAGTTAGCATCCTCGACCAGGCCAACATCCCCAGCATCGAGGCACTGACCACACTCGACCAGGCCAACATCCCCAGCATTGAAGCACTGACCACACTTGATCAGCTCCACTGGGCAGGCCACATTGTTCGCATGCCTGACAAAAGACTCCCAAAGCAAGCGCTCTATTCAGAACTCCTACACAGCAAGCGAGCCCAAGGTGGGCAGAGGAAATGTTTCAAGGACACCCTCAAAGCCTCCTTGATAAAATGCAACATTCCCACTGACACCTGGGAGTCCCTGGCCAAAGGCCACCCTAAATGGAGGAAGTGCATCCGGGAGGGCGCTGAGCACCTTGAGTCTCATCACCAAGAGCATGCAGAAACCAAGCGCAGGCAACGGAAAGAGTGTGCGGCAAACCAGTCCCACCCACCCTTTCCTTCAACGACTGTCTGTCCCACCTGTGACATAGACTGTAATTCCCGTATTGGACTGTTCAGTCATCTAAGACCTCATTTAGAGTAGAAGCAAGTCTTCCTCAATTTCAAGGGACTGCCTATGATGACTCAAAATTGTAAACACTATTTCAAATTTAACCTTAGAGGCATTTGATTATAAATTTTGATGGTATATTTGATTTACAATCAAAAGCCTCAAAGATCCATCTTAGTACTTATTCAGCCTTGTTGACATCAGTCTTATATTGACTGGCTTCCTTCAAGCATAATATCAATAATGTTATCCTTCTTCTTCTTAGGCAGTACCCCGGAGTCGAGGATGACTTGTTTCCACACTAAAATGAGTTCTAAAGTGACTGATGAGACCAATGCGGGATCTACAGTCTCTATCACAGGTGCGGCAGATGGTGGTTGGAGGGACGGGTGGGTGGGGTGCTTGATTTGCCGTGCGCTCCTTCTGCTGTTTGTACTTGGCTTCCGCCTGCTCCTGGCGAAGAGACTCGGAAGTGTTCGGCACCTTCTCAAATCCTTCTCCTCCACTTTGAGCAGTCTTCAGTCAGGGATTCCAAAAGGTCGGTGGGGATGTTACATATTTTCAAGGAGGCTTTGAGGGTGTCCTTGAAGCATTTTCTCTGCCCTGCTGGGACTTGTTGCCGTGATGTAGCTCGGAGTAGAGAGCTTGTTTCGGGAGTCTAGTATCGGGCATGCGAACAATGTGGCCCGTCCATCAGAGCTGATCGAGCGCGGTCAATGCCTCGATGCTGGGGATGTTGGCCTGAGAGAGAACGCTGACGTTGGTGTGCCTATCCTGCCAGTGAATTTGCAGGATTTTGCGGAGGCATCGTTGTTAGTACTTCTCCAGTGCTTTGAGGTGCCTACTGTACATAGTCCATGTCCCTGAAGCATATAGGAGGGCGGGTATCACTATTGTTCTGTAGACCATGAGCTTGGTGCCAGGTTTGAGGTCCTGGTCTTCAAACACTCTTCTCCTCAGCTGCACTGGAACACTGAAGGCGGTGTTGGACATTGTCATCTATGTCTGTCCTTGCTGATAGTAGGCTCCCAAGGTATGGGAAGTGGTCCACATTGTCCAAGATCTTGTCATGGATCTTGATAATCATGGCGCAGTACTGTGTGTGGGGGCAGGTTGGTAGAGAACCTTTGCCTTACAGATGTTTAATGTAAGGCCCAGACTCTCATACGCTTCAGTGAAGGTGTCGATGATGGAGTTCGGCCTCCGAGTGTGCACAAACGCAAGCGTCGTCTGCATACTGTAATTCAGTGACAGAGGTTGGAACAACCTTGGATCTGGACTGGAGTTGACAGAGGTTGAACAATTTCCTGCTTGTCCTGTAGATTAACTCCACTCCAGCGGGGAGCTTGTTAAGGTTGAGGTGAAACATTGTAGCGAGGAAGATTGAAAAGAGCGTTGGTGCGATGACACAGCTTTGCTTGACCCCTGTCTGCACTTATATTGGGTCTGTGGTTGATCCGTTGGGAAGAATCACGGCTTGCATGTCATCGTGAGGCAGGCGGAGGATGGGGACAAATGTTTGCGGACAGCTGAATTTGAGGAGGACACGCCATAATTCCTCATGGTTGACAGAGTCGAAGGCCTTTTTGAGTTCAAAGAAAGCCATGTACAGAGGTTGATGCCGCTCCCTACACCTTTCTTGGATTTGTCGCGGGGTGACGATCATATCCGTTGTGCCCCTTCGAGGGCAGAATCTGCATTGTGACTCTGGGAGGAGCTCGTCAGCCACTGGGAGGAGTCGGATGAGGAGGTCTCTTGCGATTATTTTCCCTGCGGCAGGCAGCAGGAAGCTTCTCTGTAATTACCGCAGTCAGGCTTGTCACCTTTCTTGAAGATGGTCACGATTACCGCGTCTCTGAAATCCCCTGGTATGCTCTCCTCCTTTCAGATAACATGAAACATGAAGCGGGTAAGATGGCGGTCATGGAAATCACCGTTCCCGCACCCTCTCCCAGTCCCCGGGATTATTTTCACTGTTCCCTCCCCCGCTGGTCATAAAATATCACCGAATCTCGCCGCCTGCAATCCCCCTGCCCCTGATGCCGTTTCTTTTAACCAGCTTACGCGTCGCTCACCGCCCAATGCCATCAGATTAAGACAGGGACCTGAATCGGCAAGTCGGAGAGGCCAGCAATGAGATCGGGAGCCAGGGAAGGTATGGCTTGAGTGGCGGGAGAGAGAGCGGAAAGCGTAGGAGAGCAGTGCACTGGAGCTGGAGCTGGGGGGCCCGGGGTACAGTGTCAGTATTTTATTGACAAATTCGCAAGCTGCTCCAAGATTAATGTGCTAACCTACACTGCAATCTCTAAAAACCAGGGAGAGAGGACCTGAGGGAGGGGGTCAGTAGGAATGTGTGTGTGTGCGTGCGTGCTAGGTCCATGCAGCAGAGCCTGATTTCCAATTGTCTTGGATCCCTTTGCCAATGGACCAAGATCTTGCTCTGCAAAGCTTGAGTGGTAGCTGGTATGCAACGGCCACCCCACGTTAAAAGAATTACCCAAGTAGGACTGGGAAATACAGTAGTTTAGTACACCCCATTTTTCACTCCTGGGAACCCAGCTTTGAATCATCTAGCAGGTGATGGGATTAAAGTCTTCTCTATCTGTTCATTCTAAAGGCACCGCATGATTTAAATTTGTACCCTCTGGGGCCGAAATTGACCTCCCCCACAAACAGGGCATACCTACTGTTTTTGCGTCCCTTACCGCTAATATGGATCAGCGGTGTTAAGAGCGAAATTCTGCTTTTTCGGTGGCTAAACAAAGCAGAGTGGTAATGACTGGGGTAATGGGCGGGTTGCAGCAGTGTGACAGCGGAGTGGCGTTTGGACCGCGAAATCCCACGCCTAACCAATTGATCCTAACGATGCAGCTGCTCCCTGGCCTTCTTAAAGAGCAGGTTTTGCAGCTGTGCCTTGACTTCAGTTTGAGTTGCTTCAGAGGAGATGGCGACAGGGGAACCTTTGAGGAGGGCCAGCCGCTTCAGCGATGCTGAGCTGTGGAGGGAAGGGGACAGCAACTCTTCCCTGATACTAGTGGGAGACCAATTAGGAGCATCTTCCGAAATGCCTGGAGGGAGATTGCAGAGGAGGTTTCAGGGACCTCCATTCACCAGCGCACCGCAACCCAATGTAGGAAAAGATTCATTGACCTTACTGGACTAATGAAAGTGAGTACATGGTCCCCCAACTCCTCACCTTGCATCTGCAAGACTCACTGTTATGTCTGTAATGCACTTATGAATGACTCCACAAGGTAATGTGTTGCACTCAAACTGTAGTGACCTTGGTCATTTATTCGTAACTCTAGAGTGAGGCACAAGCATGGTGAGCAGCCTTTTATACTGGGCCCTGCACACTTATGCAGGTGACCCTCAGGTCTCCCACTGCAGTGCCCTCTGGTGGACAGCCTCTGCCACAGGGGCAGGAAACCCTGGTCTCCACCAGTTACACCCTCTAGTGGTGCCAGCATAGTATATACACAATGTAAACCTTATTGATAGTACATCAGGTAACAAGTCTCCATCTTATGCAACGATACAGTGACTACACAGTGGTGTATGCAGGCACCTTTGGTAATGACTCCACAAGGCAGGGTATGGTACTTAAACTGTGTAGACTGTAGTCCTTTATTTGCAGCTCCTCAAGTGAGGACACCAAGCTGTGAGCTCCCTTTTATACTGGGTTATCCGCAGTGTGTAGGGAACCCTTAGGTCTCCAGCAGCAGCACCCTCTGGTGTACAGTAAGGTGTGTACAGTGTAAGGTATATTCAGTGTTACAAACATCATATAACAATACAAGCAAGCATACATAACAGTCTGCATATATGACATCACTCTCCCGCAAGTCCTTTGTGCCGATTACCTTTGCACTATGTGCTCTGGCTTAGCTCTCCCCAGACTTAAGTGCCATTAGCCCTTGCACCTTGGCTGTGCTTTGGCTTGGCTCTCTCCTTGTTAACCCCCACGTCCTTTTGCCACAACGTTGGCAGTTTGGATGGTTCGATGATGCAGTGGAGGTTCCCGTGGGTTCTGGGTATGATCCATGTGTGTGTCTATGGCTACAGACATCTATTTCCGCCCCGCCCTCACAGCGATATCATGCAGCAGGCCCGTTACATTAACATACAGGATCAGACACAGTGCAATTACAAAGAAAGGAAGTTACAGTTTGTATCGTGACACCTTGGTTCAGTGACTTACATTCGTTATGTTTTGCAGTCGTGAGTCAGGATTGTGTAGATTGCATTCATGGTTCAGTCATGGTAAGTACTGAGGTAGCAGTGCAGGTATGCGAGGACGCAGGTTCCAGAGCAACCGAACGGGGTCCTAGTCGTCTGATAGCGGCACTGTGCCCCCTGCTAGCGGGGTGGGCTTGGTTCGATCACCTAGCCAGGACTCAGAGCCTTTGCCGTTGCCTAGTGGTGGGCAGAGCCACAGATGTGTGTGGCCTCCCTGTCCTCCTTTGATGGCTGCAGAATCTTCTGCCTGCTCTCTAATAGTGTTGGGAAGCTGGCTGTTCCAGGTCCCGTTTGGGGAACTCGTTGATTCTGACCTTTCGCTCCCGGACATGGCCGAGGTAGTGACTGGGTCTGGGGGCTGCACCGTCTCCACCCGGGTGGTGGGCAACGGCGGCTGACTGCGTGTACTGGCGCCGTTTTCATTTCCAGGTCCGTGACGAATAGTGCCATCGCGTGCCTGCAGTGTGGGATAGACCTGGGGCAGGGTATCAGGATCAGTGCCTTCACCCTCCTGAGGTCACTAGCCTATAACTTGTGGGGACACCTGGGGCAGGGCATCAGGATCAGCGTCTTTATCCTCCCGAATTCACTCGCTTGCTACTTTTGGGGACACTCTATTCCCGACATCTTACAACAACATTTTGTTCACAATCTTAATCGCTTCGTTACATTGATTGCCATGCATACAATGTCTCTTTAAGTTCAGTTGGTTGCAGGTCTCCTTTAAGAGAACCCTGCTGACTTTACCCCAATCAAATCCTTTGTTAGACACCATGTGTTAGTCCCTCAGCGTTGCACCTCGTGATATGGCCGCGGCCATCTTTTTTTGCAGCCACGCTGCACCTCGCTGCAGCAGGGACGCCATCTTGCCTCTGTCCTCAAGGTCGACTGCCTTGATCCTTCTCTCCCGTGATTCTGCCACAAAAGCTGGAAGAGTGCCTGTGAATTCAATCTTCCTCCCCAGGAGTCCTGCCACTGGAGCTGGGAAGGTACTTTTAGGTCGTTCCGGTTGGATCACTGCCATGCAGTCATGATGGATGGTCTGTGCCTCAGGTGCTGCGCTGGTCTGTTCTCTGGTGCCTGGCCCAAGCGAAGGTGAGGTTTTGCTCTGCCTCTGAGCACGGGGGACATCGATTGTTGGAGTGAAGAGGCCTTCCCATTTCCACTGGATCTTCTTCCAAGTAGCGTTGGAGCATAGCCTGCAACAATCCACAGAGGTAACTTGTGCACCACGCCATTACAGATTATACTTACATCCGCACTACCAAGGACTGGGATCAGCTCCTTGGTGTAGGCGCAACTTTTCCTGTACTGGAACCAGCGCGGGTCGTTTTTCGTTCCATAGCCTCTCAAAGGCATCCTGGCTCATCACTGACTGGCTCGCTCCCGTGTCTACTTCCATGAAGACTGGAACGTCGTTTATCTCAACTTCCATCTTCACTGGAGGACAATCGGTGGTGCAGGTATACACTCCATACACTTCTTCTTGGGGCTGAGCTGCCTCTCTGGCCAAGTCATCAAACTCCCCGTTGGATTCAAAGTTATCTACCGACTCCTCTGCTAGACGGTGAGTCATATTTCTTTTACACATATGCTGGAGGTGGCCCTTCGTTTTACAGGCTTTGCATACGTACTCAGCAAACCGACACCTATGGTTTCCTCCACAATGCCAGCATGGTGCTACTCGATTAGCACCCCTCGGCAGACTCTGAGTTCTGGAACCCTGAGGTCTGTGCTCTCTGCCCTGGGCAGAGTCATGTTCTGCAGTCTTGCCTGTGAAAGGCACCATTCTGTGTACAGTATTTGCCGAATTTGAGTCCACAGGATGAATAATTTGCTTGGTGCTGCAGGTCGAGATCATGAACGCCTGACTGATGCTGATGGCCTTCTGCAGGTTGACTGTCGTGTCGGAAGGTAATAGTTTGTGAAGGAGGCCCTCGAGGCCAATTCCTATAACGAAGATGTCTCGCAATGCTTCGTTGAGGTGCATGCCGAAATCACACAGTGCTGCAAGTCTCCTGAGGTTGGCAGCATATTTTGCAATCTCCTGACACTCAGGTCTGTGGTGAGTGTAGAATCTGTGCCTGGCCGTGAGGATGCTCTGTTTGGTTTTAGTTGGTCGCGAATTAGTTCAGTCAGCTCATCGTATGTCTTATCCTTGGCCTTCGTGGGTGCCAGCAAGTCCCTGACAAGGCAGTAGACCTCGGGCACACAACTGGTCAGCAGTATAGCCTTGCGCTTCTCCGCCAATGTGTCCGTCTCCCCTGCCAGGTCGTTTGCCACAAAATATAGCTCGAGCCTTTCCGTGAAGGCATCCCAATCATTAACCTCTGCAAAGTCTTTTACTGTGCCAAAGGTAGCCATAATCACGTGAAAGTCCGTATTCTCGTCGCCAGTTGTTATAAGAACATAATAAGAACATAAGAATTAGGAACAGGAGTAGGCCATCTAGCCCCTCGAGCCTCCTCCGCCATTCAGTAAGATCATGGCTGATCTGGCCGTGGACTCAGCTCCACTTACCCGCCCTCTCCCCGTAACCCTTAATTCCCTTATTGGTTATGTCTTATGAATGACTCCATGAGGCAATGTGTTGTACTTAAACTGCAGTGACCTTGGTCCTTTATTCGTAACTCCAGAGTGAGGCACAAGCATGGTGAGTAGCCTTTTATACTGGGCCCTACACAGCTACGCAGCTGACCCTCAGGTCTCCCACCACAGTGCCCTCTGGTGGACAGCCTCTGCCACAGGGGCAGGAAACCCCGGTCCCCACCAGTTGCACCTTCTAGTGGTGCCAGCATAGTATAGACACAATGTAAACCTTATTGATAGCACATCAGGTAAAAAGTCTCCATCTTATGCAACTATACAGTGACTACATGGAGAGTATATCTATAGTCTGCATATATAACACTCACCTTCACCTTAACTTCTGTCTCACCAACACTACATAGCTAAGGCCTGTATGTGTACACACTCACAATGGAGGCTCCCTTGCATGTGACATTCACAGCTGCATGTAATGGACCTACACTTGCACTAATTGCCAAGGCCTCAGGAAACTCCGACTTATCAACCCTTCTTTGCTTTGCAGGCCAAGGTGGTGCACAACCGTGCACAGCAACAAACCACTGGTGGGGGCGAGTCTGAAAATGTCGAGCTGACTGATCTGGAGGAGAGGGTGCAGCGGCTTGTGGGCACACATGTTGGATTGCCTGTGGCTGCTGATTGCTCCAATGCTGCTGGGGCCAGCATGGGTAAGTCAAGGCCTTTGCACTGTCAGGGAGAGATGGCATTGCACAATCAGCTACCTGGCAATTGCTTATGTGTGTGTGCAAGCTGCTTGCTGAATGGTGCAATGCACCGCCTCACCCTCACGGCACCCCTTGTCACATTTATGTTTGCAGATGTGATCCCAAGTGTCAGCCAAAGCAAGATTTACACCCTTGAAGCGACTGGCAGCCAGAGTCAGGAGGACACACTTGAGGCCCTGGTAGATTTTGGCGGCATGTCCGCTGAGGGAGACGGAGAGGGGGGAGCTGTGCCAGCACCAGCGCGTCACTGCTTCCTACACTCACATGCGCCAGCTCAGTTACTGGGAATACGCGGTCAGGTAATTAGATTTAGAGAGGGTTCTGCACTGGGGGTTGTAACGGGCCTAGTGGGCTGCAGCATGGTCAAGGGCAGGGGGAACCTCGGGTGCCATCTCTCTGGAAGCGAGTGCACAGCCAAGTCCTGATGTTGGGGCTTATGAACAAAGGGTGGAGGCCATGCAATCAGAGCTCTTGGCGGCATTGCAACACTTGCCCGAGAGGAACGTGGAGGAGTCCACCTCTCACATTGTGGACAGCTCTGCGCACACCATGGAACCCATCATTGTCATTGTGCAGACGATAGTGGACTCCCAGACAGCGCAGATCCAGCTGCGATGACGCGTCTCTTGACCAAGGTGGCAGCTGCCATTGCAGCACAGGTGCAAGGGAACGAACGTCACTGTGCTTCTTTGGACAGGATGGCTGCTGCCTTGGAAGCTCAGAATGCTCTCATGCACTCTGGGCAACAGGCCACAGAGCGTCTTACTACTGTCGTCTCTGGTGGCTGATCTCATGCAGTCTCAGCTCAATGCTACACGAGGTCTGACTGCTCCCATTGCGGCTGGGTCCACCACAGTCCACCGGGGGCCAACGGTGCCACCCCACCCCGCTGACCTGTGCTCTAGCAGCTTGGTGGTGGAGGTGCGGTGCTGCGCCGGGGGGGGTGGTGTTGGCTCCTCGGACCAGGATACTCCGGTTCACAGCAACCCTAAGCCAAGATCTGCCACTCCATAATTGCTGCCAACCATGGAATCGTCCCAGCCACTTCCGACTGAAGGTGCAGAGCAGGATGTGGCCCAGTCATCAGCCGGCCCTTCCAGGGCCAGAGCTGGTCGAGGGCATCCAAGAGGGACATCTGTAGCTTCCTCTACAGACACACAGCAGCCTTCCCAAATCCATGAGGCAGCCACAGGGGAGACACCGCAGCGTAGTGTAAGGATAGGTCTGCGTAAGAGGGGTAATAAGGAGGTGCACAGGGGTGATAATAATGCTGTTTGGCGTGTAATAAATCTTTATTTTGTTTTGGAAATTTTTGAAAACGTCTTTCATTTAACTGCGCGGGAATGATGTGAGAGAGGGCTGATAGGTTGGCGCATGGATATTGCCAGATGCAGACTCAACTGGGCATTCAGTTATGTGAAACGCGCAGCAATGAGAAAGCTTTGTGCTTCCTTTGCAGGGCCACAATGGCGATGCCACCTCCTGCGTGGCTGACCACTGCACCCTGCTCCTTCTCCTGTGTCTCCTCCTCCTCCTCATGCGCTGCCGGATACTCCTCCTCCTCCACAGGTGGTACTGCTGCCTCATCCTCCAATGGCTGTACCCTCATGATCGCCAAGTTGTGAAGCGCGCAGCACACCACCACGAATATGAAGACATGTTCAGGCGAGTACTGCAGTACACCCGCTGAGCGGTTCAAGGAATGGAATCACTGCGTCAGAATCCCAATTGTGTGCTCGATGATGGCCCTGGTGGCCAACAGACTCATTGTAGGCGTGTTGCGTAGCAGTTCTTGGGTTGCGAAGAGGCGTCATGAGCCAAGTGTTCAGTGTGTAGCCCTTGACACCGAGGTGCCAGCCACAATCTTGATTCGGCCCAGTGAAGAAGCCTGGCACACCAGTCTGACGCAGTATGAATGAATCGTGGCTGCTGCCAGGAAACCGGGCATCAACTTCCATAATTTTGCGGTTGTGGTCGCAAACCAGTTGAACATTGAGGGAGTGGTATCCCCTGCAGTTCTGGAGTTGCTCAGGTGTGTGTTGGGGTGCCCTCAGACTGACATGGGTGCAATCAATGACCCCCTGGACCCTGGGAAGCCCGCAATGTGCAGGAATCCAGTCTGTCACTTCAACTGCTTATCCCTGCTGATAGGGACAGAGATGTAATCAGCCCTCCTCCTATAGAGAGCATCTGTGAACTCCTGTATGGATGCAAACTGTGAGATGTTGGAGATGTCTGCAGTGATAGCTTGAAAGGACCCAGTGGTATAAAAGTTCAGGGTGATTGTAACCTTGGATGCCACGCTAAGGGCTGCCCTCACCCATGTTTGCAGCTCCAAGTCTGCCTGCAGGATTGCAGAGCTTTGTGACTACGTCCTTGCAGAATCGTAGTCTGCGCAGGCACTGATCATTATTCAGGTTCTTGTACAAGAATTGGTAATGGAAGACCCATTGTTGATATGGCCTTCTGCCCCACGTCTGTGCAGCCGTCTTGCTCTCTCTTCTGCCTCATTGCCTTTTCCTTGCTGCTCTGCTTGGTCCTCTGCCTCTGCTGTTGCCCAGCATCTGCCTCCGCTGCAGGCTGCCTCCTGTCCTGCTGGCCCAGTATCTGGTGCAGGCGAGGGCGGGGTGGGGGGTCTGCATCCATAGGAGACTCCCTTGCTGAGGGCTTTCCTGTGGCAGCTCTCTGTCCTCAGCTCTGTCACCATCTCCCTGTCCCTCTCCATGATTGGGCCACCATGATTGCTGCGGCACTTGCCTGCTGCCTCTGCAGCCGTTGGAGACGGCACCACTTTCTCCTGCATGGCTTAGTGACATGCACATTGCCCTGCCAGCATTGCCCCCATTTCCAACCCCTTCCCAAGCCCAGCCTCCTCAATGTGGGCTCCCTGTTGTGCAGATGGAGGCGCCTCCAGCACTGTCAATCAATCAATCGAGAAGTGTAGTATCCTCGCACGGGTTCTCAAAGACGGTGAAAAAGTTGCCAACATAAATATGGCATAAACTAACACACCTTTAAGATACGCAAGTGGTCTGCAGCAAGAAAGAGGCACTGACAAAAAAAGTTACATTTGGCATAGTCAAACGGTCGGAAGATTTTTCGTGCGAATGCGGCTTCCGGCCCGGGAACTCAGCGGTGCACGCTCTGATGACACACTTAGTTTAATTAGGAGGGGGAAAATAGCGTATGAGAGGAAGCTTGCAGGGAACATAAAAACTGACTGCAAAAGCTTCTATAGATATGTGAAGAGAAAAAGATTAGTGAAGACTAATGTAGATCCCTTGCAGTCAGAATCAGGAGAATTCATAATGGGGAACAAGGAAATGGCTGACCAATTGAACAAATACTTTGGTTCTGTCTTCACGAATGAAGACACAAATAACCTCCCAAAAATACTAAGGGACCGAGGGTCGAGTGAGAAGGGGGAACTGAGGGAAATCCTTATTAGTCAGGAAATGGTGTTAGGGAAATTGAAGGGTCTAAAGGCCGATAAATCCCCAGGGCCTGAATGTCTGCATCCCAGAGTACTTAAGGAAGTGGCCCTAGAAATAGTAGATGCACTGGTGGTCATTTTCCAACATTCCATGGACTCTGCTTCAGTTCCGATGGATTGGAGGGTAGCTAATGTAACGGCACTTTTAAAAAAGGAGGGAGAGAGAAAACAGGGAATTATAGACTGGTTAGCCTGACATCGATAGTGGGGAAAATGCTGGAATCAATTATTAAAGATGTAACAGCAGCACATTTGGAAAGCAGTGACAGGATCGATCCAAGTCAGCATGGATTTATGAAAGGGAAATCATGCTTGACAAAACTTCTGGAATTTTTTGAGGATGTAACTAGTAGAGCGGATAAGGGAGAACTAGTGGATGTGGTGTATTTGGACTTTCAAAAGGCTTTTGACAAGGTCCCACACAAGAGATTAGTGTGCAAAATTAAAGCACATGGACTTGGAGGTAATGTATTGACGTGGATAGAGAATTGGTTGGCAGACAGGAAGCAGAGAGTTGGATTAAAAGGTCCTTTTCAGAATGGCAGGCAGTGACTAGTGGGGTGCCGCAGGGCTGAGTGCTGGGACCACAGCTATTTACAATATACATCAATGATTTAGATGAAGGAATTGAGTGTAATATCTCCAAGTTTGCAGATGATACTGACGTCAGGCTAACCGGTCTATAATTACCCGCTTTCTCTCTCCCTCCTTTTTTAAAAAGTGCCATTATATTAGCTACCCTACAATCCATAGGAACTGATCCAGAGTCGATAGATTGTTGGAAAATGATCACCAATGCATCCACTATTTCTAGGGCCACTTCCTTAAGTACTCTAGGATGCAGACTATCAGGACCCGGGGATTTATCGGCTTTTAATCCCATCAATTTCCCTAACACAATTTCCCGCCTAATAAGGATATCTTTCAGTTCCTCATTCTCACTAGACCCACTGTCCCCTAGTACATTCGGAAAGTTATTTGTATCTTCCTTTGTGAAGACAGAACCGAAGTATTGGTTCAATTGGTCTGCCATTTCTTTGTTCCCCATTATAAATTCACCTGATACTGACTGCAAGGGACCAATGTTTGTTTTCACTAATCTTTTTCTCTTCACATATCTGTCGAAGCTTTTGCAGTCAGTTGTTATGTTCCCAGCAAGCTTCCTCTCGTACTCTATTTTCCCCTCCTAATTAAACCCTTTGTCCTCTTCTGCTGAATTCTAAATTTCTCCCAGTCTTCAGGTTTGCTGCTTTTTCTGGCCAATTTATATACCTCTTCCTTAGATTTAACACTATCCTTAATTTCCCTTGTTAGCCACGGTTGAGCCAGCTTCCCCATTTTATTTTTACTCCAGACAGAGATGTACAATTGCTGAAGTTCATCCATGTGATCTTTAAATGTTTGCCATTGCCGATCCACCATCAACTCTTTAAGTATCACCGCCAGTTTATTCTAGCCAACTCACGTCTCATACCATCGAAGTTACCTTTCCTTAAGTTCAGGACCCTATTCTCTGAATTAACTGTGTCACTCTCCATCTTAATAAAGAATTCTACTATATTATGCTCACTCTTCCCTAAGGGGCCTCGCACAACAAAATTGCTAATTAGTCCTTTCTCGTAACACATCACCCAGTCTGGGATGGCCAGCCCTCTAGTTGGTTCCTCGACATATTGGTCTAGAAAACCATCCCTAATACCCTCCAGGAAATCCTCCTCCACCGTACTGCTACCAGTTTGGTTAGCCCAATCTATATGTAGATTAAAGTCGCCCATGATAACTGTTGTACCTTTATTGCACGCATCCCTAATTTCTTGTTTGATTCTGTCCCCAACCTCACTACTACTGTTTGGTGGTCTGTACACAACTCCCACTAGCGTTTTCTGCCCTTTGGTATTCCGCAGCTCTACCCATACAGATTCCACATCATCCAAGCTAATGTCCTTCCTTACTATTGCGTTAATTCCCTCTTTTAATCAACAACGCTACCCCACCTCCTTTTCCTTTCTGTCTATCGTTCCTGAATGCTGAATATCCCTGGATGTTGAGTTTTCAGCCTTTGTCACCCTGGAGCCATGTCTCCATAATCCCAATGATATCATATTCGTTAATAGCTGCCTGCGCAGTTCATTCATCCACCTTATTATGAATACTCCTCGCATTGAGGCACAGAGCCTTCAGGCTTGTCTTTTTAACACACTTTGTCCGTTTAGACTTTTGCTGTAGTGTGCCCCTTTTTGATTTTTGCCTTGGGTTTCTCTGCCCTCCACTTTTACTTTTCTTCTTTATATCTTTTGCTTCTGCTCGCATTGTACTTCCCTCTGTCTCCCTGCAAAGGTTCCCATCCCCATGCCATATTAGTTTAACCTTTCCCCAACAGCACTTGCAAACACCCTCCCTAGGACATTGGTTCCAGTCCTACCCAGGTGCAGACCTCCACTTTGTACTGGTCCCACCTCCCCAGAACCGGTTCCAATGTCCCAGGAATTTGAATCCCTCCCTCCTGCACCACTCCTCAAGCCACATATTCATCGAAACTATCCTGCAATTCATACTCTGACTAGCACGTGGCACTGGTAGCAATCCTAAGATTACTACCTTTGAGGTCTTGTTTTTTAATTTAACTCCTAGCTCCCTAAATTCAGCTTGCAGGACCGCTATCCATTTTTTTACCTATATTGTTGGTACCTATATGCACCACGACAACTGGTTGTTCATCCTTGCCCTCCAAAATGTCATGCAGCGCTCCGAGACATCCTTGACCCTTGCACCAGGGAGGCAACATACCATCCTGGAGTCTCGATTGCAGCCGTAGAAATGCCTATCTATTCCCCTTACAATAGAATCCCCTACCACTATAGCCCTCCCACTCTTCTTCCTGCCCCCCTGTGCAGCAGAGCCACCCAGGGTGCCATGCTGCTGCCTTCCCCTGATGAGTCATTCCCCCCCAACAGTACCCAAAATGCTATATCTGTTTTGGAGGGGGATGACTGCAGGGGACCCCTGCATACCTTCCTTCCACTGCTCCACCTGATGGTCACCCATTCCTTATCTGCCTGAGTAACCTTTGCCTGCAGTGTGACCAACTCACTATACATGCTATTCATGACATCCTCAGCATTGCGGATGCTCCAGAGTGAATCCATGCGCAGCTCCAGTGCCGCAATGCGGTCTGTCAGGTGCTGCAGCAGGATACACTTCCTGCACATGTAGTGTCCCGGGTTTCCCACAAAGTACAGGAGGAGCATGACACAGATCTGGGCTCTCCTGCCATGACTTGACCCTTAGATTAACTTAATTTGGCAACAATGTCAAAGGTTACCTACTGATAAGGAAAATAAAAGAAGAAAGAAAAGATTAAATACTCACCAATCCACCAGCCAACCACTTACCCGCTGGGCTCTGATGTCAACCTTCAATTCCTTTCTACTTCTTTGTTTACCTGCTGCCCCTGCATCAGCTGGCCTCCTCGACTGCCGACTCCTCGAACTCCCACTGCTCCCGAACTCCCAGGCCTTTTATAGGCCTCCTCGACTGCCGCCTCCTCGAACTCCCGCTGCTCCCGAACTCCCGGGTTTTTTATAGGCCTCCTCGACTGCCGGCTCCTCGAACTTCCGCTGCTCCCACACTCCCGGGCCTCTTATAGGCCTCCTCGACTGCAGCCTCCTCGAACCCTGAATGGATGATAGCCCAGCGATCTCAAGTAGAAAGTCCAGCCCTAGGAATAAACCGGTCATTTTCGAGTTGGCAGGCTGTAACTGGTGGGGTACCACTAGATTGGGCTCCAGCTAGTCACAATCTATATCAATGATTTGGATGAGCAGACCAAATGTAATATATCCACATTTGCTGATGATACAAAGCTAGGTGGGAATATAAGTTGTGAGAAGGATGCAAAGAGGCTTCAAGGGGATATAGACAGGCTCAGTGAATGGGCATGCACACGGCAAATGGAATATAATGTGGAGAAATGTGAAGTTATCCATTTTGGTAGGAAAAATACAAAAGCAGAGTCTTTTTTAAATGGTGAGAGATGGGGAAATGTTGGTGATCAGAGGGACCTTGGTGTCCTTGTACACGAATCAATGATAGTTAATGTTGTGTATCTGTAGAGCATGCACTCCCATGTTCCGCCACCAGGGAGCGCATCCCCTGAAGTCCCAAGGGACCCCAGCATCCCTTGGGAGCACTGTATATAAGCCGGCCCCTAAGGCCTGTTCCTCACTCTGGAGTGTCTTAATAAAGACTGAGGTCACTGTTACTTTAACCTCCCTGTGTGCAGTCTCATCTGTGTTAGGAACACAATAACTGACGGCAAGTATACGAATCCAACGCAAAGATGCAGCAAACTGTGGGCATCCTGGAGAAGTTCTCGGAGGGTGAGGACTGGGAAGCCTATGTCGAATGGCGAGACCAGTACTTTGTAGCCAACGAACTGGATGGAGAAGGAAGCGCTGCAAAAAGGAGAGCGGTCCTCCTCACAGTCTGCGGGGCACCACCCTACAGCCTCATGAAGAATCTTCTGGCTCCAGTGAAACCCACAGATAAGTCATATGAGGAGCTGTGTACACTGGTTCGGGAGCATCTTAACCCGAGGGAGAGCGTGCTGATGGCGAGGTATCGGTTCTACACGTGCCAGCGATCTGAAGGTCAGGAAGTGGCGAGCTACGTCGCCGAGCAAAAGCGACTTGCAGGACAATGTGAGTTTGATGGCGACCTGGAGCAGATGCTCAGAGACTTTTTTGGACTGGGCATTGGCCACGAGACCATCCTACGAAAAATTTTGACTGTAGAGACACCGACTCTAAATAAGGCCATTGCGATAGCACAGGCATTTATGTCCACCAGTGATAACACCAAACAAATCTCTCAGCACACATGTGCTAGCAATGTTCATAAATTAACTGAAACTGTGTTTGTGAGCAGAAATGTACAGGGCAGAAACCACGAGTCTGCAACTGCCAGCAGGCCTCAGGTGATCCAGATGACTCAGAGTCTGCAACAAAGGATGAATACAAGGCAATTCTCACCTTGTTGGCGTTGTGGAGGCTTTCATTCAGCCTATTCATGCCACTTAAAAGGGTAAGTTTACAAGAGCTGTGGAACAATGGGGCACCTCCAACAAGCTTGCAGCTCTGCAAAACCTGCTGACCACTATGTGGCAGAGAAAGATCGGTCCATGGTGGATCAAAGCAATTTCAAGCCTCAGAGAGAGGAGGCAGATGCTGAAGTACACGTGGTACACACATTTTCGATGAAATGTCCACCTATCATGCTAAATGTAAAATTGAATGCCTTACCCGTAGCCATGGAACTGGACACTGGCGCTAGCCAATCCATCATGAGTAAAAAGATGTTTGAGAGACTGAGGTGCAACAAGGCATTCAGACCAGCCCTGAGCCCCATCCACACGAAACCGAGAACGTACACCAAAGAGCTCATCACTGTCCTGGGCAGCGCCATGGTCAAGGTCACCTACGAGGGCACGGTGCACGAACTGCCACTCTGGATTGTCCCGGGCGATGGCCCTACACTGCTTGGAAGGAGGTGGCTGGGCAAAATCCGCTGGAACTGGGATGACATCCGAGCGCTATCACATGTCGATGAGGCCTCATGTACCCAGGTTCTGAACAATTTCCTTCCCTTTTTGAGCCAGGCATTGGAGACTTTTCCGGGGCGAAGGTGCAGATCCACTTGGTCCCAGGGGCACGACCATTCACCACAAGGCGCGAGCGGTACCTCACATGATGAGGGAGAGAGTGGAAATCGAGCTGGACAGGCTGCAATGCGAGGGCATCATCTCCCCAGTGGAATTCAGCGAGTGGGCCAGCCCAATTGTTCCAGTACTCAAAAGTGATGGCACAGTCAGGATTTGCGGCGATTATAAGGTAACTATTAATCGTTTCTCACTGCAGGACCAATACCCGCTACCTAAGGCAGACAACCTATTTGCGACGCTGGCAGGAGGCAAGACGTTCACCAAGCTCGACCTGACTTCTGCCTGCATGGCGCAGGAGCTGGAGCAGTCTTCGAAGGGCCACACCTGCATCAACACGCACAAGGGACTGTTCATCTACAACAGATGCCTGTTGGAATTTGGTCGGCTGCAGCAATCTTCCAGAGAAACATGGAGAGACTACTCAAGTCGGTACCACGCACGGTGGTTTTTCAGGACGACTTATTGGTCACGGGTCGGGACACCGTCGAGCACCTACAAAAGCTGGAGGAGGTCCTCCAGCGACTGGATCGCGTAGGGCTGCGTCTTCATGGCAACTGAAGTGGAGTTTTTGGAGAGAAAGATCATGGCAGACGGCATTCGGCCCACAGACACCAAGACAGAGGCTATCAGGAATGCGCCCAGCCACAGAACGTCACGGAGCTGCGGTCATTCCTGGGACTCCTGAACTACTTTGGTAACTTCCTACCGGGGTTAAGCACCCTCTTAGAACCCATACATGTGTTATTGCGTAAAGGTGAAAACTGGATATGGGGAAAAAAGCAAGTAATTGCTTTTGAGAAAGCCAGAAACATTTTATGCTCCAACAAGCTGCTTTTTTTGTATAACCCGTGTAAAAAATTTGTGCTGGCATGTGATGCGTCATCGTAAGGAGTCGGGTGTGCATTACAACAAGCTAACATTGCGGGGAAGTTACAACGTGTCGCCTATGCCTCCAGGAGCTTGTCTAAGGCCGAGAGGACCTACAGCATGATTGAGAAAAAGGCATTAGCATGTGTGTTCGGGGTAAAGAAAATGCATCAGTACCTGTTTGGCCTCAAATTTGAGCTGGAAACCGATCACAAGCCCCTCACATCTCTGTTCGCTGAAAACAAGGGGATGACTACTAATGCCTCAGCCCGCATACAAAGGTGGGCACTCCCGCTTTCAGCGTATAACTATACCATCCGCCACAGGCCAGGCACCGAGAACTGTGCGGATGCTCTCAGTCGGCTACCATTGCCCACCACGGGAGTGGAAATGGTGCAGCCTGCAAACTTGATGATGCCGCAGCCCGCAGACTTATTGATGGTCATGGAAGCGTTTGAAAATGATAAATCACCTGTCACGGTCCGCCAGATTAGGACTTGGACCAGCCAAGATCCTCTGCAGTCCCTAGTAAAAAAAACTGTGTACTGCATGGGAGCTGGACCAGCATCCCCGTTGAAATGCAAGAGCTAATCAAGCCGTTCCAGCAGCGAAAGGATGAGCTGTCCATTCAGGCAGACTGCCAGTTGTGGGGTAACCGCATAGTATTACCCAAAAAGGGTAGGGAGACGTTCATCTCGGATCTCCACAGCACACACACGGGTATAGTAATGATGAAAGCAATAGCCAGATCCCAGGTGGCCCGGTGTCGACTCTGACTTAGAGCCTGTGTACGGCAATGCAGTGTATGTGCTCAGTTGAACAACGCGCCCAGAGAGGCACCACTAAGTTTGTGGTCCTGGCCCTCCAGACCATGGTCGAGGATCCATGTCGACTATGCGGGCCCGTTTCTCGGTAAAATGTTCCTGCTGGTGGTGGATGCTTTTTCAAAATGGATTGAATGCGAAATAATGTCGGGAAGCACCGCCACCGCCACCATTGAAAGCCTGAGGGCCATGTTTGCCACCCACGGCCTGCCTGACATACTGGTCAGTGACAACTGACCATGTTTCACCAGTGTCGAATTTAAAGAATTCATGACCCGCAATGGGATCAAACATGTCACCTCGGCCCCGTTTAAACCAGCCTCCAATGGGCAGGCAGAGCGGGCAGTACAAACAATCAAACAGAGCCTTAAACGAGTCACAGAAGGCTCACTCCAAAGCCGCCTGTCCCAAGTACTGCTCAGCTACCGCACGAGACCCTACTCGCTCACAGGGGTGTCCCCGGCTGAGCTACTCATGAAAAGGACACTTAAAACCAGACTCTCGCTGGTTCACCCCAACCTGCATGATCAGGTAGCGAGCAGGCAGCAGCAACAAAATGTAAACGATGGTCGCGCCACTAATTTACGGGAAATTGATCTGACTGACCCTGTGTATGTGCTAAACTATGGACATGGTCCCAAGTGGATCGCGGGCACGGTGATAGCTAAAGAAGGGAGTAGGGTGTTTGTAGTCAAACTAGACAATGGACAAATTTGTAGAAAGCACCTGGACCAAACGAGGCTGCGGCTCACAGACTGCCCTGAACAACCCACAGCAGACAACCACCTTTTTCGACCACCTAACAGCCCAGCAAGGCCAGGCTCACCCAGCAGCCCTGCAGGGCCATCAACACGCCAGCCCAGCGAGGGCACAGCCAACACACCAGAACAGACATTTGTACCGAGGCGGTCCACCGGGGAAAGAAAGGCTGCCGACCGCCTCATCTTGTAAATAGTTTTCACTTTGACTTTGGGGGGGAGTGATGTTGTGTATCTGTAAAGCATGCACTCCCATGTTCCGCTACCAGGGAGCACAACCCTTGAAGTCCCAAGGGATCCCAGCATCCCTTGGGAGCACTGTATATAAGCCGGCCCCTAAGGCCTGTTCCTCCCTCTGGGGTGTCTTAATAAAGACTGAGGTCACTGTTACTTTAACCTCCCTGTGTGCAGTCTCATCTGTGTTAGGAACACAATAGTTAACATGCAGGTACAGCAAGCAATTAAGAAAGCAAGTGGTATGTTGGCCTTCATTACAAAAGGATTTGAGTATAAGGGTAAAGACGTCTTACTGCAATTATATAGGACCCTGGTGAGACCACACCCGGAGTATTGTGTACAGTTTTGGTCTCCTTACCGAAGGAAGGATATACTTACCATAGAGGGAGTGCAACGACGGTTCACCAGACTGATTCCTAAGATGGGGGGGATTGTGCTATGAGGAGAGATTGAGTAGACTAGGTCTATATTCTCTAGAGTTTGGAAGAATCAGAGGTGATCTCATTGAAACATACAAAATTCTTACAGGGTTTGACAGGGTAGATGCAGGGAGGATGTTTTCCCCGACTGGGGAGTCTAGAACCAGGGGTCACAGTCTTAGAATAAGGGGACAGCCATTTAGGACTGAGATGAGGAGAAACTTTTTTACTCAGAGGGTGGTGAATCTTTGGAATTCTCTACCCATGAGGGCTGTGGAGGCTCAGTCTTTGAGTATATTCAAGACAGAGAGTGGTAGATTTTTGAATATCAAGGGAATCAAGGGATATGAGAATAGTGAAGGAAAGCGGAGTTGAGGTCGATCAGCCATGATTTCACTGAATGGCAGAGCCAGCTCGATGGGCCGAATGGCCTACTCCTGCTCCTATTTCTTATGTTCTTATATTAACTACCCACCGGCCTCTCCCCAGCCCAAATTTTTTCTCCTCAGTGCACGACCTTCATGCTGCCTGCTAATTATAATGATTGTAGTGTTTAGCCCAGTGCTGAACGCACTGCTGAGTGTCTGAATGCACAGCAGGGGGCCCAAGTTCATGCATCAATTAAAGCATCAATTAAAGCCAGCCTCCATTTCTTAAAGGCAGTCTGCACCTCTTAAAGGGGAGGTGCATTCTGCCTGCAGCAGCTCATTTAACTGGCTGGGGGAGACCGTGCAAAACAAATACTGGTGACACAACAGGGGAGAGAGCATACACCGAGGTTCTCACTTCACCCTCATCCCACTATCTCTTTTGAAGCTGCAGATGGTATCAGCATGCACCTCTTGTTTTAACCCCTCCCTTCACCATAAACCTTACCTTTGTGCCTGTCTCCTTTCAGATAGCCAAAAACGGCCACCTGGCCAGGCATTGGTGGAAGAACAGTAAGACAGTGTTCACTCGATTTCACACTCCCAGCAACCAGCTCAGATACTGACACTCCGCGTACTTTAGAGGACAGGTTAGACGAGTATCTGCACGTGGTGAGACACTGGGCACGATTGGTCTGCAGGCAGGGCAGGAGGAAAGTGGAGCACAGGTGCCAGCTCCATTGCTGCATTGGCAGAACTGCTAGAAAGCCTGAGTGCAATGTCAAGGAGCATGAAGGAGCACAGCGCCAACCTTGCACAGGGCAATGCACAGAGCTTGGAGCCAATCCTTTTAAACGAGGAATAAATGCCCAACTCCATTACTGCACCCAACCATGATGAGCGATGTCTCTTCCATTGCAGCATAGGCGGAAGCGACCCAACATTTGAGTCCTGCAATTGGAGCTCAGACTGAAGTCATGCAGGTTCAGCTTGCTGCCACGCAAGCTCAAACTGCTGTCATCGAGGCTGCGTTTATCTGTGTGGAAAGGAGCTTGCAGGGTGTCACAGCAATCCAGCAATCTATCCTCCAACAGATGACTAGATATGCAGAGGCGTCTTCCCAGAGGAGCGGCAGTGGCTCCGTGGAGCACGAACCTGCTGTCCTCTTTCAGCATTTATCCTCCCACCACTGGCACTCCGCCAGTGCCCTTGCTGTTGTCTGTCAGCCAGCCAGCCCAGACTGCTGCCGCATGCATGCCGAAATGGTGCAGTCTACAGCCGGGTCTTCTAGGCCCAGAGCTGATCGAGGTCGTCCTTCTCAGCTATCTGCTGTCTTCTCCACTGAAAGTCAACAGCTTTCCATCAGCCATGGTGTAGCCACTGGGATAGCACTGTGTAGGAGCACTAGGACAGGCAAAGGCACATTGAAGACAGGCACCAAGGGAATACACAAGGGTGATTAGTTGACTTTTTTATGTAATATTGGATGGATTGATGTATAAAGTTGAATTGCAATTTTTGTTTTATGGAGGCTTTTATTTCAACATTATAGTCAAGTAGTTGCAGTGATGTCCATCTCAGAGGGAAGAGGGATGGTAAGCTGTGGGACGATTGGTAAATGTGGAATTGGGGTAGCGTTCACTGGAACCGCAGTGAGATGAGTCGATCACGGACAGCTCTGGCAGAAAGGGGCTACTTGGGTGTCTCTTACCTTCTGCTTCCTCCTCTTGTGTTTCCTCTTCCTCCTCTTCTGCTCCTTCCTCTTCCTCTTTCTCCCCCTCCCCCTGCTCCCCTCAGCTGGTCGCAATATGCCTGGTGGCAAGGGCTGTGCCCTCATGATGGTGAGCACACAGCAAACCACGACGAATCTTGAGACGGGCTCTGGTGAGTACTACAGGGCTTCTCCAGAGCAGTCCAGGCAGAGGAACTGTTGTTTCAGCACACCGATGGTCTGCTCTATGATGTTTCATATAGCAGCACGTTTCTCATTGTATGCATGCTGTCCACATGTGGTTGGGTTGTGGAGCAGAGTCATAAGCCAGGTGGTCAAGCGATAGTCCTTGTCGTCCAGCAGCCACCCTCTGGTTTGATGTGTCGGCTCAAGGACTGAGGGAACAGTGGACTGGCGCAAAAGCATCATGACTGTTGCCAGGATACTGGGCATTCACCAGCATGATGTGCTGAGCATGGTCACACACCAACTGCACATTCAGCGAGTGGTAACCTTTGCGGTTGGGGTACCTCTCAGTATTTTGATGCGGCGCCTTCAAAGCCACATGCATGCAGCCGATGGCACCCTGCACCATGGGGAAACCCACTAACCTAGAAAAGCCACATGCACACTCTGCCTGCTTCTCTCTGGTCACAGAGAGACAATGAAGTCCCCTCTCCTGGCATAAAGAGCGTCTGTCACCTCTCTTATGCAGCAGTGGATGGCGAACTGGGAGATGTTACAGATCTCGCCTGCTCCAGCCTGGAAGAATCCCGATGTGAAGAAATTCAGGACCACGGTCACCTTCACAGCCACTGGTAGTGCTGTCCTTGCCCCGGTGTGAGGCTGCAGGTGTTGTTGCAGGAGGTGGCAGAATTCTGTTGGCACCTCCTTCATAAAGCGCAGATGCCTCAGACACTGGTTCAGGTTGAGGTAAGAGAATTGCTCTGGGAAGACCCTTGGTGGGTAAGGCTTCCTGCTGAGAGTCCTTGTCTCCCTCCTCCTCTGCAAGCAGCTTGTCCTCTTCTTCGCTGCTCCATCTGCTCCATCTCCCTGTCATGCTGCTGGCCAAGGAGGATGACAACTAGAGCATCCATGACTGGAATCTGACCAGAACCTTTGAAGTCAGAAGCAAGGATTTCTCCACTTGCAGCACCACTCCCTGTCACCTCTCCTACTTTAAATAACTCTATAAAGCTCCAAATAGTTCCACAAACTTACACAGAGCCAAGAGAAATCAAAAAGCAAGTTACCTGAAAGTTGTTGATGATCCCTTTAAATAGCACTGATGGGGAGTCCTTCCTGCTGCTAACGCGTGTTCACCTGTGTGATGTTAACACAGGGCGATAGTTCCAGCACTGATGAAGAAATGGCATTGCACATTGATTTACATCACAATCTGCCTACTTACTATACCTCTAGCGCACGCTCCTCTAACGGCCACCCTACCGCCCTCACCAAGATGGTGCCTTGTGCAACCCACATCAGATGTGTGTGCACATGCCGCACAGCTTAGAGAGAACATTGGGGGTGACAACTAGCCCATCCATGACCGGGAGCCTTTTGGCTAAGATCATGCGTAACTGACCTGACAGGGGAGTAGCCACCATGACCTCCGGGTGGTTCTCCCTGGATCAGGAAGGTATATGCTTGCTTTTTTGGAAACAGGAGGTGGGTGGGGTGGCTTGACCCATCCACCTCCACGGAGGTGTGTGGGGGACCTGACCCATCCACCTCCATGGCATGAACCTGGTATTGCAGTACTTCCAGGAACGGTGCAGTGGCTCTAGGCCTTTTGGCTAAGAGCATTGGCGCAGAGTGATCCTTGGCGTGTGCAAGGTGACCTCTGGCATTTGTGATTTGACAAAGAATTGGAACGATTGGCTACGAATTTCAAAAAAAAAAAAAAAAATCCATGACCGGGAGCAAGGGGTCTGAACAGAACCCTTGAAGTCAGAAGCAAAGCCTTCTCCACTTCCAGCATTACTCCCTGACACCTCATCAACTTTAAACAATTCTAGAAAGCTGCAAACACTTTCACAAACTTACACAGAGCCAATAGAAATCAATCAGCAACTAACCTTAGAGTGGTTGCTGATCCCTCTAAATAATGCTGGTGGGATGTCCTTACTGCTGCTGAATGCATGTTCAGCTGTGTGAGTTAACACAGTGTGTTAGCTGCAGCGTTGATGACGAAAATGGCAGTGTGGCGTCAAATCAGCGTTGCACGCTAATTGACATCTTGATCTGCGAACTTCTGCCGCAAGCTCCTAACAGGCCTTATCCCTCTCACTAAGATAGAGTCCTGCACGGCACGCAGCAGAAGTATGTGTGTGTGACGAGGGTGCCATTTTCGCCACAAAACGGTACTAGCAGCAAAGAAAAATCGGCCTCTATGGAGTCAAATTTTTCATCCACTATATCTGAATGCGTAAAGCATTCGCAACAAAATAGATGAATTAATAGCACAGATAGAAATAAATGGGTTTGATCTAATAGCCATTATGGAGACATGGTAGCAGAGTGACAAAATATTCCAGGATAGTTGATTTTTAGAAGAGTTAGGCAAAATGCACAAGGAGCAGGCTAGTCCTGAGAAAAAGGATGGGATAAAGACAGTAGAGTGAAAGGGAGCGAAATTGGGCTCCTGTGCACCTGCCGTTAGCGCCTCCGGGGGGGCCCTCTCCCTTGCACCAGGATTCTGAGGAGCCATCACACAAAGGTTCTGAGTTGCTGCAAGGTCTGACTCAAGTGCAGCAATGCTAAAAATGAGCAGCTGCTGCTTGAAATGACCTCCCCTTTAAGAGCTGGAATGAGCTAGAGTTAAGGATTGAAGGGTCTGAATAGAACCCTTGAAGTCAGAAGCAAAGCCTGCTGAATGCAAGTCAGCTGAAATTGGGAAGCGCTCTGGCAATAGTGCCCTTGCAGCGCCCTACTGAGGCTGTTACCACCGCATTTACTGCCCTCCTTCATTCCTGCAATTTAGCAATGCATTTCGGCGGGTGCTAACTTTTCAAAAAGTTACAAAACGCTACCGAATTTCGCCCCCGAAGGATCTTAGCCCAGAAAATCAATAAGTAGAATCAGTTTGGGTGGAGCTAAGAAACAGCAAGGGGAAAAACACACTGGTGCGAGTAGTTTACAGGTCTCCTAACAGTAATTAAAAATGTAGGGCAGAGTATAAATCAGGAAAATAGAGGTGCAAGCAACAAGGGTAATACAGGTGCAGCGTCGAGAATCTGGAACCCTCAGGACCGAGGCCGTTCCGGATTCTGGGCTCTTCCAGACTTTCGATCGTCTTTCTGACATCATAAATCCGGAAACACCTGAGCCCAGGTTTGGATATTTCCAGATTTCGGAACATCAGAAAGGGCGGCGGGGGGAGAGGTCCGCCGAGGACAGAGGGTCTGGGCCCCGCCGAGATGGTGTTCGGGCAGACAGGCCCCGCCAAGGAGATGTTTGGGTGGGCGGGGCCCCACCGAGGAGATGTTCGGGCAGGTCAGCGAGGAGGCCCCAAGGTAAGGGCAGTGGTGGCGGGGTAAGTCGAGACCCGAGATCAGGTAGCGACGGGGCCCCAAGGTCGGCAGGGTTGGCGGGTCCGGATTCCGGAACATTTTACGGATTCCGGACAACACAGCCACTGACTGTCCCGGAGTCCAGATTCCAGAACATTCAGGATTCCAGAACTCTGGATTTTCGACGCTGCACCTGTACAGTAATCATGGGGGATTTTAATCTGCATATAGACTGGGTAAACCAAATTTGCAGTAATAGTGTGGCGGACGAGTTAATAGAATGTATTCAAGATAGTTTTCTAGATCATTATGTCAAGGAACCAACTAGGGAACAGGCTATTTTGGTCTAGTATTGTGCAATGAGAAAGGATTAATTAATAACCTTGTAGTAAAGGAGCCTCTGGGGAAGAGTGATCATAATTTGATAGAATATTATATTGAGTTGAGAGTGATTTAGTTAAGTCTGAAATTAGGATCTTAAATCTGAACTAAGGAAACTATATAGGTATAACGGGTGAGTTGGCTAAGGTAGATTGGGAAACTATGACAGTCATCATCATCATAGGCAGTCCCTTGAAACGAGGATGACTTGCTTCCATGCCAAAAAAGGATGAGTTCACAGGTGTTTCAATGAAGGATCTAATATTCCAGGTCCTGAACTACATCCTGAAGGGTGGAAGATGCCTGTGCATGGATTTTTTTAACATGGGATGGCCGTTGCAGAGCTAGGTCTTGGTCCGGTGGCAAGAGTTATCCAAGACGACTGGAGACCAGCTCTGCTGCATGAAACTAGTGCGCACAGATATCGCAGTGTGGGCTGGCCCATTTTGCCCCTGGGCTCTCGCCTCTTCTGGCCCCGAAATCACACCTCTCCTGGGCCCCAATCACGTCACTATACAATGTCTCGCTGCTCCTTCGCCCCGATCTCGCCGCTCCTGCTGTATTTGCCCACGCTCCAATCATCGACCTGGACTTTGATGATATCCCTCTTCGCTGCCGTCACTCTCCTGCACCAGCTCGCGCTGTACCTTGCAGAGGTGTGCCGCTACGCTGCCCATATGATAGCAGATAAGCAATAACAAACACTTAAATTATTAATTCATAATTCGCAACATATATACATTGCTCCAAGGAATAAAAACCCGATGGGAATAGTAGTTCAACCACGGCTAACAATAGAAGTTAAAGTAGAAGAGGCTTATTATATTGCCAAAAAGAATAGTAAGCCTGAGGATATCGAGGATTTTAGAATTAAGCCATACCCCATCAATATAACTTTCTATTCCTTTCCCCCTCGTGCTTATCTAGCTTCCCCTTAAACGCACCAAAGCTATTCACCTCAACTACTCCATGTGGTAGCAAGTTCCACATTCTCTCCACTCTCTGGGTAAAAAAGTTTCTCCTGAATTCTCTATTGGATTTATTGGTAACTTTCTTATACTTATGGCCCCTAATTTTGGTCACGTCCGCAAGTAGAAATGTGTTCTCTAAGTCTACATTCTCAAACCCCTTCATAATCTTAAAGACAACTGGCAGGTCACCCCTCAGTCTTCTCTTTTCTTGAGAAAAGAGCCTCAGCCTGTTTAATCATTCCTGATGAGCATTATGTTTTATATAGAGAAGTCTAGAGAGTTCCTGCAGATGGTTTTGTTTCCTCTATTGGTATTATGGCACATCCTGGCCAGTGCACTTTTTGTTGTTTTATAATAACTGTTGAAATGGTCATGCAATTGACAGATGCAATTTTACACAAGTGTGAAGAGATTCATTTTGGTAGGAAGAAAAAGCAGAGGCAATATAAACAAAATAGAACAATTTTAAAGGCAGCACAGGAACAGAGAGACCTGCGAGTGTACATACACACATCCTGAAGATGGCAGGACAAGTTGAGAAGGCTGTTGCAAAAGTTTAAGGTATCCTTGGCTCTATGAACAGAGGTATAGAGTACAAAAGGAAGGAAGTTACGGTAACCTTTATAAATCACTGGTTTGGCCCCAGTTGGAATATTGTCTCCAATTCTGGGCACCACACTTTATAAGGATATCGAAGTCTCAGAGAAGAGGCAGAGGAACTTTACTAGAATTGTACCAGGGTTGTGGGACTTCAGTTAATTGGAGAGATGAGAGAAGAGAGGGTTGTTCTCCTGAGTGCAGAGACAGTTAAGAGGAGATTTATTAGAGGTGTTCAAAATCATGAAGAATTTTAATAAAGTAAATAAGGAGAAACTGTTTCCATTGGCAGGAAGGTCAGTAAGCAAAGGACACAGATTTAAGATCATTGGCAAAAGGCGAGATGGGACTATTTTTTACACAGCGAGTTGTTACGCTCTGAAATGCACTACCTGAAAGGGTGGTGGAAGCAGATTCAATTATAACTTTCAAAAGGGAATTGGATAAATACTTGAAGGGGAAAAATTTGCAGGGCTCTGGGAAAAGGGCAGGGAAATTGGACTAATTGGATAGCTCTTTCAAAGAGCCGGACCAGGCACGATGGGCCAAATGGCCTCCTTTTATGATGTATCATTGTATGATTCTATCATCATCATCATCATAGGCAGTCCCTCGGAATCAAGGAAGACTTGCTTCCACTCTTTGCATGAGTTCTTAGGTGGCTGTACAGTCCAATACGAGAACCACAGTCTCTGTCACAGGTGGAAAAGTCAGTTGTTGAGGCAAAGGATGGGTGGGACAGGTTTGCCGCACGCTCCTTCCACTGCCTGCAATTGATTCCTGCATGCTCTCGGCGACGAGATTTGAGGAGCTCAGTGCCCTCCCAGATGCACTTCCTCCACTTAGGGTGGTCTTTGGCCAGGGACTCCCAGGTGTCAGTGGGGATGTCGCACTTTATCAGGGAGGCTTTGAGGGTGTCCTTGTAACGTTTCCGCTGCCCACCTTTGGCTCGTTTGCCGTGGACGAGTTCCGAGTAGAGCTCTTGCTTTGGGAGGCTCATGTCTGGCCAGAATTATGTGGCCTGCCCAGTGGAGCTGATCAAGTGTGATCAAGTGTGGACAGTGCTTCAATGCTGGTGATGTTGGCCTGGACGAGGACGCTAACGTTGGTGCATCTGTCCTCACAGGGGATTTGTAGGATCTTGCGGAGACATCATTGGTGATATTTCTCCAGCGACTTGAGGTGTCTACTGTACATGGTCCATGTCTCTGAACCATATAGGAGGGCGGGTATTACTACAGCCCTGTAGACCATGAGCTTGCTGACAGTTTTGAGGACCTAGTCTTCAAACACTCTTTTCCTTAGGCAGCCGAAGGCTGCACTGGCGCACTGGAGCTGGTGTTCGATCTCGTCGTCAATGCCTGCTTTTGTTGATAGGAGGCTCCCGAGATAAGGGAAGTGGTCCACGCTGTCCATGGAGCTTGATGACTGGGGGGGCAGTGCTGTGCGGCGAGGACAGGTTGGTGGAGGACCTTTGTCTTACTGATGTTTAGCGTAAGGCCCGAGGCATACGAGCTGAGGCGTACGAAAGCATGATTCTATAAGCAAAGGATGACCAAGAAATTGATAAAGAAAGAGAATAAGAGAATATGAGAATAAACTAGCAAGAGACATAAATACAGATTGTAAAAACTTCTACACATATGTAAAAATGAAGAGATTAGCTAAATTAAATGCAGGCCTCAAAGACAGAGATATGAGAAATTATAATTGGGAATAAGGAAATAGCAGTGACAATTTAAACAAATACTTTGTATCTGTCTTCACAGTGGAAAACAAAACTAACATTCCAGAAATAATGGGGAACCAAGGGTTTAGCGAGAATAAGGAACTTAAAGAAAGTAGTACAGGTTGAACCTCCCTTATCCGGAACCCTCGGGACCTGGCCTGTTCTGGATAAGGGATTTTACCAGATAACCGGTGGTCACGTTAAATTGGATGGTACAGTTACTGAGCAAAGGGATATTGGCTGGATTGGGGCTGGAGGTGGAGCAGAGAGATCATGGGGAGTGTTGTGTTCCTAAACCAGATAAGACTGCACACAGGGAGGGTAAAGTAACAGAGACCTCAGTCTTTATTAAGACACCCCAGAGTGAGTAACAGGCCTTAGAGGCCGGCTTATATACAGTGCTCCCAAGGGATGCTGTGATCACTTGGGACTTCAGGGGATGCGCTCCCTGTTGGCGGAACATGGGAGTTCATGCGTTACAGATACACAACATCACTCCCCGCCTCCAAAGTCAAAGTGAAAACTATTTACAAGGTGAGGCGGTCGGCAGCCTTTCTTTCCCTGGTGGACCGCCTCGGTACAAATGCCTGTTCTGGTGTGTTGGCTGTGCCCTGACTGGGCTGGCGTGTTGTTGGCCTTGCAGGGCTGCTGGGTGAGCCTGGCCTTGCTGGGCTGTTGGGCGTCATGGGTTCGATTTCCTGGCCTGGGGTGGTGTCGTTGATCCTTTGGGTGTGTGTTGTGGGCTAGAAAAAGGTGGTGTCTGCTGTGGGTTGTTCAGGTCAGTCTGTGAGCCGCAGCCTCGTTTGGTCCAGGTGCTTTCTGCAAATTTGTCCATTGTCTAGTTTGACTACAAACACCCTACTCCCTTCTTTAGCTATCACCGTGCCCGCGATTCACTTGGGACCATGTCCATAGTTTAGCACATACACAGGGTCATTCAGATCAATTTCCCGTAAATTAGTGGCGCGACCATCGTTTACATTTTGTTGCTGCCGCCTGCTCGCTACCTGATCATGCAGGTTGGGGTGAACCAGCAAGAGTCTGGTTTTAAGTGTCCTTTTCATGAGTAGCTCAGCCGAGGGCACCCCTGTGAGCGAGTGGGGTCTTGTGCAGTAGCTGAGCAGCAGTCGGGACAGGTGGGTTTGGAGTGAGCCTTCTGTGACTCATTTAAGGCTCTGTTTGATTGTTTGTCCTGCCCGCTCTGCCTGCCCATTGGAGGCTGGTTTAAACGGGGCCGAGGTGACATGTTTGATCCCATTGTGGGTCATGAATTCTTTAAATTCGGCACTGGTGAAACATGGCCCGTTGTCACTGACCAGTATGTCAGGCAGGCCGTGGGTGGCAAACATGGCCCTCAGGCTTTCAATGGTGGCGGTGGCGGTGCTTCCCGACATTTTTTCACATTCAATCCATTTTGAAAAAGCATCCACCACCACCAGGAACATTTTACCGAGAAGCGGGCCTGCATAGTCGACATGGATCCTCGACCATGGTCTGGAGGGCCAGGACCACAAACTTAGTGGTGCCCCTCTGGGCACGTTGCTCAACTGAGCACACACGCTACATTGCCGTACACAGGACTCCAAGTCAGAGTCGATACCGGGCCACCACATGTGGGATCTGGCTATCGCTTTCATCATTACTATACCCGGGTGTGGGCTGTGGAGAGCCGAGATGAACATCTCCCTGCCCTTTTTGGGTAGCACTATGCGGTTACCCCACAACAGGCAGTCTGTCTGAATGGACAGCTTGTCCTTTCGCCGCTGGATCGGCTTGATTAGCTCTTGCATTTCAACGGGGATGCTGGCCCAGCTCCCTGCAGTACATAGTTTTTTACTAGGGACAGCAGAGGATCTTGGCTGGTCCAAGTCCTAATCTGGTGGGCCGTGACAGGTGATTTATCATTTTCAAACACTTCCATGACCATCAACAAGTCTGCGGGCTGCGCCATCAACAACAAGTTTGCAGGGTGCGCCATTTCCACCCCCGTGGTGGGCAATGGTAGCCGACTGAGAGCATCCGCACAGTTCTCAGTGCCTGGCCTGTGGCGGATGGTATAGTTATATGCCGATAGCGAGAGTGCCCATCTTTGTATGCGGGCTGAGGCATGAGTATTTATCCCCTTGTTTTCAGCGAACAGGGATGTGAGGGGCTTGTGATCGGTTTCCAACTCAAATTTGAGGCCAAACAGGTACTGATGCATTTTCTTTACCCCGAACACACATGCTAATGCCTCTTTCTCAATCATGCTGTAGCCTTAGACAAGCTCCTGGAAACATAGGCGACAGGTTGCAACTTCCCCGCAACGTTAGCTTGTTGTAATACACACCCGACTCCGTACGATGATGCATCACATGCTAGCACGAGTCTTTTACACGGGTTATACAATACAAGCAGCTTGTTGGAACATAAAATGTTTCTGGCTTTTTCAAAAGCAATTACTTGTTTTTTTTCCCTGTACCCAGTTCTCACCTTTACTCAATAACACATGTAGGGGCTCTAAGAGGGTGCTTAACCCCGGTAGGAAGTTACCAAAATAGTTCCTGGAGTCCCAGGTACGACCACAGCTCCGTGACGTTCTGTGGCCTGGGTGCATTCCTGATAGCCTCTGTCTTGGTGTCTGTGAGACGAATGCCATCCGCCGCGATCTTTCTCCCCAAAAACTCCACTTCTGTTGCCATGAAGACGCATTTCGACCTCTTCAGCCGCAGCCCTATGCAATCCCGTCACTGGAGGATGTCCTCCAGGTTTTGTAAGTGCTCGACGGTGTCCCGACCCGTGACCAATATGTCGTCCTGAAAAACCACCGTGCGTGGTATCGACTTGAGTAGGCTCTCCATGTTTCTCTGGAAAATCGCAGCAGCCAAATTCCAAACGGGCATCTGTTGTAGATCAACATGTAGATGTGCGTGTTGATGCAGGTGAGGTCCTTCGAAGACTCCTCCAGCTTCTGCGTCACGTAGGCTGAAGTCAGGTCGAGCTTGCTGAATGTCTTGCCTCCTGCCAGTGTCGCAAATAGGTTGTCTGCATTAGGTAGCGGGTATTGGTCCTGTCGCGAGAAACGATTAATAGTTACTTTATAATCGCCGCAAATCCTGACCGTGCCATCACTTTTGAGTACTGGAACAATCGGGCTGGCCCACTCGCTGAATTCCACTGGAGCGATGATGCCCTCGCATTGCAGCCTGTCCAGCTCGATTTCCACTCTCTCCCTCATCATGTGAGATACCGCTCACGCCTTGTGATGAATGGGTCGTGCCTCTGGGACCAAGTGGATCTGCACCTTCGCCCCTTCCAATGCCTGGCTCAAAAAGAGAAGGAAATTTGTGAAGAACCTGGGTACATGAGGCCTCATCGACATGTGATAGCGCTTGGATGTCATCCCAGTCCCAGCGGATTTTGCCCAGCCAGCTCCTTCCAAGCAGTGTGGGGCCATCGCACGGGACAATCCAGAGTGTCAGTTCATGCACCGTGCCCTCGTAGGTGACCTTGACCATGGCGCTGCCCAGAACAGTGATAAGCTTTTTGGTGTATGTGCTCAGTTTCATGTGGATGGTGCTCAGGGCTGGTCTGAGTGCCTTGTTGCACCACAGTCTCTCAAACATCTTTTTATTCATGATGGATTGGCTAGCGCCAGTGTCCAATTCCATGGCTACGGGTAAGCCATTCAATTTTACATTTAGCATTATAGGTGGACATTTCGTCGAAAATGTTTGCACCCAATGTACTTCAGCATCTACTTCCTCTCTCTGAGACTCAAAATTGCTTTGATCCACCAAGGACCGATCTTCCTCTGCCACGTGGTGGTTAGCAGGATTTGCAGAGCTTGCAGCTCGACTCAAGCTCGTTGGAGGTGCTCCATTGTTCCACAGCTCTTGCAAACATACCCTTTGAAGTGGCATGAATAGGCTGAATGGAAGCCTCCACAACGCCAACAAGGTGTGAATTGTTTTGCATTCATCCTTTGTTGCGGACTCTGAGTCATCTGTGTTAACTGAGGCCTGCTGGCAGTTGCAGACTCGTGGTTTCTGCCCTGTACATTTCTGCTCGCAAACACAGTTCCAGTTAATTTATGAACATTGCTAGCGCTTGTGTGCTGAGAGATTTGTTTGGTGTTATCACTGATGGATAAACGCCTGCGTTATCGCAATGGCCTTACTGAGGGTCAGTGTCTCTACAGTCAAAAGTTTTCGTATGATGGTCTTGTGTCCAATGCCCAGTACAAAAAACTCTCTGAGCAGTTGCTCCAGGTAGCCATCTGTTATGTAATGATGTGTGTATCGTCCCAGTATCTTAAATGTATTGTAAGTACTATGCCACATCACAGAGGGCGCTGCGGTGGGAAACCCTGGTAGTACCGCAACAAGGGCTATATAAGGCTGACCACCACATCTGGGAGGCACTCTGGAGCTGAACAATAAAGGACGAAGGTCACAGCAGTTAGACTTATACCAGACCGTGTGGAGTCAGTGATTTGTGTGCTACATACACCACATTGGCGACAAGGAAGCGGACGAACTCCACGCAACCATGGCTACTCTGGGCTTGCTAAAGGATTTTACCATGGGCAATGATTGGGAGGCCTTTACGGAAAGGCTCGAATACTACTTCACAGCAAATGACCTGACGGAGGACACATACGCAATGAGAGAGAAGCGTAAGGCGATATTGCTCTCCAGTTGTGGAGATGAGGTTTACTGTCTCGTCAGGGATTTGCTGGCACCCGGGAGCGCCAGGGACAAGTCATACGAGGAGCTGACTGAACTCATTCGTGACCAGTTGAAACCGAAGGAGAGCATCCTCATGGCCAGATACAAATTTTACCATCACTGCAGCCCCGAGGGCCAGGATGTCACCAAATATGCTGCGGACCTCAGGAGACTCGCGGCGCCGTGTGATTTTGGGGCACACCTTGACGAGGCTTTGCGGAACGTTTTCGTTATGGGGATTGGCCACGAGGGCCTCCTTCACAAGCTGCTAGCCACGGAACCCACAGTCACTCTGACAAAGGCCATCACCATCAGCCGGGCACATATGACCTCGACTTGCAGCACCAAGTAAATGATCCACACAGTCTCAAACCCGGCAGGCACTGTCCACAGGATAGCACCCACCACGGACAAAACTGCAGAACGTGGCTCTGCCCGGGGCAGAGAGCATGGACCTCGGGATCCTGGAGCTCAGAGTCCGCCGAGGGGGGCCAATCCAGCAGCACTATGCTGGCGTTGTGGAGGAAGCCATGGGGCTCACCGGTGCAGGTTTGCGGAGTACACGTGCAATACCTGTCACGTTAAAGGCCACCTTCAGCGTATGTGTAAAAGAAATCAGACTCACCATGTGGCTGAGGAGATGGGGGATGATCCACTGTTCAGCGAGGAGCAGGTAGAAGAAGATGAGTTGTTGGGATTGTACACGTGCACCGACGATTCACCCCCAGTGATAAGGGAAGTAAAAATCAACGGAATCCCTGTGAGTTTGGAAGTGGACATGGGCTCGGGTCCATCGTTGATGAGTCGGAGAACTTTTGATAAACTGTGGATTAACCCAGCTGCATGACCCAAGCTGGTCCCGGTCACGGTGAAGCTGCGTACCTACACCAGGGAACTGATACCTGTTCTTGGCAGAGCGATGGTGCAGGTATCCCACGGGGACGAGACGCACGCTTTACCTCTGTGGGTCGTTGCAGGCGATGGGCCGACACTCCTCGGCCGGAGGTGGATGGGGAAGGTCCGCGGGAAGACTTCATTCCTCCACAGGCTGCTGCTCCCCGGAGTGCTGCCGTGCCCCGGGTCCCCAGAGAGCAGCGCCGACCGAGCTGGAGCTGCAGCCTCAATCCACCCACAGGCAAGTGCCAGGCCCGGATCTCACACAGAGACCCTGCAGCCTCAGCCCCCACAGTCAAGTCCCAGGCCCGGATCTCACACAGAGACCCTGCAGCCTCAGCCCCCACAGGCAAGTCCCAGGCCCGGATCTCACACAGAGACCCTGCAGCCTCAATCCACCCACAGGCAAGTGCCAGGCCCGGATCTCACACAGAGACCCTGCAGCCTCAGCCCCCACAGGCAAGTCCCAGGCCCGGATCTCACACAGAGACCCTGCAGCCCCAGCCCCCACAGGCAAGCAGCCCTGCACAGAGGGGCCTAGTGGGGGGTGGGGGTTGAGCCGGCGGGGCGCTGCGGGCGGGGTGCTGAGAGATCCAGGGGCCGGCGGTTCGGAAGGGCCCCGCAGAGGAAGAGGCCGTTGGGCGGGCCCCGCCGAGGAGCTGGTAGCATCGGGCAGCGGCAGCAAACTGGAGTTCGGCGGCCATGGCAGCCGCAGGGGAGGCCGCTATGGAGGCCGCGGGGGACGCGGCAAGTGCGGCCGTTGGAGAGGCCACGACGGCCGCAGGAGAGGCGGCAAGTCAGGTGGCAGCGGAGGGGAGCAGAGGCTGCGGCGGCGGAGGGCACCCGGAGCGGCGGAGAAGAAGATGGCGGCGGCATCATGTCAGAGCTGCAGAGCATCAAAGATGGCGGCGCCCAAGGAGCAGCCTCGTGGAATCCTCCTGCATCAAAGATGGTGCCTTAAAGAGGAAATGCACACGGGAGTCTTAAAAAGGGCCTTACAAAGAGGTGGTCCCCACAAAGGACTTCTGTTTGGCAGAGCGAGTCTAAAGTGAGCTATGTTAATGTGAGATAGTGAATTTATAATAAGAATTACTTTTTTTATGCTGAATGGCCACTGTATTTGTGTAAAATAATGGATGAAGTACAATTAATGATAACGGCTAACAAGGAAATCAAGGTTCCGCTACCAGTCAATAACCAGTTAATGTACCAGATAATATGTACCATACTAACCCACTGTCTGTGCCCACCTGCCTTCCATTGGACAAGTGTGATGTTATGTAATGATGTGTGTATCGTTGTCCTGCGTCCAGGTGGGGGGGGGGGTGGGGGAGGTGATGTTATGTAATGATGTGTGTATCGTCCCAGTACCTTAAATGTATTGTAAGTACTATGCCACACCACAGAGCGCGCTGCGGTGGGAAACCCTGGTAGTACCGTAACAAGGGCTATATAAGGCTGACCACCACACCTGGGAGGTACTCTGGAGCTGAACAATAAAGGACGAAGGTCACAGCAGTTGGACTTACACCAGACCGTGTGGAGTCAGTGATTTGTGTGCTACATACACCACACCATCAAACTCGCATTGTCCTGCAAGTCGCCTTAGCTCGGCGACGTAGCTCGCCACTTCCTGACCTTCAGATCGCTGGTACGAATAGAACCAATACCTTGTCATCAGCACGCTCTCCCTTGGGTTAAGATGCTCCTGAACCAATGTACACAGCTACTCATAGGACTTATCTGTGGGTTTCACCGGGGCCAGAAGATTCTTCATGAGGCTGTAGGTCGGTGCCCCGCAGACTGTGAGGAGGACCGCTCATCTTTTTGCAGCGCTTCCTTCTCCATCCAGCTCGTTGGCTACAAAGTTCAATATAGGCTTCCCAGTCCTCACCCTCCGAGAACTTCTCCAGGATGCCCACAGTTTGCTGCATCTTTGCGTTGGATTTGTCTACATGTCGCCAGTTGTGTTCCTAACACAGATGAGACTGCACAGAGGGAGGTTAAAGTAACAGTGACCTCAGTCTTTATTTAGACACTCCAGAGTGAGTAACAGGCCTTAGGGGCTGGCTTATATAGAGTGCTCCCAAGGGATGCTGGGATCCCTTGGGACTTCAGGGATGCGCTCCCTGGTGGCGGAACATGGGAGTGCATGTTTTATAGATACACAACATGGTGGGCGGTGGATAGAAATATAGAAACATAGCAAATTGGTGCAGGAGTAGGCCATTCAGCCCTTCGAGCCTGCACCACCATTCAAGAAGATCATGGCTGATCATTCACCTCAGTACCCCTTTCCTGCTTTCTCTCCATACCCTTTCATCCCTTTAGCCGTAAGGGCCATATCTAACTCCTTCTTCAATATATATCCAATAAACTGGCATCAATAACTCTCTCTGAGTGAAGAAGTTTCTCCTCATCTCAGTTCTAAATGGCTTACCCCTTAGCCTTAGACTGTGTCCCCTGGTTCTAGACTTCTCCAACATCGGGAACATTCTTCCTGCATCTAACCTGTCCAGTCCCGTCAGAATTTTATATGTTTCTATGCGATCCCCTCTTATCCTTTTAAACTCCAGTGAATACAGGTCCAGTCGATCCAGTCTCCTCATATGTCAGTCCTGCCATCCCGGGAATCAGTCTGGTGAACCTTCGCTGCACTCCCTCAATAGCAAGAACGTCCTTCCTCAGATTAGGAGAACAAAACTGAACACAATATTCCAGGTGCGGCCTCACCAAGGCCCTGTACAACTGCAGTAAGACCTGCCTGCTCCTATACTCAAATCCCCTAGCTATGAAGGCCAACATGCCTTCTTCATTGCCTGCTGTACCTGCATGCCAACTTTCAATGACTGATGTACCATGACATCCAGGTCTCGTTGCAGCTCCCCTTTTCCTAATCTGCCGCCATTCAGATAATATTCTGCCTTCGTGTTTTTGCCACCAAAGTGGATAACTTCACATTTATCCACATTATACTGCATCTGCCATGCATTTGCCCACTCACCTAACCTGTCCAAGCCACCCTGCAGCCTCTTAGCGTCCTCCTCACAGCTCACACCGCCACCCAGCTTAGTGTCATCTGCAAACTTGGAGATATTACAATCAATTCCTTCATCTAAATCATTAATGTATATTGTAAATATCTGGGGTCCCAGCACTGAGCCCTGTGGCACCCCAATAGTGGTGTTACATTAGCTACCCTCCAGTCCAGAGGAACTGATCCAGAGTCGATAGACTGTTGGAAAAGTGATCACCAATGCATCCACTATTTCTAGGGCCACTTCTTTAAGTATTCTGGGATGCAGACTGTCAGGCCCTGGGGATTTATCGGCCTTCAATCCCATTAATTTCCCTTACACAATTTTCCGCCTAATAAGGATTTCCTTCAGTTCTTCTTTCTCAATATAACCTCGGTCCCCTAGTATTTCCGGAAGGTTATTTGTGTCTTCTTTCGTGAAGACAGAACCAAAGTATTTGTTCAACTGGTCTGCCATTTCTTTGTTCCCCATTACAAATTCACCTAAATCTGTCTGCAAGGGACCTATGTTTGCCTTCACTAATCTTTTTCTCTTCACATATCTACAGAAGCTTTTGCATTCAGTTTTTATGTTCCCAGCAAGCTTCCTCTCACACTCTATTTTCCTCCTCCTAATTAAAACCTTTGTCCTCCTATGCTGAATTCTAAATTTCTCCCAGTCCCCAGGTTTGCTGCTTTTTCTGGCCAATTTATATGCCTCTTCCTTGGACTTAACACTATCCTTAATTTCCCTTGTTAGCCAGGGTTGAGCCACCTTCTCTGTTTTATTTTTACTCCAGATAGTGATGTACAACTGTTGAAGTTCATCCATGTGATCTTTAAATGTTTGCCATTGCCTATCCACCGTCAACCCTTTAAGTATCATTCGCCAGTCTAATCTAGTCAATTCACGTCTCATACCATCGAAGTTACCTTTCCTTAATTTCAGGACCCTAGTCTCTGAATTAACTGTGTCATTCTCCATCTTAATGAAGAATTCTACCATATTATGCTCACTCTTCCCCAAGGGATCTCGCACAACAAGATTGCTAATTAGTCCTTTCTCATTAAACATCACCCAGTCTAGGATGGCCAGCCCTCTAGTTGGTTCCACGACATATTGGTCTAGAAAACGATCCCTAATGCACTCCAGGACATCTTCCTCCACCGTATTGCTACCAGTTTGGTTAGCCCAATCAATATGTAGATTAAAGTCACCCATGATAACTGCTGGACCTTTATTGCACGCATCCCTAATTTCTTGTTTGATGCTGTCCCCAACCTCACTACTACTATTTGGTGGTTTGTACACAACTCCCATTAGCATTTTCTGCCCTGTGGTATTCCGCAGCTCCACCCATACAGATTCCACATCATCCAAGCTAATGTCCTTCCTTACTATTGGTTAATTTCCTCTTTAACCAGCAATGCTACCCCACCTCCTTTTCCTTTCTGTCTATCCTTCCTGAATATTGAATACCCCTGGGTGTTGAGTTCCCAGCCTTGGTCACCCTGGAGCCAGGTCTCCGTGATGCCAATTATATCATATTCGTTAATTGCTGCCTGCGCAGTTAATTCGTCCACCTTATTACGAATACACCTCACATTGAGGCACAGAGCCTTTAGGCTTGTCTTTTTAACACACTTTGCCCCTTTAGAATTTTGCTGTAATGTGGCCCTTTTTGATTTTTGCCTTGGATTTCTCTACACGCCACTTTTACTTTTCTTCTTTCTATCTTTTGCTTCTGCCCCCATTCTACTTCCCTCTGTCTCCCTGCATAGGTTCCCATCCCACTGCCATATTAGTTTAACCCCTCCACAATAGCACTAACAAACGCTCCCCATCGAACATTGGTTCCGGTCCTGCCCAGGTGCAGACCGTCTGGTTTGTACTGGTCCCATCTCCCCCAGAACCGGTTCCAATGTCCCAGGAATTTGAATCCTTCCCTCCTGCACCAGCCCTTAAGCCACGTATTCATCTGAGCTATCCTGCAATTCCTACTCTGGCTAACACGTGGCACTGCTAACAATCTGAGATTACTACCTTTGAGATCCTACATTTTAATTTAACTCCTAGCTCCCTAAATTCAGCTTGCAGGACCTCATCCCATTTTTTACCTATATCGTTGGTACCCATATGCACCGCGACAACTGGCTGTTCACCCTCCCCCTCCAAAATGTCATGCAGCCGCTCCGAGACATCCTTGACCCTTGCACCAGGGAGGCAATATACAATCCTGGAGTCTTGATTGCGGTCTCTGAAACGTCTTATCTATTCCCCTTACAGTAGAATCCCTTACCACTATAGTTCTCCCACTCTTTTTCCTGCCCTCCTGTGCAGCAGAGCCACCCACGGTGCCATGAACCTGGCTGCTGCTGCCCTCCCCTAATGAGTCATCCCCCCAACAGTACCCAAAATGATGTATCTGTTTTGGAGGGGGATGACCGCAGGGGACCCCTGCACTACCTTCCTTCCACTGCTCTTCCTGCTGGTCATTCCCTATCTGTCTGTGTAACCTTTACCTGCGGTATGACCAACTCACTGAACGTGCTATTCACGGCATCCTCAGCCTCGCGGATGCTCCAGAGTGAATTCATCTGCAGCTCCAGTACCATAATGCGGTCTGTCAGTAGCTGCAGCAGGATACACTTCCCGCACATGTAGCTCTCCTGCCATGACTTAACCGCTAGATTAACTTAATTTAGCAACAACAATGATAAAGGTTACCCACTGATAAAAAAAAATAAAAACTATTCACCAATCACCAGCCAATCACTTACCCCTTTGGCTGTGACGTCACCCTTCCATTTCTTTCTACTTCTTTTTGGCCTTCTCTCCCTGCTGCAGCTGCACTAGCTGGCCTCCTCGACATCCCGCTGGCTGCTCCCCACCTGTTGGGCCTTTTATAGGCCTCCCGACTCCCTGCGCCGCCTCCTCGACATCCCGCTGGCTGCTCCCCACCTGTTGGGCCTTTTATAGGCCTCCCGACTCCCTGCGCCGCCTCCTCGACATCCCGCTGGCTGCTCCCCACCTGTTGGGCCTTTTATAGGCCTCCCGACTCCCTGCGCCGCCTCCTCGACATCCCGCTGGCTGCTCCCCACCTGTTGGGCCTTTTATAGGCCTCCCGACTCCCTGCGCCGCCTCCTCGACATCCCGCTGGCTGCTCCCCACCTGTTGGGCCTTTTATAGGCCTCCCGACTCCCTGCGCCGCCTCCTCGACATCCCGCTGGCTGCTCCCCACCTGTTGGGCCTTTTATAGGCCTCCCGACTCCCTGCGCCGCCTCCTCGATGTCCCGCTGGCTACTCCCCACCTGTTGGGCCTTTTATAGGCCTCCCGACTCCCTGCGCCGCCTCCTCGATGTCCCGCTGGCTGCTTCCCACCTGTTGGGCCTTTTATAGGCCTCCCGACTCCCTGCGCCGCCTCCTCGATGTTCCGCTGGCTGCTCCCCGCCTGTTGGGCCTTTTATAAGCCTCCCGACTCCCTGCGCCGCCTCCTCGATGTCCCGCTGGCTGCTCCCCGCCTGTTGGGCCTTTTATAGGCCTCCTGATTTACCACGCTGCCTCCTCGATGTCTCACTGGGGTCATACCTGCGAATGCGAGAGTCGGCAGCGAGGAAGGATTTAATTTGTTCAATTTGTTCATGTCGGAGTTATGCGCATGTACCACCCGGTGGTCGGCAATGGTTCTGGACGAGGGGTGGTTCTGGATAAGGGAGTTTTGGATAAGGTAGGTTCAACCTGTATTCGTAAATAAATTGTACTGAAGAAATTAATGAGGCTAAAAGTTGACAACTCCCCTGCACGTGATGGCCTATATCTTCGGGTTTTAAATGAGGTGGCTACAGGGAAAGTAGATGCATTGATTCTGATCTTCCAGAATTTCTTAGATTCTAGAATGGTCTTCTTTGATTGGAGGGTAGCAAATGTAACTCCATTATTCAAGAAAGGAATGAGAGAGAAAACAGGGAAATATAGACCAGTTAGCCTGACATGAGCAGTAGGGAAAATGCTAGAATCTGTTATGAGGGATAATAGGGCACTTCGAAAATCATAATATGATTGTGCAGATTCAACACAGATTCATGTTTGACAAATCTGATAGAGCTTTTTGAGGTTGAAACTAACAGGGTAGATAAGAGGGAACCAGTGGATGTAATGTATTTGGATTTTCAAAAGGCATTCGATAAGGTGCCACACAAGACGTTATTACACAAAATTCGGGCTCATGCGATTGGGGTGATATATTAGCATTGATTGAGGATTGATTAACGGACAGAAAGCAGGGAGTAGGAATAAATGGGTGATTTTTGGGTTGACAGGCTGTAACCAGTGGAGTACCGCAAGGATCGGTGCTGAGAATCTATATCAATGACTTAGATGAAGGGACCGAGTATAATGAATCCAAGTTTACTGACGAGACAAAGTTAGGTGGGAAAGTAAGCTCTGACGAGGACACAAAGAGGCTGCAAATGGATATAGATCTGTTAAGTTGTTATTGTTTCATATGAGGAGAAAAGCTTATAATTAGATGACCAATAGAGAAATGAGGTGCCTCCCGCAACAGATCCCAGTGGGCAGGTTGATGCGATGTGTTCCATGGTCTGAGACTCATGGGGCTAGATTTTACATTTTTGTGCAGAACGCCCAAAAATGACTGGAGACCAGCTCTGCTGCACAGACCGAGTGCGCACACATATCGCAGTGTGGGCTGGCCCCTGCTGCCCCTGGGCCCTCGCCTCTTCTGGGCCCCGAACTCACGCCACTTCTGGGCCCCGATCATGTTGCTCTACAATCTCTCGCTGCTCCTTCACCCTGACCTCGCAGCTCCTCTGCTGCTTGCCGCCTCTCCTGCTGTACCTGCCCACGCTCCAATCAGTGACCTGGATTATGGTGACATCCAATCCAGTCGTCCTGCTCCAAGTTGTCGCCCTCCTGAAGTGGCTCGCACTGTACCTTGCAGTGGCATGCCTCCATGCTGCTCCTGGGCTGCCGGATCTCAGCTCCTATTATGGCCCCGATCTGCGTCTGTTGGCTTCTCGAAGGTCGGGGCCTCCACGCTGCTCCCGGGCCACCGCACCTCCGCTTCTTTTATGGCCCTGACCTGCAGCTGGTGGTTCCCTCCCAGTCACCACCAAGGTTAAAAAGGCCAAGTTTCTCCAGACTTTGATCAATCCTCTAACATTAGGGACCAGCCTTGCAGTTCCCTGTACCATCTCCATGGCTTGAATATCTTAATGAACATGGGGCTAGACTTTCCACTTTTGTGCAGATCGGCCAAAAATGGGTGGTATTTCCAGCGTGGGCGGTAAAAATGGGTTTTGAGATCGCCAGATATTGCCCATTTTGAAAACCCTAACTTTCCATTTTTGAAAATGAGCATTACCGCGAGCGATCTGAAATGGGTGTAGTGATAAATTTTTTTCACCTTCTACCATAAAGTGTCGCCGACCATAGCAACAGCATGGCAACGCTCGTTTCCTGCATTTCAGCAGGTCAGGGGGCATCATTACATGTGCATAAGAGGAGACAGAGAGAGAGAGAGGGACTGAACACGTGTGTGGTTGTGGTGTGTGCTTCTTTGGCTGTTGTGGGAGGTACAAGGGAGATTCACCAGCAGCAAAAAGTCTACTAAGCACAAAGAAGATAATTAGCAATGAGTTTTTGTGGAAAAAATAATATTGAAGATGGAAGGGATGGAGGAGGCAACCCAGCACGCTGTAGAGACTGAGGATGCTGGCAAAAGCAGTGAGCTGGGAGAGGAACAATTGGGAGTACGCAAAAGAGCAAGGAGGTTCTCGGACGAGGCAAAAGCCTCCCTCATGCAGAAGGTCAAGTCACGCTGGGGTCAATTGACCCAGGGAGGGCGTGGGAAGCCCACCCCAAAGGCCTACCAGATTATATGGTCAGAGATAGCAGAGGTGGTCTCGTCGGAGACCAACGAGGTGCGAGAGAGCAACCAATGCCGCAAGCAATGGAACGACCTTGTCAGATCCACAAGAGTAAGTATTTCATTTATTTACATGTACTTATATATTAATATAATTTGATTTGTAAGAGTCATGAATGACTATCATCAGATGTGAGGCGTTTCACTTTTACCGGGAATGTTGTATTCAAAGCCTGCAGTCACGGTTCACGTCTTTAGGTAATCATCATAATAATCATGATTACATCTGTCGGTTATGTGTTGTCTCAGTCTCTGTGACAGTACCTAGAAATGATATCATGCAATGATCTCATGCCATGTCGTCCTGTTACCTTTTACAGAAGAAGCTATCGACGATTAGGTCCGAGCAGCAGCTGGGAGGGCCACCAGTCACTAGCAACATCACTGACATGGAGGAGCAGTGCTCACACTTGTGGGGAGGCATACCCAGATAGCCACACAAGCAGCTGCAGACCCTGAAGTGATGCCACGTGAATAAAGTACACACCATTGCGTGATCTAAAGTCAATTGATGCCACACCCACTCATAACCGAACAATAATATATGATAGATGGTTTCTAAAATTGTCCTATAAATAATGCTGGTCTAATGAAAATCATTGCAATGCAAATGTTTCGATGCTCATGAAATGTGATGTCTGTGATGATTTTGATAGCGGTGGTGCTTTTGTCATGCATATGCTGTGTGTAGCGGTGGACTCACCTTGTGAACCGAGCACCCCCTTCTCCTCTGATAATCTCATTTGTGTTTTGCAGCTCAGCCAACAGCGTGTCACAAGAAAAGACCACAGAGGCCAGAAGGTGGGTACGCAGGGCCGGATTCAGTGGACAATCCTACATCTGTCACTGAGGAGCTCCGATTCTCGCCCGTCAATCCACTGGGTCTGTTCTCTACGGATGAGAGTGCCGACTTTGAGGAACCTCAAAAGGCATTCCATCCTAAGGCCATCTAGGGATCCTCCGGCCATTCCTGCCTCCACTCTGGAGATACCGGGCCCAAGCACCTCACCACAGGCACCCCGTTTGTCCCCACAGAGGTTTTGTGGATGCGGCAGGTCTGGTCCACGAGCACCAGATGAGAGCGGAGAGATGGTTAAGTTGTCCAGGAGAACTGTAGACATTGGTGACCAGATCCTCAATGCATTGGGGGGCATATCCCGACAGCTGGCCACTGTTGTGTATCTGTAAAGCATGCACTCCCATGTTCTGCCACCAGGGATTGCATCCCCTGAAATCCCAAGGGATCCCAGCATCCCTTGGGAGCACTGTATATGAGCCGGCCCCTAAGGCCTGTTCCTCACTCTGGAGTGTCTTAATAAAGACTGAGGTCACTGTTACTTTAACCTCCCTGTGTGCAGTCTCATCTGTGTTAGGAACACAATAACTGGCGACGAGTATGCGAATCTAATGCAAAGTTGCAGCAAACTGTGGGCATCCTGGAGAAGTTCTTGGAGGGTGAGGACTAGGAAGCCTATGTCGAATGGCTAGACGAGTACTTTGTAGCCAATGAGTTGGACGGAGAAGGAAGCGCTGCAAAAAGGAAAGCGGTCCTCCTCACGGTCTGCAGGGCACCGACCTACAGCCTCATGAAGAATCTTCTGGCTCCGGTGAAACCTACTGATATGAGGAGCTGTGTACACTGGTTCAGGAGCATCTTAACCCGAGGGAGAGCATGCTGATGGCGAGGTATCGGTTCTACACGTGCCAGCGATCTGAAGGTCAGGAAGTGGCGAGCTACGTCGCCGAGCTAAGGCAACTTGCAGGGCAATGTGAGTTTGATGGCTACCTGGTGCAAATGCTCAGAGACTTTTTTGTACTGGGCATTGGCCACGAGACCATCCTACAAAAACTTTGACTGTAGAGACACCGACCCTCAGTAAGGCCATTGCGATAGCACAGGTGTTTACGTCCACCAGCGATAACATCAAACAAATCTCTCAGCACACAAGTGCTAGCAATGTTCATAAATTAACTGGAACTGTGTTTGCGAGCAGAAATGTACAGGGCAGAAATCATGAGTCTGCAACTGCCAGCAGGCCTCAGGTGACCAAGATGACTCGGAGTCCACAACAAAGGATGAATGCAAGGGTATGTTTGCAAGAGCTGTGGAACAATGGGGCACCTCCAACGAGCTTGCAGATGAGATGCAATCTCTGCAAAACCTGCTAACCACCACGTGGCAGAGGAAGATCGGTTCATGGTGGATCAAAGCAATTTCGAACCTCAGAGAGAGGAGGCAGATGCTGAAGTACACGGGGAGTGCACATTTTCAATGAAATGTCCGCCTATAATTCTAAATGTAAAATTGAATAGCTTACCCAAAACCATGGAACTGGACACTGGCGCTAGCCAATCCATCATGAGTAAAAAGATATTTGAGAGAATGTGGTGCAACAAGGCACTCAGACCAGCCCTGAGCCCAATCCACACAAAACTGAGAACATACACCAAAGAGCTTATCACTGTCCTGGGCAGCACCATGGTCAAGGTCACCTACGAGGGCACGGTGCACGAACTGCCACTCTGGATTGTCCCGGGTGATGGCCCCACACTGCTTGGAAGGAGCTGGCTGGGCAAAATCCGCTGGAACTGGGATGACATCTGAACGCTATCACATGTCGATGAGGCCTCATGTACCCAGGTTCTGAACAAATTTCCTTCCCTCTTTGAGCCAGGCATTGGAAACTTTTCCGGGTTGGAGGTGCGGATCCACTTGGTCCCAGGGGCACGACCCATTCACCACAAGGCGCGAGCGGTACTTCACATGATGAGGGAGAGAGTGTAAATCGAGCTGGACAGGCTGTAATGCGAGGGCATCATCTCTCCAGTGGAATTCAGCGAGTGGGCCAGCCCGATTGTTCCAGTACTCAAAAGTGATGGCACAGTCAGGATTTGCGGTGATTATAAGGTAACTATTAATCGTTTCTCGCTACAGGACCAATACCCGCTACTTAAGGCAGACGACCTATTTGCGACGCTGGCAGGAGGCAAGACGTTCACCAAGCTCGACCTGACTTCGACCTACATGACGCAGGAGCTGGAGGAGTCTTCGAAGGACCTCACCTGCATCAACATGCACAAGGGACTGTTCATCTACAACAGATGCCCGTTTGGAATTTGGTCGGCTGCAGCGATCTTCCAGAGAAACATGGAGACCCTACTCAAGTCGGTACCACGCACAGTGATTTTTCAGGACGACATATTGGTCACGGGTCGGGACACCGTCGAGTATCTCCAAAACCTGGAGGAGGTCCTTCAGCGACTGGATTGCGTAGGGCTGCGGCTGCAGAGGTCGAAATGCATCTTCATGGCATCAGAAGTGGAGTTTTTGGGGAGAAAGATCGGGCGGATGTCATTCGGCCCACAGACGCCAAGACAGAGGCTATCAGGAATGCGCCCAGGCCACAGAACGTCACGGAGCTGCGGTCGTTCCTGGGACTCCTCAACTATTTTGGTAACTTCCTACCGGGGTTAAGCACCCTCTTAGAGCCCCTACATGTGTTATTGCGTAAAGGTGAGAACTGGGTATGGGGAAAAAAACCAAGTAATTGCTTTTGAGGAAGCTAGAAACACTTTACGCTCCAACAAGCTGCTTGTAATGTATAACCCGTGTAAAAGACTCGTGCTAGCATGTGATGTGTCATCGTACGGAGTCGGGTGTGTATTACAACAAGCTAACGTTGCGGGAAAGTTGCAACCTGTCGCCTGCCTCCAGGAGCTTGTCTAAGGCCGAGAGGGCCTACAGCATGATTGAGAAAGAGGCATTAGCGTGTGTGTTCGGGGTAAAGAAAATGCATCAGTACCTGTTTGGCTTCAAATTTGAGAGGGAAACCGATCACAAGCCCCTCATATCCTTGTTCGCTGAAAACAAGGGGATAAATACTAATGCCTCAGCCCGCATACAAAGGTGGGCACTCGCGCTTTCAGCGTCTAACTATACCATCTGCCACAGGCCAGGCACCGAGAACTGTGCGGATGCTCTCAGTTGGCTACCATTGGAAATGGCACAGCCTGCAAACTTGTTGTTGATGGCGCAGCCCGCAGACTTGTTGATGGTCATGGAAGCGTTTGAAACTGATAAATCACCTGTCACGACCCGCCAGATTAGGACTTGGACCAGCCAAGACCCTCTGCTGTCCCTAGTAAAAAACTGTATACTGCATGGGAGCTGGGGCAGCATCCCCGTTGAAATGCAAGAGCTAATCAAGCTGTTCCAGCGGCGAAAGGACAAGCTGTCCACTCAGGCAGACTACCTGTTGTGGGGTAACCGCATAGTGCTACCCAAAAAGGGCAGGGAGACGTTCATCTCGGATCACAACAGCACACACCCGGGTATAGTAATGATGAAAGCGATAGCCAGATCCCACGTGTGGTGGCCCGGTATCGACTCTGACTTAGAGTCCTGTGTACAGCAATGCAGCGTGTGTACTCAGTTGAGCAATGTGCCCAGAGGGGCACCACTAAGTTTGTGGTCCTGGCCCTCCAGACCATGGTCGAGGATCCATGTCGACTATGCAGGCCCGTTTCTCGGTAAAATGTTCCTGGTGGTGGTGGATGCTTTTTCAAAATGGATTGAATGTGAAATAATGTCGGGAAGCACCGCTACTACCACCATTGAAAGCCTGAGGGCCATGTTTGCCACCCACGGCCTGCCTGACATACTGGTCAGTGACAACGGGCCATGATTCACCAGTGCCGAATTTAAAGAATTCATGACCCGCAATGGGATCAAACATGTCACCTCGGCCCCGTTTAAACCAGCCTCCAATGGGCAGGCAGAGCGGGCAGTACAAACAATCAAACAGAGCCTTAAACGAGTCACAGAAGGCTGACTCAAACCCGCCGGTCCAGATTACTGCTCAGCGACCGCACGAGACCCCACTCGCTCATAGGGGTGCCCCCGGCTGAGCTACTCATGAAAAGGACACTTAAAACCAGACTCTCGCTGGTTCACCCCAACCTGCATGATCAGGTAGAGATCAGGCGGCAGCAACAAAATGTAAATGATGGTCGCACCACTGTGTCACGGGAAATTGATCTGAATGACCCTGTGTATGTGCTAAACTATGGACATGGTCCCAAGTGGATCGTGGGCACGGTGATAGCTAAAGAAGGGAGTAGGGTGTTTGTAGTCAAACTAGACAATGGACAAATTTGCAGAAAGCACCTGGACCAAACGAGGCTGTGGTTCCAAGACTGCCCTGAACAACCCACAGCAGACACCACCTTTTTCTAGCCCGCAACACACACCCAAAGGATCAACAACACCACCCCGAACAAGAAAATCAAACCCATCACGCCCAACAGCCCAGCAAGGCCAGGTTCACCCAGCAGCCCTGCAACACACCAGTGCACAGCCAACACACAACAGACATTTGCACCGAGGCGGTCCACCAGGGAAAGAAAGGCTCCCGACTGCCTCACCTTGTAAATAGTTTTCACTTTGACTTTTCGGGGGAGTGATGTTGTGTATCTGTAAAGCATGCACTCCCATGTTCCGCCACCAGGGAGTGCATCCCCTGAAGTCCCAAGGGATCCCAGCATCCCTTGGGAGCACTGTATATAAGCCGTCCCCTAAGGCCTGTTCCTCACTCTGGAATATCTTCATAAAGACTGAGGTCACTGTTACTTTAACCTCCCTGTGTGCAGTCTCATCTGTGTTCGGAACACAATAGCCACCATCTCTGGCACCATGACTGAGTACATTCCACGGATGGCGGAGGCCCTGGAGGTGATAGCCAGGAACACTGCTGGCACAGGCCTCCCAGTGGTCCCGGAGTGTGGCACTCCGCCCCTAGGTTCCGCAGCACCAGTGCCAACAACACATGAGAGGCAGGACCAAGATCCTGTTTCTGGATCCAAGAATGTTCCTACTTCGGCACCCCCCGCTCCCATACCCGTGCAACTGCCACCTCTGCCTTCATCCCCCCCAATGAGGCATCGCCTGAGGAGCTCTTCGGCCAGGCGGCATGGAGCAAGGAAGCGAAGGTGTAGAGGTGGGGAGAAGAAGGGGAGAGGAGAAGGAAAGTGAGGTGCATGGCCACAGGTGATGGCTGTGTTATATCGCCATCTTGGTGTACACAATTTGTTGTAATATATTGGGGGAAAGGGGCCACCCTCCAGCTTTGCATTTGTGTTCTGTGCTGCTGGACATGTTGACCATTTGATTGATGTCAATGGTCGAAAAAGTGGGGTGGTGCTGGAGTGTTTTTGCACGTCATACTTATGATTTCAGACCAATGGTCGTCTAAAATGTTTTTTATTCAACATAACCTTGTTGCGCATTGTCTCAGATAGCTGGGCCGTTACACATCGATGATTCCTTAACATGAAAGGGTTAAATAAAACTTAACTTGAATCAACTTAAACTTTAACTGGCACCAGGGCGATGCCCACCAATGATGTCTGAGCTGCACACACAGCAGTGTGTCAGCTTTGTCAATTATGCATCATTCGTTCAGCCAAATTACTCATTTATGAGCTCCTGACACAAGAGTCTTGCAGCTAAGTCGCCACCAGGGCCCTTTCCTGCGGTCTGGAGGGGGGCGTGGGCATGTTTGCATAGCCAGCCTGATTGTCTGGCCCGAGGTCAGCGTCCAGCTCCTTGTCCTCCTCTTCCTCTCTCTCCTGAGGTGGACCATCAGTCCCTTCAGCAATTCTTGTCCCCTCCTGATAGCCAGGTTGTGCAGCATGGAGCACACCACCACGAATTGAGCTACTTGCTCAGGGTTGTATTGTAGCTCCCCTCCTGAGTGCTCCAGGCATCTAAAGCACTGCGTAAGCACACTAATTGTTTTCTGGACCACATTGCGTGTGGCTCTGTGGCTCTTGTTGTATCGCTTCTCGGCCTCGGTGTGGGTGTCACGCAGGGGGTTCATCAGCCAGGTGGCTAGACCATATCGGTTGTCATCAAGCATCCAGCATTGTTCTTATGGCTGACTGTTAAACATGTCAGAGAGCGCTCTCACGCAGGATATGAGCCTCATCGAAGCTGCCCGGACATTTGGCATTCACTGCCATTATTATCTGGTTGTGGTCGACAATCCTTTTCTGTTGCGACAAAGCTCTGGGCCCTGAGGAGGTGACGTATGGCGATGTGAGTACACTGTATTGCTCTCTGCACCTTGGGGAACTTAGCAATGCGGTACAATGCTCCAACTTTGTCAGTCTGAGCCTCCGTGGTCATGGGGAAGCTGATAAAGTCCATCCTGTGCACGTACAGGGCCTCCGTGACCTGTCTAATACAGCGATGTGTAGCATGGTGAGACAGAGGAGAAATGTCGAGCGCGGAGGCCCGAAAGGAACCGGACGCGTAGTACGACAATGCCAGGGTGACCTTGACCTCGACAAATAGTGATGTCCTGAAGGTGATGGCAGGCTGCAGATCTGCCCTGATGAGCTGGCATATTTCAGTGATCACCACTTTGTGGATGCGCAGTCTCTGAAGGCAGGTGTTCTCGGACGCATCGAGGTAAGATCTCTTCTCCCTGTAAGTGCATGGTGTTTATGGCCTGGACAACCTATTCATTCTGGCACATCTTAGATTTGACACATAATGGTGTGCATTAGATGTTGTGCCATTTGCACTCATCAGCATCTGCGTATTAATCGATGCAGGCTGAGAAATGGCTGGCCCCATTCCAATGAAAGTACAATACCGATTGATAAGCAATAATTTCAACACTAAAAGACACCTACAGTAAAACCCAACCGTCCAGAGTCTGGAAAGATGTCTGTTGAGATGGTCACTTCACTTGAGAAGAACCCAGAGTCAATCCAAACTCCCTCGAAGTTGAAGCAGCCTTTTCAATGAAGCGACCTGCGATTTGAAAAATGGCGCCCACACCGCTGTGGTTAGTTCAGAATAGTTCCACTTTTTTTGAGCGATGTTTTGGGAGAGTGATATTGTGGGCGAGATGTGTGCGAGGTGGTGAAAGTGACGCTGGGCGATATACTGGGCGTTAGTTTCGGCAAATTTGATCCTTACAACAAAATAAAGTGGGCGATCGATATTATTGAATCTCGGTGTTAATTGCGTGCCTAAGTAACACTGGGCAATATTACGGGCGTTGGTTTCGCCCATTGTGATGATTCCACCCAAAAAAAGTGGGTGGTCAGTATTATTTTTGCCCGCCGTTACGTACATAGAAACATAGAAAAATAGGTGCAGGAGTAGGCCATTCGGCCCTTCTAGCCTGCACCGCCATTCAATGAGTTCATGGCTGAACATGCAACTTCAGTACCCCATTCCTGCTTTCTCGCCATACCCCTTGATCCCCCTAGTAGTAAGGACTTTATCTATAGAAAATGCCGAAAGTAACGCTCGGCGATAAGTATCCGAAAAATGGGCGTCAGTTTCCATTTTGTGGCTAAATGGGCAATATCTGGGCGTTAGACCTCATTTCAGCGGTAAAATGGATGTCAAAGTGGGCGTTATGCATGCAAAAATAATGGAAAATCTAGCCCGTGGCCATAGTCGCACTTCAGGTCGTGCCTCATCTTCCACTTGTGGAGCTGGTGGCCGCATCGTCCAAGCCCTGTGCCGATTCGGTTGAGCGCTGTCCACTGTCTTCAAGGGAGGTCAAAGCCAGGGACTTCTGCTGTTGGGTCAGTGATGAGATGTTGGTTCTTTGAGCGAGAAATTCATTAGCGCCCAGTTTGGGGCACTAATTTTTTTAAGTTTGAAAAGTTAGTGACAGGCTCTAATGATTTCAAACTTTAAAAAAATTTGCCATTTGCACTCCAAGAAGGAAGTGGAGCGCTAAATCAAGCTTCCTTCTTGGAGCATAATCGGCAGCAGGCAGGACGGAGACTTCAGTAATGCTGCACACTGGGCCGTGTTTAGCTGCACGCCCATGATCAGAATCATGAGGCAAAGCAGTATTCTGCAGCAGAGTAGACTAGGGCCACTGTTGTGGTGCGAAGTGTTCTGGCTCTGCTTCCCTCATGACGTTCCAGCGAGTATCTGGACCAGGTTCACACTGGTTTTTAATTTTTGGCCGGTATTGGCGAGATGAGGCCAATAGGTGAGAGTCCAGTCCAGGGTGACGCCCAGGTATTTTGCGTGTGGTTCATGGGTAAGTTGCTTTCCGCAGAATGAAACATTAGTTCTTTCCTGGTGGCATTGTTGTTCAGATGGAATAGATGTTGAAAAAGACCGGCGGGCACCGACCCCTGTGGCAGCCCATTGTTGAGCGTCCATGTTCAGCTGGTCTTGTCGCCAAGATAATCGCGAATCTTACGGTTGCTCGTTAGAGTGTTGATAAGCCTGAGAGTATTCTGGCATTGGTTGATTATTGAAATGTTCAGTAGCAGAATTTTGTGCCAGACAGTGTCATATGCCGATGACAAATCTATGAAGGCAGTTCCAGTCATCAGCTGCTTTTAGAGCTCTGCCTTAATGTTGGTAGTGAGTAAAAGGACCTGGTCAGAGCAGCTTCTTTCCTCTCTGAAGCCCGCCCGCTCGTTTGGGAGGGCAGCTTCTAAAGCCATTTTTACCCGGTTAAGGATGAGCTGTTCGACCACCTTGTAGACCATATACAGAAAGGCAATGCGGCGGTAACGTTTGGGATCATTGGCTGGTTTTCCTGGCTTTAGCATGGCAATGGCTTTGGAATGGCGCCAAACTTCGGGGACTAACCCAGAATCAAAGATGCTGGAGGCAAGCTGGCAAGCCACATCTGTCCCTTTGGGCAATGGTTCTTAAGAAATTCTGGGTTGATGCCATCGATCCCAGCGGCCTTCCCAGACTTGATGGCTGTCAGCACTGTGTCCACCTCTTCGGTGGTGAAGGCCTCCGAAAAGGTGGTGTGTGGAGCGTCCTTTTGCAGAGAGGGCTTAAGCAACTTTTCACTTTGCGTTTGTTTTCAGTGAGAGTCGTTGCTTTTGAGTTGGTTAGGAGGCAGGCTACAATGCGTATAAGGTGGCCAAGGTTAGTGGGAAAATAGAAGATTGGGAAAATTTTAAACGACAGCAAAGAATGACAAAGAAAGCAATAAAGAAAGGAAAGATAGATTACGAAGGTAAATTTGCGCAAAACATAAAAACGGATAGTAAAAGCTTTTACAGATATATAAAACGGAAAAGAGTGACTAAAGTAAATGTTGGTCCCTTAGAAGATGAGAAGGGGGATTTAATAATGGGAAATGTGGAACTGGCAGAGACCTTAAACAATTATTTTGCTTCGGTCTTCACAGTGAAAGACACAAAAACCATGCCAAAAATTGCTGGTCACAGGAATGTGGGAAGGGGGGACCTTGAGACAATCACTATCACTAGGGCGGTAATGCTGGACAGGCTAATGGGACTCAAGGTAGACAAGTCCCCTGGTCCTGATGAAATGCATCCCAGGGTATTAAAAGAGATGGCGGAAGTTATAGCAGATGCATTCGTTATAATCTACCAAAATTCTCTGGACTCTGGGGAGGTACCAGCGGATTGGAAAGCAGCTAATGTAATGCCTCTGTTTAAAAAAGGGGGCAGACAAAAGGCAGGTAACTATAGGCCAGTTAGTTTAACATCTGTAGTGGGGAAAATGCTTGAAACTATCATTAAGGAAGAAATAGATGGACATCTAGATAGGAATAGTGCAATCAAGCAGACGCAGCATGGATTCATGAAGGGGAAATCATGTTTAACTAATCTACTGGAATTCTTTGAGGATATCACGAGCATAGTGGATACCGATGGATGTGGTATATTTAGATTTTCAAAAGGCATTCGATAAAGTGCCACACAAAAGGTTACTGCAGAAGATAAAGGTACGTGGAGTCAGAGGAAATCTATCAGCATGGATAGAGAATTGGCTGGCGAACAGAAAGCAGAGAGTCGGGATAAATGGGTCCTTTTCGGGTTGGAAATCGGTAGTTAGTGGTGTGCCACAGGGATCGGTGCTGGGACCACAACTGTTTACAATATACATAGATGACCTGGAAGAGGGGACAGAGTGTAGTGTAACAAAATTTGCAGATGACACAAAGATTAGTGGGAAAGCGGGTTGTGTAGAGGACACAGAGAGGCTGCAAAGAGATTTAGATAGGTTAAGCGAATGGGCTAAGGTTTGGCAGATGGAATACAATGTCGGAAAGTGTGAGGTCATCCACCTTGGGAAAAAAAACAGTAAAAGGGAATATTATTTGAATGGGGAGAAATTACAACGTGCTGAGTTGCAGAGATACCTAGGGGTCCTTGTGCATGAATCCCAAAAAGTTAGTTTGCAGGTGCAGCAGGTAATCAGGAAGACGAATGGAATGTTGGCCTTCATTGCGAGAGAGATGGAGTACAAAAGCAGGGAGGTCCTGCTGCAACTGTACAGGGTATTGGTGAGGCCGCACCTGGAGTACTGCATGCAGTTTTGGTCACCTTACTTAAGGAAGGATATACTAGCTTTGGAGGGGGTACAGAGACGATTCACTGGGCTGATTCCGGAGATGAGGGGGTTACCGTTTGATGATAGATTGAGTAGACTGGGTCTTTACTCGTTGGAGTTCAGAAGGATGAGGGGTGATCTTATAGAAACATTTAAAATAATGAAAGAGATAGACAAGATAGAGGCAGAGAGGTTGTTTCCACTGGTCGGGGAGACTAGAACTAGGGGGCACAACCTCAAAATACGGGGAGCCAATTTAAAACCGAGTTGAGAAGGAATTTCTTCTCCCAGAGGGTTGTGAATCTGTGGAATTCTCTGCCCAGGGAAGCAGTTGAGGCTAGTTCATTGAATGTATTCAAGTCACAGATAGATAGATTTTTAACCAATAAGGGAATTAAGGGTTATGGGGAGCGGGCGGGTAAGTGGAGCTGAGTCCACGGCCAGATCAGCCATGATCTTGTTGAATGGCGGGGAGCAGGCTCGAGGGGCTAGATGGCCTACTCCTGTTCCTAATTCTTATATAATGGCATCTGCACTGACCTTTGGCGCCTTACATGAGGGCAGTGAGGAGGCGCCAAGCTGGTGGAGCAGATTCCAGGGTTTCCTGCTGGGGTGTGAAAAATCCAGGTTTTCGGTGGTTTCTCACCATCACGCTAGTCTGCCTTCGCCAAGAGAATCCATGAGTGCTGTTGCTGTATCCGGGTCTTGAGTGGCGTTGAACTGTGCCAGCAATCTCTCGCTCTCCTGGGACCAGCATGGCACATATTCTTCCTGTAGCCGCGCAGGATGCTTCTGGTGGCCCCACTTTCAACAGTTGAGCTACACAGTCATCGTTGCTAGGGGACGCTGGTATTCTCTGGATTGTGTCCTCGACCATGCTTGTGAAGATGGGCCATGAAGCTCTAAGCGAGGTTAAGTGAGTGGACAAGACTACAGCAGATAGAATATAATGTGGAGAAATGTGAAGTTATTCGCCTAAAGGGATCAGGGGGTATGGAGAGAAAACAGGAGTGGGGTACTGAAATTGCATGATCAGCCATGATCATATTGAATGGTGATACAGGCTCGAAGGGCCGAATGGCCTGCTCCTGCACCTATTTTCTATGTTTCTATGTTTCTGTTCACTTTGGTATGAAAAATAGAAAAGCAGAATATTTTTTTAAATTGTGACTCAGAAATGTTGGTAAGTAGAGGGACCCAGATGTCCTTGTACAGGAATCATAGGAAGTTAACATGCAGGTACAACAAGCAGTTAAAGTAAATGGTAGGATTGGAGTATAAGAGCAAAGAAGTCTTACTACAATTATACAGGGCCTTGGTGAGTCCACACCTGGAGTACTGTGTACAATTTTCATCTCCTTACCTAAGGAAGGATATACTTGCCTTAGAAGGAGTGCAATGAAGGTTTACCAGACTGATTCCTGGAATAGGTGGATTGTCCAATCAGGAGAGATTGAGTAGACTCGGTCGATATTTCCTAGAGTTTAGAAGAATTAAAGTGATCTCATTGAAATATATAGGCCTAGAAGTGTTAGCGCTAGCCATTAAGGCACGTTTTGGAGATTAAATGACGGCTGCCTCACTTCCGCCCGCTGCCGTTGCCTGCGTTCGCCGAAAGTACTGTAATTAGTAGGAGTGTGATGTCAATCCAAATTGAAGCTCGCTCATGCATTATGGAGATCGATGCTCCTCTTGCCGCCCTCTTCAAAGCACGTCCGTGCATGCAGCCGCTAACAGAGCTGCACCACCTTATACAGCAATTCTCTGAGGATGCTTCCACTGACAAATGTAAGCCAGCAGAAAGTAAAGATAGAATGATCTCCACGTAGCTAATGGAGTGTTTAAATTAATCGCAAGTCTAGGATCTGCTAGCTAACCCTTGGGATTTGCAGGAATTTTTTTTTCGGTGCTTTGCTTATTTGAAACAGTCCTGGCTGAGATTGTAGTACAAAATGTGTAACAAATGGGAAGATGCAGAATACTGCAAGAGATTACTTCTGAGCGAATAGAAGTAGGTTTGAGGTTTGGATTAGGAATCACCTATGGATATTCAGTGTTTCAATCTCTGAAATCTGAAGAGTGTATTCAAATTCTTTAAGTTATCAGCTATGAGTACTCTCTTCACCATGGAACAGTAAAAAACCCTGAGGTGTCAAACACTCCTAAGCCACTGACTAAAGTGACCTTAGCATAGCAATGAAATTCTGACTACAGTGTAATGGTTTCAAAAACTACAAAACTCTGGATTTGATCATTCCTATGCTGTATCTTTTTCTTCCTGCTTCATGAAAATTTAAACAAGCATTTAAAATAAATAGTTTTGCTTGGTCTCTTTTCCTGTTGAACGAGATGTGTGCATAAAGTGATAGGGAAGAGTCCTTGAAGTATTAACTGGGTCAGCTTGGCTCAATATAAAAAAAAATGAAGAGCGCCGCCGCTGATGCCAGCAAGTTACCGGCCATAAAATTCTTAAAAGGCTTGCGAGGGTAAATGCTGGGAAGATACTTCCCTGGCTGGGGAGTCTAGAATTAGGGAATTGGCCATTTAGGACTGAGATGAGGAGAAATTTCTTCACTCAAAAAGTTGTGAATCTTTGGAATTCTCTACCCGAGAGAGCTCAGTCGTTGAGTGTATTTAAGACACAGATAGATAGATTTTTGGATACTAAGAGAAATGGGGATAGTGCGGGAAGGTGGGAAATCAGCCATGATCATATTAAATGGTGAAGTAGGCTTGAAGGGCTGAATGACCTCTGATATTTCTTATGTTCTTATACAGGCAAGCATTTCAGTAGCCTTTTTGATTATTCTCTATATTTGTCCGTGACTTTTTAATGATCAATGTACATAGACACCAAGGCTGAGAAATCTGACATTGTAGCGCCTGCTGTTTCAGGCTGCTTTTTGAAAAAAATGGCGGCTGCCTTGCTTCCACCCACCTCCGGCGTGGGACACTGCGGTCACCATTTTGGAGAGGCCATTGCGCGCCCGCCTCTCCCATGTAAAGATGCAGATTGTAACGTCAATTGGCGTGCAACGCCTGATTTTACACACAACTGCAATATTGGACATTGCCGCTCGCCGTAATGCCCTCTCCTAACCACGCATGGCAGAAAGTACATGCAGCAGTTGTAGAGAGATGCTGCCAGTGCTTCTTAAAGGGACACACACATCTTTTAGGTAAGTTTTGATTTCAGCTTTTGGAGTGTTTTATTTATATTTTATTGGGGTTGTGGCTTTGTGCATGTAATAACACAAGAGCTCTGTTATTATAAAATGCCTTGCGTGTATACCCGATCTCTTTTATTCCCACTTCGGATAAGAACAAGATCTGACTTTTTGTAAAGCCTGCATGACATCCGACAGTGGTGCCCTCTGGTGTCAGATGATCCCAAGCATAAATATATTACAGAGCAATATATTTTAAAAATTGTTAAAGTGTGCAGTGAGTGCTGCTAGACACTAACAGGGCTTTGGATGTTAAAGGAAGGCCTCTGAGAAGCCCACTTGCTCACAGTCCTGGGGGCTCTAGTTGCAGTCTCCCTTGGGCTGCAACGTCACATGGAGATGAAGCAGAGGCAGCAATGGGGACAAGCTGCTCACAGAGGGAAGAGAAAGAAGCAGAAGAGGAGACGCGGAAGGAAGGATGCAATCTAGTCAGCTTCTTTCTGGTCGAGATATCTGGGATCAAATTATCTACCTGCATGCCAGTGACCACAACCACAATTCTCCTTCATGTCTCACACCATACCTTCCCTCTGTTACTGTCTTCATGGCCACAATGCTGAAATAAAAGCCTCCACAAAGCAAACTTTTCAATCCAACTTTATCCATATATGCATCCATTATAACATCAAAAAATCAACTCATCACGATTGCACATTCTCTTAGTGACTGTCCTGCGTGTGCCTTTGCCTATCCTACTGATGTCACACAGTGCGATCCCAGTGGCTGCAGCATGACTGGTGAAAGGCTGCTGACTTTCAGTCGGGACACTGCAGATGGCCTTGCAGGATGACTTCGAGGAGCTGCTGGCTGGGAGTGTGAAATCAAATGATGGTGTTTCTTCTTTTTCACTCTCCTCTCCCTCTTCTTGGTGACCCACTGGCTGGGCAGGCGAGATTTCTTGGGTGTCTGAAATCAGTAAGGCACTAGGATAGGGTTATGGTGAGGGGAGGGAGGGTAAACAAGAGGTGAATGCTTACACCATGCACAGCTTGCACATCAGAAGATATTGTGGGATGAGGAGGAAGTGGGATGTGAGAAGAAGGATAAGGTATGAGGATCCCGGCATCTTGTATTCTTTCAACCGCACCGCTGGCCAAGGACTCAGCCATAAGAACGTAAGAATATAAGAAATAGGAGCAAGAAGTAGGCCATACGGCCCCTCGAGCCTGTTCCACCATTTTTCCGATCTTGGCTGATCCGATCATAGATTCAGGTCCACTTCCCTGCCCGCTCCCTATAACCCTTTAATCCCTTATCGGTCAAGAAACTGTCTATATCTGTCTTAAATCTATTCAATGTCCCAGCTTCCACAGCTCTCTGAGGCAGCGAATTCCAGATTTACAACTCTCTAAGAAAAGAAAATTCTCCTCATCTCAGTTTTAAATGGGCGGCCCCTTATTCTAAGATTATGACCCCTAGTTCTAGTCTCCCCCATCAGTGGAAACATTCTCTCTGCATCCACCTTGTCAAGCCCCCTCATAATCTTATACGTTTCGCGAAGATCACCTTTCAATCTTCTGAATTCCAATCAGTAGAGGCCCGACCTACTCAACCTTTCCTCATAGGTCAACCCCCTCATCTCCGGAATCAACCTAGTGGACCTTCTGTGAACTGCCTCCAAAAGCAAGTATATCCTTTCATAAATATCCTTTCATAAACCAAAACTGCACGCACTATTCCAGGTGTGGCCTCACCAATGCCCTGTATCCCTGCTTTTATACTCCATCCCCTTTGCAATAAAGGCCAAGATTCCATTGGCCTTCCTGATCACTTGCTGTACCTGCATACTAACCTTTTGTATTTCATGCACAAATACCTCCAGGTCCCTCTGTATTGCAGCACTTTGCAATCTTTCTCCATTTAAATAATAACTTGCTCTTTGATTTTTTTCTGCATGACCTCACACTTTCCAACATTATACTCCAACTGCCAAATTTTTGCCCACTTACTTAGCCTGTCTATGTCCTTTTGCAGATTTTTTGTGTCCTCCTCACACATTGCTTTTCCTCCCATCTTTGTATCGTCAGCAAACTTGGCTACGTTACACTCGGTCCCTTCTTCCAAGTCGTTAACATAGATTGTAAATAGTTGGGGTCCTAGCACTGATCCCTGCGGCACCCCACTAGTTACTGATTGCTAACCCGAGAATAAACCATTTATCCCGACCTTCTGTTTTCTGTTAGTTAGCCAATCCTCTATCCATGCTAATATATTACTCCAACCCCGTGAACTTTTATCTTGTGCAGTAACCTTTTATGTGGCACCTTGTCAATGCCTTCTGGAAGTCCAAATACACCACATCCACTGGTTCCCCTTTATCCACCCTGTTCATTACATCCTCAAAGATTCCAGCAAATTTGTCAAACATGAATTCCCCTTCATAATTCCATGCTGACTCTGCCTGACCGAATTATGCTTTTCCAAATGTCCTGCTACTACTTCTTTAATAATGGACCACAACATTTTCCCAACCACAGATGTTAGACTAACTGGTCTATAGTTTCCTGCTTTTTGTCTGCCTCCTTTTTTTAAATAGAGGCATTGCATTTGCAGTTTACCAATCTGCTGGGACCTTCCCAGAATGCAGGGAATTTTGGTAAATTACAACCAGTGCATCCACTATCCCTGTCGCTACTTCTCTTCAGAGCCGAGGATGCAAGCCATCAGATCCAGTGGGTTTATCTGCCTTTAGTCTCATTATCTTACTGAGTACCACCTCCTTAGTGATTGTGATTGTGTTAAGTTCCTTTCCCCCGCACCCCCTACCCCCCGCCCACCACCGCAGAGCCTATAGCCCCTTGACTAGCCACTGTTGGGTTATTGTTGGTGTCCTCTACTGTAAAGACTGATACAAAATATTTCTTCAGAGCTTCTGCCATCTCCATGTTCCCCATTACTAATTCCCTGGTCTTGTCCTCTAAGGGACCAACAGTTACTTTCGCCACTCTTTTCCTTTTTATATACCTATAGAAACTCTTGCTACCTCTTTTTATATTTTGTGCTAGTTTACTTTCATAGTCCATCTTCCCTTTCTTAATCATTTTTTTAGTCATTCTTTGCTGGCTTTTAAAAGCTTCCCAATCTTCTATCCTCCCAGTAGTTTTGGCCACTTTGAATGCCCTTGTTGTTAATTGGATACCATCCTTTATTTCTTTAGTTAGCCACGGATGGCTATCTTTTCTCTTACACCCTTTCCTCCTCACTGGAATATATTTTTCTTGAGAGTTGTGAAATATCTCCTTAAATGTACACCACTGTTCATCAACCATCCAACACTTTAATCTATTTTCCCAGTCCACTTTAGCCAACTCTGCCCTCATACTGTTATGTATGTATGCTTGGTTTTACTAGCCACTAGTTGTCGCCACTGTCAGAAGTCAATGGGCTGTGCGCACGTGTGTACAGTCCATAGAAACATAGAAAATAGGTGCAGGAGTAGGCCATTCGGCCCTTCGATTCAATAAGATCATGGCTGATCATCACCTCAGTACCCCTTTCCTGCTTTCTCTCCATACCCCTTGATCCCTTTAGCCGTAAGGGCCATATCTAACTCCCTCTTTAACATATCCAACGAACTGGCATCAACAACTCTCTGCGGTAGAGAATTCCACAGGTTAACAACTCTTTGAGTGAAGAAGTTTCTCCTCATCTCAGTCCTAAATAGCTTATCCCTTATCCTTAGACTGTGTCCCCTGGTTCTGGACTTCCCCAATATCGGGAACATTCTTCCTGCATCTAACCTGTCCAGGCCCGTCAGAATTTTATATGTTTCTATGAGATCCCCTCTCATTCTTCTAAACTCCAGTGAATACAGGCCCAGTCAATCCAGTCTCTCCTCATATGTCAGTCCTGCCATCCCGGGAATCAGTCTGGTGAACCTCCGCTGCACTCCCTCAATAGCAAGATTAGGAGACCAAAACTGAACACAATATTCCAGGTGAGGTCTCACCAAGGCCCTGTACAACTGCACTAAGACCTCCCTGCTCCTATACTCAAATCCCCTAGCTATGAAGGCCAACATGCCATTTGCCTTTTACACCGCCTGCTGTACCTACATGCCAACTTTCAATGACTGATGTACCATGACACCCAGGTCTCATTGCATCTCCCCTTTTCCTAATCTGCCACCATTTAGATAATATCCTGCCTTCCTGTTTTTGCCACCAAAGTGGATAACCTCACATTTATCCACATTATACTGCATCTGCCATGCATTTGCCCATTCACCTAACCTGTCCAAGTCACCCTGCAGTCTCTTAGCATCCTCCTCACAGCTTACACCGCCACCTAGTTTAGTGTCATCTGCAAACTTGGAGATAGTACACTCAATTCCTTCATACAAATCATTGATGTATTTGTAAATAGCTGGGGTCCCAGCACTGAGTCGTGTGGCACCTCACTAGTCACTGCCTGCCATTCTGAAAAGGACCTATTTATCCCAACTCTCTGCTTCCTGTCTGCCAACCAGTTCTCTATCCACGTCAATACATTATCCCCAATACCATGTGCTTTAATTTTGCACACTAATCTCTTGTGTGGGACCTTGTCAAAAGCCTTTTGAAAGTCGAAATACAACACATCCACTGATTCTCCCCTGTCCACTCTACCATTTACATACTCAAAAAATTCTTGTGGATTTGTCAAGCATGATCTCCCTTTCATAAATCCATGCTGACTTGGGCCGATCCTGTCACTGCTTTCCAAATGCGCTGCTATTTCTTCTTTAATAATTGATTCCAACATTTTCCCCACCACCGATGTCAGGCTAACTGGTCTATAATTCCCCATTTTCTCTTTCCCTCCTTTCTTAAAAAGTGGTGTTACATTAGCTACCCTCCAGTCCATAGGAACTGATCCAGTGTCGATAGACTGCTGGAAAATCATCACCAATGCATCCACTATTTCTCGGGCCACTTCCTTAAGTACTCTGGGATGCAGACTATCAGGCCCTAGGGATTTATCGGCCTTCAATCCCATCAATTTCCTTAACACAGTTTCCTGACTAATAAGGATTTCCTTCAGTTTCTCCTTATCACTAGACCCTCTGTCCCCTAGTATTTCCGGAAGGTTATTTGTGTCTTGCTTTGTGAAGACAGAACCAAAGTATTAGTTCAATTGGTCTGCCATTTCTTTGTTCCCCATTATAAATTCACCTGATTCTGACTGCAAGGACCTACATTTGTCTTCACTAATCTTTTTCTTCACATATCTATAGAAGCTTTTGCAGTCAGTTTTTATGTTCCCAGCATGCTTCCTTTCATACTCTATTTCCCACTCCTAATTAAACCCTTTGTCCTCCTCTGCTGAATTCTAAATTTCTCCCAGTCCTAAGATTTGCTGCTTTTTCTGGCCAATTTATATGCCTCTTCCTTGGATTTAACACTATCCTTAATTTCCCTTGTTAGCCACGGTTGAGCCACCTTCCCCATTTTATTTTTACTCCAGATAGTGATGTACAATTGTTGAAGTTCATCCATGTGATCTGTAAATGTTTGCCATTGCCTATCCACCGTCAACTCTTTAAGTATCATTCGCCAGTCTATTCTAGCCAATTCACGTCTCATACCATCGAAGTTACCTTTCCTTAATTTCAGGACCCTAGTCTCTGAATTAACTGTGTCATTCTCCATCTTAATAAAGAATTCAACTATATTATGGTCACTCTTTCCCAAGGGGCCTCGCACAAAAAGATTGCTAATTGGTCCTTTCTCATTACGCATCACCCAGTCTAGGATGGCCAGCCCTCTAGTTGGTTCCTCGACATATTGGTCCAGAAAGCCATCTCTAATACACTCCAGGAAATCCTCCTCCACCATATTGCTACCAGTTTGATTAGCCTAATCTATATGTAGATTAAAGTCGCCCATGATAACTGCTGTATCCTTATTACACGCATCCCTAATTTCTTGTTTGATGCTGTCCCCAACCTCACTACTACTGTTTTGTGGTCTGTACACAACTCCCACTAGCGTTTTCTGCCCTTTGGTATTCCGCACCTCTACCCATACAGATTCCACATCATCCAAGCTAATGTCCTTCCTTACTATTGCATTAATTTCCTCTTTAACCAGCAACGCTACCCCACCTCCTTTTCCTTTCTGTCTATCCTTCCTGAATGTTGAACACCCCTAGATGTTGAGTTCCCAGCCTTGGTCACCCTGGAGCCATGTCTCCATAATCCCAATTATATCATATTTGTTAATAGCTACCTGTGCAGTTAATTCATCCACCTTATTACGAATTCTCCTCTCATTGAGGCACAGCGCCTTCAGGCTTGTCTTTTTAACACACTTTGCCCCTTTAGAATTTTGTTGTAATGTGGCCCTTTTTGATTTTTGTCTTGTGTTTCTCTGTCCTCCACTTTTACTTTTCTTCTTTCTATCTTTCGCTTCTGCCCCCATTCTACTTCCCTCTGTCTCCCTGCATAGGTTCCCATCCCCCTGCCATATTAGTTTAACCCCTCCCCAATAGCACTAACAAACACTCCCCCAAGTACATTGGTTCCGGTCCTGCCCAGGTGCAGACCGTCCGGTTTGTATTGGTCCCACCTCTCCCAGAACCGGTTCCAATGTCCCAGGAATTTGAATCCCTCCCTCTTGCAGCATTCTTCAAGCCATGTATTCATCTTAGCTATCTTGCAATTTCTACTCTGGCACTGGTAGCAATCCTGAGATTACTACCTTTGCGGTTCTGCTTTTTAATTTAATTCCTAGCTTCTAAATTCAGCTTGTAGGACCTCATCCCGTTTTTTACCTATATCGTTGGTTCCTTTTTGCACCACGACAACTGGCTGTTCACCCTCCCCTTCCAAAATGTCCTGCAGCTGCTCTGAGACATCCTTGACCCTTGCACCAGGGAGGCAACATACCATCCTGGAGTCACGATATAAAGGCCAGCCTGGCGAGGTATAAAAGGCCAGCCATCTTGTAATGTAATCACTTTGGGCCCTAATAAAGTAGAGCCAGGTTTGTACCTGTCCAGAATTTACAGTACTCAGTCTACTGAGTTATTGCATACACAACATTTGGCAACGAGCTAACAAGAACCTTCGCATGCAAAAATGAGCACAATTGGAATTCTGGAGCGATTCGTGGAGGGAGAAGATTGGGCAGACTTTGTAGCCCGCTTGAACCAGTACTTCATGCCCAACAAAATGGAGAAAGAGGCAGACGCAGTTCGACACCGGGCGGTCCTCCTCACGGTTTGCATTCCGAAAATCTATGGACTCAAAGAATTTCCTCTCGCCCTTAAGTCCAACGGACAAGGACTATGAAACAGTGTGTGCTGTGGTACGTGACCATCTCAAACCAGATGAAGGCTTCATCATCTCAAGATATCGATTCTATACGCACGTTCGTTCTGAGGGCCAGGATGTATCGGAATTCGTTGCCGACCTAAGACGTCTAGCTGGACCGTGTAAGTTCGAAACTGCGTTGGCAGACATGCTGTGGAACTTCTTTGTAATCGGCATCAACCACGGGGTGATCTTGCGTAAGCTACTGGCAGCGGAGACGCTGGATTTGAGCAAGGCCATCACGATTGCTCAATCATGCATGATGACGGACAAAAGCCTAAAGCAGATATCATTGAAAAATCGGAACTCAGCAAGTACTGTAAACAAAATAGTATCGTCGTTTGGCAGAGCTGCATATGGCAAGGCCTACCCGACTGCGTACGCGAAACCTGTGGCTGCTCAAAGTCCGCCAATGGGAATGAATCCGATATCACCGTGTTGGCGTTGTGGGGGAAATCATCAGTGTCAGTTTAAACAGTAAATTTGTAAAGGCTGTTCGAGAGTGGGGCAGCTCCAGCACATGTGTCCGCAACTGAGCAAACGTGCTATGACACACCACATGGAGGATGATGACCAGTCTAGCGCGGATCCGGATATGCAATCTGAGATACCAGAGGAGGAAGTGTATGGATTGCATTTGTTCCTAACAAAGAGCCAACCGATAATGATTAATGTAAAACTTAATGGTGCGCCGTTATCGATGGAATTGGACACGGGTGCGAGTCAATCAATAATGAGCCAGAAGGCATTCGACAGGCTGTGGGATACAAAGGCTGTGAGGCCTAAGCTGAGTCCAATCAATGCCAAGTTGCATACGTACACTAAGGAACTCATAACGGTATGTTGTATGATGGTGCGGTTCACGATTTACCGTTATGGATTGTTCCAGGCAATGGTCCAACGCTGTTCGGCAGGAATTGATTGGAAAAAATCAAATGGGACTGGAATGAGATCAAAGCATTGTTGTCAGAGGAGAATACTGCATGTGTCCAAGTGCTGAGCAAGTTCCCCTCACTGTTTGAACCAGGCATCGGCAATTTCACAGGAGCCAAGGTGAAGATCCACGTGGACTCAGATGCAAGACATGTCCATCATAAAGCTCGGGCAATTCCATACATGATGAGGGAGAAGGTCGAAATCAAACTGGACAGACTCCAGCATGAAGGGTTCATATCACCGGTCGAATTTAATGAATGGGCCAGCCCCATTGTTCCTGTGTTGAAAAGTGATGGCACTGTCAGGATTTGTGGAGACTACAAGGTTACGATCAACCGAGTTTCGAAACGGGATTAATACCCGATACCGAAGGCTGATGACCTGTTTGCAACACTAGCCGGGGGGAAGTCGTTCACAAAACTGGATCTGACGTCGGCCTACATGACACAGGAGCTGGTCAACAGGTCAAAGAAAATTACGTGCATCAACACTCATAAACTGACTGTTTATCTACAACAGGTGCCCTTTTGGAACTTGCTCAGCTGCAGCCATATTTCAGAGGAACATGGAGAGTCTACTGAATTCTGTCCCCAGAACCGACGTGTTCCACGATGACATACTGGTCACAGGTCGTGACTCCGCCGAACATCTAAACAACCTAGAAGAGGCTCCACATCATCTGGACAAAGTGGGACTCAGACTGAAATGCTCGAAGTGCTTCTTCATGGCATCGGAAGTCAAATTCCTGGGGAGGAAAATTGCTGCTGACAGTATCAGGCCTATGGACTCGAAAACCAAGGCTATCAAAAATGCACCCAAGCCTCAGAATGTGACGGAGTTGCGTTCGTTCCTTGGTCTACTCAACAAGAGAGAGCTTTTGAGAAAGCTACTAATCTGCTTTGCTCTAACAAGCTGCTGGTACATTATGATCCGTGTAAGCGTCTAGTATTGGCCTGTGATGCTTCGTCATATGGAGCTGGTTGCGTGCTCCAACAAACTAATGAGTCGGGCAAATTACAACCTGTTGCATATGCTTCAAAAAGTTTGTAAAAGGCAGAAAGAGCCTACAGCATGGTAGAGAAAGAAGCACTAGCCTGTGTGTGTGGGGTTAAAAAGATGCATCAGTACCTGTTTGGTCTTCGGTTTGAACTGGAAACAGATCACAAGCCACTCATTTCATTGTTTTCGGAAAACAAAGGTATCAATACCAATGCATTGTCCCGCATCCACAGGTGGGCGCTGACATTATCTGATTGTGTCATTCGCCATAGACCTGGTACTGAGAATTGTGCCAATGCAATGTGCCACCTGCCATTGCCCACACCGGAGGTGGAAACGCCACAGCCAGCAGACCTACTGTTCGGCATGGATGCTTTTGAAAGTGAAGGAACTCCTGTCATGGCCCAACAAGTTAAGATCTGGATCAGCCAGGACCCGATATTATTGGCTGTGAAATGTTGTATCCTTTGTGATGATTGGTCTGCCATACCCAAGCAAATGTATGATGAGACCAAACCTTACAACTATCGCAAAGCCAAACTATCCATTCAATCAGATTGCATACTGTGGGGTAATTGTGTTGTTATGCCCACGAAAGGCAGAGAGAAATTTATACGTGATCTATATAGTACGCATCCCGATATTTTCATAATGAAAGCCATTGCCAGGTCTTATGTATGGTGGCCTGGAATTGACTCTGATCTGGAATGCTGTGTGCATCAGTGCAACACTTGCACGCAGCTTAGTAAAGCACTAGTGGAATCGCCACTGAGTCTGTGATCGTAGCCATCTAAACCATGGTCCAGGATCCACATCGACTTTGCTGATCCCTTCCTCGGAAAGATGTTGTTAGTTGTGGTGGATGCTTATTCCAAGTGGATAGAGTGTACAATCATGTCATCCAGCACATCCACAGCTACCATTGTGAGCCTTCGTGTCATCTTTGCTTACGCATGGTCTGCCTGACATCGTTGTAAGTGACAACGGATCTTGCTTCACCAGTATGGAGTTTCAAGAGTTCATGAAACTCAATGTATCAAACATTCAAACCCGCATCCAATGGACAAGCAGAGCGTGTGGTCCAAACCATCAAGCAGAGTATGAAACATGTAACTCAAGGTTCACTGCAAACTCGCTTGTCACGCATATTGCTTCGTCACAGGACAAGACCCCATATGCTTACCGGGGTCTCCCCTGCTGAACTATTGATGAAGAGAGGTCTCAAGACCAGGCTCTCTCTTGTCCACCCTGAATAATCATGTCGAATACAGACGCCAAAGTCAGCAAGGGTATCATGATCGCGCAACTATGTCACGTGACATTTCTATCAATGATGCTGTGTATGTACTGAATTATGGTCAAAGTCCCAAATAGATAGCCGGTGCTGTTACGGCCAAAGAGGGTAACAGCGTGTCTATCGTTAAGCTCAAGAATGGGCAAACATGCAGGAAACATGTCGATCAGATAAAGCTGCGGCACACGGATGAACCGAAACAGTCTGAGGAAGACACAATCAGTGACCAACCAACCTACCCTCAGTCATCAGAGGACTCCGCTGTCATCAGTGAATCTGGACTTTCAATCACTGACATCGTCAATGAATCTGGACTTTCAATCCCTGACGTGGTCATTGCCACTCCCATCAGATCGGCTACCCAGCCCCCAGTCATAACAGACTCAGAACGCTTGCCCAAGGCTGGAGTTGAACTAAGATGTTCAACTCTGGAGCAGAAAGTCCCGGACCATCTCAATTTATAAAAAGACTATTACTAATATCTTAAAGGAGGACATTGTCATGTATGTACGTTTGGCTTTACAAGCCACTAGGTGGCGCCACTGTCGGAGGTCATTGGGCTATGCGCATGTGTGCGCGGCCCAGCTATAAAAGGTCAGCCATCTTGTAATGTAATCACTTTGGGCCCTAATAAAGTAGAGCCAGGTTTGTACCTGTCCAGCGTTTACAGTATTCAGTCTATTGAGCTATTGCATACACAACACGTACCTTCATAGTCTCCTTTATTTAAGGTTCTGGGATGTGGGACCAAATAACCGAGATGGTCACTGCCCCATCTCCAGGACTTGGCTCCTGTGCTCAAAGAAGTTTCATGACCTCAGACAAGTGGTTAAGGTCAGTAAATGCATCTTCAAACGCTGGTTAGAGATCCAACTTTCTCACCCTCCATCTGAATTTGAAATTCAATCATGCTATAATCACTCATTCCAAGGGGATCTTTTACTAGGACATTGTTTATTAATTCTGTCTCATTACACAGGACCAGATCCAAGATAGCCTGCCCCCTGGTTGGTTCCGTTACATACTGCTCAAGGAACTCTTATGCACTCTATGAACTCTTCCACAAGACTACCCTGACCAATTTGATTTGTCCAATCAATATGATTATTGCTGTTCCCTTTTTACAAGCCATGTCCCTTCCAAGAATGGCCGGCAGCAGCTAGCAATATGTGCCTTGTGTTTGGTTGAGATTGTTATTAGGTGAGTGATGGCAGGGTGAAGGTTTGTGCATTGAGTAGTGTGTGAGGCTAGTGGTGCAGTTGGTAGGAGACGGCTTTTGAAGATGCATTTACTGACCTTGACCACTCGTCTGAGGTCATGAAACTTCTTTGGGCACTGGAGCCAGGTCCTGGGGAGGGGGAACGGGGGTGGGGGGCAGTGACCACCTCGTTGATTTGGTCCCACATCCCAGACCCTGGTTGCCCTTTCCCTGGCCTGTTGAGCCATTTGAGTTAGTGCTGATGCACTTTGACTATTTTTTACATGCAGAAGGCAGTTCAGCTTTAAGAGCTGAAGACTACCTAGTTTGGAATGATATTTAATATTTTTTCGCAGATGGCAGTTGAGCTTTAAGGGCTCAAGATTTGCTTTAAGAGAATTCAGCGTCACTACAGGGACGCGATATTGGGCCTCCTGCCGAGTGCACAGCCTGAAGCAACAGATTAGTCGCTGGGCTTTGCGCTAAAATCATTCAAATCAGCAAGCAGGAGCAAATGAATATGCTGCCTGCTCTTTTTAAATTATTTAGAAGTCTATACATATTATAGGAAATATATTCAAAAGGAGTTAGATGTAGTCCTTACTACTAGGGGGATCAAGCAAGAAAGCAGGAATGGGGTACTGAAGTTACATGTTCAGCCATGAACTCATTGAATGGCGGTGCAGACTCGAAGGGTCGAATGACCTACTCCTGCGTCTATTTTCTATGTTTCTATGTTTCTATTCCACATTTTATTTTACACAGTCATAATAATGTACATTTCACAGTACAATTTATATATCACATTAATCACAGCACTTCATAGACTTGGGAAAGAGGAATTCTTGGTGATTATACTTTTTTTTTAAATCCATTAAAAAATGTTTTTACTTAATTCTTTTGCAGAATGCAGGAGCCTGCAGTTGAGTTGCTGGTTTTGAGTTTGATGAGGTGGTGTTTGGCCCTGGCATTTCTCCAGATCTAGAAATAGCATTGCTCTAGCGTACCGAGGTTTATAAATTTCAGTGCTTCTGCAATCTAGTTTTTAAAATAAAAATGCTGTCACTTTCAGAGTCTAACCTGAAATGATCTGTAAATCCCTTAAAGGAATAAATTACCCATAAGAACATAAGAAATAGGAGCAGGAGTAGGCCATATGGCCCCTCGAGCCTGCTTCGCCATTTAATATGATCATGGCTGATCCAATCATGAACTCAGGTCCACTTCCCTGCCCGCTCCCCATAACCCCTTTACTCCCTAAACGGTCAAAAAACTGTCTATCTCGTTCTTAAATTTATTCAATGTCCCAGCTTCCACAGCACTCTGACGCAGTGAATTCCACAGATTTACAACCCTCTGAGAGAAGAAATTCCTTCTCATCTCAGTTTTAAATAGGCGGCACCATTCTAAGATTATGCCCCCTAGTTCTGGTCTCCCCTATCAATGGAAACATCCTCTCTGCATCCACCTTGTCAAGCCCCCTCATAACCTTATACGTTTCTGTTGTGTCTACAATAACTGTTAGACTGAGTACTGTTTAACTCCAAAAGGTATGACCTTGGCTCTGCTTTATTGAGGCCCAAAGTGACATATACAAAATGGCTGGCCTTTCATTCTTGGGCTGCAAACACGTGCGTGCAGCCCAATAGCCTCCAACGTGATGCCATCTCATGGTTAGTGATCCCAAAAGTACATACATGATGATACCCCCGTCTGAGATATTAACAGTCTTTTACAAATTGAGACGGTCCGGTGTTTTACACTCCCGGGTTGACCGTCTCAGTTCAACTTCAGCCTTAGGTGAGTGTTCAGAGTCTGTTGTGACTGGTGGCTGGGTGGCTGACCTGGTGGGAGTGGCAATGGCCATGTCAGGGATTGAAAGTCCATTTTCATTGAACATGTCAGTGATTGGAAGTCCCGATCACTGATGACCACTGAGTCCTCTGATGGCTGGGGGTAGCGTGGTTGGTCGTCGATTGTCTCTTCCTCCAGTTCGTCTGTGTGCCGCAGCTTTGTCTGATCCATATGTTTCCTGCATGTTTGCCTATTTTTGAGCTTGACAATAAATATTATGTTGCCCTCCTTGGCCATGACAGTACCAGCGATCCACTTGGGACCTTGACCATAATTCAGAACTTATACAGGATCATTTACAGAAATATCGCGTGACACAGCTGCGCGATCGTGATACCCTTGCTCACTTTGTCTTCTATATTCAACATGATTATTCAAGTCAGGGTGTACAAGAGATAGCTTGGTCTTAAGACCTCTCTTCATCATTAGTTCAGCAGGCGAGACCCCAGTTAGCATGTGTGGTCTTGTCCTGTAACTCAGCAGTATGCAGGACAGGCGGGTCTGCAGTGACCCTTGGGTTACTTGCTTCATACTCTGCTTTATGATTTGGACAGCACGTTCTGCTTGTCCATTGGATACAGGTTTGAACGGTGCTGACCTTACATGTTTGATACCATTGAGTTTCATGAACTCTTGAAATTCCTGACTGGTGAAGCACGATCCGTTGTCACTAACAACGATGTCTGGCAGACCACGTGTCACGAACAGGAGTGGGAGTTCGGGCAGTCGAGCGGCCTATAAAGGCCCGAGAGTCAGAGGAGGTGGCCACAGGAGCGGGAGTTCGGGCAGTCGAGCGGCCTATAAAGGCCCGAGAGTTGGAGGAGGCAGCCACAGGAGCAAGAGTTCGGGCAGTCGAGCGGCCTATAAAGGCCCAAGAGTCGGAGGAGGTTAGCTGGTGCAGGGGCAGGGGCAGAAGGTAAACAAAGAAGTAAGAAGAAATTGAAGTCGGACGACACAGCCAAGCGGCTAAGTGATTGGCTGGTTGGTGAATATTTGATCTTCTATTTTTCTTAACAGTAAGAAACCTTTGGCATTGTTACAAATTAAGTTAATCAAAGGGTTAACAGAGAAACATAGAAAATAGGTGCAGGAGCAGGCCATTCGGCCCTTCGAGCCTGCAACGCCATTCAATATGATAATGACTGATCATTCAACCTCAGTACCCCACCCCAGCCTTCGCTCCATACCCGCTGATTCCTTTATCCGTAAGGGCCACATCTGACTCCCTTTTGAATATATCCAACGAACTGGACTCAACAACTTTCTGTGGCAGAGAATTCCACAGGTTCACAACTCTCTGGATGAAAAAGTTCCCCATCATCTCGGTCCTATATGGCTTACCCCTTATCCTTGGACTGTGTCCCCTGGTTCTGGACTTCCCCAACATCGGGAACATTTTTCCTGCATCTAACCTGTCCAGTTTCGTCAGAATTTTATACGTTTGTATGAGATCCCCTCTCATTCTCCTAAATTCCAGTGAATATAAGCCGAGTCGATCCAGTCTTTTGTCACATGTCAGTCCTGCCATCCCAGGAATCAGTCTGGTGAACCTTCGCTGCACTCCCTCAATAGCAAGCATATCCTTCCTCAGATTAGGAGACCAAAACTGCACACAATACTCAAGCTGTGGTCTCACCAAGGCCCTGTACAACTGCAGCAAGACTTCCCTGCTCCGAAACTCAAATCCCCTCGCTATGAAGGCCAGCATGCCATTTGCTCTCTTTACTGCCTGCTGTAGCTGCATGCCTACCTTCAATGACGGATGTACCATGACACCCAGATCTCGTTGCACCTCCCCTTTTACTAATCTGTCACCATTCAAATAATAAACTGCCTTCCTGTTTTTGCCATCAAAGTGGATAACCTCACATTTATCCACATTATACTGCATCTGCCATGCATTTGCCCATTCACCTAACCTGTCCAAGTCCCCCTGCAGCCTCTTCGCATTCTCCTCGCAGCTCGCACTGCCACCCAGCTTAGTGTCATCTGCAAACTTGGAGATATTACATTCAATTCCTTCGTCTAAATCATGAATGTATATTGTAAATAGCTGGGATTCCAGCACTGAACCTTGCGGCACCCCACTAGTCACTGCCTGCCATTCTGAAAAGGACCCGTTTATTCCCACTCTTTGCCTCCTATCTGCCAACCATTTCTCTATCCATATCAATACATTATCCGCAATACCATGTGCCTTAATTTTGCACACTAATCTCTTGTGTGGGACCTTGTCAAAAGCCTTTTGAAAGTCCAAATACACCACATCTACTGGTTCTCCCTTATCCACTCTACTAGTTACATCCTCAAAAAACTCGAGAAGATTTGTCAAGCATGATTTCCCTTTCATAAATCCATGCTGACTTGGACCGATCCTGTCACTGCTTTCCAATTGCGCTGCTATTACATCTTTAATAATTGACTCCAGCATTTTCCCCACCACCGATGTCAGGCTAACCGGTCTATAATTACCTGTTTTCTCTTCCTCCTTTTTTAAAAAGTGGGGTTACATTAGCTACCCTCCAATCCATCGGAATTGATCCATGGAATGTTAGAAAATGACCGCCAATGCATCCACTATTTCAAGGGCCACTTCCTTAAGTACTCTGGGATGCAGACTATCAGTCCCTGGGGATTTATCGGCTTTCAATCCTTTCAATTTCCCCAACACCATTTCCTAACTAATAAGAATTTCCCTCAGTTCCCCCTTCTCGCTAGACCCTTGGTCCCCGAGTATTTTCGGGAGGTTATTCGTGTCTTCCTTAGTGAAAACAGAACCAAAGTATTTGTTCAATTGGTCTGTCATTTCCTTGTTATCCATTATGAATTCGCCTGATTCTGACTGCAAGGGACCTATATTAGTCTTCACTAATCTTTTTTCCTTCACATATCTATAGAAGCTTTTGTAGTCAGTTTTTATGTTCCCTGCAAGTTTACTCTCATACTCTATTTTCCCCCTCCTAATTAAACCCTTAGTCCTCCTCTGCTGAATTCTAAATTTCTCTTAGTCCTCAGGTTTGCTGCTTTTTCTGGCCAATTTATATGCCTTTTCCTTGGGTTTAATACTTTCCCTAATTTCCCTTGTTAGCCACGATTGAGCCACCTTCCCTTTTTTATTTGTATGCCACACAGAGATGTACAATTGTTGCAGTTCATCCATGTGATCTTTAAATGTCTGTCACTGCCTATCCACTGTCAACCCTTTAAGTATCATTTGCCAATCTAACCTAGCCAATTCACGTCTCATACCGTCGAAGTTTCCTTTCTTTAAGTTCAGAACCCTAGTCTCTGAATTAACTGTGTTACTCTCCATCTTAATGAAGAATTCTACCATATTATGGTCACTCTTCCCCAAGGGGCCTCGCACGACCAGACTGCTAATTAATCCTCTCTCATTACACAAAACCCAGTCTAGGATGGCCTGCTCTCTAGTTGGTTCCTCCACATATTGGTCTAGAAAACCATCCCTTATACACTCCAGGAACTCCTCCTCCACAGTATTGCTACCAGTTTGGTTAACCCAATCAATATGTAGATTAAAGTCACCCATGATAACTGCTTATTGCACGTGTCCCTAATATCCTGTTTGATGCCATCCCCAACCTCCCTACTATTGTTTGGTGGTCTGTACACAATGCCCACTAACGTTTTCTGCCCTTTGGTGTTTCGCAGCTCTATTCATATAGATTCAACATCATCCACGCTAATGTCCTTCCTTACTATTGCGTTAATCTCCTCTTTAACCACTAATGTTACCCCACCTCCTTTTCCTTCCTGAATATTGAATACCCCTGGATATTGAGTTCCCAGCCTTGATTACTCTGGAGCCATGTCTCCATAATCCCAATTATATTATATCCGTTAACAGCTATCTGCGCAGTTAATTCGTCCACCTTATTAAGAATGCTTCTCGCATTGAGACTCAGAGCATTCAGGCTTCTTTTTTTAGCACTCTTTGTCCTTTTAGAATTATGTCATAATGTGGCTTTTTTTGATTTTTGCCCTTGATTTCTCTGCTCTCCACTCTGGTTTTTCTCCTTCCTACCTTTTGCTTCCTTTTTACTTCCCTCTGCCTCCCTGCATTGATTCCCATCCCCCTGCCATATATTAGTTTAAACCCTCCCCAACAGCATTAGCAAACACTCTGCCTAGGACATCAGTTCCAGTCCTGTCCAGGTGCAGACCGTCCGGTTTGTACTGGTCCCATCTCCGCCAGAACTGTTTCCAATGTCCCAGGAATTTGAATTCCTCCCCCTTGCACCATTCCTCAAGCCACTTATTTATCTGAGCTATGCTGCGATTCCTGCTCTGACTAGCACGTGGCACTGGTAGCAATCCTGAGATTACTACCTTTGAGGTCCTACTTTTTAAATTTAACTCCTAGCTCCCTAAATTCAGCTTGTAGGACCTCATCCTGTTTTTTTACCTATTTCGTTGGTACCTATATGCACTACGATGGCTGGCTGTTCATCCTCCCCCTCCAGAATGCGCTGCAGCCACTCCGAGACATCCTTGACCCTTGCACCAGGGAGGCAACATACCATCCTGGAGTCTCATTTGCGGCCGCAGAAACGCCTATCTATTCCTCTTACAATAGAATCCCCTATCACTATAGCTCTCCCACTCTTTTTCCTGCCCTTCTGTGCAGCAAAGCCACCCCTGGTGCCATGGACTTGGCTGCTGCTGCCTTCCCCTGATGAGCCACCTCCCTCAAGAGTACCGAAAACAGTGCATCTGTTTTGGAGGGAGGTGACTACAGGGGACCCGTGCACTACCTGCCTTCCCTTGCTCTTCCTGATGGTCACCCATTCCCTATCTGGCTATGCAACCTTTACCTGTGGTGTGACCAACTCACTAAACGTGCCATTCACGACATCCTCAGCATCGCGGATGCTCCAGAGTGAATCCATTTGCAGCTCCAGTGCCGCAATGCGGTCTGTCAGGATCTGCAGCTGGATACACTTACCGCACACGTCGTAGTCAGGGACACTGGGAGTGTCCCTGATTTCCCACATAGCACAGGAGGAGCATAACATGGGTCTGGGCTCTCCTGCCTTAACTTAACCCTTAGATTAACTTAATTTGTAACAATGCCAATGGTTTGTTACTGCTAAGAAAAATAAAAGATCAAATACTCACCAACCAGCCAATCACTTACCCGCTTGGCTGTGATGTTTCACTTGGATTTCTTCTTACTTCTTTGTTTACCTTCTGCCCTGCCCCTGCACCAGCTACTCTCGGGCATTTGTAGGCCACTCGACTGCCCGAACTCCACTCCTGTGGCCGCCTCTTCCGACTCTCGGGCCTTTATAGGCCGCTCGACTGCCCGAACTCCCGCTCCTGTGGCCGCCTCCTCCGACTCTCGGGCCTTTATAGGCCGCTCGACTGCCCAAACTCCTGCTCCTGTGGCTACCTCCTCCGACTCTCGGGCCTTTATAGGCTGCTCGACTGCCCAAACTCATGCTAGTTTACTTTCATAGTCTATCTTCTTTTTCTTAATCATTTTTTTAGTCATTCTTTGCTGAAATTTCACAAAGATGGAGTTACACTTCTATTAGATGTAACATGACTTTTTAAAGTAACAGTAAATATGTTACACTACGTGACTACGATCATGCCTTTTTTTGAAGGATCGTAGTTCGTCTCATTCTCGCTTCCAGGACAGATAATGAGCGAAGCGATAATTGACATCGCCAACTAAAGGGGTATCACGGTGTCCCAGACAGGAAAAGCAGCTGAGTAAGTTGTTAGGAATGAGCAGAGATTTTATTCAAGAGTCAATTTTATGTTAAGACTCCATTTTGTAACAAAAAGACTGTCTGCAGAAATCTGCTGAAACAAGCAGTATCTGGAATAAGTTTGCTGTTTTGTTCTATGTGCAGGTATGACCTGGTAGATAAATTGGCCTATTTGACAACGTAATATGTGCACTTGTGAGGATGCTCATAACGCCCATTCCGCTCGGCTTCAGGGAGGCCAGCCTCCATCACTTCTTCTCCTTCCGGCGCCAGCTTTTCGTTAAGCTGGCGCAGGAGGAGGACACATAGAGAGCCTTTAATGTTGTCCACGAGGGGACAGCCAACTGCGTCTTCTGGACATTGGGCAGTGTGGATGGTGTGCGGTGCCAAGCCTGTAAAGAGGTGGGGCAAGGCCGTCAAAATGACTAAAGCGGCCAAGGCTGGTGCCGCTGCCACTCTCCCCCCCTGCCCCCCCATTACCGCCCACGTGTCGGAAGCAGTAGATGCATGGGCGACGTTGGGGGCCAATACTATCATGTCCGCTGGCGGAGTAGCGGAGGGGAGAGGGGGTGGAGGGAGAGCGTCTGAGCGGGAGGAAGGCACGGAGCAAAACAAAACATCTTCACGTGTGTCCCCTCGAACATTCAAATGACCCCATCACTGCGCGCGGCCCTAACATCTTACCCGCGAGTGCAAGGCATCCCGTGCCTGAACCCATGACCGCGCCCGCTCCTGCGGCAAACATACAACCCTCGGTCGGGCTCAGGCATGGTAGAGACAAGCAGAAGGAGGGAGTGGAGGAGGAGGTCTCGGCAGACATGGAGGTCCCGGCTGCCTCTGCGTCTGTTGGACAAAAAAGGAGGCGCCACTCCAAGGAAGCGGAGGAGGACCGAGAGGAGGGAGGTCCCTCCGTTCTAGAGGAGCTGGTGCATGGTGCGGGTCCCGCGTCCCCCCCCCCCACCGGTCCTAACGCGTGCCGTAGGCGGGAGACAGCCACGGTTGTCCAGCCTGTGCCTCCCGGGGCTGGGGAAGAGACCCTGCCTGTTGCAGGGGCCACGGAGCCAATCGCCTTATCAAAAGAATCGATCGGCACCAGGTCAGGCGTCCTGGGGATTGAGGTGGGCAAGGCCGAAGATGTTGATCCCGAACCCACCAAGTCAAACCTTAACATCTCCCAGCAATTGCTTGACCTGGTTGAAGAAATTTATAAAGACACCCTGCCCGCTGGGTCAGGGGGTAGTGGGAGATGGAAGGCGCCCTATCTCCGTTTCCAACGTTGGTGCCGGGTTTGTTGGAGGACTTGGAGATAGGTTTCTCCCCAGTTTCTCCATACACCCCAGCGCCCAAGGTGGAGGGAGACCCTGATTCGCTGCTGCCTCCTGGCCTGGCACCCCCGGAGGAGCCCAGGGAGGATTCCTCATCCATCGATCCTGCGAGTGGAATCGTGACAGAGTAGGACCCGCTGGTGCAGCCAAACCGTTCACTGCACCCTGTGTGGTCGACGGGCTGGCCGCTAGTGATGACCTCCCGGTGGAGGATGGTGACTCAGTGGTGGGCACGGGAGAAGATTTAGAGTCCACCGCCAGTGAGATGGTGGGTGCCCTCGTGCCCACCACTGAGTCTCCCCTCCTCCCCATATAGAACTCTGGGAATTTTTGACAGGATGCCAGGGTCGTCGCGATCAGATCCAGCTGGCCTTGGACAAATGGTCGGAGCCAACGCTGCACATCAGGTCCGTTCGCGGCACCACCAAAACCATGGGCGCAGACAAGAGCGCGAGCCAAAAAGATGGTCGCAAGCAGCGCCAGCTCAAGGCATTCCTCACTGGGCTACTGAGGGAGTGAAGGACAACACATGAATCTGCTCCCTCCACATAATAGATAGGTAGAGGTTGCACTATGCTCTTGTCATGAAGATAACCATCGCCAGCCTCAACATCGACGGCAGCAGAGAGGCGTGCCGTAGATTTAATAACTTCTCAATTCTAAAGGAGGGAAAATATGCAGTGTGCTTCCTGCAAGAAACCCACACCATTCCGGGTGTCATATTTGTATACTCTGTGTATATACTATGCTGGTACCACTAGAGGGTGCAACTGTGGAAGGCCCAGGCAGGAGCTGTATAAAAGGCTGGTCACTGCGTGGTGAAGGCACTCTGCAGACAATAAAGAGACTAAGGTCACAGCAGTTCAAGCACAGCACTAGGCCTTGTGGAGTTATTCTACAAATAAGTAGAGACATATTAACTGGCGACGAGTAGAGATCACGGACTTGCACGCAGAGATGGCTGCCGTTGGTAGTTTAGAAAAGTTTACAGAGGATGAAGCCTTTACTCGGGTTTCGCTGGCCAGGTATCACTTCTGCACACACCGCCGCACCAAGGGCCAGGATATGTCGTAGAACCATGCGAATTTGGTGAATTCCTCAACAATTATTGTTGCGGGGTGTTTTCGCAACGGGACGGGATGTGAAGCGGACCATCACCTTAAGCCAGGCGTTCACGACCTCAACGTTGAGATTCTCCCAGAAACAAAATTCACTGGCAAGTACTGTGCAGAAAATAATTGTTGATCAAAGAATTAGTCTGACTCAGAGTCTGCCAAGAGATGTAAATGTGAATCATTTAACATGCTGGCATTGCGGGGGTAAACATCGGGTCCATCTGTGTCGATTCCGACACTATGAGTGCAAAGGCTGCAGCCAAAAGGGCCACCCACAGCGAATGTGCAGAAGAACTGCAACTCAAAACGTGGCAGAGGAGTCGGCAGGAGGTTTCCGATCCAGCAAGGATCATAAAGTACAAGCTAGAGAGGCGACTCAGCCCGAGGAAGCAGTGCACAGGGTGCACACCTTCACTACCAAAAGTGCCCCCATGATGATGAAAGTCAAGATAAATGGCATTCCTGTTTCCATGGAGTTGGACACGGGGGCGAGTCAGTCACTTATGAGCCAGAAGGCATTTGAGAGGTTGTGGGGCAATAAAGAACAAAGACTCAAGCTGAGACCGATTCGGACAAAGCTGCGCACTTACACCAAGGAACTGATCCCAGTTATCGGCAGTGCAAATGTAAAAATATCCTATGATGGAGAGGTACATGAATTGCCACTGTGGGTTGTACCAGGCGATGGGCCAACGCTGCTTGGCAGAAGCTGGATGGGGAAGATTCAATGGAACTGGGAATACATCAAAGCACTATCTTCAGTGGACGATGCTTCCTGTGCTCAAATGCTGAGCAAGTTCCCATCCCTATTTGAACCAGGCAGCAGCAACTTCACGAGTGCCAAAGTGCAGATCCACTTGGTCCCCGAGGCACGGCCTGTTCATCACAAGGCTCGATCGGTCCCTTACATGATGAGGGAGAAAGTGAAGATCGAATTGGACATACTTCAACGCGAGGGAATCATATCACCAGTCGAATTCAACGAGTGGGCCAGCCCGATTGTTCCGGTACTAAAGAGCGATGGCATGGTCAGAATCTGCGGCAACTACAAGGTAACGATAAACCGAGTTTCATTACAGGCCCAGTACCCACTACCCAAAGCCGATGATCTCTTTGCAATATTAGCAGGGGGAAAGGCATTCACAAAGCTGGATCTAACCTCCGCTTACATGACCCAGGAGCTGGCTGAGTCGTCGAAAAAATGAACATGCATTAACACACACAAGGGACTGTTTTTGTATCACAGGTGCCTGTTCGGGATCCAATGTGGAAATTTACTTTTAAAGTCACATTTTCTGTTAAATGTACCCTTTTGTAATAAAACAAAATGGAGTCTCAGTTCTCGCAGAAGCCCCTGCAGCAGACAGCCTGTTTCTGCATAAACATGTTAATCTTGATTGATAGCTGTCATGTATCTTACATTATTATATATAACTGTATCCTAACATGCTATACATGACTGTAATAAGATATGACCTGTAACCACCAGCATACCTTACCACCGGGGGTGCACTTGCAAGAGACAGGTATATAAGCACAGGTCTCAGGCAAGTGCAGCATTCCAGAGCTGTGAAATAAAAGGTGCAGGTCCAGAGTGACCTTGACTTCACTACATGCCTCGTGTGAATCTGTATTGAGGGAACAGGACTTTACAGTGGCGACGGGTTACGGGATTACAGAATGGCGAACAACGGATCAGATGAAAAGTACAATGCGGGAGACAATTGGGAGGACTTTATAGAAAGGCTCCAGCAAAGCTTTGTAACCAAAGACTGGTTAGGCGACGATACGGCAGACAAGAGAAGAGCCCATCTCTTGACCAACTGTGGCTCGAAAACATACGCTCTGATGAAGGATCTGTTGGCACCTGAGAAACCAGCAAGCAAGTCGTTTGAAGAATTGAGCACAATGGTAAGAGACCACTTGGAGCCAGCGAGCAGCCGACACATGGCCAGACACAGATTCTACAACTACAGACGCTGTGTGGGCCAGAGCACACCCGACTTCGTGACAGAACTTCGGAGGTTGGCTAGTTTATGTGAGTTCTCCGATGAACTGAGGAGAGAAATGCTGAGAGACTTTTTCATTGAAGGAATAGGCCACGCAGGCATATTTCAAAAACTCAGAGACCAAGAACCTGACCTTAGAGGCAGCAGCACTGGTTGCACAGACATTCTTGGTAGGGGAAGAAGAAACGAGGTTGATTTACAATGCAGGTATGACAACGAACGAAATAATGGAACAAGGAGTTCACAGCATTAGAAAAGCTGCTACCCCCACACACAGACAAAACCAGCAGAACAGGCTTTCGACAGCAAGCAGTGGCAACAGAAGCCATCAAGGGCCACAGGAACGGCCGTTCACACCTCATCAACCCACAATGCGAGCAATCAACTACAAACTGAGAGAAGCACAAGAGAGATCAGCCAGACGCAGCTCATTCTTTGCAAGCAGTCTGTGCTGGAGGTGTGGGGGTGGGTACTCATCAAGGGAATGTCGATTTCAGCAGGCTGTTTGCAGGAACTGTGAATATACAGGGCATTTGGCCCGCATGTGCAAAAAAACGGCAGCTCGGCTGGTATACGAATTGGATGGGTCGGAAAGCGGACCAGAAGATGTTGGGGACAGTACCGGGAACACCGATGTACAGCGGGTCAACACGATCAATGGCCGCTGCTCCTACAACAGGATGCCTCCTATAATGATAAGAGTCCTACTCAACGGGATATCTGTCAACATGCAGCTGGATACGGGAGCGAATCAATCTCTCATGGGCGCTCAACAATTTGAACAACTGTGGCCGCATAAAAGAGACAGACCAAAACTCACAAGGGTCGAGGACCGAAACCAAAGAAATCGTACCAGTCCTCGGCAGCGCCATGATCTTTGTCACACACAAAAGGACAGTGAACCGACTTCCCCTGTGGATTGTCCCCGGAGACACCCCCAGCACTGCTGGGGAGAAGCTGGCTGGCAAAACTAACTGGAAATGTGATGATGTCCATGCCATGTCATTAGAGGAACGGACCTCCTGCTCAACAGTTATAAAGCGATTTGAACATCTCTTTCAGCCAGGTGTGGGCACTTTCAAAGGGGCCAAAGTCAAAATCTATATCACACAGGATGCTAGACCAGTCCATCACAAGGCCAGAGCTGTACCCTATGTGATGAGGGAAAAGATTGAACACGAACTAAGCAGGCTTCTGCGGGAAGGCATTATATCACTTGTGGAATTTAGCGACTGGGCAAGTCCCATCGTCCCAGTCATGAAGCCTGATGGATCCGTACGAATCTGTGGGGACTACAAATCTACCATAAACAGAGTCTCCCTACAGGACCAGTACCCGCTGCCCAGAGCGGAGGACTTATTTGCCACATTGGCTGGAGGTAAACTTTTCTCAAAATTAGACCACACATCTGCGTATATGACGCAAGAATTGACCGAGGAATCCAAGCTTCTCACCATCATCAACACACATCGAGGCCTTTTCATGTACAATCGATGCCCATTCGGCATCTGCCATATTCCAGCATGGAGAGTCTGCTCAAGTCCATCCCGGGGACGATTGTATTTCAAGACGGCATACTTATGGGCAGGGACACTGACTCCCATCTCCGTAATTTGGAGGAAGTACTAAAGCGGTTGGATCGGGTAGGCCGACGAGTCAAGAAATCCAAGTGCCTCTTTCTCGCACCCGAGGTTGAATTTTTGGGCAGAAGGATTGCCGCTGATGGAATCGGCCCAACAGAGTCCAAAACAGAAGCAATTCGCCTGGCACCCAGGCCCCGGAATGTCTCCGAACTGCGCGCCTTTCTCGGGCTACTCAATTACTTTGGGAACTTTATGCAGAACTTAAGCGCGGTGCTGGAGCCTCTCCACGTGCTACTCAGGAAGGGGTGCGATTGGTTTGGAGGGGACGCCCAGGAACGCGCCTTCAATAAGGCACGCAACCTTCTGTGTTCCAACAGTGTTTTGACTTTCTTTGACCCAGGTAAAAAGCTTGTTCTCACATGCGATGCGTCAGCGTATGGGGTCGGGTGCGTTTTGCAACATATCAATAGTGCGGGCAAATTACAACCCATAGCTTATGCCTCAGCGCGGGTATGGAATGGTAGAGAAGGAGGTGCTCGCGTGCGTGTACGGTGTCAAAAAGATGCACCAATTCCTTTTCGGGGCCAAGTTTGCGTTAGAAACCGACCACAAGCCCCTCACGTCCCTCCTATCCGAGAGCAAGGCAATAAACGCCAACGCCTCGGCGCGAATTCAATGGTGGGCACTTATGCTGGCGTCCTACGACTATACCATAAGGCACAGACCAGGCACAGACAACTGTGCCAACACGCTCAGCAGGCTACCCCTGGCGACTACGGAAGGGTCTGACGAACAGGACTGTGAGATAGTCATGGCAATCAATGCCTTTGAGTCCACAGGTTCGCCCATGACGGCTCGCCAAATCAGAGCCTGGACGGCCAGCGACCCCACGTTATCCTTAGTAAAAAGATGTGTCCTAACCGGTGACTGGGCAGAGGCTCGCGATGCCTGCCCTGAGGAATTAAAACCCTTTCACAGGCGCATGCATGAGCTATCACTACAAGCAGACTGCCTGATGTGGGGCAGCCGAGTAGTCATGCCTCTGCGAGGCAGAGATACATTTGTCCAGGAGCTCCACTGCGAGCACCCGGGGATTGTTCTCATGAAGGCCATAGCCAGATCTCACGTCTGGTGGCCTGGTATTGACGCGGACTTGGAGCTCTGCGTCCGAAGGTGCACCATTTGTGCCCAACTCAGCAATGCCCCCAGGGAGGCTCCACTGAGCCCCTGGCCCTGGCCTACCAAACCGTGGTCGCGGGTGCACGTAGACTATGCGGGCCCATTCATGGCCAAAATGTTCCTCGTAGTTGTAGATGCATTTTCAAAGTGGATCGAATGCACCATTTTAAACTCGAGCACAACCTCCACCACTGTGAAGAGCCTCGCAACCATGTTTGCAATGCACGGAATCCCTGACATATTAGTCAGTGACAATGGTCACCAGCGCAGAATTCCAAGACTTTATAATTGACCACGGCACCGTTCAAGCCGGCCTCCAACAGCCAGGCGGAGAGAGCTGTGAAAATCATTGAACAAGTCATGCTTAAAATCCAAGGTCCTACGCTGCAGGTTCACCTGTCGCGACTGCTGTTGGCATACAGATCTCGTCCGCACTCACTGACTGGGATCCCCCCGCGCAACTGTTGATGAAAAGGACTTTAAAAACAAGGCTCTCATTAATCCTCCCAGACATGCTCGAAATCATTGAGGCAAAGTGCCATAAGCTGACTGAGTACCATGACAGAAATTCGAGGGGGAGATGGAATGAGATAGGGAACAAAGTGTTTGTACTAAACTATGGCAGGGGTCCCAAATGGCTTGCAGGGACAGTAACGGGCAAGGAAGGAAACAGGCTACTGGTAGTACAAATGGACAATGGCAAAACCTGCCGGAGGCATTTAGACCACGTCAAAAGCAGATTTACCAACAGCACTGCGGAACCAGAGGCAGACTACAATGTGGAACTCGCACCACACCTGGTGGACAGACAGAGGGAACAACCTGAGGAAAGGGCAATCCCAACAGACAGCCCAGGCAAGTCAACAACAATCACACCAATCGAAACAGACAGCCCAGGCGAGATACCAGCAACCACACACAAAGAAAAACAGATACCAAGGCAAACAACTGAACCACAACTCAGACGCTCCATGCGAGAGCGTAGACCACCTGAGAGACTGAACTTATGAAGACAATAAGACCTTGGGGGAGGGTGATGTCATGTTTCTTACATTATTATATATAACTGTATCCCAACATGCTATACATGACTGTAATAAGATATGACCTGTAACCACCAGCATACCTTACCACCGGGGGTGCACTTGCAAGAGACAGGTATATAAGCACTGGTCTCAGACAAGTGCAGCATTCCGGAGCTGTGAAATAAAAGGTGCAGGTCAAGAGTGATCTTGACTTCACTACATGCCTCGTGTGAATCTGTACTGAGGGGACAGGACTTTATAATAGCCAATTAATTTAGAAGCTTGGGAGCCATCTGTGTGAGCAAGGGGACCTTGAACATACCCTCCCTAACAGAAAGAGCACCCCTTTTGTTTTTAGTCTTATACTCCCAAGTAGTAACTGTCACAATGATGAATCTTAGAAGTTCCAGAAAAAGGCTGTATAGATAAGTAGGAAATTGAAACAAGGAACCATGTTAATTAAGTGATTGAAGAACTCCTTACCTGTATTTGCTGACCACAAGGGCAGAACTGATACACGTGATGGAACCATAACTTCTTTGTCTGTTTTCTGTATAAAGCTAGTGTGTTTTTGTATTACTGTTAGAAACCTTCGCGGGAGCTTTTGTCTCAGCAAGGTTTTTCCTTATAGCAAGTAAAATCTATCAAAGGAATATCTACCCTCTATTCTGTGAGTAAACGGATGTGGACATAGTGCCTCTTCAGTGAAGGACTTAACTGGCCAGAATAAGGTGAGCCTTTGCTCGCAAAGGGTCTCTTTACTGTTGAACCGCATATGTAATCTGTTGTCCACAGTGGAGGTACTGCAATCTACGAGACTCGACATTTAAGAGCTAAAGTTATTTTTTAATCATTTCCTTCTCGGCTTGAAGGCAGAAGGGATTTGATCCTGAAAATATCCGATCTGGAAACAGCCCGGGGAGATCGCAATTAGTTTAAGGTAAAAGAGTGCTATCGATCGATGATCTTTGTGCGATAGGATCAGAGTCCTTGTGTGATAGGACTAAAAAGGAATTATCCTTGTGCGATAGGATCCGGGTCCTTGTGCGATAGGACCATTTTAGATAAGTTAAGGACTCAGTCTGTAGTGGCGTAAACCGCAGATTGAGAATTGACTATATGTTTAGATAGAGTTTAAGGCTATGATTTGTATACCCGCGTGGATGTTGTTTGTCTTAATTGTCCTTGTTATACTGTTGTGTTCAGTACTTTTGTGCGATATTGTAATTAACGAAACGGGAAGAGTCACTCGGGAAAATTGTGATTCAGAAAAACAAAAATTGATTGAGAAAAGAAACAGTGACTGTTTCAACTACGGTTGGTTCGTGTCAAAATATCTCACACACCCAGGCTGAGCCTGAATTAAGAGCCTTTTCAGGCCATGTGACGGCCAGGAGAAGTGGGCGTCGAGAACTCATTGATCGAAAGGATTGTGAGATCAGAAACTGTGGAAAATCTTAATCATCCAGAATGGGTGCCGGAGCAAATAAACCACCACCAAAAGGTACACCAGCCTATTTCATGCTCCAGAATTGTGACCAGTCTTCAATTGACCACCGAAAAAATTGGGTAAGGTGGACTAAGGGTGAAAACAGGCCATTTCCACCCAATGGTTCATTTAATTTAGAGAGAACAACATGTAGAGGAGTGTCTTATAAACAAAGACCCAGGGGAAAAAGAAAGTAATAAAAACGGGTCTGTGTTCCGATTCTTCGAGCCCACGTAAAAATTAACAGAGAAAGTAAATCAATCATGTATATGGTTCTAAAAGTAGAGCTGGCCAGACATAAGCTTTGTTGAATGAAGAGAGACTTTTGTGAATGTCTGTTTTTGAATGAGAGTACTTGTGTGATTGTGACTGCGGAATGAATGAAAGCCTGTTTTAGCTCCACCCACTTTTTCCAAACAGAGTGAAAGTTTTTTTAACCCTTCGTAGTGTTGTCCTGTATGTGGGAAGTTTAAGAAAGTGTGAACCTTATTGTATTACATTTTAAGTTAGAAACGCAGGTGTAGATTTATTCGGATGATAAGTTACGGAGCTAGGTAATGAACAAAGGATATAGCTTTGTTGAGCAAAAAATTAAAAAAATGCATGTCCCGGCGGTTTAAAAAAAGAGAATTTATTTGACCCGCTCACATACTTGTCGAAAGAAAAACACGCAATCTTTGATTACATTGGGTTGCAAGGCATAAATTTAGTTGAGGAATGAGATAAAGAACAGAGAAGGGAAGTTGTGATGCATTTTTTTTTTAAAGCCTGCGTGGTCTCTCGAGGCTGCAGGCTGGGGGAATACACTCCCATTGCCCTTTGTGTAAAACCTTGACGTGAAAGCTTCTAGCTCAGTAAAGAGATTTTTAAATAAAAAATTGGCAGTAAAATATTTAAATTGGAATTTGAGATATTTCAAGTGATTCTCCTTGATAAACATTTTGGGTGTATTGGAAAAAAAATCTTGGGTTTGGAAGCCTTTTAATAAAATTGCACAATTGCTGTGCCAGAAGCTATAGCTTAAAAGATGTAATTTATGAGACACAGTATCATAAATTGAAGTTACAGAGCAAAAGATTGGAGTTTTTAATGTTCAGCTTCTAAACCAGAAGTTGGGCACTCAATTATAAAACAAGTACTCTGCATTCTGTGATCTGTGAATCACTATAAGCATAAATGAGAAGTCCGATTTAAAAAAAATTATTACTGATACGTCCTTACTATACAGTATAAATGCACACGAGGCCCATGCTTGAGAGGTCAGTCTGTGACCTGTCCTTTATTCCTTAGCACTCAAGTGATGAAGGTGGGTGGAGCTTCCCCTTTTATACCTGAAGGTCCAGGTTAGGAGTGTCTCCCACCTCGTGGTCATTGTTCTCACAGTGTACAACTTAGGTCAGATTATACATGGGTTACAATGCTGGTTGAATACATGACATCACCTCCCCTCCCAAAGTCTTATTGGGATCACAGGTTGAGTCTCTCTGGTGGAATTCTCTGCCCAAGGAAGCAGTTGAGGCTAGCTCATTGAATGTATTCAAGTCACAGATAGATAGATTTTTAACCAATAAGGGAATTAAGGGTTACGGGGAGAGGGCGGGTAAGTGGAGCCGAGTTCACGGCCAGATCGGCCATGATCTTATTGAATGGCGGAGCAGGCTCGAGGGGCTAGATGGCCTACTCCTGTTCCTAATTCTTATGTTCTTATGTTCTTATGGTTTACGCTCTCTTGTAGAGTGCCTGAGTTGGGGCTCCGGTTGTTGGGCGCTGGCCTGAGTGTCTGCTGTTTGCAGTGCCTCAGGCCTATCCAGACTGCCTACAGTGATTGGGCTCTCCTCCCTTTGGTTCCGGTGTTCGGTCACCTGTGGTGGAGTGAACCCTACATCGTGTTCTTCCTCTGCTTCTTCTATGGGGTTGCTGAACCTCCTTTTTGTTTGATCCAGATTTGCGGCAGATTTGTCCATTGGTAAGTTTAACTACCAGAATCCTATTTCCCTCTTTGGCAATCACAGTGCCTGCGTGCCATTTGGGCCCTGCAGCGTAGTTGAGGACAAAAACAGGATCATTTACATCAATACATCGCGCCCTCGCATTCCTGTTATGGTAGTGATATTGTGACTGGCGCCTGCTCTTGACAATTTCTTTCATGGTGAGGTGTATAAGGAATAGCCTGGTTTTGAGCGTCCTTTTCATTAGCAGCTCTGCGGGTGGAACCCGTGAGCGAGTGTGGTCGGGATCTATAGGCCAACAGGAGACGTGATAAGCGGGTTTGTAGGGAACCCCCTTGGATTCTGAGCATCCCCTGTTTGATTATCTGCACTGCTCGTTCTGCCTGGCCGTTTGAGGCCGGCTTGAACGGTGCCGTTCTGACATGGTTAATTCCATTGCCTGCCATGAAGTCCTGGAATTCAGTGCTTGTGAAGCACGGGCCATTGTCGCTGACCAAGACGTCCTGTAGACCGTGGGCGGCGAACATTGCCCGTAGACTTTCTACCATGGCAGAGGCTGTGCTTGAATTTAAAATGACACACTCGATCCATTTGGAGTAGGCGTCTACGACAACCCAAAAATTTTTTCTCATGAAAGGACCTGCGTAGTCCACGTGGATGCGTGACCAAGGCTTGGCGGGCCATGGCCAGCGGCTAAGGGGGGCTTCCCTGGACGCATTGCCCAGCTGGGCACATGTGTTACACTTGCGAACACAAAGTTCCAGATCTGCGTCTATCCCTGGCCACCAAACGTGTGACCTGGCAATTGCCTTCATCATGACAATGCCCGGGTGCTCATTGTGGAGTTCTCTGATGAGCACCTCTCTGCCCATCTGGAGCATGACTACGCGGTTTCCCCACAGTAGGCAATCGGCCTGAATCGAGAGTTCATCCCTGCGCCTGTGAAATGGTTTAAATTCCTCAGGGCATGCCTTGTACGTGGCTGCCCAGTCCCCATTCAGGACACATTTCTTGACTAGAGACAATAGAGGGTCTCTATTTGTACAGACTTTAATCTGACGGGCTGTCACGGGTGAGCCTTCGCTTCCGAAAGCTTCAACAGCCATGACCATCTCAGCAGCATGCTCGGTAGCCCCCTCAGTGGTGGCTAGTGGGTGCCTGCTGAGTGCATCGGCGCAGTTTTCGGTCCCCCGTCTGTGCCGAATTGTATAGTCATAGGCGGCTAACGTGAGTGCCCACCTCTGTATGCGGGCCGATGAGTTTGCATTTATGGTCTTGTTGTCAGCCAAAAGGGACGTTAGGAGTTTGTGATCGTCTCCAGCTCAAATTTCCTGCCAAACAGGTACTGGTGCATTTTCTTTACAGCATATACACATGCGAGCACCTCCTTTTCTACCATCCCGTAACCCCTTTCTGCCTGGGACAGACTCCTGGAAGCATAAGCTACCGGCTGTAACTGATCCTTGACATTGACATGCTGCAACACACACCCGACACCATAGGACGACGCATCGCACGTTAACACAAGTTTCTTACATGGGTCGTATAGTGTTAACAGAGTGTTGGAACATAACAAATTGCGTGCTCTATTAAAAGCCCTTTCCTGGCTGTTCCCCCAGACCCATTCGCGACCTTTGCGTAGGAGCACGTGTAGCGGCTCTAGCAGCGTGCTCAATTTGGGAAGAAAGTTACCAAAATAGTTCAGGAGCCCCAGGAACAAATGCAGCTCCGTCGTGTTACGGGATCTGGGTGCTCTCTGGATCGCTTCCGTCTTGGATGCAGTAGGGCTGATCCCGTCTGCTGCTAACCTCATCCACAGGAATTCTACCTCTGGAGCTAGGAAGACGCACTTCGCCTTTTTCAGTCGCAGCCCTACCCGGTCCAGTCTGCGTAGCACCTCCTCCAGATTGTGGAGGTGTTCTTCAGTATCGTAACCCGTGATGAGGATGCCGTCCTGAAAAACCACCGTCCCTGGAATCGACTTGAGGAGGCTTTCCATATTTCGTTGGAAGATCGCGGCAGCCGAGCGAATCCCAAACGGACATCTGTTGTACTCAAACAACCCCTTGTGTGTCGTGATGGTGGTCAGCTTCTTCGACTCACTCGCCAGCTCCTGGGTCATGTAAGCTGAGGCCAGGTCCAATTTTGAAAAAAGTTTGCCACCAGATAGCGTCGCAAAGAGGTCCTCCGCTCTCGGTGGCGGGTACTGGTCTTGGAGTGACACCCGATTGATGGTGGCCTTTTAATCACCACATATCCTGACCGACCCATCCGCCTTGAGCACCGGCACAATCGGGCTCGCCCAGTCACTGAATTCGACTGGCAAGATGATGCCTTCTCAGCAGGCGGTCCAATTCGCCTTCTATCTTTTCCCGCATCACGTACAGCACCGCTCTGGCCTTGTGGTGTACTGGCCTGGCATCCGGGTTTATGTGAATCACTACCTTGGCCCCCATGAAAGTGACGATGCCGGGTTGAAATAATGCGTCAAATTTGTCCAGGATCTGTGAGCATGATACTCGCTCCACAGAGGAAATTGCATTGACATCGACCCATTTCCAGTTCATGACAGCAAGCCAACTCCTCCACAGTAGTGCGGGACAGTCCCCTGGGACAATCCAGAGTGGCCACCTATTCTCCGGATCTTTGTGGGTCACGACTACCGTGGCGCTGCCTAGCACCGGAATGATCTTTGTGTAAGTTCGTAGCTGTGCGTCAATCGGCGATAATTTTGGCCTCCTGGCCTTAGACACCCACAACTTTTCGAACTGTTTGATACCCATCAGGGACTGGCTGGCCCCCTTGTCTAGCTCCATTGATACTGGGATGCCATTGAGGAGCACTTTCATCATTATCGGTGGCGTCCTGGTGTATGAACTGTGTACGTGCTCCACATGAACTCGCTGAACTTCAGCTTCCAGCAATTTCCCCCAGCATTCACTTCTGCAATTTCTGCAGGTATTTTGCTCATCTCTGCAAACTCCGGCTGAGTGTGTGCCTCCACGCCTCCAACATGAGCTGTTGTTTGAAACAAAAGGTCCCGTGCCAGTAGAACGTCCCTGACTGCACTTGTGACAGTCCTGGAATGCGCCATTAACAGGTGTTGATGGCCACATTATCCCTTGCAATGGCGCGAATCGCCGTTCAGCTTGCCATTTTCTCTGTCGACCTCCCCCTCTGGGTTTGACTACATGTTGGGGCATGCCAGATTGCCCTTGTCTGCCTGGAGAACTGTGTGCTGCTTTAACAATGTTGAATCTCTGTCCCAACCATTCCTTAACACAGTACCTCTCGTCTGTTCTGCTAGTGGCCATGCTCGCGTGGTTTAAATCCCAGTTTCTCATCGCCATTGATACATCCTTACTATACAGTATAAATGCACATGAGGCCCATGTTTGAGAGGTCAGTCTGTGACCTGTCCTTTATTCCTTAGCACTCAAGTGATGAAGGTGGGTGGAGCTTCCCCTTTTATACCTGAAGGTCCAGGTTAGGAGTGTCTCCCACCTAGTGGTCATTGTTCTCACGGTGTACAACTTTGGTCAGATTATACATGGGTTACAATGCTGGTTGAATACATGACAATTACTATATTTGACATTTTGTAATCCAACAATAAATACAAATACTAAAAAAGTGGGGTGGCAGATTATATTTTGGCAACTTGGTATGCACCAGGTATTTCGGCAATTGCAAAGCAAATCTGTGGAAATTGTGTTACCTGTCAGTCAATGAATCCGGGTTGTACGGAAAAAGTAGAATCTGCCTCCCACCCAAATCCAACAGGGCCTTTTGTACATTTACAAATGGATTTTATTGAATTCCCTATGTGTATGGGATTTAAGTATGTATTAGTTATTGTAGATGTGTTCTCTAGATGGATTGAAGCCTTTCCATGTAAAAAGGCCGATGCCGCTACTGTTGCTAAATTTTTGTTAAAGGAAATTGTACCGCGCTTCGGAATTCCCGCAAAGCTTTCTAGTGACAATGGGTCACATTTTCGGGAACTGTCATAAAAGAAATGTGTAAAGCCTTACAGATCGACCAACGTTTTCATTGCAGTTATCATCCACAATCAGCCGGACTTGTTGAAAGATATAATGGAATGCTTAAAAATAAGCTGGCGAAACTGTGTAATGACACTGACGAAAATGGGTAGAACTGCTGCCCTGAGCCTTGATGATAATGCGATCTGCAACTAACAGAACAACAGGCTTGTCACCACATGAAATAGTTATGGGACGTCCCCAACGACTACCTTTTACTGCACCGTTTACTGCAAAACAAATGGACATTCTTAAAATGGAAGAAGATATGTTGAATTATTGTATTGCACTAACCAAATGTATTTCCAGCTTTCATTCACAGGTAAAAGAAGCCCAAGTCGAAACAGAAGTGAAGTGTCATAATCTGGAGCTGGGACATTTCGTTTACATCAAAATTTTTCAAACAAAAAGCAACCTACAACCAAAATTTGAAGGACCATACCAGGTTTTGCTGACAACTAATACTGCAATCAAAATAAAAGACCAACATGGACCCATGTGTCCCATTGCAAAAGGGCACCCGACGAGGAATGAATAAAGACTGTATGGATTATGGGGACTGATAGTGCTGTGCTCAACAGGGTTGTGCCTTGTGTCATCAATAGTACCAGGGGTATGGAAACATGAACAAAGGGAACTACAGGGAAATGTATTTATGGCACTGAGTCATAAGTATGCTCAAGAAAGGAACTTATCTGACTGTTGGATATGTTCCCATGGACCTGTCCACTCCGAAGGGGGTATTCCCCCAAGATCCATCCCCTTTAATGAATCAGAAATGGCAGAATGGTTAATAGTGCAAAATAGGACAAACTTAACTAAGGTGTCAGAAACAAAGGATCTAACAGAATGGAGGTCAGCAGGATATAATCTTACAACCTTCCAGGGATGGCATCAGCCAAATCATAGTAATAGCCGTCAGCCACCCTTCCTAAGTATTATTCCCAGAAAAGGAAATCCTGAAGGTATAATATGCTTAGTAAGTGATGAAACTAAAGGACCAGAAGTGGGATGCAGCAAGTGTCCCCAAAAGACTAAATGGCAAGCCATGACAAATCACACTGACAGGAGAAAGGTAGCAACCTTTAACTGGACTATGGTCCTTAATAAAACCTCAGGTAAAAGGTGGGACGGGGAGACCACTCGAGTATGGATGGCACGGAAGGACCAAAGACTGATGTCCTATAATTACACTTACTTTATTTGCGGCCATAAAGCCTACCCATGGTTACCAGCCAACTGGACGGGGTCCTGTTATTTAGGATATGTGATACCCTTTATTAGAACAACAAAGACTCTAAGGGATGCCTATGGAAGTCATAGACCTAAACGGGATTTGACATGGTTAAATTAAATAATCGAGGTAATGATACCATCCTATGGAATAGCATCGAACGAATGGCAATTACGGTAACTGGCTAATTTAGTAGAATCAGTAGCCAACACAACATCCCAGGCCTTCGAAAGAGTAAATGACAAAATGGTAGCCATTCGAACGGTGGCTCTCCAAAATCGTATGGCCCTAGATTATCTCCTAGCCAAGGAGGGAGGGACATGCGCGTTAATTGGTGAAGAATGCTGTACGTACATCCCGGATAATTCAGAAGAGATCAGCAATCTAGCTGAATATATTAGGAAGAGGGTGATAGAGTACAAACAAACTATTGGCCAGGGAAGTACCACCTTGTGGAATTGGGTATCTGGATGGCTGGGATCTCTGGAAAAATCCTTGGTACATGGTTTGATCATGTTCTTGCTGATAAGTGCTGCTGCACCAGGTTGGGAGAAACAATATTACCAACCGAAACCACTGCTAAGATTATGATAGCAACAACTACTGAAGGTTCTTGTGTGGAAATGGAAATAGAAAGACTGTGCAAGATTAGAATGGATTAAGTTGTCCTGATAAAAGGACAAAAGGAGGGAATGTGGAAATTTACTTTTAAAGTCACATTTTCTGTTAAATGTACCCTTTTGTAATAAAACAAAATGGAGTCTCAGTTTTCCCAGAAGCATGCTAACCTTGATTGATAGCCAATTAATTTAGAAGCTTGGGAGCCATCTGTGTGAGCAAGGGAACCTTGAACATACCCTCAACAGAAAAAGCGCCCCTTTTGTTTTTAGTCTTATACTCCCAAGTAGTAACTGTCGCAATGATGAATCTTAGAAGTTCCAGATAAAGGCTGTATAGATAAGTAGGAAATTGAAACAAGGAACCATGTTAATTAAGTGATTGTGTTAATACGGATTCTTTTTCCCTCAATCTGTTTCAGCAAATACACTGACACGCGAACACCGTAGCAGCTTATAACAAAGCAGAATTTATTAATTGTTTCACCGGCCGGGACTTATCAGAACAAAGGAACGCTCTCCCTCAGAGTGCGCTCACTTCTCTCAGACAAGCCCCGTTACAATGTAGGGGCGCAACGGTTATACACTTTCGGTACGTAATACAATTGAGGGACATTCAGTTCACCCTATCCTTTTGTGATCCCTCCTTCCCTTTGTCCACTCATGAGCGGACACCTGGCCTTCCTTGCCCAATTAGATACGGGCAAGTGGTTATGTGTAATAGCAACTGTTTTGCACAAAGAGCTTTTCACCCATTGCTTGTTATTGCTACAATTTTACTGGCGTGACTAGTAACCAAGACCTTGAGCAAGTATGCTATTTGTGCCAATGTTGTAATATTTGCAGTCTGACATTCTTTGTTATCCTTCCATGATTCCTTTGTTCACTTCACTGTCTCCATTGCTTTACATTTTCGCACATTCTCATTCCCCCCTTTTATCATTCCATGATAATCTTTAGGATTATTCTAGGGTGATCACGTTTAGTCGCTTACACTCCTTCTCCGTACTCTCCTCTTCCTTAGGACCTTTTGTCTGCTGAAGCATCATCCGTGATCCCATAGCTCCTAAAGGGTCCATAGCCTTGGTAATTATAAGTTTACAGCAAAAATTGAAGCAACCAATAATTAAGCAACAAGTGATTATTAAGAAAGACTGGATCAACTGGGCTTGTATTCACTGGAGTTCAGAACAATGAGAGGGGACCTCATAGAAACATTTAAAATTCTGACGGGGTTAGACAGGTTAGATGCAGGAAGAATGTTCCCAATGTTGGGGAAGTCCAGAACCAGAGGTCACAGTCTAAGGATAAGGGGTAAGCCATTTAGGACCGAGATGCGGAGGAACTTCTTCACCCAGAGAGTGGTGAACCTGTGGAATTCTCTACCACAGAAAGTTGTTGAGGCCAATTCACTAAATATATTCAAAAAGGAGTTAGATGAGGTCCTTACTACTAGGGGGATCAAGGGGTATGGCGAGAAAGCAGGAATGGGGTACTGAAGTTGAATGTTCAGCCATGAACTCATTGAATGGCGATGCAGGCTAGAAGGGCCGAATGGCCTACTCCTGCACCTATTTTCTATGTTTCTATGTTTCTATGACGATGACAATAATTGCTCCATGCATTTGATACGATCCCCAGGATCCACCTAACAGCCAATCAAACCAGCCTACTCCTCCTGCAGGGGTGGATAACTTCTTTACCTGCCTTCTTATGTGATCAGCGAGATTGGTTATGTTTTCTGAACTATCAGGGCACACATTCCCCCTCTCTCAGCTAATAGATAATCGAGGGCCATTCGGTTTTGTAATGCCACAGTCCGTATCGCTACCATTTCGGCCGTGATGTCCTCCAGAGCTTCAGCAGTATAGTTAGCTATCTGTTCCAATACCTTCTCTAGGTTCTGTACTTCATTCATGGTGCATCCTATCCCGAATGGGAACATCATGACCCCAAAGAACCTTTCGGCGGGGGTGAGGGCTCGCCTGAGTCGGCTGGAGGAATGTTCTTCCGCCAGGGTACGTGTTTGCCGCACAAATGGCACCACATATCCCAAATAGCAGGACCATGTCCATCGCCTAGGTAACCAGGGATATGCCCTGTGCCCGCACACAAAATACGTGCCGTTATACGCTGCCTTTTTATATATTGTGTTGGGGTCCCAAGACTGGGCCCACAGACCCCCACCTGTTTTATTCGGAAGGAGAGAGAGGATAATGACTCGTGCACCTGTTGTGATGTTGAGGTTGTGTGGGCAATCGCTGTACCCTATGATATGTCCCTTTCTGCTGGTGTCATTTCGGGTTAAACATATTGTCCCGGTTGGCCTCCCGATCCCCGAGGTATTGGTCAGGACTAAGAATGGGAGTTCCTTTTTATGATCATAGGGTGGTTGGTACCATCCCTGGAACGTTTGACAAATGGGGTACCCAGCACTCTCCCACTCGGTGACGTCCCCGTGGTTGTCCACACGGTAACGGCATGATGCTCCTCCTGCCCTCCGTGATCCCTCTCTTAACCCGCCTTTCATCTCTCGTATTTGCATTGGCCCCCTCCTCTCATGCTAGTCTGGCATTCTTGTCCCTTTTCTCTCGTCCCCTTTTCCAAATCAATTCCTTTGCCCTTTTTGCTACCTCCACGCTTCTAGTGCCTCCTAGGGGCCATTGGTCATCTCCTAATAATTTGTTCACGGCTCCAGATAACAGTCTAAATTGTTCAGCTCTTTCAGGGAACTCTTCACATAACTTCTGTAGCGGACTACCCGCATTTGTAGTTTTATCTAGCTGATTACCCATACTCACGTCGCCCTGCGTATGATCAATGTTCTAATTAGTCCCGATTGTCCCCGTGTCGCCCCGCGTTGGTTTAGGTTACCTTATCCAGAGCCTAGGCGGACCAAGTGATATACAAGATCGACGCCATACCTGGCATAAGTACAATTTTAAATTTACACAATCCCGTGTCGCCCTGCGATTTATTTCCCTTTCCCTCCCGCGTCGCCGCACGGTTTTCCTATTCTCGTCGCCGCGCGATTATCTATTTCCTAAGTTTAAAAGGTATTCGCCAGATTGACCTGGATCTCGTTCAGACACTACCTGAGAACCAGCGAGTGGCCAAACTTTCCTCAGACTTTTGGAACTGAAGGAAACTGAAGTGGTATTTTAAAGGGTACTCACTCCAGTGGCCACTTTCCTCCCGTCTCGTCCAAGGCTAGTCTGGCTCTTAATTCGCAAGTTTTCGGCAGTCGTCTGTTGAGATCCCACTTCTGACACCAAATGTTAATACGGATTCTTTTTCTCTCAATCTGTTTCAGCGAATACACTGACACGCGAACACCGTAGCAGCTTATAACAAAGCAGAATTTATTAATTGTTTCACCGGCCTGGACTTATCAGAACAAAGGAACGCTCTCCCTCAGAGTACGCTCACTTCCCTCAGACAAGCCCCGTTACAATGTAGGGGCGCAACGGTTATACACTTTCGGTACGTAATACAATTGAGGGACATTCAGTTCACCTTATCCTTTTGTGATCCCTCCTTCCCTTTGTCCACTCATGAGCCGACAACTGGCCTTCCTTGCCCAATTAGATTCGGGCAAGTGGTTATGTGTAATAGCAACTGTTTTGCACAAAGAGCTTTTCACCCATTGCTTGTTATTGCTACAATTTTACTGGCATGACTAGTAACCAAGACCTTGAGCAATGTGCCAATGTTGTAACATTTGCATTCTGACATTCTTTTAGTTATCCTTCCATGATTTCTTTGTTCACTTCACTGTCTCCATTGCTATACATTTTTGCACACTCAATTGAAGAACTCCTTATCTGTATTTGCTGACCGCAAGGGCAGAACTGATATACGTGATGGAACCATAACTTCTTTGTCTGTTTTCTGTATAAAGCTAGTGTGTTTTTGTATTACTGTTAGAAACCTTCGCGGAGCCTTTGTCTCAGCAAGGTTTTTCCTTGTAGCAAGTAAAATTTATGAAAAGGAACATCTACCTGGCCTGTTTATGTCAGAGTTTCATTTTTTATAGTTAAATTGAGATTTGAGATTTCGACACCGTTTGGCTGCTGCCATCTTCCAAAGGAACATGGAGAGTGCAGTGTATGAATAAAGAGTCTGACCAGATACTGTGAGCTCAAAGTAAATGTGATCGTAGTCTTTTATTGCAGGTCTCCAGTATGCCTCTCCAGCCTGTGAGGCCTCCTTAAGTACAGGTGGTCCCAAGGGATTGTAGGATCCCTTGGGACTCCAGGCGATGGGCCCTCTGGTGGTTAAACAAGGTATTTACAGGTTTACATATATAAGAGAGAGTCTGTTGAAATCGGTTCCATGCACGGTTGTATTTTAGGATGACATCCTAATCACTGGTCGTGACACCACCGAACACCTGCAAAACCTGCAAGAGGTTTTAAGTTGATTAAACAGAGTCGGACCCCGCTGAAATGATGCAAGTGTGTCTTTCTAGCGCCAGAAGTCAAATTCCTGGGGAGGAAGATTGCGGCAAATGGCATCAGGCCCACGGATTCGAAGACAGAGGCCATCAAGAATGCACCCAGACCACGAAATGTAACGGAGCTGTGCTTGTTCCTGGGACTCCTCAACTATTTCGGTAACTTTCTTCCAGGATTGAGCACCTTGCGCAAACCTTTGGATAAGTTGCTGTGCAAGGGAGACGACTGGGTTTGGGGTCAAAATCAAGAGGCCGCCTTCAAAAAAGGCCAAAAACTTGCTATGTTCGAACAAGTTGCTTGTATTGTATGACCTACGTAAACGTCTAGTTTTAGCATGTGACGCGTCGTCGTACAGTGTCGGGTGTGTTTTGCAGCAAGCAAATGTAGCGGGCAAACTCCAACCGGTTGCATATGCGTCTAGAAGTCTATCCAAGGCTGAAAGAGCCTACAGTATGGTCGAGAAGGAGGCTTTGGCCAATGTCTATGGGGTAAAAAAAAATGCACCAGTATTTGTTCAGACTCAGGTTCGAGTTAGAAACCGATCACAAGCCTCTGATCTCAATGTTTTCGGAAAGCAAAGGCATGAACACCAATGCTTCACCGCGAATCCAAAGATGGGCACTAACACTGTCGGCCTACGATTATACAATCCTCCCTAGGCCAGGCACGGAGAACTGCCGGCTACCGTTGCCCACCACTGGGGTGGAAATAACGCAGCCCGCATAACCTGTGCCTGGTCATGGACATCTTCAAAAGCGAAGGGTCACCCTTAATGGCCCGCTAGATCAGCACCAACCAGGACTCTTATCTCTTGTAAAAAGAAGGGGTTGATCAAGAGGCGGGTGCCCGGGTTGGACTCCTGGAGAAGGAGGTGCTCGACCTAGAGTCCCATCTCGGTCAAGTCGTCGAAGACCCGGCCCTGCGGAAGCTGGAAGAAGAGAAGGGCACGCTGAAGGACCTGCTGCTTGTCTGGTTCCGAGGCGCAGTCGTGAGGTTGCATATCCAGTTCTTCCGGGACCTGGACCGCAGCTCCCCCTTCTTCTACTTGCTGGAAAAAAGATGGGGGTCCGTAAGCAGCTCTTGATGTTGCTGGTCGACAATGGATCTCTGGTCTCAGATTCAGAGGACATCAGTGTTGGGGCACAGGCCTATTACGGGGCTCTGTTCTCTCCAGCGAGGATGCGTACAGAATTTTGCGCAAGGACCTGTCAAAGGTCTGCCCAGAGGGCGCTGAAAAGCTCGATGCTCCGTTAAGTCTGGCGAAGCTGATTTCGACCTTGACCAGCTCTCGAGGGGCAAGTCCCTGGGACTGGACGGGCTGACCGTGGATTTCCACAGGGCATTCTGAACATCTTGGGGGCGGATCCTGGGGGAAAGTCTGGCGACCGGGGAGCTGCCTCTCTCTTGGCACAGAGCAGTCAGAGTCCTGCTGCCTAAGAAGGGCAATTTCCACCTACTTAAGAACTGACGCCTGGTTTCCCTCCTCAGCACGGATTACAACATTTTTGCCAGGGCCATGTCTGCTCGCCTTGGCACAGTGCTGGGCCATATGATCCACCCCGACCAGTCCTACACGATCCTGGGCCGGACAATCCATGACAACATCCATCAGGTCCGGGATCTGGTCCACCATTCCCAGAGGGCTGATCGGTCGGTCGCCTTTCTAAACCTGGATCAGGAAAAGACATTCAACAGGGTGGATCACGAGTATCTGTTCAGAACTCTGCGCACTTTTGAGTTCAGGATGCATTTCATCGCCCGGATCCGACTTTTGTATGCCGCCCTGGAGTGTCTGATTAAGGTTAACGGTCTTTAACGGTGCGCCTTCACTTCAGGAGAGGGGTGCGCCAGGGATGCCCCATGTCCGGCCAGTTATATGCCATATGCGTGGAGCTTTACCTGCACCTCTTGCGGAAGAGGTTGATGGGACTGGCTCTGCAAGGGCCGGGCGTGGAGGTCGTCCTCTTGGCTTATGCCAATGACCGTACTCCTCATGGTCACGGATCCTGTTGACTTGCAGAGGATGCGCAAGTGCCAGGAGATTTACTCATCCGCGTCTTCTGCCAGGATCAACTGGGAGAAATGTTCCAGGTTTCTGGTGGGACTCCCTGCCGGAGGAACTCAGGCCTTTTTCCTGGAGCATGACCCATCTCCTCTATCTGGGAGTCTACCTTAGCCTTGTTGAGGAAGCCTGGCCAGTGAAATGGCAGAAGCTGGAGGCCAAAGTCACTGCTCACCTAGGGCACCGGACAGGACTGCTCAGAGTGCTGTGCTACATGGGTCAAGCGATAGTCATAGATCAATTGGTGGCCGCTATGATGTGGTCTTGATCCCTTCCCCTGCGTTTGTCACTGTTATGTAATGATGTGTGTATCGTCCCAGTACCGTAAATGTAATGTAAGCACTATGCCACACCACAGAGGGTGCTGTGGTGGGAAACCTGGTAGTACCTGCAACAAGGGCTATATAAGGCTGACCACCACACCTGGGAGGCACTCTGGAGCTGAACAATAAAGGACGAAGGTCACAGCAGTTAGACTTACACCAGACCGTGTGGAGTCAGTGATTTGTGTGCTACATACACCACATTGGCGACAAGGAAGCGGACGAACTCCACGCAACCATGGCTACTCTGGGCTCGCTAAAGGATTTTACCGTGGGCAATGATTGGGAGGCCTTTACGGAAAGGCTCGAGTACTACTTCACAGCAAACGACCTGACGGAGGACACATACGCAATGAGAGAGAAGCGTAAGACGATATTGCTCTCCAGTTGTGGCGATGAGGTTTACTGTCTCGTCAGGGATTTGCTGGCACCTGGGAGCGCCAGGGACAAGTCATACGAGGAGCTGACTGAACTCATTCGTGACCAGTTGAAACCGAAGGAAAGCATTCTCACGGCCAGATACAAATTTTACCATCACTGCAGACCTGAGGGCCAGGATGTCACCGAATATGCTGCAGACCTCAGGAGACTCGCGGCGCCGTGTGATTTTGGCGCACACCTTGACGAGGCTTTGCGGGAAGTTTTCGTCATGGGGATTGGCCACGAGGGCCTCCTTCACAAGCTGCTGGCCACGGAACCCACAGTCACTCTGACAAAGGCCATCACCATCAGTCGGGCATATATGACCTCGACTTGCAGCACCAAGCAAATAATCCGCACAGTCTCGAACCCGGCAGGCACTGTCCACAGGATAGCGCCCACCACGGACAAAACTGCAGAACGTGGCTCTGCCCGGGGCAGAGAGCACAGACCTCGGGATCCTGGAACTCAGAGTCTGCTGAGGGGGGCCAATCAAGCAGCACCATGCTGACATTGTGGAGGAAGCCATGGGGCTCACCGGTGCAGGTTTGCGGAATACACGCAATACCTGCCACCTGAAAGGCCACCTTCAGCGTATGTGTAAAAGAAATCAGACTCGCCATGTGGCTGAGGAGATGGGGGATGATCTACTGTTCAGCAAGGAGCAGGTAGAAGATGATGAGGTGTTGGGATTGTACACGTGTACCGACGATTCGCCCCCAGTGATAAGGGAAGTAAAAATCAACGGAGTCCCTGTGAGTATGGAAGTGGACACGGGCTCGGGTCCGTTGTTGATGAGTTGGAGAACTTTTGATAAACTGTGGATTAACCCAGCTGCATGACCCAAGCTGGTCCCGGTCACGGCGAAGCTGCGTACCTACACCAGGGAACTGATACCTGTTCTTGGCAGAGCGATGGTGCAGGTGTCCCACGGGGACGAGACGCACGGTTTACTTCTGTGGGTCGTTGCAGGCGATGGGCCGACACTCCTCGGCCAGAGGTGGATGGGGACAGTCCGTGGGAGCTGGGAAGACTTCATCACTCCACAGGCTGCTGCTCCCCGGGGTGCTGCCGTGCCCCAGGTCCCCAGAGAGCAGCGCCGACCGAGCTGAAGCTGCAGCCTCAATTCACCCACAGGCAAGTCCCAGGCCTGGACCTCACACCGAAATCCTGCAGCCCCAGCCCCCACAAGCAAGCCCCAGACCTCACACAGAGATGCTGCAGCCTCAGCCCCCACAGGCAAGCAGCCCTGCACAGAGGGGCCTAGTGGGAGGGGAAGTGAGCCGGCGGGGTGCGAGGGATCCAGGATGGCCGGCGGTTCGGAAGAGCCCCGCCGAGGAGCTGTTAGCGTCGGGCGGCGGCAGCAGCTGGAGGTCGGCGGCTACGGAGGCCGTGGCAAGTGCAGCCGCTGGAGAGGCCACGACGGCCGCAGGAGAGGCGGCAAGTCAGGTGGCAGCGGAGGGGAGCGGAGGCTGTGATGGCGGAGGGCATCCAGAGCGGCGGAGAAGAAGATGGCGGCGGCGTGTCGGAGCAGCAGAGCATCAAAGATGGCGGTGCCCAAGGAGCAGTCTCGTGGAATCCTCCTGCATCAAAGATGATACCTTAAAAAGGAAATGCACCCGGGAGTCTTAAAAGGGCCTTCAAATGGTGCGGCAGAGCACACAATACAAATTGTAAAACGTGCCCTCATCAAACAAACGTTGGATCCAAATCATAAGAAATGGCAGTTGCTGTTGGACCACAAATTGGCAAATTTTCTAATGACTTATTGTAATACTCCTCATACTACTACTGGTAGAACACTAGAGTTGTTTCTCAAATGATAGCCATGAACCAGGATCTCATTGTTAAAGCCAAAACTGACAGTCAGTAGAAGAGAAACAATTAAGACAGAAAGAGAATCAGGTAGAGTAAGAGAGAGAAATGTGAAATTGAATCAGAAGGTTAGAGTGAAAAACCATCACCATAAATGGTTAAAGTGGTTACCAGAAAGAATAATGAAGATCTGTGGCCCTCACACATATTTGGTCAAGATGTTTGATCATAGACAGGTTAGGTTTGTTCACATTGATCATATTTTACCTACAGATGTGGAAGGAATTGAAAGTTGGAATGATTCAATTATTTCTGATGAGTCAGATAGTCTTGTTACCAGTAGCAAATCCTACATCAGATGTACTAGAAATAAGTCCAAGAGAATGTCAGAATTTAAGTCTGAGTCCGAGTCAGGCAGACAAACAGTCTGAAGTTGTAGAGAGTTCAAATGTAAATCAAGGGCTACCCTTGGAGAAAAATTCTCCTCAGGCTGAGCCTAGAATGAGTCTAAGTTTGACACCAAGTTTAAAAGTACTGTTCATGAAAGCATCCTTTTTGAAACAGAAAAAAAGTGGTTAAGTTTGATCTGTAAATGGCAAAATAGGTCCATATCTTTTGTTATGTATAACCATGAAAGTTATGCATGATAATTGTTGTGTTATAATTACTTCATCATTGAGGAGGCAGAAGTGTAATATAGCTCCACCTAGTGGACTACTGTTCCACCTAGTGGACTACTGTGGTAATGCAACTGCTGCTGTAAATACAATAAAAGCATCAGGTGACATGGTCACCTGAAAAGTTCCAGTGTAATGGAACCAGCTTGTAGTCGGGGCCCGAAATTGGTGAAAGCTAAGTTCTGCCCAATTACTGTCCAAAGGCCCGCTAAGATCCTGACGGTACTTTGGGTGGAAGTTTCATGAAAAAATCTGGGAAAGACTGCCCAGCGGCAAAAATGGGCCCTGCACGCCGATTCTGGGTAGCAGCGGGCAGTAACTCCCATTCTCGGCGGCAAATGTGATCCTCGGCAAAGTACCACGGAGGATTGAGTCGGGCCCAGGGAGGGGGGAACTGATCAAATAAAAAATGTTCAAAACATTAAAAAAACCTCACTAGAAATCCTTCAGGGGACCCCATCCACCTAAATCCCTGCAAAAAAAATAAAGAAGAAGTGGACTAACCTTTTTTTGCAATTCTTCATACTTACCATTGAGGTTAGACCTGCCTCCATGTGGCGGTCCTTTCCCTTGCTAGAGCGGAGGACCGCCCGGACCAAACTGGCAACTCAGTGGGTGGGAGGACTCTTCTGGGCATTGCACGTCGGAGCATGCCAGCGGACGGTACCCAGCGGTCTTCTCTCCCCACCGACAGAAAGACTCCACCAAATTCGCTCGGAGAGGAGACTGCCCAGAAACCAGGGAGACCGCCGTCCACCAATTTCAGCCCATGTGTTTATGATGTTGTAAAGATGATATTACAGGCGCCTCACAACTTGAGCCGCTTCCAGGAAATCCCTTACGTGCCTTTCAGCCCTGCGTGGAGGAGATTCCTGTACGGGCTGTTCTTGCACACCTTCCATTTTGCCATCCTCACCTGCTGTGCGGACACACCTTAGTGCACCATCTTGCCGTCCGAAGGAGTCGGGGGTTCCCAATGGAGGGCTCTCTATGCGGGAGTCCTCCCTTTATCTATTGGGGACTTGGCCTGGAGGGTGTCCCGTGCAATGTTTTTAAAGTCGGTTCACGGACTCCCAGGCCGCTTGCATTTTCTGCAGGAGTTCGTGTTCCATGTGTATGTACAGTATGTGTATGTGAGGTGGCAGCCCCTCTTCCATTATTTGAAGGGACTGCTCCTCGATTTTTGGCTGCACTTTAGTCCCAAGCTCCTGATCTTTGGGCACCACCGGTGCAGAGGGGAGCAGTCAGGTTGGAGGGCCACCTTACGAGACTACTCCTGGACATGGCCAAGGTGGCCATTAACAGGTCCAGACAGCGGGCAGGTGAGGGGGTCATTCAGCCCAACTGCCTGCTTCTCTTCCGTGGCTACATTCGTGCCAGGGTGTCCCTGGAGATGGAGCACGCTCGCGGCCTTCCGCGAGAGATGAGCACCAGAGGGACTGGAGTGCATCATTACAGCAGGGGACAGAATTTTAATTTGATTTGGCAGGGTTTCCTTTAATGTTTATTGGATCATTTGTGGGTTTTGGTGCCCTTGCAAAAGGGGGCATTTGGTTTAATGGTATAATTAAAATAGTTGTAGATCTGTTGCATTGTGAGTGGCATATCCAGTCACGTGATGTTCACAAGACTCAATAAAACCCCAGTCAGTTGGGTTTAGGTCATCCACAATGAGGTATGCAGTTATGAGTCTAGTGAATGAACTGGTAATGTGTAGTTTGATTTTTAAATCTTTGTTAATAAACCAACTAGCTCTTAAGAATTCATAGCAGCATATTGCTATTAAGCAAAGAACACATGAAGCAAATACATCACACAACTATCGGTTTATCTTTTCTATACATGCAAGGAGACAGACAGCTTATGTTGTGTCTTGAAGTCCACTATGGAACTCTCACCCCTCTCGTCCCACACAAAGGGAAAGTCTGTGGAATGATGAGCCAATGGTCAGTAATATAAACTAAGGGTAGACGTCATGGAAGAGATGTGATGTAATGTTCTACAGCTAAGTGATTAGATTAAGACCAATGTAATGCGAAGTTATGAAGACCAGAGCTGATCACCCGACGACTGAGCTCAGCCATTGTAAAACCAGGTCTCCAGCAGCCTTCACCTCACTGCGTGTGTTGTCTCTCAGTATCAATTCCTCCAGCAGATTTGTAAGCATAAACTCCAGCGTATTGGTCTCTCATTCCTGGCACATAGACAAAGAAGGTAGACTTTGTTTCCTTCACAGAGTGATAGTCCGGCAGTCATTCACAGTACCAGTTTTCTACAACTTGAGGCTTTCCTTCAAAATAGGGCTTTGTATGTTGGGCCTGCATTATTAAGACATCTCCTGAGCATAACTGGGCTGGGCCTGGCGATTGGGCAAAACCTCACCCAACATGTGCCCAATAGTATTTCTGTATTTTACCATGGTGATAAATAGAAAATAGTCTGTAATATAGCATGCAGTTCGAGTAATTGCCACACTTACTTCCCCTCACACTTTGTTGATGATGCTCTTGTTATAAAACAGCAAGACCTAGAAATTCAGTTGCATAGTGCCTGTTTGGGTGTCAAATTAGATCCGAAATGGTGTCCAAGCAGCGTGTGCACGCGTCTGGTGCGGGTCGTGCAAGACACCATCTTGATAAGGGCGGTAGGGTGGCCGTTAGAGGAGCGGCGCTAGAGGTATCGGCCCCAAGTTTCCACATGATTTGCTCCTGATTTTTAGGAGCAACTGTTGGAGAACGGAGTATCTTAGAAATCGGAATTCTCCACATTTAAGTTTTCTGCAGTTCTAGTCAGGTAGAACAGTTTCACTTTTGAACAGAATTTTTTTTTCAAAAGGGGGTGTGTCTGGCCACTCCCCACTGACGCCTGATTTCAAAGTTTCCACAGTGAAAACTTACACCAAACTAACTTAGAATGGAGCAAGTGAAGATTTTTGTAGGCTTGAAAAAACCTTGTCTACACATTAAAAAAAATCAGGCGCAGGTTACAAATTAGGCGTAGGAAACGAGGTGGGGTGGGGGGGGGTGAAGGAAAGTCATTAAATTCTACAATAAATCCTTAGTTATACTTATACAAATATTATACAAATAAATCCAACCTGAATAAAAATTTATAAGCAAAGAAAAGATTAAATAAACCATGTTCCTACCTGTGTGAAAGTGCTTCAGGCAGGCCTTTCAGGCAGCGGTTTGCCGTCGGGACCGACCGACGGCAGGGGGAGAAAGCTGGAAGAAGCCCCAGTGCTTGAGGCAGCCGTTTGCCATCGGGCCCGACCGACGGCAGGGGGAGAAAGCTGGAAGAAGCCCCAGTGCTTGAGGCAGCCGTTTGCCATCGGGCCCGACCGACGGCAGGGGGAGAAAGCTGCAAGAAGCCTCAGTGCTGATCATGGAAGGGCAATGTGGTTTTATTATAAAATGTTAAAAATTGAACAGCTACAAAGAATTTGAATAGTCTCAAACAAGTGCATGTGTCCCGTTTATCACAGTCTATCTTTAATTACAGAATGCACTCCCTCACCCTCACACACAGAAATATCAAGAAAATTAAAATGCAAGCCTTTGCAAGAGTTCAATAAACAAATTTTCACTTTTTCTGCAGCACTTTTTAAAATGGCCGAGTGCCAATGTTTACTTCAGACTGCGCGTGCACGAACGCTCCAACGCGCACGCGCAGGGTTGCCGGCACCAAAAAAACTCATTTAAATTGTACCCGCCCCCTCCTACTTACAAAATCGGCGCGAGTGGTAGGCTCCGCCCCCTGTGCGCCGCGCCAAGCAGATATCGAGCTGCAAGGCGCTCGAGAATACCGCGTTTTTTTTCAGGCGCCGTTTTCGGCGCAAAAAACGGGCGCCCAGCTCGGAGGGGCGCCTGTTTTGCCGCGTGTGGAAACTTGGGGCCATAGTAAGTAGGCAGATAGTGATGTCAATCAATGTGCACTGCTGATTTAACGCCAGCGCTGCCACTTTTGTCATCATCCTTGGAACCAACACCCTGCCTTAACCTCGCACAGTTGAACATGCATTCAGCAGCAGGAAGGACTCTCCATCAGCGCTATTTAAATGGATCATCAACAACTTTCAGGTAACTTGCTTTTTGATTTCTACTGGATCTGTGTTAGTTTGCGGAACTGTTTGAAGCTTTCTAGAGTTATTTAAAGTAGGTGAGGTGACAGCGAGCGGGGCTGGAAGTGAAGAAGGTCTTGCTTGGGACTTCAAGGGTTCTGGGCAGACCACTTGCGCCCAGTCATGAATGATCTAGTTGTCATCCCCAGTGTTCCCTCTTAACTGTGCAGCCACGCAGCTGCCTGCCGGTCCTGGCTTTTCAAATGTAGAATTTTATGCGCAAAACATTGAATGGGCCAGGCAGCCAGTTAAAGGGACCGCGCACCCAAAACAAATTAGGGGAAACATTGCTCCTCTGGCCTGATGGAGCAGAGGCAGCAAAGAGAACAAGCTGCTCAGAGAGGGGGTACCAGGAGGGGGAGAAGAACTTTTAGCAGGAAACCTTATCCACCTCTGCTTTTCTGAGAACAATTCTCTTCCTCAACCTGAGCCAGGAGCAGTGTGCGAGGAGTATGCAATTTACAAAATAGTGCTCACAGGACTCTGCCATCTCTTGCAACCAGACGTGCAGCCTCACACCAGGGCAAGAACAGCACTGCCAGTGGCCGTTAAGGTGACCGTGATCCTGAATTTCTTCGCAACAGGATCCTTCCAGGCTGTTCGCCGTCAAATGCTGCATAAAAGAGATGACAGACGCTCTTTATGCCAGGAGGAGAGGGGACTTCATTGACTTCTCTGTGACCAGAGAGAAGCAGGCGGAGTGTGCACGTAGCTTTGCCAGGGTAGTGGGTTTCCCCATGATGCAGGGCGTCATCGAGTGCACGCTCGCGGCTTTGCGGGCACCATATATAAATGCTGAGATGTACTACAACCACAAAGGTTACCACGAGCTGAATGTGCAGTTGGTGTGTGACCATGCTCAATGTAGCATGCTGGTGAATGCCCAGTATCCTGGCAGCAGTCATGATGCTTTTATTCTGCACCAGTCCGCTATTCAGTCTTTGAGCCACCAAGACAAACCTCCCCACTCCTTTCAGCATCCAAAGGTACGGCACCCTCTGTGACACCCTGGTCCACACCTCAATCACCCCCAGCAACCCCTTCCTACGACTCCTTCCCGTGCCCTTTTACCTCCTTCCTTCCCACTGTTCAGTTCCCCAAACAGTCCTTCCAGGGGAAAGTGTGATTTACTTATACTACTTTCTGTTATGTATCGAATAACTCCACGAGGCTAAGTACGGTGAGCTAGTTCAGGCATGACCTTACTCCAGTTTATTTATTCCAAAGTGAGGATTCAACAAGGCTGCCAACATTATATACGCATGTCTGCCAGTGACCATTAGGACTCCGACAGTCGCACCACCCCCCCGCCGGTGACAGGTAAAACCCAGTTAACATACATAACATAATTCCCCCCAAAGTCCTTGGTACAGGTTGTATTTACAAGTTGAGACGGTCCAGGGCCTTCCACTCCCTGGTTGATCTTCTCAGTTCGAACCCAAGCTTGGGTGACGTAGTAGGACCATTGACGCATTGCGGAGTAGTCGGTCTGACAGGACTGTCGGGGATGGTAGGTTCATCTTCGTGAATGACACAAGGTTCAACTGATGGTTGGTCGATGATGCCATCTTCAAATTTGTTCTGGGTTGTCTGTGAATCGCAGTTTGGTTTGGTCTGGTCGATGTGCCTCTTGCACGGTTAGCCATTTAACAGTTTGACTACAAACATCCTATTCCCCTCCTTGGCCAAAACTGTGCCAGCAACCCACTTTGGACCATGACCATAATTCAGGACAAACACAGGGTCATGAACAGCAATGTCACGTAATACAGCCGCGCGATCGTGGTAACATTGTTGCCATTGCCTTCTGGTTTCGACGTGATCATTGAGATCCGGGTGTACAAGAGAGAGCCTGGTTTTGAGGCCTCTCTTCATTAACAGCTCGGCAGGAGGGATCCCGGTGAGTGAGTGGGGTCTCGTCCAGTAACTGAGCAGAATGCGGGACAAGCGGGTCTGTAGGGAGCAGTGAGTCACACGTTTTAGGCTCTGCTTGACCGTTAGACACGGGTTTGAAAGGGGCAGACCTGACATGTTTGATTCCATTACGGGTCATAAACGCGTGGAACTCCGACCTGGTGAAACACGATCTGTTGTCGCTGACAAGGATGTCGGGCAAGCCATGGGTGGCGAACATGGCCCGGAGGCTTTCAATATGGCTGTGGACATGATTACGTATTCAATTCATTTGGAGTAAGTATCCACTACCACTAAAAACATTTTGCCGAGAAAGGGGCTGGCAAAGTCTATGTGGATCCTTGGCCACGGTTTGGATGGCCATGACCACAGACTCAGCGGAGCCTCCACAAGTGTGTTTATCAGTTGCATGTAAGTGTTGCACTGATGCACACATGACTCCGAGTCTGAGTCAATGCCAGGTCACCAAACGTGAAACCTGGCAATGGCCTTCATCATGACAATGCCTGGATGGGTACTGTGTAAATCTCGCACAAATGTTTCCCTGCCTTTTTTTGGCATAACAACATGATTACCCCATAACAGACACAGACTGAATAGATAATTCATTTTTGCGACAGCTATAAGGCTTAATTTCATCCTGCATTTCCCTGGGAATGGCAGACCAATTTCCATTTAGGGCACACCTTTTTACGCTTGGCAGTACAGCATCCTGGCTGGTCCAGATCCTAATTTGGCGAGCCGTGACGGTGACCCCTTGCTCTCGAAAGCATCTATGATCAGCAGCATGTCTGCGGGCTGCAGCATTTACACCCTGGTTGTGGGCAATGGTAGTCGGCTAAGCGCATGAGCACAATTTTCAGTGCCTGGTCTGTGGCGGATGACATAAATCATAAGCGGATAATGTCAGTGCCCATCTTTGGATTGGGGACGAGGCATTGGTGTTTATATCTTTGCTCTTAGAAAACAATGAAATGGGCAGCTTCTGGTCTGTTTCAAGCTTAAACTGAAGCCCAAACCGGTATTGGTGCATTTTCCTAACCCCATATATGCATGCTAAAGCTTCATTCTCTACCATACTATAGGTTCCTTCAGCCTTAGATAGACTTCTAGACGCGTATGCAACTGGTTGGAGTTTGCCGGATACATTGGCTTGCTGGAGCATATGATGAGGCGTCGCAGGTCAGCACTAACTGCTTAAATGGGTCATAGTGTACCAGTAATTTATTGGAACATAGCAGGTTCCTGGCCGCCTCAAAGATTCTGTCCTGAGATTTGCCCCAAAACCCAGTCGTTACCCTTTCTCTCAGCAACCTGTGCAAGGGCTCTAGCAATGTGCTCAAACTAGGTAGAAAGTTACCAAAATAGTTGAGAAGACCCAGGAACAAATGCAGCTCCATCACACTCTGGGGTCTGGGTGCATTCTTGATGGCCTCTGCCTTTGAATCCGTAGGCCTGATGTTGTCTGCTGCAATCTTTCTCCCAGGAATTCGACTTCTGGTGCCATGAAAGCGCACTTGGAGCGTTTTACCCTGAGTTCTGTCCAGACGACATAGAACCTCTTCCAGGTTGTGCAGATGTTTGGTGGCGTCGTGACCGGTGATCTTGGAACACGACGGTTTTCGGGATGGACTTCAGCAAACTCTCCATGTTTCTCTGAAATATGGCTGCTGCCAAGCGAATTCCGAAAAGGCACCTGTGGTACATAACCAGTCCTTTGTGCGTGTTGATGTACGTCAGTTTTTTCGATGATTCGACCAGCTCCTGTGTCATGTAAGCGGAGGTCAGGTCTAAGTTGGTGAATGATTTCCCCCCCGCAAGCGTTGCAAACAGGTCGTCAGCCTTGGGTAACAGGTATTGATCCTGTATCGAGACTCGGTTGATCGTTACCTTGTAGTCGCCGCAGATCCTGTCCGTGCCATCGCTGTTCAACACCGGGACAATTGGCCCATTCACTGAACTCGACTGGTGATATGATTCCTTCCCGTTGAAGTCTGTCCAGTTCGATCTCGACCTTCTCCCTCTTCATGTACGGGACCGCCCGAGCCTGATGGACGAGTCTTGCATCGGGCCTAAGTGGATCTGCACACGAAGCGTCATCACTGATAAGGCTTTAATATCGTTCCAGTTCCATTTAATTTTCTCAAGCCAACTATTGCCGAACAGCGTTGGGCCATTGCCTGGAACGATTCACAACGATAAATCATGCACAGCTCCAATGTACGATACCTTTACTGCCGCGCTGCCAATGACTGGTTTGAGCTCTTTGGTGTAGGTACCCAGCTTCGCATTGATTGGGCTCAGTATGGGTCTTTTTGCCTTATTGTCCCACAGCTTTTCGAAAGCCCTCTGACTCATTATTGACTGACTCGCATCCATGTCTAATTCCATGGATACTGGAACCCCATTTAATTTAGCTTCCAGCATTATCAAAGGACTTCTGGTAAAATAATGTACACCGTACACTTCTTCGTCCTGTACCTCGAGTTGAGTTGCCTGTGCCGCTTGATCCACGCTGGATCGATCATCCTCAGCCACGCGGTATGTCGCAGTATGCTTGCTCAGTTGTGGACACATTTGCTGAAGGTGCCCCATTGTTGCACAGCCTTTGCACACGTATTGCTTGAATCGGCATTGATGATGATAGCCCCCGCAATGCCAACAAGGCGAGATTTGATTCACCCCCGATGGCAGACTTTGAGCAGTTACAGATTGTACGAACGCGGACGAGTAGGCCCTGCCAGCCGACGATATTATTTTATGCATAGTACTTGCCGGTGAGTTTCAATGCTGGGAAGATATCTGTTTTGAGTTTTTGTCCATGGATATGCATGCCTGGGCGATCGTGATGGCCCTGCTCAGTTCTAGAGGTTCAGCAGCTAGCAGCTTTCAAAGAATGACCTCGTGGCCAATGCCAAGCACGAAAAAGTCCCGCAGCATTTCCTCCAACGCAGCTCCGAAGTTGCACGGCCCAGCAAGATGCCTCAGGTCGGCGACAAATTCCGCCATGTCCTGGCCCTTGAAGCGATTGTGCGTATAGAAATGATACCTCGCCATGATGATGCATTCCTTCAGTTTAAAGTGGTTCCGAAACAGCGTACACAATTCATCGTAAGTCTTATCCGTTGGTCGAGTTGGAGAGAGTGGATTCTTGATAAGGCCATAAATTTTTGACCCACAAACGGTGAGGAGAACCGCCCTGCACTTAATTGCGTGATCGGTTCCTTCCAATCCATTGGCTACGAAGTACTGATCAATGAGATCGTCCCAGTCTTCCCCTTCCACGATTCTCTCCAAAATTCCAACAGACATGGCTGTGTGAAAGTTCGTATTTTTAACTCGCCGCCAATTGTTAAGTATAGAATAACTCCATGAGGCTAAGTACGGTGAGCTAGTTCAGACATGACCTTACTCCAGTTTATTTATTCTCAAAGTGAGGATTCAACATGGCTGCCAACAGTATATACACGGCTTGCACGTGTCTGCCAGTGACCATTAAAACTCCGAAAGTCATGCCCTCCAGTGGCAGATAAAACCCAGTTAACATACATAACACTTTCAATTTAGTATACTGTATTCGCTGCTCACAATGCTCTACAGTGGGGAGACCAAACGCAGATTGGGTGACCACTTTGCAGAACACCTCCAGTCAGTCCTTAAGCTTGACCCTGAGCTTCCGGTCACCTGTCACTTTAATTCTCTGCTCCACTCCCACTCTCATCTCTCTGTCCTCAGCCTGTTATACTGTTCCTATGAAGCTCAACTTGTTTAGGCACTTTACCCAACATCTTGACTCAACATCGAGTTCAACAATTTCAGACCATAACTTCTGCCCCTACTTTTTTTTCTTTTCCTGTTTTTTTCTCTTTCCCATGGCAACTGTTGATGATTCTGCCATTATCAACATATCTATAACTCATCTTTTGTTTCTTAATTTGTCCCATTACCATCTCCTTTTGCCTTGCCTTTCGTCCCTGCAGAGCTCACAGCAGCCCTCCCCTTTAAAAGAGGAGGGGCGTTTGTGACGCGAAAGCATGACGCCGCACACCTGTGTTGCACTGATATCAGCAAGGCGCTGATGTGCTGAGCGTCACATCCCGTTACCGCCCCCAACAATGTTTTTTTTTTTAAAAACAATCCAATTACGGGAGATTTAGCCACCCATCTTGCTGGGCGCTACATTTCCAGATTATTCGAACTGTGCACCCCAATACCGGGCGCAGGGCAATGTCAGCCCAATAGAGTACAAAAGTGTGGAAATATTGTTGAGCCTGTATAAAACATTGGTTCAGCCCCAACTGGAGTACCAATTCTGGGTGCCACACTTTCGGAAGGATTGAAGGCCTTCGAGAAGGTGCAGAAAAGATTTACAAGAATTATTCCCGGAATGAGGGAGTTCAGTTACATTGATAGACGTGAGAAGCTATGGTTGTTCTCCTTGAAGCAGCGAAGATTGAGGGGAGATTTGATAGAGTTGTTCAAAATCATGAGGGGTCGAGACAGAGTAGATGAGAGAAATTCTTCCTATTAGCGGAAGGATCAAGACCCAGAGGACACAGATTTAATGGCATTAACATCGCCGAATCCCTCACCATCAACATCCTGGGAGGTCACCATTGACCAGAAACTTAACTGGACCAGCCACATAAATACTGTAACTACAAGAGCAAGTCAGAAGCTGGGCAGCAAGTGTCTCACCTTCTGACTCCCCAAAGCCTTTCCACCATCTACAAAGCACAAGGCAGGTGTGTGATGGAATATGCTCCGCTTGTCTGGATGAATGCAGCTCCAACAACGCTCAATTGTTGCTGGATACCATCCAGGACAAAGTAGCCCACTTGATTGGCATCTCATCCACCAATTTAACCATTCACTCCCTCCACCACACCGGCATACCATATCTATATTGTGTACAATCTACAAGATGCACTGCAGCAACTCGCCAAGTCTTCTTCGGCAGCACCTCCCCTACCCGCGACTTCTCCCACCTAGAAGGACAAGGGCAGCAGGCGCATGGGAACACCGCCACCTCCAAGTTCCCTTTCAAGTCACACAATATCCTGACTTGGAAGTATATCGCCATTCCTTCATTGTCGCTAGGTCAAAATCCTGGAACTCCTTTGCTAACAGCACTGTGGGAGTACCTTCACCACACCGACTGCAGCGGTTCAAGAAGTCAACTCACCAGCACCTTCTCAAGGACAATTAGGGATGGGCAATAAATACTGGCCTTGCCGGCGACGTCTACATCCCACGAGCAAATTTTTTTTTTTTTTTTAAATTGCCACACAAAACATCATTGAGCAGATCATTGTGGTGCTGAAACAATGGTTGGATGCCTGGTCCCCTTTGGAGTCAATGTTGGAATCAATTATTAAGGATGAAATAGCAGCGCTTTTGGAAAGCAGTGACATGATCGGTCCAAGATTTATGAAAGGGAAATCATGCTTGACAAATCTTCTGGAATTTTGTGAGGATGTAACTAGTAGAGTGGACAAGGGAGAACCAGTGGATGTGGTGTATTTGGACTTTCAAAAGGCTATTGATAAGGTCCCACACAAGAGATTGGTGTGCAAAGTTAAAGCACATGGTATTTGGGGTAATGTACTGATGTGGATAGAGAACTGGTTGGCAGACAGGAAGCAGAGAGTCGGGATAAACGGGTCCCTTTCAGAATGGCAGACAGTGACTTGTGGAGTGCCGCAGGGCTCAGTGCTGGGACCCCAGCTCTTTACAATATACATTAATGATTTTGATGAAGGAATGGAGTGTAATATCTCCAAGTTTGCAGATAACACTAAACTGGGTGGCAGTGTGAGCTGTGAGGACGCCAAGAGGCTGCAAGGTGACTTGGACAGGTTAGGCGAGTGGGCAAATGCATGGCAGATGCAGTATATTGTGGATAAATGTGAGGTTATCCACTTTGGGGGCAAAAACATGAAGGCAGAATATTATCTGAATGGCGGCAGATTAGGAAAAGGGGAGGTGCAACGAGACCTGGGTGTCATGGTTCATCAGTCATTGAAAGTTGGCATGCAGGTACAGCAGGCGGTGAAGGCAGCAAATGGTATGTTGGCCTTCATAGCTGGGGATTTGAATATCGGAGCAAGGAGGTCTTACTGCAGTTGTACAGGGCCTTGTTGAGGCCTCACCTGGAATAGAGTGTTCAGTTTTGGTCTCCTAATCTGAGGAAGGACATTCTTACTATTGAGGGAGTGCAGTGAAGGTTCATCAGACTGATTCCCAGGATGGCTGGACCGACATATGAGGAGAGACTGGATCAACTGGGCCTTTATACACTGGAGTTTAGAAGGATGAGCGGGGATCTCATAGAAACAAAGAAGATTCTGACGGGACTGGACAGGTTAGATGTGGGAAGAATGTTCCCAATGTTGGGGAAGTCCAGAACCAGGAGACACAGTCTTAGGATAAGGGGTAGGCCATTTAGGACTGAGATGAAGAGAAACTTCTTCACTCAGAGTTGTTAACCTGTGGAATTCCCTGCCGCATAGAGTTGTTGATGCCAGTTCATTGGATATATTCAAGAGGGAGTTAGATATGGCCCTTACGGCTAAGGGGATCAAGCAGGAAAGGGGTACTAAGGGAATGATCAGCCATGATCTTATTGAATGGTGGTGCCGGCTCAAAGGGCCGAATGGCCTACTCCTGCACCTATTTTTCTATGTTTCTATGAGTCCTACGGTACTCACCGGAGCTTGGGTTTCAATTCGTTGCAGTCTGCTGTGTGCTCCCCAACCTGGTCGTCATGAGTGCACATCCCTTGCCACCAGTGATATGGCCACCAGCTCAACAGTAGGAAGAGGAAGAATTATAGAAGGATTACAGCACAGAAGGAGACCATTCAGCCCATCGAGCCCATTCCGGCTCTCTGCAAGAGTACTTCAGCAAGTCCCACTCCTCCATCCTTTCCCCAAAGCACTGAAATGTTTTCCTTCAGGTACTTATGCAATTCCCTTTTGAAAGCCACAATTGAGTTTGCCTTTCAGGCAGCGAATTCCAGGTCCTAACCACTTGCTGAGTAAAAAAGGTTTTCCCTCATGTCGCCTTTGGTTCTTTTGCCAATCACTTTGAATCTGTGTCCTCTGGTTCTCGACCCTTCTGCCAATGGGAACAGTTACTCTCTCTATCTAGAACCCTCATGATTTTGAATACCTCTATCAAATCTCCTCTCAACCTTCTCTGCTCTAAAAGGAGAACAATATCAGCTTCTCACTTTTCTGCATTAAATTTTTGAGAGGGGCAATTTCGGCCCCATTACCTCCATTTATGAAACCCAGGATACCGCAAGCCTTTTTAACTGCTTTCTCAACCTGCCCTTCTACCTTCAATGATTTATGCATATACTCCTAGGTCCCTCTCTTCGTGCATCCCCTTTAGGATTGTATCATTTAGTTTACATGTCTTCTCCTCATTCTTTCTACAAAAATGCATCACTTCACATTTTTCTGTGTTAAATTCCATCTGCCACGTGTCCGCCCATTTCACCAGCTTATGTATATCATAGAAGTTTACACACGGAAGGAGGCCACTTTGGCCCATCATGTCCACGCCGGTCGACCAAGAACTATCCAGCTTAATCCTACTTTCCAGCACTTGGTCCATAGCCCTATAGTTTATGGCACTTTAAGTGTACATTCAAGTATCTTTTAAATGTGGTGAAGGTTCCTGCCTCGACCACTCTTTTAGGCAGTGAGTTCCAGACCCCCACCACCCTCTGGGTGAAGAAATTTCCCCTCATATCTCCTCTAAACCTCCCCCAAATGACTTTAAATCTATGCCCCCTGGTTGTTGACCCCTTTGCCAAGGGAAACAGGTCCTTCCTATCCACTCTATCCAGGCCCTTCGTAATTTTATAGCCCTCAATCAGGTCTCCCCTAAGCCGCCTTGGTTCCAAAGAAAACAGACCCAGCATCTCCAATCTTTCCTCATAGCTAAAGTTCTCCAGTCCAGGCATTGTTCTTGTGAATCTCCTCTGCACCCTTTCCAGTGCAATCACATCTTTCCTGTAATGTGGTGACCAGATCTACATACAGTACTCCAGCTGCAACCTAGCCAGTGTTTTATACAGATCAAGCATAACATCCTCGCTCTTGTATTCCATGCTTCGACTAATAAAGGCAAGTATTCCATATGCCTTCTTAACCACCTTATCTACCTGGCCTGCTACCTTCAGGGTTCTGTGGACCTGCACTCCAAGGTCCCTTTGTTCCTCTACACTTTTCAGTGTTATACAATTTAATGTATATTCCCTTGCCTTAGACCTCCCCAAATGCATTACCTCACACTTATCTGGATTGAATGCCATTTGCCACTGTTCTGCCCCCCTGACCAGTTGATTCATATCTTCCTGCAGTCCACAGCTTTCTTCTTCTTTATCAATCACACAGTCGCTTTTAGTGTCATCTGCAAACTTTTTAATCATATCCCCAATATTTAAATCCAAGTCATTAATATATACCACAAAATGCAAGGGACCCAGCACTGAGCCCTGTGGATACAGCCTTCCAGTCACAAAAACAACCATCAACCATTACCCTTTGCTTCCTGCCTCTGAGCCAATTTTGGATCCAACGTGCCACTTTGCCCTGGATCCCATGGGCTATTACTTTCGTGACCAGTCTGCCATGTGGGACCTTATCAAAAGCTTTGCTAAAATCCATATACATTACATCACAAGCACTGCCCTCATCGACCCTCATGGATACCTCCTCGAAAAATTCAATCAAGTTAGTCAGATATGACCTTCCCTTGACAAATCCATGCTGACTGTCCTTGATTAATCCGTGTCTTTCTAAATGAAGATTTATCCTGTCCCTCAGGATTTTTTCCAATAATTTTTCCACTACTGAGGTTAGGCTGACTGGCCTGTAATTACTCGGTCTATCCCTTTCTCCCTTTTTAAACAAAGGTACCACATTAACAGTCCTCCAGTCCTCTGGCACCACACCTGTAGCCAGAGAGGACTGGAAAACGATGGTCAGAGCCTCTGCTATTTTCTCTTTTGCTTCTCTTAATAGCCTGGGATACATCCTCTTCTGCTTCCTCATCTTCTGTCTCCTCCTTGTCCTCCTCCTCCTCCTCCTCGGGATAGTGGCAGCCTGGATACAAAATACCTAAGTGACAGGAAACAGAGAGAAGTGGTGAACAGTTGCTTTTTGGACTGGAGGAAGGTATACAGTGGTGTTCCCCAGGGATCTGTTCCTGAAGTCTATCACTCTCCTCCTTACTGTTCACTATACCTCCAAGTTTTGTGTCATCTGCAAATGTTGATATTGTGTCCAAGTCATTAATATATATTAAGAAAATCAGTGGTCCAAGAACCGACCCCTGGGGAACACCACTATGCACCTTCCTCCAGTCCAAAAAACAACTGTGCACCACTACTCTTTGTTTCCTGTCACTTAACAATTTTGTATCCAGACTGCCACTGTCCCAAAGAGGAGGAGGACGAGGAGATGGAAGATGAGGAAGCAGCAGAAGAGGATGAAGTGAAAGAGGAGGAAGCAGAAGAGGATGAAGTGAAAGAGGAGGTAACGGAAGGAAGGAGGCAACCCAGACGACCCTTTTCTGGCCGGGATAACTGCGATTGAATCATCCACCTGCAGTACGAGTGAACACAAGCTCAGTTTCCCATTCAACATCAGTCCCATACCTTCCCTTCCCTGTTAATATCCTCTTGGCCACAATGCTGAAATAAAAGCCACCACCATGCAAACATTCCAATCCAACTTTATATACCTATGCATCTAATATTACATCAAAAAATCAACTAATCCCCCTTGTGCATTCCCTTAGTGACTGTCGTCCATGTACCTTTGCCTCTCCAAGCACTCCTACATAGTTCTACCCCAGTAACTGCAGCATGGCTTGTGGAAGGCTGCTGATTTTTACTGGGAGAGACTGCAGATGGCCTTGCAGGACGACCTCGATGAGCTCTAGGCCTAGTAGGCTCGGCTTCGGATTGCAGCACCTCGACATGGGTGGCAGCAGTCTGGGCTGGCTGGCTGACAGGCAATAGCAAGGGCACTGGAGGAGTAGCAGTGTTGGGAGGACAAATGGTGTCATCCTGAGAGAGGACAGTAGGGCCAATCTCCACAGATTCATTGCCATCCTCTGGGGCAGCACCTCAGCAATCCTCGTAATCTGATGGAGTACAGATTGCTGGACTGCTGTGACAGTCTTCGAGTCCCTTTCAACACTGGTAAACACAGCTATGAAGGCTTCAGTCTGAGCTTCCATTGCAGTAATGACATTGGGTGCCTTCTGCTTGTACTGCAATGGAAGCAAAGACATTCGCCATCAGTGATGGTTGGGTCCACAAATGCATTAATGGATCTGCCCAGTCCTTCCACATGGAAAGGATAGGGCTCCAAGCTCTGCTGAAAGCCCTATGCAAGGTTGGTGCTAGACTTTTCCATGCTCTTTGATTTTGCATGGCAATAAGCTGTGTTTGTATGATTTAAATCTGAGCTTCCATGGCAGGACTCAGACAATGGGTGGCTTCTGTTTGTGCTGCAATGAATGCTGAAACTTCGGCCATCAGATGCTGCCCAATCATTGGGTCCACAAGTGCATTAACAGATCTGCCTAATTCTTTCACACTGGAATTGCTCCAAGCTCTGAGCAAAGCCCCGTACAAGGCTAGAGCTGGACACCTCCATGCACCTTGACATTGCATTCAGGCTTTCTTGCAGTCCTGTCAATGTACCAAGCATTGCATTGTGCATACCAACAGCGTTCTTCTGTAGGCCGCCCCATCGAAGTCTTCATTTGAGTCCTGTGCAGCAGAAATCGTGTGTGACCTCGACCTAGGGAAGCTGGCATCTGAGCTACTCTTTTCCCCCCACCCTGGCTGCAGGCCACTCGTAACCGTGGACACACCATATGCAGATACCACATCTAACCTATCCTCTAAACTATGCAGAGTATCAGTATCTGAGCTGGTGGCGGAGAGTGTGAAATCAAGTGACAGTGTTTCTTCTTCTTTTTCACTCTCCTCTCCATGGCTTTCACTAACCCACTGGCTCGGCAGGCTGGATTTCTTGGGTGTTTGAAAGGAGAAAGGCACAAGGGTGGAGTTGTGGTGCGGTGAGGCAGAGGGAAGCAAGAGCTGCATGCTTACACCATAGGCAGATTGTAAATCAGAAGAGATTGTGGGATGACGGGAAAATGGGATGTAAGGAGGATAACTTATGAGGATACTGGCATCTTCTATTCTTTCAGTCCCACCACTGGCCAGGGGCTCAGCAATGTCCATACCAAGAGTGGCCAGCACCTTTTCCTCCAAGGGGGTGACATCATGCAGGCAAACCTGTCTCCTGCCAGATAGCTCCTGCTGTCTCCAGTTATGCACCACCTTTTCCTGCAAGAGACAGCAAAGTGTGTCAATGTGTGGTGTGATGTGTTTGGGTGATGTAGTTGAATAGCTGGCAGTGTGTGCAAGCTGTCAGATGTGGGTGTAAGGCTTGCAGCAGTGGTAAGTGTGTGGGGGTGAGGTGAAGCTATGAATGTGAGGTGTGATGTGTTTGGTAGAGATTGTTGAGCAGTGTGTGAGGTCAGTGGTGCAGATATTGGGATATGGCATGTGAAGATTAATTCACTGACCTTAAACACTCGTCTGTGATCATTAAACGTCTTCCTACAATGAGTCCAGGTACTCGGAGCGAAACTGCTGGCATTTAACAGCGGTTATCTGCTCCCATTGCAGTCTGGTCTGTTGCCTGGAGGACCTCCTGGCCCCCAGTGGAAAGATAACTTCTTTCCTGGAGCTGCCCCCCTGGACCAAGGCTTCGAATGCTGCATCCGAGAACACTGGAGCCCTTTCTCTGACCTATTCAGTCTTCTTTCTGAGCTTTGCCTCCACAACCAGTTCCAGCTGCTGCTGCTGCAGGCAGAATGCATCTCCCCTTTAAGAGACTACCTGTAAGAAGTGGAGGCTAGCTTTAATTGGAGCGAGCCTCACATGACCTTGGGCCCAGCGGGTTCAGCACTGGGCTTATTAACGCCACAATCAAATAAATTAGCAATCAGCACAAAATTATTTATACTTATTTCTCTTTCTGTTCACGATTTAACATTGAATTCACCCGGTGTATTTCACCTTCTTCTCAGTCCTTCCACGGCTTATCTCCTAATCCGTAAATGTCATTGGTTGGGGAGATAGCCTGTTGGTTGCCCTGGTTCCCCGCTATCAGCTCGCATTTTCAGCAATTTTCTGGGCAAAAGTTGTTTTGAGCTGCGATGTGCAGGGGCAAATCTAACTAAACTCCAGCAAATTCTGGCCCAGTCAGTTGACACTTTTGTGTTTTCCCAAATGATAATTTCTTCCAATGTATCTTTCCTTTGCATTTGGGAGGTATGTTGCTACTCGATGATGAAATCTCACGGCGATGCGATTTCTTTAATTATGTATTTGGTCGTGTGCATCTTTAAAGTTTAAATGGTGTGGTGGGATGGTCAAATGATCCGGAACTGTTGTGCGGGCTGGCAGAGAGCGGCCGGTTAAGCGGAAGGACGAGTTCCGCACGTGTGTTGCGCATAGCAACAGGCCGGGAGCAGGAGGCGGCGGTGTGAACCATGGTGGGCAAAGTGACGCGCCCCCGCCACAAGCTGCACTCGGCTGCAGTGAAGCTGAGTGTTGAGGTCCAGGCGGAGAGCGGGCCGCCCAAAGACCCACCGCTGTCCTGGCCGCCTATCCGACAGCCGCCGCCTGTGGGGAAGCAAAGGCTCCTGAAGGAGGTGAGTGAAGCTAGCAGGGGAAGCCTCCAGTCAGATTGTTCCACACGTCTACAGGAGATGCAGGGGCGCAGGCTACATTCCGATATTGGGAGAGTTTATTGCGAGGGTTTGCTTTTAACCACCTTTGTACTGATGGTAAGATTGATGCCCCACCACACAACATAACCTGGAAAGGTGAGACATCTGCTGTGAAAGTCTTGTCTTGTTGCACTCTTCAGGATGCAGATCAGTTATCCACATCACTATTCGCTGGAACCAACATCGACCCAAAGACACTTATTCAGAAGCTGGCCATTGATGATTGCAAGACTGTAGTGTCCAGCAAGAAAGGTAAGATTTAAATTCTCTGGTCGTGAATTTGGTATACTTGAGTTACATCAAGGTTCTCAAACTACTGTAAGAACACCCTGCTAACTTGCATTATGGTGAAAAGCCATCTTGCCTTGACCTGGTTACTGGAATTTTTTTCAATACTTTTTTTGAAAAATTATGCTGGAAAAATTTTTCATTGCTTTGCCAAACTCTCTCCTGTGCAGGGTCAGCCTGGACCAATACTCCTGATCAGTCCAATCCATGCCCTGCCTGTTATGGAGCAACTGAGCAGTTTGGCAACATCATCCCTTTCTATTTAATTGTTAAGCTTATGGCCATTTTCAGGGTTAATTGGCAGTCAGATTCATGCTGTAGCTTTGTCAGTGCACGGAACCCTTGCGCACACACCCACGCTTGCCATTATATTTACTGTAAACTCCCATTGACTGCAGAAAATGAAGCTTAAATCAGAATTATATGCAGTTGTCCATTCCCTGAAATTACCCTGTGCTTCACCAGGGAGGTGTACATCATAGGCCTGGAATTTCTTTGAAACACTAAAGTTGTGCCTAGACTAAGAGTTAAATTGAGTTACTTTTTTTTCATAGATTCATAGAAACTTACAGCGCAGAAGGCGGCTGTTCGGCCCGTCGTGCTGTGCTTGCTCTTTGAATGAGTGTTGTGCTTAGTCTCACCCATGCTTTTTGTCTGTAATCCTGTAAGTTCCTTATCCTCAAGTATCCACTCTGCTTTAAAATTATTTATAGAATCAGCTTCCACCACCTCTTCAGGTAGAGCGTTCCAGATCCCGACGACTGAGTGGAAAACAATTCTCCATCTCCCTTCGAGATATTTTCCCACTGATTTTAAATCTAGTTATTAACCCACTCGCCACAGGGAATATTTTTTCCCTATTCTAACAACCGGGGGCATAAATTTAAACTAATTGGTAGATGGTTTAGAGGGGATTTGAGGGGAAATTTCTTCATCCAGAGGGTTGTGGGGGTCTGGCACTCACTGCCTGAAAGGGTGCTGGAGGCAGAAACCCTCCACATTTTAAAAAGTACTTGAATGTGAACATGAAGTGCTGTAACCTGTAGGGCTATGGACCTAGAGCTGGAAAGTGGGATTAGACCGGATAACCTCTTGGCCGGCACGGACACGAGCCAAAATGTCCGCCTCCCGTGCTGAAAATTTCTATGGTTCTAAACTGTATCAAAACCTCCATCATTAAAAGCCTCTGTTAGGTCACCTCTTGACTTCTTTTCCAAGTAGAACAGTCCTAACTTTTCCAATCTCTCCTCTGAAGTCCCTCATCCCAGGTAAACCTCCTTTACCCCTTCTAAGGCCCTCCTGAAATGTCCACAATGTTCCAGCTGAGGCCTAACCAGTGATTTATAAAGTTCGTGCATGATCTCTCTGGCTTTATAGTCTATCCTTCTATTTATAAAATCAAGTAACCCATATACTTTTTTGACCACCTTATCAATGTGCCCTACCACCTTTTAAGGATTTGTGTATATGGACAGCAAGGTCGGTCTATTCATCTACACTTTTCAAAATCATGTCATTTATATTATGCTGTCTTTCCCTATTAGTCCTCCCAAAGTGCATCAATTCACTTTTTTTATTTTCCATTTTGAACTTCTTCTGCCATGCTCCTGCCCATTTCACCATCCTGTTTTATATAACCATGGAGCTTATAACTATCCTCATCATGATCTCCTTTGCCAAGTTTCGTATCATCTGGTAACTTCATAATTGTGCTCCCTACACATTAGTCTAGGCTGTTTTATAAAAATTGCAAATAATCATGGATCCAAAATTGACCCTTGGGGAACAGCACTGAAAAACATCCATCTACTAACACCTTTTGCTTCTTGCCACTAAGCCAATTTTGTATCCATACTGCCAATTTCCCCTTAATTCCATGGATTTCCATCTTCTTAAGCCTTGTGGAAATTTGTGTATAACTGATTTACATCTGTTTCATGCACACATTTCTTTGATTGTTTGTGCCACTCATGGGGTTTCATTTCTGCCAAGTGCGATCCATGAAATTCCAGGCCAGTCGAGTGTGGCTACTGCACTGAGGGTCACGGTTGAAGCTAAACTACTAGATTAAATGAAGACATGGGGCTTCCCAGTGGCTCAGTGAATAGCCAAGGCATACAGATCAAGGTTCAGCCCTGAGTTTGTGCTGAATTAGTTGAAACATAGAAACTAGGTGCAGGAGCAGGCCATTCGGCCCTTTGAGCCTGCACCACCATTCAATATGATCATGGCTGAAGATTCAACCTCAGTACCCCTTTCCTGCTTTCTCTCCATACCCCTTGATCTCTTTTGGCCGTAAGGGCAATATCTAACTCCCTTTTGAATATATCAAACGAACTGGCCTGAACAACTTTCTGCGGTAGAGAATTCCACAGGTTGAGTGAAGAAGCTTCTCCTCATCTCGATCCTAAATGGCTTACCCCCTTATTCTTAGATTGTGATCCCCTGATTCTGGAACTCCCCAGCAACGGGAACATTGTTCCTGCCTCTAACCTGTCCAATCCCGTCAGAATTTTATGTGTCATGTTTGTAACTACAATGTAATACCACTATTGTTGTATACACTCAACTTAGATGCACATCTTGACCACAGGGGGTGAACTTGTGGGAGACGCTCCTTACCTGGTCACATAGGTATATGAAAGGAGGTCCAACGCAGCGTCATCACTTCTGGAGTCCTGTAATAAAGAGTTGAGGTCACAGAGTGGCCTTGTCCCTGGACTGTGCCTCGTGTGGTTTCATGCTGTAGAGTAAGGACTTTACATTGGCGACGAGCAACGGGAATTCACGACCCACGAGAATGGCCACCGGTAGCACAGAGGAACGGTACTGTGTTGGGGAAGACTGGGACGATTTTGTTGAGAGGCTTCAGCAAAGCTTCGTTACGAAAGACTGGCTGGGGGATGCAGCAGCCGACAAGCGACGGGTTCATCTCCTGACCAGCTGCGGCCCAAAGACTTGTGCGCTCATGAAGGACTTACTGGCACCCAAAACCATCGGACAAAACCTTTTGAAGAGCTTAGCAAATTGATCGGGGAGCACCTTAAACCGGCGAGCAGCATACACATGGCCCGACACAGATTCTACATCCACCGACGTTGTGAAGGACAGAGCATACCGGACTTTATAGCGGACCTCCGGCGTTTGGCAAGCCTCTACGTTCACAGACGCCTGCAGGGGGGAGATGCTAAGGGACGACTTTATCGAGGGTATCGGTCATGCGGGAATTTTTCGCAAGTTAATTGAGACTAAGGACTTTACCTTGGCAGCGGCAGCGTTGTTTGCTCAAACTTTCATGGCGGGGGAGGAAGAGACGAAAATGATTTACGTGCGCAATTCTGCCTCTAACGTGGCGATGGATCAGGGAGTCAACATCATCAACGCTACTCAGAGCCCCGCAGGCAGGCAGGGGCAGTCCGACATTTACCAGGCAGCAATAGACCCCAGAACAGGACCTCAACAGAGACAATGGCAGCCTGAACAGACGTTCACGCCATCACAGTGGACAATGCGGTCCAGGATGGGGCTATTGACACCCACTAATAGGGTACTTAAGAGCAGTCAAAGGGACAGTCAGCGTCGAATTCCTGGTCATAGTCCCTTTGTCCCCAACAATGGAAACTTTAACTCATGCTGGAGGTGTGGAGGAAAACACTCAGCTAGATCTTGCAGATTTCAACAGTTTGTCTGCAGGAACTGCAATCTCAGTGGCCATTTAGCTCAAATGTGCAGAAAACCTGCAACCAGACTAATATGAGGCAGATGGACCAGAAGAGGGTTCTGTGAGGCAGGATGACTTTTGGGGCAAATCGATGGACGCTGAGGTTCAGCGGGTCCATGCGCCGAATATTCACAGCTCATACACCAAAATGCCACCAATGATGCTGAGGGTTTTGTTGAACGGTATCCCAGTACGCATGGAGCTGGACACTGGGGCCAGCCAGTCACTCATGGGCTTTCAGCAATTTGAGAAGCTATGGCCACTCAATGCCAGTAGACCCAAATTAGAACGTAGTGAGACACAATTACGGACTTGCACCAAAGAAATCATTTCGGTGTTAGACAGTGCAATGATGGCTGTCACGCACAATGGGTTAGTGAACCGGCTGCCACTCTGGATTGTCCCGGGCAATGGTCCCGCACTGTTGGGAAGGAGCTGGTTAGCCGAGATGAACTGGAAATGGGGGGGAGGGGGGTGGGGGATGTTCATGCAATGTCCTCGGTGGAGCGAAGTTCGTGCTCCAGTCCGGCAACAATTCGAGTCACTATTCCAATCGGGCATCGGGACTTTCAAAGGCACTAAAGTAGTGATGCACATCACCCCGGACGCCTGGCCAGTGCACCATAAAGCTAGAGCGGTGGCGTATGTGATGCGGGAAAAAAATCGAGAGCGAATTGGACCGGCTGTTGCGAGAGGGCATCATCTCACCTGTTGAATTGAGCGACTGGGCGAGCCTCATCGTTCCCGTTCTAAAAGCGGATGGCTCTGTCAGGATCTGTGGCGACTACAAGGCCACCATCAATCGGGTGTCCCAACAAGACCAATACCCGCTCCCAAGAGCGGAGGACCTCTTCGCCACGCTGGCAGATGGCAAGCTGCTCACCAAGTTGGACCTCCCTTCAGCCTTTATGACCCAGGAACTGGCCGACGGATCCAAACTACTGACGACCACCACCACGTACAAGGGACTGTTTGCGTATAACAGGTGCCCGTTTGGCATTCGATCAGCGGCCACGATTTTTCAATGTAACATGGAAAGCCTGCTTAAATCCATTCCTGGAACGATCGTATTCCAGGATGACATCCTCATCACTGGTCGAGACACCGAGGAACACCTCCACAACCTGGAGGAGGTGCTACGCCAACTGGACCGGGTAGGGCTGCGACTCAAGAAGGCTAAATGTATGTTCTTTGTTCCTGAGGTTGATTTCTGGGCAGGAGGGTTGCTGCAGATGGGATTCGGCCCACTGAATCCAAAACCGAGGCGATTCGATGAGCACCCAGGCCCTGCAACACATCGGAATTGCCTTCATTCCTGGGACTGTTGAACTATTTCGAGAACTTTCTGCCGAACTTGAGCATGTTGTTGGAGTCGCTACACGTGCTCTTGCGTAATGGTTGCGATTGGTTTTGGGGGTACTGTCAGGAACAGGCTTTTGATCAGGCGCAAAACCTACTTTGTTCAAACAAGTTGTTGACCCTGTACGACCCCTGTAAACGTTTAATTCTGACGTGATGCATCGTCCTATGGGGTTTGGTGCGTGTTGCAGCAGGGTAATGCTGAGGGTCAGCTACAACCTGTGGCTTATGCCTCCAGGTCGCGCGCTCAAGCAGAACGGGGATATGGGATGGTCGAGAAGAAAGTGCTTGCATGTGTCTATGGTGTTTTTAAAAAAAAAAAAAATGCATCAGTACCTCTTCGGTAGAAAGTTTGAATTAGAGACGGACCACAAGCCACTCTCATCCCTGTTGTCAAGAAATGTGTCTTGACTGGGGATTGGGCGCCCGCACACTGAGCATGCCCTGAGGAGGTCAGACCGTTCCACAGGTGGATGGATGAGCTCTTCATCCAAGCTGCCTGCCTGTGGGGTAGCCGGGTAGTTATGCCCCAGAAGGGCAGGGAGGCATTCATCAACAAACTCCCCAGCGAGCACCCAGGCATTGTGATGAAGGCCATTGCCCGGTCACGCGTTTGGTGGCCTGGAATTGATTCAGTCCTGGAACACTGTTCGCAGGTGCACAACCTGTGCCCAGCTGGGTAATGCCCCCAGGGAGGCCCCACTCAGCCCGTGGCCCTGGCCTACTAAGCCATGGTCGCGCATTCATGTTGACTACGCGGGCCCGTTCATGGAAGATGTTCCTCATTGCAGTAGATGCGTACTCTAAATGGATCGAGTGCATCACCTTGAATTCATGTACGTCATCCACCACCGTGGCAAGCCTACGTGCGATCTTTGCAACCCATGACTTGCTGGACATCCTGGTTAGTGATAATGGCCCATGTTTCACGAGCTATGAATTCCGGGAGTTTGTCGGGCAATGGCATCAACCACGTCAGGACTGCACCATTCAAGCCAACCTCCAATGACCAGGCTGAACGTGCAGTCCAAATCATTTAAGCAAAGTATGCTCAGGATTCAAGGACCCTCTCTACAATGCTGCCTATCGCACCTCCTGCTGGCCTATAGATCCCGCCCGCACTCGCTCGGGGAGTCCAGCCCGCAGAGCTACTAATGAAACGGACACTCAAAACTTGGTTGGCCCTCATCCACCCAGTCCTGACTGACATAGTTGAGGGGAAGCGCAAGTCACAAAACTAGTACCATGACCATAATTCAAGGGGGAGATGTATAGAAATAAATGATCCTGTATTCGTCCTCCATCACGCCATGGGGCCCAAATGGCTTGAGGGTACTGTAATTGACAGAGGGGAATAGGGTCATCATGGTAAAACTCAACAATGGCCAGATATGCCGTAAGCATCTGGACCAAGCTTTAAAAAAAAAGGTTCAGCATCGACACGGAGGAACCTGAAGAAGACCATGAGATGGAGCTCACACACTACCGCCAGCGAACGTGCAACAAGAGCAATCAGAAGAATGCACAGTCCCTGAGGTCAGCCCGGGCAGGCCGGAATCACCACAGGTGACAGACACTCACGTCAGTGTCCAACAACCAGAGCCCCAACTGCGGTGCTCCACGAGGGAGCGTAGATCACCTGAAAGACTAAACCTATGATCCCAGTAAGACTTTTGGGGGGGGGGGGAGAAGGTGATGTCCTGTTTGTAACTACAATGTAACACCACTATTACTGTATACACTCCACTTAGATGCACACCTTGACCACAGGGGGTGAACTTGTGGGAGACACTCCTTACCTGATCACACAGGTATATAAAGGGAGGTCCCACGCAGGGTCATCACTTCTGAAGTCCTGTAATAGTTAGTCACAGAGTGGCCTTGTCCCTGGAATGTGCCTCATGTGGTTTCATGCTGTAGAGTAAGGACTTTACAATATGTTTCTATGAGATCCCTCAAGTCTGAGGGCAGAGATCAGGATGCTACAATTGGCTTCAGTGTCCTTTTAGTTTAGGAGAGGGTAAACGTGGCTAAAGATGTCAGTCACTGCTTGCATTGACCAGCTGCACACTCTGTCTGGGCCTGGCCAGCAGCAACTTCTTTGAAGGCTATAAAGGAATTAGAGAGGAGAGTACAATTGTGGCTGAAGCTATGTGCACATAACAATAATGGTTCAGAGCAGCAAAAATGGGTTAAAATATCGGTATTGATTGCCAGGTTGTGGATTACCTTCCTAGACAAGAAATTATCAAGTGCCTCTTCCCCTCCCCTGGCTCCACCAAAAAACCATTACAGACCCGGTGGGAACCAAAGTTAAATATTAAAAGGTGAAATTACCCATTACTTTTTATTCTTTTCCTATCTTTGGTTTTCAAACTGGATGTTAGTCTCCTTTTTATATACTTCAAGATAGGATAGGCTTGCATTATATAGTACCTATGTCTCCCGAGTGCTTTATAGGTCATTATTTTTGAAGTGCAGTCATAGTTGTGGCAAAAATGGCAATTGCAGAAAATCAGGTCCCATTGATTTTTTTTTTTTGGTGGGGCAAATGGTCAGGACACTCAAGGGCAACCATCTCTCTCTTGAATAGTGTCATGGGATCTTTTATTCTCACTGCACAAGCAAACAGGGCTTCAGTTTACCCATGTTCGATTTTTAATGTGTTTTACAAAAGATGGCAGCTACAGCAATGCAGCGCTCCCTCATTACGGCACTTGGCATGTAACCCTGGATGATGTATTGAAGTCCTCGTGTTATCAAGTGAGCCAAGTTGACAGTTGTACAGTTGCAGCGTCCAAAATCCGGAGTTCTGGAATCCGGACTCTGGACCGATTGGTGACACGGTTGTCCGGAATCTGTAAAATGTGCCGGAATCCGTACCCTGCCGACCTCGAGGTCCCGCCACTGCCCGACCTCGAGGCCTCGCCTCACCGCCCCTCACCACATCGCTGCCCGATTTCGGGCTGCCGCTGCCTTTACCTCGAGGGCCTTGTCGCCGGCCTGCCCTCCCAGCTCCTCCTTCGGTGGGGCCCTGCCCGACCAATTCCTCCTTTGGGGCCCCCCCCACCCCCCCCCCCCCCACTTCTGACGTTCCGAAATCTGGAAATACCCAAACCTGAGCTCGGATGTTTCCAGATTCGTGACGTCAGAAAGACGTTCCAAAGTCCGGAAAAATGCAGAATCCGGAATGACCTCGGTCCCGAGGGTTACAGATTCGGGAAGCTGCACCTGGATCGATTAGGCCTGTATTCACTGGAGTTTAGAAGGATGAGGGGATCTCATAGAAACATATAAGATTCTGACGGGACTGGACAGGTTAGATGCAGGAAGAATGTTCCCGATGTTGGAAGTCCAGAACCAGGGGACACAGTCTAAGGATAAGGGGTAGGCCATTTAAGACTGAGCTGAGAAACTACTTCACTCAGATGTTAACCTGTGGAATTCCCTACCGCAGAGAGTTGTTGATACCAGTTCGTTGGATCTATTCAAGAGGGAGTTAGATATGACCCTTACGACTAAAGGGATCAAGGGGTATGGAGAGAAAGCAGGACAGGGGTACTGAGGTGAATGATCAGCTATGATATTGAATGGTGGTGCAAGCTTGAAGGGCCGAAGGCCTATACCTGCACCTAGTTTCTATGGGCCCAAGTTTCGAGCCGCGCCTAGAACGGCGCAGTCCCGACCTGGACGCCCGTTTTTCGCGCCACAAAGTGCGCCTAAAAAAAAAACTCCAGATTCTCCACCTCCCTGCAGGTCCTCTGGCCCTCGGCGCAGCCAGCAGGAGCTGTAGGGGGCAGAGCCAGGTCCCTGCGCTGAAAACAGTGCCGGGACCTCTGCACATGCGCGTTACAGTGGGCGCGCATGTGCAGTAGCTCCAGGCGCCCGAAACTGTGTGGGAGGGGCTGAAGCACACAGCCCCTAGCCCTGGCCGAACGGCCTCACTGGGGCTGCGTGGATAAGGCTCTTCCCACGGCCAGCTCCTGCTTCCTCCCGACTCGACTCCCGCTTCCCGCCTCCGGACCGGACCCGACACCCACTCCCCCCCCCCCCGGACCGGACCCGACACCCGCTTCCCCTCCCCCCACCCTCCCCCCTGTCCCTGGACTGGATCCGACCTGACCTCCCTCTCCCTCTCCCTCTTTCCCCCCCCCCCCCCCAACCCGAACCGACCTCCCTCCCACCACCCCCCCGACCCGACCCGACCCAACGCCACCTACCTGTAAATCTGGTGCTGGGGACGGGATCTCCTTTTCCTCTCCCCTCGCTGTCAGAAATACAGACACTGACAGTCAGAGAATGAGAGACAGAGAGATAGAGACACACTGAGGGGGGGCATCCCAGCATGCTGTTGGAGGGCTCCCGGTGCTGCAGTCGGTAAGTAGAAAATGTTTTTTTTTTTAATTTTTTTGATTGATTTATTGATGTATTTATCATTTATTATTGATGATGGCTCTTTATTTGTAAAACTGAAGTGTTTTAATGTTTGTAAACTTCCCTTTAAACATCCCCCCCCACCATTCCCTACGCCTGATTTGTAATCTACGCCTGATTTTCTAAAGTGTAGACAAGGTTTTTTCGAGCGTACAAAAATCTTCACTTACTCCATTCTAAGTTAGTTTGGAGTAAGTTTTCACTGACACAACTTTGAAAACAGGCGTAGGTGGCCGGACACGCCCCCTTTTTGAAGAAAAATTTTTGTCCAAAGTGAAACTGTTCTAACTGACTAGAACTGGAGCAAACTAAATGACGAGAATTCCGATTTCTAAGATACTCCGTTCTACACCAGTTGCTCCTAAAAAATCAGGAGCAAATCATGTGGAAACTTGGGGCCTATGTGTCTATGTACTTGCAAATATTATTGAAGCAATCAACTTGTGATTTATGCCCTCAGTTGATGCACCTACCCTTTGTGAAATGATGCCCAGTTTTAATTTTAATTTCATTTGGAGGGGGGGGAAAGTTATACCATGAATATCCCTTGTAAAATCAGAGTTAAGAAGGAGAAGTACAATACCAAGGAGGTGAGGTTGCCAAACTGCTGCACTGGGAAAATGTGCTCAAGGTGAATTAACAGTTTATATATATATGTCCTAAGTTGGCAAATTGATTAAAATGTAATTCAATTCCTGGGTGACCGTGATGACCAGGAAGAACCCTAGTAAGCAAAGTCACCTATGAGTTGAATTACATTTTAGTCGGTGTCAGCTGAGAATATGTCTGTTATATTAAAACTCTCGGTACAAAGGAAACATTTTACGACAGCATCTTAAATAAGAATAGATTTCTTCAATTGTAGTAGTATTTTAAATGTAGATTTTCTTAAGTGCAAATTGCCTGAAGCAGCAATTCTGCAGTTTTAGCATGAGAGTTTGCTTAAAAGTCACCAGGTAGCATGTGATAATGCAGTTTGGGTTTTGTCAACTTTGAACAGTGCAGGGTTGACTCAGTGACTTTTTACTTTGTGCCCTGCATGAAATGATCATTCTGGTAGTCTTCGGAGCAGTTCCGATTTGGTGATAGGTTTTAATTCAAGCTGGAGGGGTGTAGCATTGTTTTTTTTTCAGTGTAAAAATTTCCTTCTATCCTTTCCTATGATTTGTTTGAAATATCCTACTTAGTAGAAATCGTTGAGGAGATATAACATTTCAGCCAGGTCGAAGCCCAATTCATACTTCTCTCTTTTCGGTGAATGCTTCTGTTGAAAGAATTGGGGCTACATAATTCTGTTTTTGGACACTAATACAAACCAGTCAGTTGTTAAAACAAACCTAACTGCTGAGTTATTTAATGACAACCCTTCCTGAATCCTTCCACTGAAATATTGGAGTACTGTGCACTCATACTCAAGTCTACCTGTAAATAAGTTCCTTCCTTTTTAAAATCTTTAGAATGTGAATGTGATCTCCTGTAGCTTTTTTATTTAAAATAACAGACCATTATTTCCATGCCGAGTTTACAGATTACAAAGGTATACAACTCACTTGCAGTAACTGCCCTGATCTGCGCGCTCTCCCCAGCTGGTGAATTTCCTTTGCAGACTTATGGGGAGCGAAGGGAATTATTTCTAATTCACCACCTCCTCCCAGTTCCAATGCCACCCACGCATCACCTGTAACTTCTTTCTTGACATCACCCTGCGCTTGTTGACCAACATTGGCTCCCTGTCTGGCAACACCTTGTATTTTAAAATTCTCATCCTTATTTTCAAATCCCTCCATGGCCTTGCCCCTCACTATCTCTGAAACCCCCTCCAACCCACAATCCTATGCGATCACTGCGCTCCTCTAATTCTGGCCTCCTTCATTGGCTGTAAAGTGCTTTTGAGATGTCCGGTGGTTGTGAAAAGCGCTATATAAATGCAAGTCTTTTTTTTGGCCTCTTGCGCATCCTCGATTTTCATCACTCCACCATTGGCGGCCATGAATTCAACTGCCGAGGCACCAAGCTCTGGAATTCCCTCCCTAAACCTCTCCGCCTCTCTACCTCTCCTTTTATGTGGCCCCTTAAACTCTACCTCTGTGACCAAACTCTAGGTCATCTGTCCTAATATCTCCTTATGTGGCTTGGTGTCAAATGTTGTTTGATAATGCACCTGTGAAACACCTTGGGACATTTAATACGTTAAAAGTGCTATAAAAATCCAAGTTTTTGCTTTCCCCCCCCCCCCCCCCCATCATTGCTTCTCTCTTTCCACCCCCTGCCTCACCCCACAATCACTGCCTTTCCCTTCATTCACCTTTGCTGACCTACCCACCTCCCCACTTAAGAAATCCCCATCGCTTTGCATTTCTTACTGGCACCAGACTATTCCCCATTTCCTTATTCCAGGTCTCCCAATGCCTGCAACTGGTCTGCCACACACACTGATTCTTGCAGTGCTCCTATACTAATCAATCTGCTGCAACCAGACATTGCTGATCACTTTCCAATATTCCCACATCCTGCTACTTCCCTCCTAATTCTTGCAAAGTCTTGCACTGCTACTATTACTCCCACACCCGAGGGTTCATGTTACCAACACTAGAATCTTACAGCCAAGAATGAGGCTATTCAGCCCATCGTGCCTGTAAAAGAGCCGTCCAATTAGTCCCACTCCCCTGCTCTTCCCCATAGCCCTGCAGTTTTTTTTTCTCCAAGTAATTATCCAGTTCCCTTTTGACATATTACTGAATCTGCTTCCACCACCCTTTCAGGCAATGCATTCTAGATCATGGATTTATGAAGGGGAAGTCATGTTTGACAAATTTGCTGGAATTCTTTGAGGATGTAACGAATAGGATGGCTAAAGGGGAACCAGTGGATGTGGTGTATTTGAACTTCCAGAAGGCATTTGACAAGGTGCCACATAAGGTTACTGTACAAAATAAAAGTTCACTGGGTTGGGGATAATATATTAGTATGGATAGAGGATTGGCTAACTAACAGAAAACAGAGAGTTGGGATAACTGGTTCATTCTCTGGTTGGCAACCAGTAACTAGTAGGGTGCCGCAGGGATCAGTGCTGGGACCCCAACTATTAACAATCTATATTAACGACTTGGAACAAGGGACTGAGTGTAATGTAGTTTGCTGACGATACAAAAATGGGAGGAAAAGCAATGTGTGAGGAGGACATACAAAAATCTGCAAAAGGACATAGACAGGCTAAGTGAGTGGGCAAAAGTTTGGCAAATGGAGTATAATGTGGGAAAGTGCGAGCACTTTGGCAGAAAAAAAATCAGAGCAAGTTATTATTTAAATGGAGAAAGATTGCAAAGTGCTGCAGTACAGCAGGACCTGGGGGCACTTGTGCATGAAACACGGTTAGTATGCAGGTACAGCAAGTGATCAGGAAGGCTAATGGAATCTTGGCCTTTATTGCAAAGTGGATGGAGTATAAAAGCAGGGAAGTCTTACTACAGCTATACAGGGTATTGGTGAGGCCACACTTGGAATACTACGTGCAGTTTTGGTTTCCATATTTACAAAAGGATATACTTTGGAGGCAGTTCAGAGAAGGTTCACTAGGTTGATTCCAGAGATGAGGGGGTTGACTTATGAGGAAAGGTTGAGTAGGTTGGGCCTCTACTCATTGGAATTCAGAAGAATGAGAGGTGATCTTATCGAAACATATAAGATTATGAGGGGGCTTGACAACATGGATGCAGAAATGATGTATCCATTGATAGGGGAGACTAGAACTAAGGGGCATAATTTTAGAATAGGGGGCCGCCCATTTAAAACAGAAGAAATTTCTCCTCATGAGGGTTGTAAATCTGTGGAATTCGCTGCCTCGGAGAGCTGTGGAAGCTGAGACATTGAATAAATTTAAGACAGAAAGAGACAGCTTCTTAAACGATAAGGGGTTATGGGAAGTGGACCCGAGTCCATGATCGTATTGAATGGACTCAGATCCACTTCCCTGCAGGCTCGAAGGGCCCTATGGCCTACTCCTGCTCCTATTTCTTATGTTCTTATCATAAATTGCTGCGTATTTTTTTTCTCATGTCTCATCTGGTTCTTTTGCGAATTACCTTAAATCTGCGTCCTCTGGTTACTGACCCTACTGCCATTAGAAACAGTTTCTCCTTATTTACTCGATCAAAACTCTTAATGATTTTCAACACCTCTACCAAATCTTCTCTTAACCTTTTCTGCTCCTAAGGTGAACAACCCCAGTTTCTCTCGTCGCTCCACATCTTTCATTACTGGTACAATTCTAGTAAATCTCCTCTACACCTACTCTAAGGCCTTGACACCCTTTCTAAAGTGTGGTGCCCAGAATTGGCCACAATACTTCAGCTGGGGCCTAACCAGTGTTTTATAAAGGTTTAGCATAACATTTTTTGCTTTTGTTTTTGTACACTGTGCCTCTTTATAAAGCCAAGGAATCTGTATGCCTTTTTAACAGACTTCTCAACTTGTCCTGCCACCGTCAAAGACTTGTGTATATACACCTTGATGTGTCTCTGTTCCTGATCCCCCTTAAAAATTTTACCATTTAGTTTATATTGCCACCTCATTTTCCTACCGAAATGAATCACTTCACACTTCTCTGCATTAAATTTCATCTGCCATGTGTCTGCCCACGTCACCCATCTGTCTGTCTTCCTGGAATCTTTTACTGGCCTCCTCATTGTTGACTTCTTTTCCATCCTCAAATTTTGAAATTATGCTCTGTGTACCCAAGTCCAGGTCATTAACATTTATCAAAAAGCACTGTGGTCCCAGCACCAATTCCTGGGGACACCACTGATTACCGTTCGCTACTACTCACTGCTTTCTGTCCCTTAGCCAATTATAGCTCCATGCAGCCACTGCCCCTTAATTCCATGGGCTTCAATTTTGCTAACAAGTCAATTCTGTGGTACTTTATCAAACTTCTTTTGAAAGTCCACATGCATAGCATTAACCACACCCTCTCGACCCCCTCTGTTGCTTTGTTAAATAGCTCAATCAAGTTAGTCAAATGTAATTTGCCTTCAATAAATCCATGCTGGCTTTCAGTTATTAACCCATATTTTTCCAAGTCTCAATTAATTTTGCCCTGGTTTATTGGCTCTAAAAGTTTCCCCACCACTGACCTTGGGCTGACTGGCCTGTCGTTGCCATGCTTATTTTGAACTGAGGTGCAACATTTGCAATCTTCCTGTGGCGTCACACCTATATCTAAAGAGGAAAAGCAAAATACTGCGGATGCTGGAATCTGAAATAAAAACAGAAAATGCTGGAAATCTCAGTGGGTCAGACAGCATCTGTCTCTCCACAGATGCTGCCTGACTTACTGAGAGTTCCAGCATTCTCTGTTTTTATATCTAAGGAGGATTGGAAGATTATGGTCAGAGTCTCTGCAGTTTCTTGCCTTGCTTCCCTTGGCAACTTGGATGCATCCCATCTGGACTGGGTGACTTTTCAACTGAGGACCGCCAACCTTTTTTGTACCTCTATCTATTTTTATCCTAGCCAATATCGCTGCTACCTCCTCTTTTACTGTGATAGTGGCAGAATCTTCTTTAGTGAATGCAAATGCAAAGTAATCAGCTATGCCCTCTGCCTCCACAAGATCAATCTCCATTGTTCCTAATCGGTCCCACCCTTCCTTTGACAATTCTTTTACTATTGTATTTATAGAAGACTTTTGAGTTCCCTTTTATGTTACCTGCTGATCCATTCTCACACACCCTGTCTTATTTATTTTTTCAGTTCTTCTCTTCTTCTATTCAGCTAGGTTTTCTACTGAATTATGAACCTGACATTTATCATAAGCCGCCTTTTTCTGTTTCATTTTAATCTATCTTTTGTCATCCAGTGAGCTCTAGCTATTGATGCCTTTCCTTTCCCCCTTGTGGGAATGTGTCTAGGCTGTACCCGAACTATCTCCACTTTGAGCGCCTCCATTTGCTAACTACCAACCAACATGGCTCACCCTCGCGTCTCCGTACTGCTACATGAAGTTTGTAACCTGGAACATCTTCTCATTCTCCTTCCTCGCTATCCTTGCATTGGAGGGGAAAATAAAATTAACCACATTAAGCCACCAATTTACAAATTCTATTTGAATATGTTATATCATCATAAGCAGTCTCGAGGAAGACTTGCTTCCACTCTTAAAATGAGTTCTTATGTGGTTGAACAGTCCAATACGAGAGCCACAGTCCCTGTCACAGGTGGGCCAGATAGTCGTTGAGGGAAGGGGTGGGTGGGACAGGTTTGCCGCACGCTCCTTCCGCTGCCTGTGCTTGATTTCTGCATGCTTTCGGCGATGAGACTCGAGGTGATCAGCGCCCTTCCGGATGCGCTTCCTCCACTTAGGGTGGTCTTTGGCCAGGGACTCCCAGGTCTCAGTGGGGATGTTGCACTTTATCAGGGAGGCTTTGAGGGTGTCCTTGCAATGTTTCCACTGCCCACCTTTTAGCTCGTTTGCCGTGAAGGAGTTCCGAGTGGCACGCTTGCTTTGGGAGTCTCGTGTCTGGCATGTGAACTGTGTGGCCTGCCCAGCAGAGCTGATCCAGTCATCAAGATTTACGGCACGGCCCTGGACAACATGGAGCTTCTTATCAACGAGAGCAGGCATTAACGATGAGATTCAACACCGCCTCCAGTGCGCCAGTGCAGCCTTCAAACACTTTTCCTCAGGCAGCCGAAGAGCAGGCCCTCATAACTGCCACCAAGCTCGTGATCTATAGGTCTGTAGTAATACCTGCCCTCCTCATGTGTGGTTCAGAGACATGGACCATGTACCGTAGACACAAATCGCTGGAGAAATACCACCAACGATGTCTCCGCAAGATCCTACAAATCCCCTGGGAGGACAAACGCACCAACATTAGTGTCCTCGACCAGGCCAACATCCCCAGTATTGAAACACTGACCACACTTGACCAGCTCTGCTGGGCAGGCCACATAGTTGAATATGTACACAATCATGGAATTTAAGCCTGAAAAAAACACTCAGTTGTCATCCTTTGTGACAGATGCAAAATATAACCTGCTATATGTTACTTAGCTGTAAAGTGAAACTGGCAGGCACCTACCAGTTTCTACAGTTCCCTGACCCACAATTAAACGGAGTGGTCTTTGAGCCCATGTTTACTTAAGAATGATTGAACTTTTTTTTGAACTTGAAAGGAGCACATGGGTAGAATATGATGCATTATAATAGGTCATTCAGCCATTGTGCCTATGCCAGTGAAATTATTTACACCCAAGAATGTCACTCTATAATTTTGCTTGTAAGCAGGTTGCTGCTGCAGTTGGCAAGCAACAGGATTATTTAGGCAGTCGACAAATAAAAACAGCTTGGGTGTCTGGAAATCTATTTTTCAACCCATGGCAGTGGACTGCTTTATTTGATTCTGTTTCAATAGGCATAACCTTGTATTCACTTCAAATTCTCTCGAGTGGTAATACATGAATTGGGCCCAACCAGCAGATGGTGCTGAAGTAATACTTAATTCAGAGCACTGTGCAAGATTTAATCGAGATGGTTTTAAACAGACAGGCTGATGTATGTGGGCAATATTTTGGACTATAGTAGTATATACTTCACTCCTATTAATTTACAGTCAGTCTGATATGTACAAAGTTGGCTGTAGTTCCAAGTCCTGTAATCTTATGTGGAGTTGTGAAAATGACATTAGTGGTGGTCATTGTTTTGGTTAAGTAAGGTCTGTGTTAAATACAATATTGTGTAGCACTGCAGTCCTGCTACTTTCAAAGGAGATAGTTTTTTCACTTCAAGCATTGTAAGATAATGGTGGTAAAGAGTAATTGAGTGAAACATACTCTGGCACTACCAGAATTCACTCTAAAGATGTCCAGGCTATTGGACTAATCTTTGTCCTGTTTTCTTGCATAGGTCCAGCCTAGATTAGGTTTCTAATACAGATAAATGGGCCCAAGTTTCGGGTGGAGTTGCTCCTAGTTTTTTGGAGCATGTTAGAAATTGCAATTCTCGGATATTAGTTTGCTCCAGTTCTAGTGAGTTAGTTTAGGTTGGCTTTAGGTAAGGTACTTTTTTTTCAAAAGGGGGTGTGTCCAGCCACTCAGGCCAATTTTGCAAGTTTCGGCAGTGAAAACTTACTACAAGCTAACTTAGGATGGAGTAAGTATCCACTTTTGTAAGTTCTGAAAAACCTTACCTAGAGTTAAGTTTAGTGCAGGCACAGCCAGAGACGGCGGGTAGGAAGCATTAAACACAAAGGACACATCAACATCACAACAGCGAGGGGTAAGGGAAGTTAGAGGATTTTCCATAAACACCATCACAACAACATTAAAGAAGCAAAGTACATTTAAAGCACTAAACAAAGCCATACATTTAAAGCACTAAGCACTAAACAAAGCAGTACATTTAAAGCACCAAGCACTAAACTAAGCACAAAAAGTAATAGGTAATCAATCAATAAAAAATGGAAGTCCTTCCTTTATGTGAAGGGAAGGTGTCTCTCTCTCTATCTCTCTCTCTATCTCTCTCTCTATCTCTCTCTCTATCTCTCTCTCTATCTCTCTCTCTATCCTGTCTGTCTGTCTGTCTGTCTGTCTGTCTGTCTGTCCGTCCGTCGCTGGAAGGAGGCACCCCCGCTCTTTCCTCCGGCCCTTCGATCATTGAGTGCCCCCCAACCTACGCTCCTCCATCCCTTGCCACACGCCCCCCCCCCCCCCCCAGCCAAGTATCCACGCTCTCTCTCTCTCTCTTTTCTCCCCCCCCCGCCCTAAAGTATTTCGCTCCTCTAATTGATTGGCCCAACATGTAATATTCTATGACTGTGTATGCCAATCAACAAAGAATTATGGTATAACCTGAGCGAATTAGTTAACTCCTTGCCAGAGTTCTCAAAGAATCTAGATTCGCATGTATGAACTAATGCTACTAAATTCCACATCTAATTTAACATAACTAACTTCTTCATAAGGTTATACAATGACCTACAATAGGTTTTTATATTGAACGGCAAGGTAACCATTGACTCTGTTAATAATTGGTAAGCGTTTAAATTGTTGGAGGGATTTAGATACATTAACTGTATTGTGATATCTCGGCTGTGGGTGGGTTTCCTTGGTTATAATATCAAAGTGCTTTATAGTCCCAAGTTTTTTTTTTAGTACTCCCGACCTGCGGTGGTGGTTCCTCGCAGGTCGGGGTGGCCCATGACTGGGCTCTGCAGCTTCCAGCACGAGCTGTTCCAAGTGTGCGATAGCTTCGAGATGACATCATCAGGACCCAGGTCGTCGTCTGAAGCGTGGGCAGGAGCATCGGCTGGGCCCTGGTAAAGCAGAAGGTTGTGGCGGACTTGCGACGAGTGATCAAGGCGGTGGAGTGACGAAGGATTGTGGCTGAGATTTGGTGGGCGATCGTGGCAGAGATTCGGTGAATGTGAGGTGTGGCGGAGGAGCGGCGAATGTTTGTGGCGAAGGAGCGGTGAGAGATCGTGGTGGAGGTGCAGCGAATGAGGGTACAGGGCACAGAAGGGCCTGGGGCAGCACAGGCCAGCCCTCACTGCGCTGTGTGCGCGCACTAGGTCCTGCAGCAGAGCAGGTCTCTAGTCATCCTGGTAAGGCCTAGCTTTGTCGAGCCCTTGTGGTGGCTGCTGTGCAACGGTCACCACACGTTTTAAAAATAAAATCCGCGACACCGGCATCTGCCACCCCCTCAATTGGAGTTCAGGACTGGAATATCGGGTCCTTCATTGAAACATCTGTGAACTCATATGGCAGCAAGTCATCCTCGTTTGAGGGACTGCCTATGATGATGATGAGTCTCAAGTTATCGTGAGGCTAAGCATGATTAGATCGACAGTTTGTATTGAATGTTGCTGACAAGTTAATAGCGTCTTTATGTTCTTCGGGTAGACTTGCTCTTGGAAGCTTATGATGCATATCGTCTTCGGTTGTATTCTTCTGCTTCTGGCTCCGCTAAATTTGTGAATGTGTTTTTTGGTGCTGCTGTGCTATACATATATGCTGTTCTTGGTGATGAGTCGTTCACCACCGTGGCAATACACTTTACCAGTTTACTTTGGTTGATAAAACACAGGGCTGGAAATTCCTTTTTGGGTCATTGCGGTTTTTTGATGCCAAAAAAAACGCTATGACTCCGCTAGGATTTCGAGGTGGAAGATTTGGGGGAAAATCCGTCCGTGGGGAAAAATCGGCATTGCACGATGATTTGCGACGTAAACCGCAAATTTTCTGCAACTTTTCTCTAAGGCCGATACCGCTGCGAGTTGGGCCTGGGGGAGCGGGGGGTGGGGGGGGGGTGCATTTTCCAAAAAATAAAAAAATCGCAAAACATTCAAGATCCTTTTCTAGTGGATCGCTGCAGAAGAATTTAAGAATAAACTTTTAATTTGCCTTTTTTGCAGGTTTTCATACCTACCGCTGTTTCCAAGGGCTGCACAGACAGGTTTTTCCTTGGTGTTTTTTTAACCCTATCTACAGGTCACCGTTGTGGCCAAACTTGGACGAAAGCGCTTTTTCCAGTCTTGCACGCTGGTGGTTTGCTGCTCAGCGATATTTCAAAACCGCCGGTTTAGAAGACTTCAGGGAATTTCCCGCCGCACCATTTTCCACCCAAAACGGCAAAATACTACCAAAAAATGCGGCGGAAGGTTGCTGAATTTCTATCCTTGAATATCTCTCAAAGTTACAATTCTTAAAACTCTGAGCCAACTGGATCATGAATCTCTTCCACTATGTAAATCCATTTTGACATGTCAGGAATTATGATAAATCTATGTATGAGAGCCAAGACTTTCTGCCAGTGAACATTCCATAGCTACGACTGGGAGCAATATTCTGATGTTGATGTCTCCTCAATAGATCCTTGTGATTATTGAATAGTCAGATAACCGAACACACTGCCCCAGCTTTCCAGACTGACCTATTGGAAAGTTTGATAATCTTTGTAGTCTCGGGCTCCTTCAATTGTGTGTTTATTTGTGTGTATATCTTTTTGACTTGAGTCTCTGAGAATCTAAGCTACTCAGAATTCCAGCCTGAAGCCATTGAGCTTTCATGGAATTCAGTCATGTGTTTCAGCAGTCTAAGATCCTACAGGATGAAGGGTTTTATTACAGTTTACTTATTCATGTTTACGTTGGGTGAGAAAAATCTGTGAACTTTGTATGCTCAGATATTGATAAATTCATAGATGTTGAGAAATAGTGCTGTAGGCCAAGACTTGGAACAAAACAAGGATGGATGGAGTTTTAAATCCTGTATTTTCCATGTTCTGCAGTGCTGTTTGTAAACACAGTTACACCCCTGACACTGACTTTTGAGATTAAAGGAAAAACAGACCCTTTATTTTAATCCTGTTTATTACTTTTCTTTATGGTGTTATACTGGTTGATTTCTCTGGCATTTCACATGGAGTTTATATTTTGTTTTTAGGTTTAGTGGGAATAATCGGAGAAGAGGAAGGGAGGGGGGTGGGTGGCTGTAAGGGGTAGGAGGAGAGGAGGGAGAATAGAATGTTCCTCATTGATGCTCAATAGTCTGTGGTAGGGTGCTTGATTTTGAGGGTGAAAGACCAGAATCTTGTTTATCGAGGGAGTGTGTGGCTGGTCAAAGGAGGCTGGAATGTCAAGGTGGTAGGTGTTCCACAGAATTGTTCTATACTTTGATTGAAGGAGAAATTGTTGTTTGACTTTTAGGGGATGGGTGAAAATAGCACTACCAGCTGCTTAGTGGGTGTTTAGGATTTCATAGAATCATAGAAATTTACATCACAGGAGGAAGCCATTTGGTCCATTGTGTCGGTGCTGGCCGTAAAAGAACTTTCCAGCTCTTGGTTTGTAGCCCTGTAGGTTATGGCACTTCAAGTGCACATCCAAGTACTTCTTAAATGTGATGAGGGTTTCTGCCTCTACCACTCTTTTAGGCAGTGAGTTCCAGACCCCAAAACCCCAGGTCAACTCCCCTCTAATCTTTCTATTAATTACTTTAAATCTGTCCCCCTGGTTATTGACCCCTTTGCTAAAGGAAATAAGCACTTCCTATCCACTCTATCCCGGCCCCTCAATTTTATACACCTCAATCAAACCTCCCCTCAGCCTTCTCTGTTCCAAAGCAAACAACCCCAGCCTATCTAATCTTTTTGTCGCTAAAATTTTCCAGTCCTGGCAACATCCTTGTAAATCTTCTCTATACCCCCTCTAGTGTAATCACCTCTTTCCTGTAATGTGGTAACCAGAACTGTATGCAGTACTCTAGCTGTGGCCTAACTAGTGTTTTATACAGTTCCAGCATAACATCCCTGCTCTTGTATTATATTCCTCGGTTAATAAAGGAAAGTATCCCGCATTCCTTCTTAACCACCTTATCATGTATTGCTACTGACCTTAAGGGATCTGTGGACATGCACTCCAAGGTCCTTCTGTTCCTCTACACATTTCAGTATCCTACCATTTTATTGTGCATTCCCTTGACTGGTTAATCCTCTCCAAATGCATTTTCTCACACTTCTCCGGATTGAATTCCATTTGCCACATTTCTGCCCACTTGACCAGTCTGTTTAAGATCATCTTGCAATCTACAACTTTCTTTCCCCCCCGCCCGCCCGCCCCCCAATCAACCACACGGCCAATTTTTGTATAATCTGTAAACTTCTTAATTATGCACCCTGCATTGAAGTTGAAATTATTGATAAATACCGCAAAACGCAAGGGAGCTAATGCTGAGTTGTGCAGAACCCCACTTGAAACAGCCTTCCCGTCATTAAAAACATGCGTCAATCTTTATCCTTCGCCTCCTGCCTCTCGGCCAATTTTGGATTCAACTTGCCATTTTCCCTTGGACTCCATGGGCTTTTATTTTTCTGACCAGTCTGCCATATGGGATCTTACTAATAACTTTTATTCATAGTGTCTTTAATGTAGTAAAACGTCCAAAGGCGCTTCACAACAGTCTTACAATCTTGTCAAAAGCCTTGCTAAAATCCTTGTAGACTACATTAAACATGGTGGAATGGGATTGCAACTTGTGCGGATGTCTTGCTCAATGCATAATAGAGAAGAAAATTACCTCCCTCTTGGGGAAGGGTTTACCTAATAGGATTCAGGGTTTGTGCATCCTGTTTGGCAGTACAGGTACTTCATTATTGGCATGCTCATTTTATTGACTGCTCAGGGATTCTCGCGGGCAAAGGTGAACTTATTTACTCTGGCAACTATTGGCATTTTTTTGCATTTACTAACTTTAGCTTGGATTTCGTAAGCACCTGTTCAGCAGAAGGTAGGGTTTTTTAAACCGGAAATTTGCAATGCCAGTTATGTTTCCATTCAGTTCCTATATTGGCCATTTAAATGTGCACAGATTGCTGAAAGGCTTTTGCGTTGGCCCTTTCTGATTTGTAGAAACAAATTGACTTTAGACACATGGAGGAATTTCTTTTTTAGTTTCTTGCTGATTTAACTATTTAAGCTGGTTAGAGAGTTTCTGCCATAATTTGTTGAAATTGTAGTGTCATTAAAGAGGAAAACTGGTCTTGCTGGCTTTCTGAAGAGCACAACAATCTGTCATATAATAGATGAAGTTTCACTACCTTGGGTCATGTAACAATACACTTAGTGTCACCTATATGCGCAACATCATTGTGTGTAATTGGAGCACAATGTTTTTTGGTTTAGTGTATATGAAACATTCAACATAATTTAAATGTAGTGGAATACTCTTTTTAAACCAACTTACCCTCTTCCACCAGTTAATCAAGAACTCCTCGGCTCTGGTTCTTATGCAGAGCGCTGAACTTTTATCAGCCCTGCCTTCACCAAGCTCAGCTCACTCCCTTCCCTGAGTGCATTGTCCTCATCCTCATTTTCAAATCCCTTCAAGATTGTTGTTTGCTTTTAAATATGAGCCATCTTTTCCAGTTTAACATCCATCATGCTATCTCTGGCTCCGGAGGCTTTTGCTTCAATCACTACCCATGATCGTTGACCCAGTCATGAACTACTTTGCTTTGCTGCTGTTCTCACTTCCTACAAAAGCCTCTTGAAAACCAAATATTTGGGACAGTACTGTTTCTCCCCCACCCCACTTGATTTTTCTTGTTTTCTGCTTGTTGTTCCCTTTTCTGAAGTGCTCTAAGACTTTCACATTGTTGTTAGGACTTTAATTCTCTCCCATTATAGAAACTTAGAAAATAGGTGCAGGAGTAGGCCATTCGGCCCTTCGAGCCTGCACCACCATTCAATAAGATCATGGCTGAGATGGGAAGGTAACTCAGTCATTCACACAGTCTTATAGGAACGATATACTCAAGTTTATTTTGAGATCCACTAATCACTGCTGACAAATTATCAGAATGCTGTGAATCTGAAAATATTTTTGGTATTTCACACATGTTTCTTGCATAAAGAGGTATAAAAATAACTTCACAAAAAGGTGATATTTTCCAGAAAGTGTTAACATGGTTCAGACTTGTAACATCTGCTTTCTTTAAATGGAATTAGATCAACAACGAATGGAGAGTAATCAGCTGAGCATCACTAATCATTCTTGAATGGTGATTATGCATTTTTGTGTTCTGTCTGCAGATACTGGAAGGGATTTGATTTGTACTATAATTCTAGGCTTGGATCAGAGGTGTGTTTGTAATCCATTCGACTGCGGATAATCACAATCTGGATTTATATTTTCATATATTTAGAGCTGGCAAGGTGGGAACAATTCTTTTGATGGTAGATGTCATAAATGGAACCTATAGTTGATTTTGTTTGATACAAACATAATGTGATCCCCTTGTGGAGGCTGTCTGCTCACGTGGCTCATTCTCAACCAGCTATAAATAGAAAACCTTAACTCTTTGCTGCCAATGTCTTCTTGCATTCATCTGGTCTGACCCTCAAAACCAGTTCTGACATGCAAATTTAATCAGCTCCACAGAGTGTTGTTGTAAAACCCTTATTGTCAGATTTCAAAAATAGCCCTTTGAAGACTGGGATTCCTATTTGTCTTGATGTGCACAAATCATTGTTCATACGTACAAGTCGTTAAGTAGGAGCTGTTGAACCCTTCTAAAATGCTTTTTAACATTGCTGTGTGCAAATTGGCTGCCGCAATTCCTACATTACAACAGTGACTACATTTAAGTACTTCATTGGCTGTACACCGCTTTAGGATGTCCTGAGGTTGTTCAAGTTGCTATATAAATACAAGTCTTTTTTATGATTGCGTAGGTTAGATATTATACAGTATGATTTCCAAAACGTTATACCAATCTCTTGTAAGATATTAGTTTAAGAACTTTTGCTTTCATTAACAACTACCCTGATGCATTCATGCTTGTGCCTTGAATTCCCCCCAGTTTTCTCAATTTTCTTTTTCCAGTAGGTGCTGGTTCTTGCTGAGATGAATTGCAGCTCTGTGGTACTTTACCTAAAGTGTTAGCCTTTAATGCGTGAGCTGAGATAGTTAATGCCAGTAGGGTAATTAAGTTTGGAAGCAACGAAGAGGGCATCGCATCCAATCTAATTCTGCTCCGACCGAACATCCATACGTGCAAACTATCCAGCAGTGGGCGGGTGGAGCGTTACTATCTAGCAATCGGACCACTTGTTGTATTGCCTTGGCTGAGATTGGGAACTTAACACAGACCAGCACTAGAAACAGCAATGTTTAGAATGCCACCTTAGCACTTGTCTTTACTATTGTTATGTGCAGAATATGGGAAAAGAATTGTTCTGAATCTAGGCTTTGCTTAAAGGGGAAGCATAGTCATTGAGTTACCACATTTCTGAACATTACAAAAAGGATTTTTCTTTGACCATTTGTTAGTATCCCTAAGTCACTCCTTGTTACTAGATCCAAGGTCGTCCCATCCTCTCATCGAACCACGGTACGTGGGCGATGCACGCGTCTGCGCACATTGAGGCCGAACTCCAAGCCATTGTCAATACCTTCACTGAGGCGTATGAAAGCATGGGTCTTGCACTAAACAACCGTAAGACAAAGGTCCTCTATCAACCTGACCCCGCCACACAGTACTGCCCCCCCCACCAGATCATCAAAATCCATGGCTCGTCCTTGGACAATGTGGACCATTTTCCACACCTCGGGAGCTGACTATCAGCAAGGACAGACATCAGTGACGAGGTCCAACACTGCCTCCAGTGTGCCAGCGCAGCCTTCGGTCGCCTGAGAGAGTGTTTGAAGACCAGGATCTCAAATCTGGCACCAAGTTTATGGTCTACAGGGCAATAGTGATACCTGTCGTCCTATATGGCTGAGATGTGGACTATATAAAGTAAACATCTCAAAGCGCTGGAGAAGTACCACCAGCGCTGCCTCTGCACGATTCTGCAAATCCCCTGGGAGGATAGCCGCACCAAGGTCTGTGTTGTCGCTCAGGCCAACATCCCCAGCATTTAAGCACTACCACGCTTGAGCAGCTGCGTTGGACGGGCCACATTGCTCACATGTAAGACACGAGACTCCCTAAGCGCTCTACTCTGAGCTCCGACATGGCAAGTGAGCTTCGGGTGGGCAGAGGAAACGTTTCAAGGATACCCTCAAAGCCTCCTTGATACTCCAAGCTAGCTCTCTAATGATGCCATCAATGTTTAAAAAATATTTTACTTGCTAATTATTCTCTCTCCCAAATTAAAGTTAATTTTAATCCTTTACACTTGATGTTGAGCACATCCATCAAAGGCCTTATAAAATCTTTTGGAGAATGTAGTTTATTCCTCCCTGCAGCCCAGGAATATGGTTGTGTTAGCATATCTTGTGGTGTTGGGTGCATTCCAAGTTTGTATTAAACACTTTCAGTAGAATTCTGTTGCAATAATTGTGGGGTTCAGTCCTGTTTGCATTGGCTGCTTGCTTCCTACTTCAGCTAAGATTGAGCAGTATTTTCTGCTGACTGCTTCAGGGTATTGAACACGTCTTTGCATTCTGATAAGGAAAGTCCATCTCCTTTTCAAACAAGAGTTGCGAATGCTGTAACTTGATTTTTTTATACTCATTGTCCCGCCCTCTGTGTATGTAAATATTATAAGACAATTTATGCACTATTATGCTTTTGACCATGTGGAATTGGTTATATTTCAAATTCAGACGCTCCTGTGCCAAGTGCTAGAAGGCAGGATTTAGGGGATCACTTCCTCTGTATACGTGTCTTTTAACATTAGTGTCTTTGGAGGGGGTGTTTGAATGAGCTTCAAGATTCAAGGTGGTCAGGGTAAGCTTCTCGTCAGTCGAGCAGCGGCCGGAGGTGGAGCGAGGAGCAGCCTATAAAGGCCCAGCGGGAGTTCGGGGATCAGCGGCCGGATGTGGAGCGAGGAGCGGCCTATAAAGGCCCAGCGGGAGTTCGGGGATCAGCAGCCGGAGATGGAGCGAGGAGCGGCCTATAAAGGCCCAGCGGGAGTTCGGGGATCAGCAGCCGGAGATTGAGCGAGGAGCGGCCTATAAAGGCCCAGCGGGAGTTCGGGGATCAGTGGCCGGAGATGGAACGAGGAGCGGCCTATAAAGGCCCAGCGGGAGTCCGGGCATCAGCAGCAGTCGAGCAGCTGGGTCAGAACTAAGGACGAAATAAAAAGTAATCGAGGGGTGACGTCACAGCAAAGAAGGTAAGTGATTGGCTGGTTGAGTGGTGAGTAGTTTTCTCTTCCTTTGTTTCTTACAGCTAAGAAAAAGATATTGTCATTGTTGCCAAATTAAGTAATTTAAGGGTTAAGTCATGGCAGGAGAGCCCAGACCCGTGACATGCTCCTCCTGTGCTATGTGGAAAGCTGGGGATGCTTCCAGTGTCCCTGAAGACATGTGCAGGAAGTGCCTCCAACTGCAGCTCCTGACAGACCGCATTGCAGCACTGGAGCTGTGCATGGATTCACTCTGGAGCATCCGCGACGCTGAGGATGTCGTGAATAGCATGTTTAGTGAGTTGGTCACACCGCAGGTAAAGGTTACTTAGGCAGCTAGGGAATGGGTGACCATCAGGAAGAGCAATGGAAGGAAGGTAATGTCAGGGGTCGCCTGCGGGCATCTCCCTCCAAAACAGATATTGTTGGGGGAGATGACTCATCAGGGGAAGGCAGCAGCAGCCAAGTCCATGGCAGCAGGGGTGGCTCTGCTGCGCAGGAGGGCAGGAAAAAGAGTGGGCGAGCTATAACAATGGGGGATTCTATTGTAAGGGGAATAGATAGGCGTATGTTGCCTCCTTGGTGCAAGGGTCAAGGATGCCTCGGAGCAGCTGTAGCGCATTGTGGAGGGGGAGGATGAACAGCCAGCTGTCAATGATATAGGTTAAACAGGATGAGGTCCTACAAGCTGAGTTTAGGGAGCTAGGAGTTAAGTTGAAAAGTAGGACCTCAAAGGTAGTAATCTCAGGATTGCTACCAGCGCCACGTGCTAGTCAGAGCAGGAATGGCAGGATAGTTAAGATGAATACATGGCTTGAGGAGTGGTGCACGAGGAAGGGATTCAAATTCCTGGGACATTGGAACCAGTTCTGGGGGAGGTGGGACCAGTACAAACTGGATGGTCTGCACCTGGGCAGGACCAGAACCAATGTCCTGGGGGAGTGTTTGCTAGTGCTGTTGGGGAGGGGTTAAACTAATACGGCAGGGAGACAGAGGGAAGTGAAATGGGGGCAGAAGCAAAAGATAGAAAGAAGAAAAGTAAAAGTAGAGGGCAGAGAAACCTAAGGCAAAAATCAAAGGGCCACATTACAGCAAAATTCGAAAGGGACACCAAGTGTGTTTAAAAAGACGAGCCTGAAAGCTCTGTGCCTCCAATGCGAGGAGCATTTGTAATAAGGTGGATGAAATAACTGCGCAGGCAGCTATTAACGAACATGATATAATTGGGATTACAGAGACATGGCTCCAGGGTGACCAAAGCTGGGAACTCAACATCCAGGAAGGATAGACAGAAAGGAAAAGCAGGTGGGGTAGCGTTACTGGTTAAAGAGGAAATTAACGCAATAGTAAGGAAGGACATTAGCTTGGATGATGTGGAATCTGTATGGGTAGAGCTGCGGAATACAAAAGGGCAGAAAACGCTAGTGGGAGTTGTGTACAGACCACCAAACAGCAGTAGTGAGTTTGGGGACAGCATCAAACAAGAAATTAGGGATGCGTGCAATAAAGTTACAGCAGTTATCATGGGTGACTTTAATCTACATATTGATTGGGCAAACCAAACTGGTAGCAATGCGGTGGAGGAGGATTTCCTGGAGAGTATTAGGGATGGTTTTCGAGACCAATATGTTGAGGAACCAACTAGAGAGCAGGCCATCCTAGACTGGGTGATGTATAATGAGAAAGGACTAATTAGCAATCCGTGCGAGGTCCCCTGGGGAAGAGTGACCATCGTATGGTAGAATTCTTTATTAAGATGGAGAGTGACACAGTTAATTCAGAGACTAGGGTGCTGAACTTAAAGAAAGGAAACTTCGATGGTATGAGATGTGAATTGGCTAGGATCGACTGGCGAATGATACTTAAAGGGCTGACGGTGGCTAAGCAATGGCAGACATTTAAGATCACATGGATGAACTTCAACAATTGTACATCCCTGTCTGGAGTAAAAATAAAAGGGGGGAAGTGGCTCAACCATGGCTAACAAGGGAAATTAGGAATAGTGCTAAATCCAAGGATTTGCCAAGGATATAGATTTGCCAAGGATATAAATTTGCCAGAAAAAGCAGCAAACCTGAGGACTGGGAGAAATTTAGAATTCAGTCGAGGAGAACAATGGGTTTAATTAGGAGGGGGAAAATAGAGTATGAGAGGAAGCTTGCTGGGAACATGAAAGCAGACTGCAAAAGCTTCCATAAATATGTGAAGAGAAAAAAATTGGTGAAGACAAAAATAGGACACTTGCAGTCAGAATCAGGTGAATTTATAATGGGGAACAAAGAAATGGCAGACGAATTGAACAAATACTTTGGTTCTGTCTTCACAAAGGAAGACACATATAACCTTCTGGAAGTACTAGGGGACCGAGGGTCTAGTGAGAAGGAGGAACTGAAGGAAATCCTTATTAGTCAGGAAATTGTGTTGGGGAAATTAATGGGATTGAAGGCCGATAAATCCCCAGGACCCAGAGTACTTAAGGAAGTGGCCCTAGAAATAGTGGATGCATTGGTGATCATTGACTCTGGATTAGGTCCTCTGGACTGGAGGGTAGCTAATGTAATACCATTTTTTTTAAAAAGGAGGGAGAGAGAAAATGGGTAATTAGAGACCGGTTAATGTGACATCAGTAGTGGGGAAAAATATTGGAATCAATTATTAAAGATTAAATAGCAGTGCATTTGGAAAGCAGTGTCAGGATCAGTCCAAGTCAGCATGGATTTATGAAAGGGAAATCATGCTTGACAAATCTAGAATTTTTTGAGGATATAACTAGTAGAGTGGACAAGGGAGAACCAGTGGAGGTGGTGTATTTGGACTTTCAAAAGGCTTTTGACCAGGTCCCACACGAGATTGGTGTGAAAAATTAAAGCACATGGTATTGGGGGTAGGTAATGTATTGACATGGATAGAGAACTGGTTGGCAGACAGGAAGCAGAGAGTACGGATAAACTGGTCCTTCTCCGAATGGCAGGCAGTGACTAGTGGGGTGCCGCAGGGCTCAGTGCTGGGACCCCAGCTATTTACAATATACATCAATGATTTAGATTGAAGGAATTGAGTGTAATATCTCCAAGTTTGCAGATGACACTAAGCTGGGTGGTGGTGTGAGCTGTGAGGAGGATGCTGAGGCTGCAGGGTGACTTGGACAAGTTAGGTGAGTAGGCAAGTGCATGGTAGATGCAGTATAATGTGGATAAATGTAAGGTTATCCACTTTGGTGGCAAAAACAGGAAGGCAGAATATTATCTGAACGGCAGATTAGGAAAAGGGGGGAGGTGCAATGAGACCTGGGTGTCATTGTACATCAGTCATTGAAAGTTGGCATGCAGGTACAGCAGGCAGTGAAGAAGCCAAATGGCATGTTGGCCTTCATAGCTAGGGGATTTGAGTATAGGAGTCTTAATGCAGTTGTACAGGGCCTTGGTGAGGCCTCACCTGGAATATTGTGTTCAGTTTTGGTCTCCTAATCTGAGGAAGGACGTTCTTGCGATTGAGGGAGTGCAGGGAAGGTTCACCAGACTGATTCCCGGGATGGCGAGACTGACGTATGAGAAGAGACTGGATCGACTGGGTCTGTATTCCCTCGAATTTAGAAGGATGAGAGGGGATCTCATCGCAACATATAAAATTTTGACGGGACTGGACAGGTTAGATGCAGGAAGAATGTTCCCGATGTTGGGGAAGTCCAGTACCAGGCGTCACAGTCTAAGGATAAGGGGTAAGCAATTTAGGACCGAGATGAGGAGAAACTTCTTCACTGAGTTGTTAACCTCCTGGAATTCTCTACTGAAGAGAGTTGCTGATGCCAGTTCGTTAGATATATTCAAGAGGGAGTTAGATATGGCCCTGACGGCTAAAGGGATCAAGGGATATGAAGAGAAAGTAGGAAAGGGGTACTGAGGTGAATGATCAGCCATGATCTTATTGAATGGTGGTGCAGGCTCAAAGGGCAGAATGGCCTCATCCCGCACCTATTTTCTATGTTTCTGTCACTGAAAATGTATTGCTGTAATTTGGAAATTATACTGTAGAGGCATTAGGATTTTCTCTCTGCAGAAATATTGAACCCAACTTTCTGTAATGCCTGTCCCTGAAAGTTACCATTGGGAGAACTTTAGAAGTTTTCTCTCACACACTCCATTTTTCACATTTACCCTGGTAGAATGGAGACAAAAAAGCTTTGAGTGCTTGAAATTGAAACTTACCTACATTTTATCATTACCTTTTTTTTTTTAAACTGCCCTGGTTCCAGAATTTAACACATTTTATATCAGTTTAGTGATGGGCCATCAAAGCAGAAAGGTATGGGATGCAATCCGATACACCTGATGTGGGGAATGAGTAGGGTGTAAATCTGTTCTTTTCAGCTCTGCGATCTGATCATCAAAACCTTCATTGATTGAAATCCTAAATTGACCACTATTGCGTATGGAGGAAAGAGTCAGACTGAACATTGTGAGCTCAAAGTAAAGTGTGACCGTAGTCTTTTATTGCAGGTCTCCAGAGTGCCTCTCCAACCTGTAAAGCCTCTTTAAATACCTGTTCCCAAGGGATTATGGGATCTCTTGGGACTCCAGGATGAGCCCTCTGGTGGCTGTACAGAGTAAATACAAGTCCACATATATAACAACCACAATAGTATTTTTAACTTGCAAAATGGCAATTCATTGTTGTTAATCCAATTGTTGCAGTCCTTACTGTGTTTATGGGGTATTGATTATTCTAATTATTATCTGAATGGTGACAGATTAGGAAAAGGGGAGGTGCAACGAGACCTGGGTGTCATGGTACATCAGTCATTCAAGGTTGGCATGCAGGTACAGCAGGCGGTTAAGAAAGCAAATGGCATGTTGGCCTTCATAGCGAGGGGATTTGAGTACAGGGGCAGGGAGGTGTTGCTACAGTTGTACAGGGCCTTGGTGAGGCCACACCTGGCGTATTGTGTACAGTTTTGGTCTCCTAACTTGAGGAAGGACATTCTTGCTATTGAGGGAGTGCAGCGAAGGTTCACCAGACTGATTCCCGGGATGGCGGGACTGACATATCCAGAAAGACTGGATTAACTGGGCTTGTATTCACGAGTTCAAAAGAATGAGAGGGGATCTCATAGAAACGTTTAAAATTCTGATGGGTTTAGACAGGTTAGATGCAGGAAGAATGTTCCCAATGTTGGGGAAGTCCAGAACCAGGGGTCACAGTCTAAGGATAAGGGGTAAGCCATTTAGGACTGAGATGAGGAGAAACTTCTTCACCCAGAGAGTGGTGAACCTGTGGAATTCTCTATCACAGAAAGTTGTTGAGGCCAATTCACTAAATATATCCAAAAAGGAGTTAGATGTAGTCCTTACTACTAGGGGGATCAAGGGGTATGGCGAGAAAGCAGGAATGGGGTACTGAAGTTGCATGTTCAGCCATGAACTCATTGAATGGTGGTGCAGGCTCGAAGGGCCTACTCCTGCACCTATTTTCTATGTCTATGTCTATGTTTCTAATTGGAGTTACTTCTTCGAGTTTCACAATAATCCTAATTAACCACTCCTGGGGCTCAATTTTCCCCAATGCAATTTTTTGGCATATTTCAAGAGTTACGCCCATTTTTTTGGTCCTGACTACTCCAAAAAAATATACTTGAAAGTTTCCCCATTCTAATCTTTGAAATTGGCGCCACGCAGCCTGTCCTTTAGGCTCCAGCCCCCAAAGCTAATGTCTGCGCCGAAAAAAGGATGCCCCCCCTTCTGCGCATGAGCTATGGGCGTGCATGCCCAGTACATTTCCCGGTCTGCATTCATCCATTTTTAAAGAGCCAGTTGTTTGTGAGAACTTTAATTCTGAGTGGGAAAAAATCGGAGCTGTAATATGCAATGCTGCTCAAGGACCAAGAATTTCTCAAGAAGTGGAGGCACTAGTTACTGTAATTGAGGCCAGATGGCACGAGCTGGACACCAGCAGAGGTCAAATAAAAGTTTCACCAAAAGAAATGAAGAAATGCTGGAACCAACTTGTACAAGATTATTGTACAATGGTGACCACCCCGCGGTCCGGAGGCCAGTGCAAAAGAAGTGGCAGAACCTTGGTCAAGTAGTTAGTGTAAGTAATATTTTAATTTATTCTCTGGAATTACAATTGTAAATGTGACCATCTGTATGTTCCACCCAGCAGAAAGACACCCTCTCTCTCTCTCTCTTTAAAAAGTTATATTTTCATCTTTGCAGAGGAAGGTGGCACACAACAAAAGAGGGAGAACAAGAGGAGACCTGGCAAATCTGCACCCACTTACACCCTTGGCAGACAAGGTCGCTGCTTTGATGGGTCCTGCCTGAATAAAAACAACCACCACTGCACAAGCTGGGCCCACACTCGAGGGAGAGGGCAATTCCTGCAAATTCCAGAGTCTGGCTTTGCTAAATGTTAAGTACTGCACAGGCTCATGAGGATGTCTCCGTCTGCTGCGCTTCGGTTGATGCAATTTGCTATTATTCATTGTGGTCCTTCAAATGAGCCTGCTCCTTGAGCTGAGAGAGCCTACTATTGCCACCCTGCCCCCTCCTCTGCTGCTAAACATTTGTCTGTTCTGTTATATTTTTCAGAACTTGAGGTCAACCCTGATGAGGCTGAAGCCGATGGCGAAGATTATTCAGACGTCCGAAGAGAACATCTTCCAATCCTACCTTCCAGACCAAGAGCATGGAGGAGGAGGATGAAGCTCCCACTCCGGAGAAGGTGCTGGTGCCACCCATTGAGGTGCCAGCCCCTTTCCTGAGTGGTTTCTCAGTCCAAGACTGCGAGTTCCAGTGGGGTGCAACAAGCCACACCCAGGGCCCCACCATCTGAGGCTGTGGGTCCCAGTGGGATGCAACGAGCCACACCCAGGGTGAGGAGGGGAAGGAGAGCTCAACACTGCTCTCCTGAGGTGCAAGATGTAACAGATGTGGTTCAGATGATAGCAATGAGTGGGGAGAGCATTGACCTTCTGCGATCACTCTTGGACACGATCAGTGGGGAGGGTGATGAGGTATAGGGACCGTTGGGAGAAGTAATAACACTCTCGTGAGAAATGGGAACACTGTCTGGGCACATTAGGGATGAAATGTTTAAGAATCAAAGGGCTAGACTTTCCACTTCATATCTCCCAAAACGGCCATCTGTCGCCAATTTTGAGCAAAAAAATAGAAACTCAGGCTGGAACATCGCCGGAAAATTAAGCCCCCAAGTTTCGGCTCACATCACCGAGCTGATCGCCCACACATCGCCGATTGGAACTTTCGGCACATCGCCGGGCTGATCGCTCACTGAGAACATCGCTAGATAATAGTTGCTTTTCCCGCGCCTTCCTCACCGAACTGGGCACTACGGACGCCATTTTAAATTTCGGAGGAAGGGAGGAGGTAGCTAAAGAAACTCTAGCTTTATATATTGAGTTATTTAAGGGTCTTTTACAGATAGATACAATCACAGTTATACTTGTATTTAATTATACTAATAGATTAGGCATTTTTTTACTAAGTGCATTGAGCAAGTGAAAATAATTAGTGATGGGGCCTATGCTTTCTCTGCCATTACTCGTAACTGCTCACATGCTGGTTTCTGAAAGGATCAATCGAAGAAGTGGCAGAGTAATGCGGAGGCGAGTGTACAGCCAACGAAGGTACAAGGAAAAGCAAGCTTACCTCAACTTGTCTGAAAACGTGTCTTAGGCTGTGCTTCTGGAAGGAGGTCATTGAGATTTGCCAGCTCATCCAGGGGACTCTGCAACCTTGCAGCACCATCAGAGGTAAAGGTTACTGCAGCCCTAGCCTGCTACGCATCGGGATTCTTTTGGGCTTCAGCTGGCGACATCTGTGGTATCTCTCAGCACGCCACACGCTGCTGCATTCGGCAGGTGACTGAAGCCCTTAATGCTAGCAGGATGGACTTTATAAACTTCCCTATGACCAGGGAGGGGCACAGACCGCGAGAGCTTTGGGTTTCTCGAATAGCAAACTCCCCCAAGGTGCAGGAAGCAATAGACTGCATGCACATTGCCCTGAAAGCCCCTTTACAGAATGCAGAGATGTTTCGTAACAGAAAGAGATTCCATTCCCTGAATGTGCAGCTTGTCGTTGACCACAACCAAATAATTATGACAGTAAATGCTACATTTCCTGGCATCATCCATGATGTGCACATCCTACGTGAGCGTGCTATCCCTGACCTGTTTGTCAATCAGCCAGGAGGTCATGGTTGGATGCTGGGGGATAAAGGATATGGCCTTGCCAGCTGGCTGATGACGCCACTGCATAATCCCATCATTGAAGCCGAGAAACGTTACAACGAAAGCCACGTAGCGACACGTAACATCGTCAAAGGTGCCTGGACCACTCTGGTGGTAGCCAACAGTACCACCCTGAGTTTATTGTGGTGTGTTGCATGCTGCATAACCTAGCTATAAGGAGAGGACAACAAATGCCAGATGGGGCTGTAGGTCCACCTTCAGAAGGAGGGGAGACGGAAGAGCCAGCCGGCGAGGAGGAAGAGGCTGGAGAGGACCTCTGGGAGGATAATCAGCCTGGCGATGTAGCCATGGTGTCTTCCCTCCCCCCTCCCCCCCCCCCCCCCCCCCAGCCCACAGAAAACCAGTACCCAGTGGGAGTTACGCGGCTGCAAAGCTGTTGTCAGCAGCTCATAAATGAACGCTTTGCATGAACTTGCATTCGGGACAGTCACATTTACAGTTACGGTTAAACAAAAATTGTATTTGCGTTTACGTTTTAGCCTTGCCTGCACTGGCCTGTCCATTGTTGTACAACTTTTGTAATAATGCTTAACTTATAACAACAAGTTTAGTTAAGAGAATGCACAGCAATTGTTAAATTTAGGTTTTTAAAAAAAAAATTATTGCAAACCATTTAAAATACACTTTTGACAACACCCCCATTACCCCCCCCCCCCCCCAACCCACTTACAACTATGAATGCACATTAGCAGTAACAATTTAACACCAACGCTGGCGTGCAGCAGGCGACAAAGACTTCCTGCCATGGTGGGGGTGTTGGAGTGGAAGACGAAGCTGGTGGTTCGTCTTCCAAGTCAAGAGGAAGTGTATCCTCCGTACTCGCTTGAGTGCTCGAGGTTATACTCTGACCCAACATAACACCTTGGGGTGCAGCACCGTGTTCAGCCATTGATGCGTGCCGAAGGGCATTTGTTGCGAAGGTCTGTTCACGCACCCCTTCCAGGGTCTGCTGTGCTACCTCCAGTAGCTAGACTTGCACAGCAGACACCTGTGAAAAGTCATGCGTGAACTGAGAACCCAGAGAGAAGCTTGCGATCCATAGCAACCGTCTCCGAGCACAGGGAGATCAAGCCCTCCAACTGATCGTCCGAGGGAGGCGATTGCTGACCTCGCTGACCTGGCCCCCGTGGGGTCAGCGTGCGCAATATAATGTGCCTTGGTGTTGCCAGCTGCACACTGCTTGGTCCCAGTGCCTCTTCAGTCTCAAATAAGATGACCGCAGATTCATCCCCCTCCACATTTGTCACCTGCTGCTGGTGCTCCTCCTCCTCTTTCTCGGACTCCGTGGTGGTGGTGTCGTGATCTTGTTCACCAGCTGCTAGTGCAGGTACTGGTTGCACCTCGACCAGCGTCTCAGGATTAAAAGCACATTTGAGCTTATTGGAACATAACGGTGCACATTAACTAAAGACGTTACATATCAATACATTTCACTACCCCAGAAACTTGTAGCGGCTGCATCCCCTGCTTCTTATGCACAAAGGCTGCACACATGACATGAAATCCTTCGTATATTGCATCATAATGAAAGGACATTGCATTACTATTTGACACATTACTCATGAGACGCATAGCTGGGCTCCGCCAGACCCCGGGTGGTGGCTGAACGACTTTCATGGCACCCCGTGCGGCTGCACGTCCCTCGAGGTCCGTCAAAGATTGAAGCTGAGCAGAACCCCCCCCCCCCCCCCGTGGGCCTCTGCTCAGCACGGTTGTTGGGTATCATCATCTGGAAACGAGAAAAGAGCATAGCAGAAGCTAATTGACTAGGTAGTATCAACAGTTTAAAATGTTACATGCTACAGCTTGACACATATACATCTCTCTGGCAGCAGCCAGAGAGATTTCCATCCCATCAAATACTCCCAGGGCAGGTACAACACAGGTTCAAAACAGGTTAACGCTCCCTCTACACTGTCCCCTCTACACTGTCCCTTCAAACACTCCCAGGACAGCTACAGCATGGGGTTATTGTTGTGTATGGAGAAAGTCAGACTGAACAATGAGCTCAAAGTAAAGTGTGACCGTAGTCTTTTATTGCAGGTCTCCAGAGTACCTCTCCAACCAGTGAAGCCTCCTTAAATACCTGTACTCCCAAGGGATTATGGGATCCCTTGGGACTCCAGGGGATGAGTCCTCTGGTGGCTGTACAGAGTAAATACAAGTTCACATATATAACAACACTTCCCCGCCCCCCCCCCCCCCCCCCCCCAACCCAAAGTCAATAGTGTAACTATTTACAATGTGAGTCGATCTGGGGCCCTTCTTGTCCTGGTTGATCGTCTCGGTGTGAAATCTGGTGTTGTTGAATCATTTGTTGGGCCCTCGCTGGGCTGCTGTGCAGCTGGCCTTGCTGGGCTGCCTGGTGTGTTGGGCCCTGCAGGGCTGCTGTGGGTAATGGGTTCTGCTTTGTGGTCAACCGTGGTGCCGGTTGCCACTGGTGTGTATGTTGGGGGATCAAAAAAGGTGGTTGTCCAAGGTTGGTTTCTAAGGATAGTCCGTGAATCTGAGTTTGATTTGGTCCAAGTGTTTCCGGTGAATGAGTCCATTTGAAAGTTTGACCCGGAACACCCTGCTCCCCTCTTTGGCCACGACAGTGCCAGGAAGCCACTTGGAACCTTGTCCATAATTTAATACAAATACAGGATCATTGATTTCAATCTCGCGTGACACATTTGCTATATCATGGTATGCACTTTGTTAAAGCCACCTGCTCAGGTAGATCAGGGTGAACTAACGAGAGCCTTGTCTTAAGTGCTCTTTTCATGAGCAGTTCAGGTGGGATCCCAGTGAGTGAGTGGGGTCTTGTGCAGTAGCTAAGCAGGACACAGGATAGGCGAGTCTGCAGTGAGCCTTCAGTTACCCTCTTCAAGCCTTGCTTGATGGTTTGCACTGCTCTCTCTGCCTGACCATTGGACGCTGGTTTAAACGGGGCAAATGTGACCCGTTTGATCCTGTTACGGGTCATGAATTCTTTGAACTCAGCACTGGCAAAACATGGCCTGCTATCGCTCACCAGGACATCGGGTAAGCCGTGAGTGGCAAACATGGCCCGCAGGCTTTCAGTAGTGGCAGTGGATGTGCTAGCCGACATTATCTCTCATTCAATCCACTTGGAGTAAGCATCTACAACTGCAAGGAACATTTTCCCCAAGAACGGGCCTGCATAGTCGACGTGTACCCTAGACCACGGTTTGGAGGGCCAAGACCATAAACTTAGCGGCGCCTCCCTGGATACATTGCTCAACTGCGAGCATGTATTACATCTGTGAACGCAGGACTCTTAAGTCTGCATCGATGCCGGGCCACCACATGTGGGATCTGGCTATTGCTTTCATCATTACGATGCCTGGGTGGGTACTGTGGAGGTCATTGATGAAGATATGTCTGCCCTTCTTGGGGACCACTACTCGATTGCCCCACAGAAGGCAGTCTGTTTGTATAGACATTTCATCTTTGTGCCGCTGGAACGGCTTTATCTCTCCCTGCATTTCCACTGGGACACTGGACCAGCTCCCGTGAAGCACACAGCTTTTGACTGGCAATAAAGGGTCCTGGCTTGTCCAGGTTTTGATCTGCTGGGCAGTGACGGATAATCACTCACTTTCGAATGCTTCCATAACCATGGCTAGATCTGCGGGCTGCGCCATTTCCACCCCCGTAATGGGCAATGGCAGCCTACTGAGTGCATCGGTGCAGTTTTCTGTGCCTGGCCTGTGGCGGATGGCGTAGTTGTATGCGGACAACGTGAGCGCCAATCTCTGGATGCGGGCTGATGCGTTGGTATTTATCCCATTACTCTCGGAAAGCAGGGATATAAGTGGCTTATGGCCAGTTTCCAATTCGAATTTTAGCCCAAACAGGTATTGATGCATTTTCTTTACCCCATAGACACACGCTAACGCATCTTTTTCAATCATGCTGTAGATGTGCTCAGCTTTAGATAGACTCCTGGCTCATGAGCAACCGGTTGCAGTTTCCCGAAATCATTAGCTTGTTGCAATACACACCCAACGCCATATGACGACGCGTCAAATGCTAGTACCAAATGCTTACATGGATCATACAACACAAGCAATTTGTTTGAGCATAACAATTTTATCGCTTTTACAAAGGCATTTTCTTGGCTTTTGCCCTAAACCCATTTGCCCCCCTTTTCGTAATAAAACATGTGGTTCTAGCAGGGTGCTGAAACCCGGTAAGACGATACCAAAGTAGTTCAAGAGTCCCAAAAAACACCACAGCTCCGTCACGTTCTGTGGCCTAGGTGCATTCTCGATTGCCTCCGTCTTCACGTTGGTGGGCCTGATGCCGTCCGCTGCAATCCTCCTTCCCAAGGACTCCACTTCAGGCGCCAGGAAGACGCACCGAGTGTTTTAACCTGAGCACCACGCGGTTGAGTCGACTAAGAAGCTCCAGGTTCTGCAGGTGCTCGACTATGTTCCAACCTGTGACCAAAATGTCGTCCTGGAAGACCACGGTATGCGGGACAGACTTCAGTAAACTTTCCATGTTTCTCTGGAATATCGCCGCTGCTGATCGGATTCCAAACCGGCATCTGTTGTAAACAAAAAGACCTTTGTGCGTGTTGATGCAGGTAAGGGTCACAGATGAGGGCCTTCGATGATTCCTCCAGTTCCTGCGTCATGTGGGCTGAAGTCCGATCCTGCTTTGTGAATGTCTTTCCTCCCGCCAGCGTTGCAAAGAGGTCGTCGGCCTTTGGTAGTGGGTATTGGTCTTGCAGGGTGAAATGATAGAATCTCTGCCGATTACAAAGTAACTAACGGTGCCATCTCCCTTGAGGACTGGGACAATAGGACTGGCCCACTCGCTGAACTCGATCGGTGAAATGATGCCCTCTCTTTGCAGCCGGTCTAGCTCGATCTCTACCCTTTCTCTCATCATATACGGTACTGCTCTCGCCTTGTAATGGATGGGTCGCGCCCCCGTAATTAGATGGATCTGCACTTTTGCTCCTTGGAATTTCCTGATGCCTTGTTCGAACAGCGAAGGAAATTTGTTTCAGACCTGGGCACACTGAAGTGTCATCAGCGGGCGATAGTGCTCGGACATTGTCCCAGTTCCAGCGTATCTTTCCCAGCCAGCTCTTGCTGAGCTGCGTGGGACCATCGTCCGGCACCACCCAGAGTGGTAGATTGTGCACCGCTCAATCGTAGGAGACTTTTACGTGAGCACTGCCGATTACAGGAATCAGTTCTTTTGTGTAAGTTCTTAGTTTTGTGTGAACTGGAGTTAAGACTAGTCTTGAGGCCTTGTTGCACCACAACCTTTCAAAAGTATTTTTGCCATGATGGACTGACTCGTGCCCGTGTCCAGCTCCATTGGCACCTGGAGTCCATTTAGTTCAACATTCAGCATTATCGGGGGACAATTCATGGTGAATGTGTACACCCCATGTATTTCTGCCTCCTCCATCCGAGGCTCTAGTTTGTCATGATCCTCTGTGGATCTGACCTCCTCTGCAACATGGTGGTTTGCAGGTTTAACAGGCTTTGCAGCTCGCCTGCACACTCGTTGGAGGTGTCCCATTGTTCCACAGCCCTTGCAAATGTACTCTTTGAATCGGCATGAATGGAAACGATCACCCCTGCAGCGCCAACAAGGTGTTAAAGGCCTTTCATTCACCACCCTTGATGGTGGACTCTGAGTCATCTGCAGACTTGCAGCTGCAGGTATGTGACTTGCCCTGTATGTAACATTTCGAAAACAACATCACTTTGTTCACAGTACTTGTAGCAGCACTTGTGTGCTGAGAGATTTGCTTCGTATTGTCACTGATGGCAATGAACGCCTGGGCTATCGCTATGGCCTTACTCAAGGTTAGGATCTCTACAGTTAAAAGTTTGCCAAGTATGGTTTCGTGGCCAATGCTAAGTACGAAAAAATCTCTGAGCATATGCTCCAAATGTCCTTCTTGAAATTCTCAATGTCCTGCAAGGCGTCTCAGCTTGGCAACATAACTTGCCACTTCCTAGCCTTCAGATCTTTTGTAGGTGTAGAACCGGTACCTCGCCATCAGAACGCTTTCCTTTGGGTTCAAATGCTCTCGGATCTGTGTGCACAAATCGTCGTTTGATTTCGCCATGGGTTTCGCTGGAGTGAGCAGATTCTCCATGAGGCCATACGTTGGTGCCCCACAGACTGAGGAGGATCGCCCTCTGTTTGGCAGTGCTCTCTTCCCCATCTAGCTCGGCCACGAAGTATTGATAGAGTCGCTCCACAAAAGTTTCCCAATCATCTCTCTCTCAATTTCTCCAGGATGCCCACTGTTTTCTGCATTTTGGGTTCGCTATTTGTATCTCGCCGCCAGTTGTAGTGTATGGAGTCAGACTGAGCTCAAAGTAAAGTGTGACCGTAGTCTTTTATTGCAGGTCTCCAGAGTGCCTCTCCAACCTGTGAGGCCTCCTTAAATACCTGTGTTCCCAAGGGATTATGGGATCCATTGGGACTCCAGGGGATGAGCCCTCTGGTGGCTGTACAGAGTAAATACAAGTCCACATATATAACAGTTATTTAGAGTAAAGCTCCCTCTACATAGTCCCAGGTTCAGAACCCTGTCCGGATCTTAACATGGAGTTTATGTAATACATGTATGAATAATAAACTTAAATTCAATCCAGGAGATTCATTTATTATAATTAAATTTGCATCAGTACAATATAAAATGCAACTTCCTCTTGCTGCAGCTCCCAAGCTCTTCCAGTGTTTCCGACCCCCTTGCCTCATGGGATGCCGAGGACACCACGTTCGTGACCTCCGCCCAGATTTTCCGATAGACACTGGGTGGGAGTTTCCCATGTGCGCCCTGAGTCAACTCTTTTTTTGCTTGCTCGCTCTCTTTTTTTTTTTTTTTTCGCTCTCGCGCTTTTTTTTCCTCTCGCTCTTTTTTTTTCTCTGCTCTCTGCACTTGCTCACTCCCCTCCCTTTGCTCTATCTACTCTCCTGTGCATGCGTGGATGACCCCTGACTTCCCGAAACACGGGAAAACCAGTTACCAAGAAAGAAAAAAATCGCATGTGCAGAAGACCATTGCTAGGGAAACTCGCTGGCCGTTCACTGGGCACATGTCACATCACTGGCCTATCGCCGAGTGGAAAATCGCGATCCAAAAATTGGGCAATGTTCCAGCGATCGGTAAGGCTTCGACATCATACATCGCTGGAACATCGCCCATTTTTTAGGTGATAGCCAGTAAAGTGGAATGTCTAGCCCAAAGTGTTCAGTAATATATATTTATATATTAATATATATAATTGTATTGAAAGGCTGCAGTGTTAAAAGAAACAATGGGTGACTTCCCCAAGTTCATGTCAGCATGGCTTTGAAACTCACCAAACTAGAAAAGATAATTAGAAAGCCATTAACCTAATTGTTGCTCGAACGGCAATTTCGCTAGCAGTGTGATTAGTAGTTGCCTGCGACGGTTCTTGAGTTAATTAAGAAATGACACACTAGACATGGCGGTACCGTTGATGTTTGTTTAATACAGAAGTAGTACGAGACTCACTACTTATACTTTATAGTTACCCAATCGGTCCGTACTAACACTGTTCCGTCAAGAGTCTCTTCTCTGGCACCTACTTCTTTCGAGTGTTGCTCCTAGGTTCTCACTGTGAATGGGCCAAATCTATCTATCTTTATACCTTTTCTGCCTGTTCTGTTCTAACCTAAACTGTCGAGTTGGCTCCGGTCGGTTTGAGGTGATCATGTCATTAAGTCTAATGTAATCAGTTAAATTCAATGACCATTTTTTTTGCTGATGTCTGGCCGATTCACTAGTAGCCTGCACCGGGCCTACTGTAACACAATTGGGGTGACTAGCTTCTTTTTTGCAGAAAATTGACAGTGCATAATGGCCTATACTTCCACACTAATCAAGGAATGACACCGGCCCGCCAGACAGACACATGTAAGAGAAGCCAGTCAGGAATGGCCCTGGACCCAAGATCCAATCCTGAGGCTTTCTGAGAAATTACAGCCTTAAGAGGTATAAAAATTCAAGACAAAGATTGCTCTGTTTTTTCTCCTTAGCAAGTGGCAAAGCAGGAACCTTCCTCTACAAAGAAGCAGACCAGGTGCTTTGCCAGAGGGAAGTAAAGTATACCTTTTCTTCTTGTAACACCTGTTGTAACTAAGTAGATATGCAACACCACTTTTTAAAAAAGGAGGGAGAGAGAAAACGGGTAATTATAGACCGGTTAGCCTGACATCAGTAGTGGGAAAAATGTTGGAATCAATTATTAAAGATAAAATAGTGCATTTGGACTACAGTGACAGGATCGGTCCAAGTCAGCATGGATTTATGAAAGGGAAATCTTCTGGAATTTTTTGACTATGTAACTAGTAGAGTGGACAAGGGAGAACCAGTGGATGTGGTGTATTTGGACTTTCAAAAGGCTTTTGACAAGATCCCACACAAGAGATTGGTGTGCAAAATTAAAGCACATTGTATTGTACTGACGTGGTTCGAGAACTGGTTGGCAGACAGGAAGCAGAGTGTCGGGATAAACGGGTCCTTTTCAGAGTGGCAGGCAGTGTTGAAGACACCAATTCAAGGTAAGACTCTTAACACAAGCAGACCGTCAGATTGTTAGTTTATTTTTACTTGTATACAAGGGGAGAGTGCCCTAGTCAAAGGCTTAGGGTACCAACTCTGACAATCTACAGAAATTTTGGAATATTTATACACACAATTCCTATCATGTGATGGTTCCTCTTTTCTTTTGTAATAGTGCAGAGTCTAGCAGTTAATTTAATTACCTCCATCAGTGTTATCCAATGGCTACTTGTCTTTGCTACCCTTGCCTTATTTTGGGCTAACCTCTCCTTGCCCCCTGCACGCACTCTTTTTTTTTTTTTTGGCTTACACATCCTTATTGTGATTATAATTAGACACACAAGACAGATGACCTTAGCTGCCGTGAGGTAATGCAACCCGTGGTTTCAACTGCTGACAGCTTGTTTGGTATAGTTGCTGAAGTAAGCTCTAATTCTTAGGTTGACCAAATATAATGTCCCAGCAAGCCTTGCAATCTATGGTTGCTCTTTTTCTATCTTTCCACAGCAGTGACTAGTGGGATGCTGCAGGGCTCAGTGCTGGGACCCCAGCTATTTACAATATACATTAATTTAGATGAAGGAATTGAATGTAATATCTCCAAGTTTGCAGATGACTCTAAGCTGTGTGGCGATGTGAGCTGTGAGGAGGATGCTAAGAGGCTGTAGGGTGACTTGGACAGGTTAGGCGAGTGGGCAAATGCATGGCAGATGCAGTATAATATGGATAAATGTGAGGTTATCCACTTTGAGGGAAAATACACAAAGGCAAAATATTATCTGAATGGCGGCAGATTAGGAAAAAGGGAGGTGTAACGAGACCTGGGTGTCATGGTGCGTCAGTCATTGAAAGTTGGCATGCAGGTACAGCAGGTGGTGAAGGCAAATGGTATGTTGGCCTTCATAGCTAGGGGATTTGAGTATAGGAGCAGGGAGGTCTTACTGCAGTTGTATAGGGCCTTGGTGTGGCCTCACCTGGAATATTCAGTTTTGGTCTCCTAATCAAATTCTTGCTATTGAGGGAGTGCAGCGAAGGTTCACCAGACTGATTCCCGGGATGGCTGGTCTGACCTATGAGGAGAGACTGGATCGACTGGGCCTGTATTCACTGGATTTTAGAAGGATCAGAGGGGTTCTCATAGAAACATATAAAATTCTGACGGGACTGGACAAGTTAGATGCAGGAAGAATATTCCCGATGTTGGGGAAGTCCAGAACCAGGGGACATAGTCTCAGGATAAGGGGTAGGCCATTTAGGACTCTGATGAGGAGATACTTCTTCACTCAGAGTTGTTAACCTGTGGAATTCCCTACCTCAAAGTCGTTGATGCCAGTTTGTTGGATATATTCAAGAGGGAGTTAGATATGGCCCTTACGGCTAAAGGGATCAAGGGGTATGGAAAGAAAGCAGGAAAGAGGGACTGAGGTGAATGATCAGCCATGATCTTATTGAATGGTAGTGCAGGCTCGACAGGCTGAATAGCCTACTCCTGCACCTATTTTCTATGTTTCTATGATAGCTGAGGACTGCTGTTTCTCTGATAGATCTGCATGTGTGCGTGTTTAATAAACTATTCCAAATTGTTTTAAAAATATCAATCTGTCAGTTTAATGCCAGAGATTTAGAAATCTTAATGTTACAGGTAGCTGATACACTGTCGGTGAACATGAGGGAGGGAATGTTGCAGGTAGCTGAGATGCTGTTGGAGCATGTGAGGAAGGGAATGTCAGAGGGAGCTGCTGCAATAAGGGAACACACTTCGATCCTGCAGCCATTAACTGAATCAACTGCCACTCTCACTCCAATCCCCAGACCAACCTCTGAAGAAACCCAAGCTGGGCCTTCCACATTACCGCCTGCCCACGCCCCCACCCCCCCCCCCCCCCAAATTGAGAAGTGCGCATTACCTGAGATGCTGAAAAGAATAAGCTTGGTACCAACCTAAGAAATGCTGCGCCACTGCTTGTGAGCAAGGGTGGAGCCATCAAACGCAGCGGGCGGTCTTCGAATAAGGTGGAGGAGAGTTGGGTGCAGCCTTTCTTTGCTGCTGTTGTTATTGTTACTGTTGTAACTGTTCGCAAATTTAAAGTTTTTTTTTGTAAATTTGCAAGTTTAAAAATTTGTAAGTGATCAAGTTTGTAAGTGATCTTAATGGAAAACTTTCAAGTTTGATACAAGAATCATTTTATTTAAGTTAAGTACAAACAAGTGTCAAACTTTTGAATAAAATATTTTAAATTATAACTGATTCACTTCCATTATTTGTTCCATTTAACACAACACAACATTAAGGAACAGGTCCGAACAGTAAACATGTTCCATTTTGAATAGGTGCCACTGAGCCTTCAGGCAGAGAAGCGTTCATGGATGAGCTGCTGGCGCAAGGCTCAAGCAATCATTAAAGGGGCATGTCGGCCCGCCCTCCTCCAGGTTCAAGTAGTTGCATGGTTTCCTTGGCCTCATCTGCAACTTCCTCCGTCATCAGCTACTCTCTCCTCAGGTGGGTCTTCTATTGCCAGCTGCTGCTGCCTCATGATGGCGAAGTTGTGCAGCTTGCAGCACACAACAGTGAACTGACCGACAATCTTTGGAGTATTGCAAGTAGTCTCCGGAATGGTCCAGCCATCGGAAATGCTGCTTCAAGATGCCAATGGTCCTCTGTTGCACGTCGCAATGTGCGTCATGTTGTATTCCCGGTCAGCTTCTGTCCGGGTCACGCATTGGGGCGTCATGAGCCAGGTGGCGAGGCTGTACCCTTTGTCTCCTAGCAGCCAGCTCTGCCCTTCTGGCTGCTGCTGAAACATGGCATATATAGCACTGTCGCACATCATGGGTGCTCCCAGGGTATCTCGCATCAACTGCCATGATGCGATGCATGTCGTCACAGACAAGCTGCACATTTTCTGTTCCTGTACATCTCTGAATCCTCCAAAGGTGCTTGCAAGGCGATGTGAGTACCTTTGGGAAGCCATCAATCCTGGAAAACCCCACAGCCCTGTCACGCACTGCCTGGGCGGTCATGGGGACCTTTTTATGTAATCATTCCACCGGCATACAGAGCAGCAGTCACCTGCCGAATGCAGATATGTGTTGCATGTTGAGAAATGGTGCACACATCCCCAGTTGTGGACTGGAATGATCCAGAGGCATAGAATGAAAGTGCAGCTGTAACCTTTATTTCAACTGACAAAGCAGTCCTCATGACGCTTCTAGGGTGCAAATCTGTTTTTATTAACTCTTCGATCTCGGTTACAACTGCTTTGCAGAAACGCAGCCTTTTCTCAGTCTGCATCACTCTGGTTCAGGTATGAACACCTGTCTCTATATACCTGATGTGGGTAAGGCCTCCTGATTCACCCTACATGCTCTGAGGTACCTCGGGTGATTATGCCTAATCAATCTTTTCTTCCGCAGCACAATCATGCAGAAGGCTTGTACAATTTATGGCATTGTTAATATTGCCCCAATAATTTAATTGTAGCTTTGCAAGAAGCTCAAAACAGCAGGACAAAGCACACACTCATTCTTACCCCCCTCTCTCCCCAAGATGGATGCCCGAGTATGGACCACACCCTGGTCTGCGCATGCGCAATAGGCTTGCTTAGAATGGGAAGCTAGGCATTCAATGAAGTCTAATGCAATTGTTTAATTTTTGATGATTTTCAAAGTACCACGTCACCACCGAATGTCTCCTCGTCGGAGCGTCGGCAGGCAGAATCGCTCCCTCGTCCGGACACTGGCTCGGTTTCGCCACTCTCTTCTCCACCCCCCCCCGGGACTGCTGTTGTATAGCCTAAGAGTTCTCATTCCTTTTTATGTAAGTGGCTGGTAGCATTTCGGTTTCCGCCCCCCACCCCCAGGGCTTCTTTTGAAGCTGAGCCTCTTGTGTCCGGGTGAGGGAATGATTCTGCTGTCCAATGCTCTGACCCTCGAGCCCGGTGAGGAGATGTTCGGTGGTGGCATGGTACTTTGGGGGGAAAAATCGAAGAATTGCATTAGGCTTCCATTTTCTCCCTTTTGACTTTGAAAAAATTAAGCTTCATGCTGCATATTCTTTGCCTTCATGAGTCCCGCCAAAACTTTGCCTAAAACAAAAGCGTCTTTCTGCGGCGGCTTTTTTTTTTTTTTAATATATAAATGTGTGCTGCTTTTTCTTACGTGCCCAGAAGGTTTTTTGGGAGTGGTCACATACGCCGTCCTAGGAAAAATGTAAGTTGGCCAAACTTGCTTAAATGTGAAAAACTGACACAGATGCCAGGTTACGCCCCCATGACACGCACACAAATCGTACCTAACTGAGTTACGCTGGCGCAGAAACTTTGGGAAAAATTGGAGATTTAAATTTACTCCAAAAAAAACGGCGCCGTTAACTCTGGAAAATTGAGCCCCTAGTTCTTTAGTAACTGTCATTGCCTGGTGCCCCTGCTTATACACAACTGTAAAATCTGTGCTCTACGAGATCCAAGGCCTGGTGTTGTCAGCCACTGAGGCAGTAAAGGAGCATTACTGCAGTGTCTTGAGCATGAATTAATTGAGTTAATTTTTAACTTTGTCATTATTATTTGCAATTATCAGAGCTGACAAACCAGAGTGGGAAGGAAAAAAAGGCCAGCCATAAATTATTATTGATGCGAAATGTGGTCTGGTTCAGTTTTACAACTCAACAAAAATTATAGATTAACCTGTTCAGCAAAGCCTTTGGGAATTGGGGGGGGGCGGGGAATCAACTGTATCTGGATGGATTGTAGTGCAGATAGTGGGGTATGGAAGGGTGATATTCCTGATGGTTGTGCATTGCTGTACAGCTACAACTTAAGCTCTCCTGATGCTATTCATAGTCACAGCCAAATAGAGTTCCTTTTGGCAGACCTATGTCTCGTCGTCCAAAATTTACGCACTTGTATAATGCCATGAATGGAAGTAGTAAGTGATGAGATTAACAGTTACTCTTTTACTGAGTTATGCCATGTCAGAGATTGCATGGCCTATCCATTGTGCAGTGCAAGGAAGAAAATACAATGCTATTTGGCTACAACAAGTAGTCAAATTTATTGACAAGATTTGTAATTTGCAAGAGACAAAAGAAATGCAACAAATGATCAGCTTCCCTTTCACGTTACCTTAAACTGTCTCAAAAATAATTACGTGTGAAGTCTTAGAAGCCTTTCTGAATCTTTGAACGTAAAGTTAGCGCTTGTTACCTCCAGTAGTTAAAGTAAGGTAAGTGCAGAACAGGGAAAGCTGTCAAACGTATACCATTCCACGCTGCTTTTTGACACCCCAGATCAGAGCAGTCCTTTCATGCAAAAGCATTTAAGCAGTTTAACTTTTCAAGCAGATGGCTTGTGAGCTGCTGATTTCTTGGGTGGGTTTCATTATCTTCTAATACGGACATGCGTATCAAATAACTTGATCCTGTGGAAAAACCTTTGGTGACCATTATGCAAGCTTCATATTATATGTTTCAAGGACAATTTTTAATGCTGTTAGCATATAATGACTTCCCTCTGGAAGAGAGGCTAAAAAACTATAGGGAAATGTATGTACTTCTAGATCTGTTTGTATATTGTTTTAACTCTGACAACTAGAGAAAGAACCTCCTTTTTAAAAAAAAAAAAATAAAATAAAAATAAAGAGCCAATTCTTGAATTCACACTATCTTGGGCTATCTAAAGTTCTGCATCAAAAAAGATTCACAGAAGTCCAGTCGAATCAAATCTTCCTGTCTGTGCTGGCTCTTTGAAAGAGCTATCCAGTTTGTCCCTCACCTCTGCTCTTTCCACATAGTCTTGATTTTTTTTTTTTTCCTTTTCAAATAATTATCCAATTCACTTTTGAAAGTTACTATTGAATCTGCTTCCACCACCCTTTCAGGCAGTGCATTTCACCAACTTGCTGCAGGAAAAAAATTTAATTTTCTCCCTGGATTTTGTGCCAGTTATCTTTTAATCTGTGTCCTCTGGTTACTGACCCTCCTGCCAGTGGAAACCGTTTCTCCCTATCTACTCTTTTTCAAAACCCTTCATAATTTTGAACACATTATAAAGTAAAACATTATGAAATGTTATAAAATGACGCAGTTCGGGCTCTTCTAACACTGGTGGAATTACTGTCGAATTTTAAAAGCACCGCAGGATAGACATGGTTCTTTTTATTCTCCTGAATCTATTTTATCCATAAAGAGCAGTGTCCGTCTGAGACTGTCACAGGTATTTGCATGATGAAAGGTTTCATCATCCATTTCCCAATTTCATTCCCATTTTGTCCTGCTTAGATTCATTTGCAGAATGACAATATACTATCCTATCTGTCTCTACTAAGCATACGGTGTAAAGAAATGGGAAAAATGCTCTGCCTGGTTAAAGATGTTTCTGATTGAGAAATTCTGTATAATGACTAAGTAAAGTGTGATCTGATTAAAATGGGGCCTCCTTTGTACATTAAATTTGTGTGGACTTAAATAATTTGGTAGTTGAGTGGAATGAGTTTTATTTTACAGGTAGATTCTGACAGCCTTAAACGTGATGACATTTGCGCCTCGCAGGAGAAACTAATGGTGATTCAGTCCATCTTCGGGTGCTGCAAATCCAGCTCCCGCTGGTCAATCACCCCATGCTGTGGTGGTCCTATCCCAAAACAAAATGGAATTTGTGTTCACCACGTATCAAAAGAAGACATTTTAATATGATCAGATGCATATTTATCTAGCGTAATTAAATATATCTCCCCTTCTGCCACCCCCCACAGTTTACATAGAATTTACAGCACAGAAACTACAGCGCAGAGACAGGCCACGAGCCTCCTCCCACTCTACTTCATCTACCCCTATCAGCATTTTCTTCCTTCACTGCTAACAACAGTAACTCATTGAGGTACATGGGTCCTGGAAGTTCCCCAGTCCTTTGGCCAAGTACCAATTCTTCAGATTTGCACCAAGACTGAGGGTTGGTGAGGATTTGACTACGAAGCATTAGAGCTGAGGCCAATCTTGTCCCCTCTTGTCCTTTTGTATGTGCTTTACAGCATTGGGTGATGGAGTGGGAACCCTGGCTAATGTTTTTACTCCACCCAAGCATGGGTGTTGAGGCTGATTTGCAGTTTCCTCCGTTAATTGAGCACAGACCAGGGACCATACCTATGACTGAGTGTTATTGGATTAATACCTGACTGGGTATTTACTTTTTATTAGGGAAGCTCGTAAGCAAATGCTCAAGCCGAATTAATTCCAGAAAAGAATGAAGTTCTTCTTAATGCTGTCAACACACACTGATCTTTTTGGAGCAAATCTCATCATCAGTATCCCCCTTTCAAAAAATAATAGTCATGATTTTTTTTTCCCCCCTCTTTTTGTTCAACATTATATCACATGATTAGGAGAAAAAAATTGAAGTGGAACTATAATATCACGGGATGTACTGACAATTTTATTTTAGGTAAGTAGCTAAATATGTATTTTTTGGAGTGGTTTAAGTAATACCTTTTTTTATAAGATTCATGCATTGTATTAGCTTATTTTAGTGGGTTGTCCCAGGACATATCAGAATTAATCTGCTTAAATACTGAGTAATGGTTCTCCTCCCCCCACCCAAACTCAAGAGGCTGGGGCCACTAAGTCTGACAGTGTGAGGAATTGAATTAACATTAAGATATCAGCAGTTTTCATCAGCACTCATTGTTCATGAAAAGGATGTTGAAGTCAGTTAGTTTTTTTCTTTTGTAATATTATTCCTTGCAGACTTTCCCATAGTTTGCCTATGCCACATTTTTCTCATAACTGAACAAGGCTGGAGATCTGCTGCACTTGGCTATGATTTAACAAGTGTTTAGCCTTTGCTCAGCAACTTCCCACCATGACGTGATCCAAATCGGGACCTGCTAGAGGGGAAATAGCAGGTGTAAATGCCTGTAGTACCAGTTTATGGTGCAGAGTTGTAACACATTGTGCTATTGAACTGCTTAAGGATTTATAGATTTTACAAGAGAAAACTAATTAATTTGCAAGGATTCGTAGAATAAATTCAATGTATTTACAAGTTTATTAAGCAAATTCTACAACAAAGCATTTATATCACTGAGTTAGTTCAGCAGTGGATTGAGTCTTCAGACCCTCTCAAACAATTGTGCATCACCTCTCCAAACCTCTTCCTGGCTTGTTGACTATTTCCTTACAGCCATCTGTGAAGTGCCTTGGGACATTCCTTGCATTAAAATGCTGTACAAATTGAAGTGCCTTGCTGGTTTGGAGCTACCTGATTAGCTGTAGCATAGTTTGTCACCTAAAATGGCCAACAGTAATTGTGCATCAATGAAAATAAACCTCCGAAATTAGTTACTTCTATTAGAATTCCAAGTGCTACAGTCAGTGGTTTTCACATTCGTGCACAGCCAAAACACAGTAATGAATAAAATGAGAAGGAAAAGCATTTGTTTGAATGAAACATTGGCACATTGTGCTTTTTAAAATATTTTTTGTTTGATTTACATGGCCATAACACTTTTTTAAATTACAAATGGCAAGTGTGGCATGTCATGTTATTTGAACCATCTTGGAGTTGCTCTGGTCACTGTGTAGCAACATGGTAAAGGTATTGGTGAAAGTTTCTGTAGTTCAAATAAAACCACAAATGCCTGATAAAAGAATGTATTTGAGTTGGCTAGAAATTGAACAGAAGTGTTTATGACTGCATTTATGATCAAGAAATTCTAAGCTTTGTTTTTTTATGGATTGCACGCCACAACAAAAATTTAGCATGACTGATGTGCAACAGAATGACCAGATGTTTAGTTTTGAAGTATAGGGTTCGTGTGCTTTACAAAAGAGAAAGCTCACTTGGATGTTGCACAGTGTCAAAGATCTTTTAATACTGGTGTATGACAGAATGTAAAAACACTTGGGTGTGGGAAAATTACCCATCAGATTACCACAAATTTCACCAACAAATTTCTGCAGATTACATTGGAACATCAGCGCAAAATTACTGAAATTCTCGAAGCTTCAATTGAGTCTGCTGGCAGGAAGACTCTACTTTTAAAATTATATCATTGGCTACCAAGGCTACTAAGATATGACATTCAGCCTCCTCTTCTGATGACTGGTAGGCATTTAGGTATTTCTGCTGTAGCTTGATAAATTGATCCATAAGCACAGAACCGTTTGCTCTTTCGATTCATCCTGAAACCACACACCAAAGATAATATATCATTAATTGGTTAAAGCTGAGCGCTAACTTGTAACATGTATGTGGATGAAGAAGCCCTCCACTGATCCCACCATTGTCCTTGTCTCTCTTTCAAACAAATGTCTTTGTCCCCAAAGACTTGGCAGACTGGCAGAAATCTATTGGCTGTGTACAAAATAAATACAGCTGTAGATCATGTTATTCCATATGGAATATAGAGTATAATAACACAGGGTATTAGATAGCTATCAGATGAGCCGTTGCTGAAACTCACACTGAATTGTTTGTCTCTCCTGATGTGATTTGTGTAGCTGAGCAAAAGAAGCTGTTGGAGATACGAAAAGGAAGATAGCACGACATTCTATTCTCAGATCGATGAAAGTGCAATGTTTTATTACACTATTCCTCAATAGGGATATAAGTGTTTAATAATACATTGTGTAATTTTTTTCAGAAATGAGTCTGTTTGCAGTCTTTCTACAGAGCTGATTGGCAGCAAAATGCTGCTTTTGATGAATGGTGAACAGCCAGCTGTCGTGGTCCATATAGGTACCAACGATATAGGTAAAAAAAACGGGCTGAGGTCCTACAAGCTGAATTTAGGGAGCTAGGAGCTAAATTTAAAAAGTAGGACCTCAAAGTAATCTCAGGATTTCTACCAGTGCCATGTGCTAGTCAGAGTAGGAATTGCAGGATAGCTCAGATGAATACATGGCTTGAGGAATGGTGCAAGGGGGAGAGATTCAAATTCCTGGGACATTGGAGCTGGTTCTGGGGGAGGTGGGACCAGTACAAACTGGACGGTCTGGGTAGGACCGGTACCAATGTCCTGGGGGAGTGTTCGAAAGAGCTGTTGGGAGGGTTTAAAGTAAAATGGCAGGGGGATGGTAATCGATGTGGTGAGGCAGAGGGAAGTTAAAAAGGGGGCAGAAGCAAAAGGTAGGAAGGAGAAAAGCAAGAGTGGAGAGCAGAGAAAACGAGGGCAAAAATCTAAAAGGGCCACATTACAACAGAATTCTAAAAGGACAGAGTGTTTAAAAAAACAAGCCTGAAGGCTCTGAGTCTCAATGCGAGGAACATTCGTAATAAGGTGGATGAATTAACTGCACAGATAGATGTTAATGGATATGATGTAATTGGGATTAGAGACATGGCTTCAGGGCAACCAAGGCTGGGAACTCAATATCCAGGGGCATTCAATATTCAGGAAGGATAGACAGGAAGGAAAAGGAGGTGGGGTAGCATTACTGATTAAAGAGGAGATTAACGCAATAGTAAGGAAGGACATTAGCATGGATGATATGGAATCCATATGGGTAGAGCTGCGAAACACCAAAGGGCAGAAAACGTTAGTGGGAGTTGTGTACAGACCACCAAACAGTAGTAGGGAGGTTGGGGACGGCATCAAACAGGAAATTAGGTACGCCTGCAATAAGGGTACAGGAGTTATCATGGGTGACTTTAATCTACATATTAATTGGGCTAACCAAATTGGTAGCAATACTGTGGAGGAGGATTTCCTGGAGAATATAAGGGATGGTTTTCTAAACCAATATGTTGAGGAACCAACTAGAGAGCAGGCCATCCTAGACTGGGTCTTCTGTAACGAGAGAGGATTAATTAGCAACCTGGTCGTGCGAGGCCCCTTGAACAATGAGCATAATATAGTAGAATTCTTCATTAAGATGGAGAGCGACCCAGTTAATTCAGAGACTCAGGTCCTGAACTTAAAGAAAGAAAACTTTGATGGTATGAGACGTAAATTGGCTAGGATAGACTTGCGAATGATACTTAAAAGATTAGAAACATCGAAAATAGGTGCAGGAGTAGGCCATTCGGCTCTTTGAGCCTGCACCGCCATTCAATAAGATCATGGCTGATCATTCCCTCAGTATCCCTTTCCTGCTTTCTCTCCATACCCCTTGATCCCCTTAGCCGTAAGGGCCATATCGAACTCCCTCTTGAATATATCAAATGAACTGGTATCAACAACTCTCTGCGGCAGGGAATTCCATAGGTTAACAACTCTGAGTGAAGAAGTTTCTCCTCATCTCAGTCCTAAATGGCCTACCCCTTATCCTAAGACTATGTTCCCTGGTTCTGGACTTCCCCATCATCGGGAACATTCTTCCTGCATCTAACCTGTACAGTCCCGTCAGAATCTTATACGTTTCTATGAGATCCCCTCTCATCCTTCTAAAGTCCAGTGAATAAAGGCCCAGTTGATCCAGCACTCCTCATGACAGTCCAGCCATCCCTGGAATCAGTCTGGTAAACCTTTGCTGCACTCCCTCAATAGCAAGAACGTCCTTCCTCAGATTAGGAGACCAAAACTATACACACTATTCCAGGTGAGGCCTCACTAAGGCCCTGTACAACTGCAGTAAGCCCTCCCTGCTCCTATACTCAAATCCCCTAGCTATGAAGGCCAACATAACATTTGCCTTATTCACTGCCTGCTTTGCCTGCATGCCCACTTTCAGTGACTGATGAACCATGACACTCCGGTCTCGTTGCACCACCTCTTTTCCTAATCTGCCGCCATGCAGATAATATTCTGCTTTCGTGTTTTGGCCCCCAAAATGGATAACCGCACATTTATCCACATTATACTGCATCTGCCATGCATTTGCCCACTCTCCTAACCTGTCCAAGTCACCCTGCAGCCTCTTGGCGTCCTCCTCATAGCTCACACCGCCACCCAGTTTAGTGTCATCCGCAAACTTGGAGATATTACATGCAATTCCTTCATCCAAATCATTAATGTATATTGTAAAGAGCTGGGGTCCCAGCACTCAGCCCTGCGGCACTCCACTAGTCACTGCCTGTCATTCTGAAAAGGACCCGTTTATCCCGACTCTCTGCTTCCTGTCTGTCAACCAGTTCTCTATCCACGTCTGTACATTACCCCCAGTACCATTCGCTTTGATTTTGCACACCAATCTCTTGTGCTGAACCTTGTCAAAAGCCTTTTGAAAGTCCAAATACACCACATCCACTGGTTCTCCCTTGTCCACTCTACTAGTTGCATCCTCAAAAAAATTCCAGAAGATTTGTCAAGCATGATTTTCCCCTTCATAAATCCGTGCTGACTTGGACCGATCCTGTCACTGAACAGCCCAATACGAGAACCACAGTCCCTGTTACAGGTGGGGCAGATAGTCGTTGAGGGAAGGGGTGGGTGGGACTGGTTTTCCACACGCTCTTTCCGCTGCCTGTACTTGATTTCTGCATGCACTTGGCGATGAGACTCGAGGTGCTCGGCGCCCTCCCGGATGCACTTCCTCCACTTAGGGCGGTCTTGGGCCAGGGACTCCCAGGTCTCAGTGGGGATGTTGCACTTTATCAGGGAGGCTTTGAGGATGTCCATGTAACGTTTCCTCTGCCCACCTTTGGCTTGTTTGCCATGAAGGAATTCTGAGTAGAGGGCTTGCTTTGGAAGTCTCGTGTCTGGCATGTGAACTGTGTGGCCTGCCCAGCGGAGCTGATCAAGTATGATCAGTGCTTCAATGCTGGGGATGTTGGCCTGGTCAAGGACGCTAACGTTGGTGCGTCTGTCCTCCCAGGGGATTTGCAAGGTCTTGCGGCGACATCGTTGGTATTTCCCCAGTGACTTAAGGTGTCTACTGTACATGGTCCTTGTCTCTGAGCCGTACAGGAGGGCGGGTATTACTACAGCCCTATAGACCGTGAGCCTGATGGCAGATTTGAGGGCCTGGTCGTCATTCATTTTCGATTTGATGCTCGGGCTGTGCTGTTAAACGATCACCAGTGCCAGCAATTAGCTTCTATGTCCCAGAGCTTCAGGGAGTGATGAAAGTCTGACTGGGTTCTCTCTGTTGATCATTATCCAGTGACTGCTGTGGAAACCTGCATGTGTGTTGATATTGGGTGAAAACAGGATTGGGGCTTGGCTGCAATGCTCTGCTGAATGGAATGAAGGGACATGGCAGCAACTGGGGGTCACTGGCCTGCCACCTTGTCATTTTAACTTTTTCCCCCTCTTCCTGTGAAGCCTCTGGTTTCTGGTCATTAGATCATCTCTGATGTGGCTGAAGTTGATAACTGAATACAGATTCCTTGAACAGTTGCAGTTTACAGCAAAGAACGAAGTTCATTCAGCGTACCATGCCTACGCAGCTCTGCGAGATATAGATATAAGATAGTCACTAACAAATCCAATTGGGAATTCAGGAGAAACTTCTTTACCCAAAGTGGTAAGAATATGAGGAAAGGTCATTGACCTGAAACATTAATTTATTCTCTTTCCACAGATGCTGCCTGACCTGCTGAGTATTTCTAGCATTTTCTGTTTTTTATTTGCTTTTGGATAATTGGAACTTGCTACTGCAAGAAATAGTTGAGGCGAATAGAATAGATGCATTTAAGGGGAAGCTAGATAAATGCATGAGCGAGAAAGGTTATGCTGAAGGTGGGAGGAGGCTCGTGGAGTATAAATCTGACATGGACTAGTTGGGCTGAATGGCATGTTTATCGGCTGTACATTCTGTGTAATACTTGCAAACAAATATTTTCAAGAGTTATTTCAACACTGCATCTGCAACTTTTCTCAGCACGTTTTTCAAATTCACATAATTGTTACCTGTTCATTTTGTTTCAACAACAAACATAGAAACATAGAAAATAGGTGCAGGAGAAGGCTATTCGGCCCTTTTGAGCCTGCACCACCATTCAATATGATCATGGCTGATCATGCAACTTCAGTACCCCATTCCTGCTTTCTCTCCATACCCGTTGATCCCTTTAGACATCAGGGCCACATCTAACTCCTTTTTGAGTATATCTAACGAACTGGCCTCAGCAACTTTCTGTGGTAGCGAATTCCACAGGTTCACAACTCTGAGTGAAGAAGTTTCTCCTCATTTTTGGTCCTAAATGGCTTACCCCTTATCCTTAGACTGTGACCCCTGGTTCTGGACTTCCCCAACATCGGAAACATTCTTCCTGCATCTAACCTGTCCAATCACATCAGAATTTTATGTTTCTATAAGATCCCCTCTAAATTCCAGTGAATATAAGCCTAATCGGTCCAGTCTTTCCTCATATGTCAGTCCTGCCATCCCGGGAATCAGGCTGGTGAACCTTCGCTGCACTCCCTCAATAGCAAGCATGTCCTTCCTCAGATTAGGAGACCAAAACTGTACACAATATTCAAGGTGAAGTCTCACCAAGGCCCTGTACAACTGCAGTAAGACCTCCCTGCTCCTATACTCAACTTAGATTTATATCATCATCATAGGCAATCCCTCAAAATTGAGGAAGACTTGCTTCCACTCTAAAAGTGAGTTCTCAGGTGCCTGTGCAGTCCAATACAGGAATTACAGCCCGTCACAGGTGGGACAGCCAGTCATTGAAGGAAAGGGTGGTTGGAAAGTCTGGTTTGCCGCACGCTCCTTCCGCTGCCTGTGCTTGTTTTCTGCATGCTCTCGGCAATGAGACCCGAGGTGCTCAGCATCCTCCCGGATGCTCTTCCTCTACTTGAGGACATTTATAAAGCGCCTTTAACCTAGTAAAACAACCCAAAATGTTTCCGTCAATCAATCTCCAAAAAAGATTCCACAATGTTAAATGTCTCTTGACTCTACTACCCACATTCCTATTCTTTGTGGGTTAAATTTCATGGTGTGAGAACTCAGGATTAATTCCTTTTCGATTGCTTTTTAAACTATATTCTTGAGCTTGAACATCAGCTTTACCCCTTTTTAGCACAATGCATTCTAGCTTGTATAACGAGCTGAAGCAGGCCCAGCACCCAGTGGTCAATTAGATACTCAGATTAAAGCTTTATGTCTAAAACAAGTGAGAGTTATTCACCCATGGCAGTTGTATCTTTTAAATAGAAATCTGAACAAAACAGTAACAGAGATTACCTTCCAGCAATAAAAACAGAAAATGCTGGAAATACTCAGCAGTTCAGACAGCATCTGTGGATGAGTGTTCCTCGAACTTCCGTTGTGCTTCACTGGAACCATGTAGGACAGAGAGGTGAGTGGGCGTGGGACGGAGAATTAAAATGACAAACAACCTGAAGCTCAGGGTTACGCTTGTGGACTGAATGGAGGTGTTCCGCAAAGCGATCACCCAATCTGCATTTCGTCCTCCCAGTGTAGAGGAGACTGCATCGTGAGTAGCGAATACAGTATACTGAATATGAAAGAAGTACAAGTAAATCCCTGTTTCACCTGGAAGGAGTGTTTGGTGCTCTGGATGGTGGGATGGGAGGAGGTAAAAGGGCAGGTGTTACATCTCCTGCGCTTGCATGGGAAGGCGCCATGGGATGGGGAGTGGGTGTTGGGGGTGATTGAAGAGTGGACCAGCGTGTCGTGGAGGGAATGGTTCCTTCGGAATGCTGAGAGGAGAGAGGAAGATGCATTTTGAGGTGGCAGAAATGGCGGAGGATGATCCGTTGCATGTGGAGGCTGGTAGGGTTCCCCTTGTCCTCGCCTTCCACCCCAGCATGGATCTGGGAGGGAGGGAAGGGGTGAGAGCAGACGTGCGGGAAATGGGATGGACACTCGGTCGAGGGCCCTGTCTGGAAGGTTGCATCGTCAGAACAGATGCAATAGACACGCAGCGCATTTTCCTTTCTTTTATCCTTCCACACTGGAGTCATTCCTGATTGACTGACTTTTATTGCCTTTAAAGATTTCTAAAAGCTATACCGCCTTGCCTTGGTCATTCTGACGGTTTATTCAAATTCTTAATGCTGTACCCCTATAGCAGCTACACAGCTCTCAAAAAATGAACTAGGCTCACATATCGCTGCTCTCTCACTTTGTTACACTTGGCTGTTCAGTATGAAGGTACATCCAGATCATAGGGGTAGCAGTTCCCTAGGGAGCTCCCCTGCTAAACAGCTCCTCGGCCCTCAACCTCCCCCCTCCCACTTCCTAAACTTCCCCAAGCCCCAGCCCTAGCCCTAACAGACCCCAATAGGGCGTCTTAAAGACTTAAATCCCCACCCTAACCCCAACCCCGCATTCCCAAAAGTTCGGGCCTACCTCAGGCCTTCCGCCACACCAGACAACGGCATTTCCTGGCTGAACTGCCTGCTGACTCGACGCAACCTGGGTCTCCTGGCTGAACCTCCTGCTGACTCGATGTGACCTGGATTTCCTGCTGACTCGACTTGACGTGACCTGGAACTTCTGGCTAGACCTCCTGCGGCGACTGGGCGGCTGGACCTGGCTATCGGGCCTCCACCTCCTCCCTCTGGACCTCGCCTTCCCCGCTGATAGCCTGGTCTCCTCTCCTCCTCCAGCACGTGGTGAGTACAATGGCTGTGACCCCGCCCCCTCATTCTGAACCCCAGTACACTGCTGCCCCACCCCCACTCCCCAATGCCTGTCCCCAACCAAGCCTTGGACCACCTACCACCAAGGGCGCTACCCAGCGCCGAGCCTGAGGCCAACACCTTGCCGTAGGCAATTAGGCCCATATAGCAGTGCCTGGTCTCCAGTCGTCCTGGACCCCCTTGCCACTGGACCAAGACCTTGCTCAGCTAAGCCTGAGTGGTAGCCAGCGTGCAACAATCACTCCACGTTAAAAGAAATCACGCACAGGCATCTTCCACTCCTCAAACATGAAGTTCTGGACCTGAAACGTCAGTACCCTCATGGACAACCCCAACAGCGACAGACCGGAATGCTGCACCGCTATAATTGCCCGGGAACTTGGGCGCTTTGATATTGACATCGCAGCCCTAAGCGAGACCCGGCGGGCAGGGGAAGGCCAGCTCAAGGAACAAGATGGAGGTTACACCACTTTCTGGAAAGGGAAACCAGAGGCAGAACACAGTCTCCATGGCGTCGGCTTCGCCATCAAAAACGAGCTGGTCGACCGCCTCAAAGACTCCCCCTGTGGAACTAACGAACGCCTCATGTTGCTTCGACTTACCCTATCCCGGAACCAGTGTGCCATAGTCATCAGTGCTTACGCCCCAACACTCTATGCAATAGATGATGCCAAAGCGGGTTTTTACTCCAAACTCTCAAAATCCCTGACCTGGGCCCCTGCGGGCGACAAACTGATCCTCCTCGGCGACTTTAACGCCAGGGTCGGCAGGGACACAGACCAAGAGGCGTGATTGGCAGAGAGGGGATAGGGAAAGCCAAAGAAAGGAAAGATAGATTACAAAAGTAAACTTGCGCAAAACATAAAAACAGATAGTAAAAGCTTTTACCGATATATAAAACGGAAAAGAGTGAATAAAGTAAATGTTGGTCCCTTAGAAGATGAGAAGGGGGATTTAATAATGGGAAATGTGGAAATGGCTGAGACCTTAAACAATTATTTTGCTTCGGTCTTCACAGTGGAAGACACAAAAACCATACCAAAAATTGCTGGTCACAGGAATGTGGGAAGGGAGGACCTAGAGACAATCACTATCACTAGAGGGGTAGTGCTGGAAAGGCTAATGGGAGTCAAGGTAGACAAGTCCCCTGGTCCTGATGAAATGCATCCCAGGGTATTAAGAGATGGCGGAAGTTATAGCAGATGCATTTGTTATAATCTATCAAAATTCTCTGGACTCTGGGGAGGTACCAGCGGATTGGGAAGCAGCTAATGTAACGCCTCTGTTTTAAAAAAAAAAAAGGGGGCAGACAAAACGCAGGTAACTATAGGCCGGTTAGTTTAACATCTGTAGTGGGGAAAATGCTTGAAGCTGTCATTAAGGAAGAAATAGCGGGACATCTAGATAGGAATAGTGCAATCAAGCAGACACAACATGGATTCATGAAGGGGAAATCATGTTTAACTAATTTACTGGAATTCTTTGAGGATATAACGAGCATGGTGGATAGAGGTGTACCGATGGATGTGGTGTATTTAGATTTCCAAAAGGCATTCGATAAGGTGCCACACAAAAGGTTACTGCAGAAGATAAAGGTACGTGGAGTCAGAGGAAATGTCATGGATAGAGAATTGGCTGGCAAACAGAGCAGAGAGTCGGGATAAATGGGTCCTTTTTCGGTTTGGAAATCGGTGGTTAGTGGTGTGCCACAGGGATCGGTGCTGGGACCACAACTGTTTACAATATACATAGATGACCTGGAAGAGGGGACAGAGTGTAGTGTAACAAAATTTGCAGATGACCCAAAGATTAGTGGGAAAGCGGATTGTGTAGAGGACACAGAGAGGCTGCAAAGAGATTTAGATAGGTTAAGCAAATGGGCTAAGGTTTGGCAGATGGAATACAATGTCGGAAAATGTGAGGTCATCCACCTTGTGGGGGGGGGGGGGGAAATCAGTAAAAGGGAATATTATTTGAATGGGGAGAAATTACAACATGCTGCGGTGCAGAGGGACCTGGGGGTCCTTGTGCATGAATCCCAAAAAGTTAGTTTGCAGGTGCAGCAGGTAATCAGGAAGGCGTATGGAATGTTGGCCTTCATTGTGAGAGGGATGGAATACAAAAGCAGGGAGGTCCTGCTGCAACTGTACAGGGTATTGGTGAGGCCGCACCTGGAGTACTGCGTGCAGTTTTGGTCACCTTACTTAAGGAAGGACATACCAGCTTTGGAGGAGGTACAGAGACGATTCACTAGGCTGATTCCGGAGATGAGGGGGGTTACTTTATGATGATAGATTGAGTAGACTGGGTCTTTACTCGGTGGAGTTCAGAAGGATGAGGAGTGATCTTATAGTAACATGTAAAATAATGAAAGGGATAGACAAGATAGAGGCAGAGAGGTTGTTTCCACTGGTCGGGGAGACTAGAACTAGGGGGCACAGCCTCAAAATACGGGGGAGCCAATTTAAAACCGAGTTGAGAAGGAATTTCTTCTCCCAGAGGGTTGTGAATCTGTGGAATTCTCTGCGCAAGGAAGCAGTTGAGGCTAGCTCATTGAATGTATTTAAATCACAGATAGATAGATTTTTAACCAATAAGGGAATTAAGGGTTATGGGGAGCGGGCGGGTAAGTGGAACTGAGTCCACGGCCAGATCAGCCATGATCTTGAATGGCGGAGCAGGCTCGAGGGACTAGATGGCCTACTCCTGTTCCTAATTCTTATGTACCCTACTCCTGACAAAATGTCTAGAGCATGAACTTGTCATCACCAACACCTTGTTCCGCCAGAGAGACAAATATAAGGCATCGTGGCAACACCCTCGCTCCAAGCACTGGCACCTGCTCGACTATGTCATTGCCAGAGCCAGGGATCGCAAGGATGTGTGCGTCACCCGTGCCATGACAGGAACTGATGACTGCTGGACGGACCACCGTCTAATCAGATCCATCATTGACATCAACATAGCCCCAAATCGAAGGGGGCAACAGAAGCAGTGTCGCAAAAAAGTCAATGCTGGGACACTTAAGGACCCAGCTAAGAGAGCCCTTTATCGTCAGCGCCTCACAGCTAACCTGGCATGCCTTGATGACCCAGAGACGCAGAATGCCCACAGCGCTTGGTCTGCCCTCCAGGCCTCCATAACCAGTGTCTGCAAGGAGGCGCTCGGTCACTCAACCAGGAAACACCAGGACTGGTTTGATGAGAATGAGCAGGAGAATCAAGAATTAATAGACTGCAACCGCAGCGCATTTCTGAGCCTTAAACAGCAACCCAACTCTGGAGCAGCACAGCAGCATTACAGATGACTAAAGGCTAAGGTCCAACAAAAAACCCTGGACCTAAAGAACAGGTGGTTGATGGACAAAGCACAGGAGATACAGCAGCTGGCCGACAGCTCATGATCTACAGGGCTGTAGTAATACCCGCCCACCTGTATGGTTCAGAGACGTGGACCATATACAGTAGACTGAAGAAATATCACCAGCGATGTCTCCAAGATCCTGCAAATCCCCTGGGAGAAAAAACGCACAAACATTAGCGTCCTTGTCCAGGCCAATATCCCCAGCATTGAAGCACTGACCACACTTGATCAGCTCCGCTGGGCAGACCACATAGTTTGCATGCCACACACGAGACTCCCAAAGCAAGCGTTCTACTCGGAACTCGTCCACGGCAAACGAGCCAAAGGCGGGCAGAGGAAACGTTACAAGCCTCCCTGATAAAGTGCGACATCCCCACTGACACCTGGGAGTTCTTGGCCATCAACCGCCCTAAGTGGAGGAAGTGCATTCGGGAGGGCGCTGAGCTCCTCGAGTATTGTCGCCGAGAGCATGCAGAAATCAAGCGCAGGCAGCGGAAGAAGCATGCGGCAAACCAGGCTCCCTGCCCACCCTTTCCCTCAACGATTATCTGTCCCACCTGTGACAGAAACTGTGGTTCTCGTATTGGACTGTACAGCCACCTAAGAACTCATGCTAAGAGTGGAAGCAAGTCTTCCTCGATCCCGAGGGACTGCCTATGATGATGTTAGGTTTACTAAGTTTAATATGCAATCCTAAGCCTTTCCACAACATATTTAAACTGGAATTTTCATTATGCAAATCATTTATCTTTTCCAATGCACTAAATGTAATTCAAAACAAATTCTTGATCAGTGACTTTTCAGCAGCTGTTTATGGCTTCCTTTGTTTCCACACGAGACTCTTTAGAGCAAGGACAGCAGACTGTTGCATGGAGATATTCATTTGCAACCATTGAATTTAGGGATGTTCAACAACAACTTACATTTATATAGTGCCTTTAACATAGTGAAACGTCCCAAGCTGCTTCACAGGAGTGATATCCAGTAAAATTTGACACCATAACAAGATAGGTGACTAAAAGCTTAGTCAAATAGTTAGGTTTTGAAGAGCAGCTTAATGGAGGGTAGATAGGAGGAGAGGTTTATAAAGGGAATTCCAGAGCTTAAGGCTCAGACAGCTGAAGGTGCAGCTGCCAATGGTGGAGTGATGAAAATCGGGGATGCGCAAAACGCCATAATTGGAGGAGCTCAAGATCTCTGGCTGGAGGAGATTAGAGATGGGAAGCGGCAAGGCCATGAGCGATTTGAAACTAAGAATGAGTTCTAAAATTGAGACGTTGCCGGACTGAGAGCCAATGTAGATCAACGCGTACAGGTATGATGAATTTAGTAGTTTTTAGTTTAAATCTTCCTTCTTGGGCAGTCCTTCAAAGATGAGGATGACTTGCTTCCACACTAATGAGTTCTCAGGTGACTGAAGAGTGCAATGCGGGACCCACAGTCTTTGTCACGGAGGGGGCAGATGGTGATTGAAGGGACGGGTGAGTGGGGTGCTTGGGTTGTCATGCGCTCCTTCTGCTATTTGCACTTGGCTTCCGCTTGCTCCCGGCGAAGAGACTTGAGGTTTTCGATGCCTTCCCTGATGCTTCTCCTCCACTTTGAGCGGACTTGGGCCAGGGATTCCCAGGTGTCGGGGCGGGGGGGGTTGTTGCATTTTTTCAAGGATGCTTTGAAGCATTTCCTCTGCCCACCTGGGACTCGCTTGCTGTGTCGGAGCTCTGAATAGAGCGCTTATTTTGGGCATGTGGACGATGTGGCTCATCCATCGGAGCTGATCGAGTGTGGTTAATGCTTCGATGCTGGGGATGTTGGCCTGAGCGAGAACACTGACGTTGGTGCACCTATCCTGCCAGTGGATTTGCAGGATCTTGTGGAGGCAGCATTGGTAGTACTCCTCCAGTGCTTTGAGGTGCCTGCTGTACATAGTCCATGCAAGCATATAGGAGGCCGGGTATCACTACTGCCCGGTTTGAGGTCCTGGTCTTCAAACACTCTCTTCCTCAGGGGACCAGAAGCTGCACAGGCACACTGAAGGCGGTGTTGGACTTCGTCATCAACATCTGCCCTTGTTGACAGTAGGCTCCCGAGGTATGGAAAATGGTCTCCATTGTCCAAGGTCTTGTCATGGATTTTGTACTGTATTGCGGGTGCAGGTTGGTAGAGGACCTTTGACTTACCGATGTTTAGTGTAAGGCCCATACATTCGTACGCTTCGGTGAAGGTGTTGACGGTAGTTTGAAGTTCGACCTCCGAGTGTGCACAAACTCAAGTGCCGTCTGCATACTGTACTTCAATGGCCGGATGGGACGACCTTGGATCTTGTCTGGAGGATACGGATCTTGAACAATTTCCCATTTGTTCTGTAATTTAAAGATAGGATCTACAGCAACACTAAATTACTCAAAATTCAGCAAATTTACAAAGTCAGCAGCATAACTCATGAGTTCATAAGAACATAAGAAATAGGAGCAGGGATAGGCCATTCGGCCCCTCGAGCCTGCTCCGCCAATCAATGAGATCATGGCTGATCTTCTACCTCAACTCCACTTTCCTGTATTATTCCCATATCCCTTGATTCCCTTAATATCCAAAAATCCTATCGATCTCTGTCTTGACTATACTCAACAACTGAGCCTCCACAGCCCTTGGGTAGAGAATTCACCACCCTCTGAGTGAAGGCGCTTCGCCTCATCTCAGTCCTAAATGGTCGACCCTTTATTCTGAGGCTGTGACCCCTGGTTTTAGACTCCCCAGCCAGAGGAAACATCCTCCCTGCATCTACCCTGTCAAACCCTGTAAGAATTTTGTATGTTTCAATGAGATCACCTCTCATTCATTTAAACTCGAGAATATAGGCCTAGTCTACTCAATCTCTCCTCATAGGACAATCCTCCCATCTCACGAATCAGTCTGGTGAGCCTTCGTTGCACTCCCTCAATGGCAAGTATATCCTTCCTTGGGTAAGGAGGCCAAAACGGTATACAATACTCCAGGTGTGGTCTCACTAGGGCCCTATATAATTGCAGTAACACGACTTTACTCTTGTACTCAAATCCTCTTGTAATAAAGGCCAACAGACCATTTGCTTTCTTAATTGCTTGCTGTACCTACATGTTAACTTTCAGTGATTCGTGTACAAGGACACCCAGGTCTCACTGAACACCAACACTTCCCAATCTTTCACCATTTAAAAAAAATACTCTGCTTTTCTATTTTTCCTACCAAAGTGGATAACTTCACATTTCTCCACATTATATTCTATTTGCCATTGTTCTTGCCCACTCACTTAGCCTCTCTCTCGCGCTCTCTCTCGCGCTCTCTCTCATCCTCTTGAAGTCGCTTTGCATCCTCCTCACAACTTACATTCCCACCTAGCTTTGGTCCCTTCATCCAAATCATTGATGTAGATTGTGACTAGCTGGGGCCCAACCACTGATCCTTGCGGCATCCTACAGCCTGCCAACCTGAAAATGACCCGTCTATTCCTACTGTTACACTCAATAAATGGTGAGACTGAGTAGTGTGTGCAATGAGCAAGTGTGACCTTAGTTCCTTTATTAATGTTCCAGAGTGCAGGTACCTCTTGGATGGCCTGCTTATTTACTGTGCTCCCAAGGGATGCTGGGATACCTTGGGACTCCAACAGGTGAGTCCTTTGGTGGTCAGGTGTGATGCAGGTTACAAAGGGTTAAATACATAACATCACCCCCCCGTGAAGTCAATAGTACACTTATTTACAAGGTGAGACGATCTGGGGCTTTGCGCTCCCTTGTCGATCGTCTCGGTACAAATGCTGGTGTGGGTGGGTTGGTCAGTTCTTCACTGGGCTGTTGGGCAGCCGGCCTTGCCGGGCTGGTGGGGATGATGAGTTTGGTTTCGTGGTCAACTGTGATGTCAGTTGCCGTGTGTGTGTGTGTGTTGGAAGGTGTTGGTGGTGTCCTCTTCGGGTTGTTCGTAGCTGTTGGTGAACCACAATTTGATTTGGTCCAAATGTTTTCTGTGCGTTTGTCCATTGGTCAGTTTGACCTGAAACACCCTCCTCCTCTTTGGCTGTGACCGTGCCAGCGAGCCATATGTCCATCATTAAGCACAAACACAGGATCATTGATCTCAATATCGCGTGACAAATTTGCACGGTCATGGTACACTTTGTTGATGCCCTCCACGTGATTATGGAGATCAGGGTGGACAAGAGAGAGCCTTGTTTGAAGCGCCCTTTTCATGAGCAGCTCAGCTGAGTGAGTGGGGTCTGGTGCGGTAGCTGAGCAGCACTCGGGTCTGCAGGGAGCCTTCCAACACTCGTTTCAAGCTTTGCTTGATGGTCTGATCTCGTTCCGCCTGGCCGTTGGATGTGGGCTTAAACGGGGCAGATGTGACATGTTTGATCCCGTTGCGGGTCATGAATTCCTTGAATTCAGCACTGGTGAAGCAGGGCCCATTGTCCTTGACTCGGACATCAGGCAAGCTGTGTGTGGCAAACATGGCTCGGAGGCTTTCAATGGTGGATGTGCTTACAGACATTATTGCACATTCAATCCATTTTGAGTAAGCGTCCACGACAACCAAAAACAATTTTGCCAAGGAATGGGCCCGCATAGTCTACATGGATCTTTGACCATGGTTTGGATGGCCATGACCACAAACTCTGGGTGCATTGCTCAACTGAGAGCAAGTGTTGCACTGGCACACGCATGACTAAATCTGAGTCAATGCCAGGCCACCATGGGTGAGACCTGGCTATGGCTTTCATTATTACGATGCCTGGGTGGGTGTTGTGCAGTTCGCAAATAAATGTGCCTCTGCCTTTCTTGTGCAAGACCATGCAATTGCTCCACAAAAGACAGTCCGCCTGCAGGGACAACTCGTCTTTGCATTTGTGGAACGGCTTAATCGCTTCCTGCATCTCCACTGGGACACTGGACCAGCTCCCATGGAGGACAATTTTTTACCAAGGACAATAAAGGATCCTGGCTGGTCCAGGTCCTGATCTGGTGGGCCATAACGGGGGACTTCTCATAGAAACATAGTAAATAGGTGCAGGAGTAGGCCATTTGGCCCTTCGAGCCTGCACCACCATTCGATAAGATCATGGCTGATCATTCCCTCAGTACCCCTTTCCTGCTTTTTCTCCATACCCCTTGATCCCTTTAGCTGTAAGGGCCATATCTAACTCCCTCTTGAATATATCCAATGAACTGGCATCAACAACTCTCTGCGGCAGGGAATTCCACAGGTTATCAACTCTGAGTGAAGAAGTTTCTCCTCATCTCAGCCCTAAATGGCCTACCCCTTATCCTAAGACTATGTCCCCTGGTTCTGGACTTCACCAACATCGGGAACAATCATCTAACCTGTCCGGTCCCGTCAGAATCTTTTATGTTTCTATGAGATCCCCTCTCATGCTTCTAAACTCCAATGTATAAAGGCCCAGTTGATCCAGTCACTCCTCATGACAGTCCAGCCATCCCGGGAATCAGTCTGGTGAACCTTCGCTGCACTCCCTCAATAGCAAGAAGTTCCTTCCTCAGATTAAGAAACCAAAATTGAAACCAATATTCCAGGTGAGGCCTCACCAAGGCCCTGTACAACTGCAGTAAGACCTCCCTGCTCCTATACTTAAAATCCCCTAGCTATGAAGGCCAACATAGCATTTGCCTTCTTTACCACCTGCTGCACCTGTATGCCAACTTTTAATGACTGATGAACCATCACACCCAGGTCTCGTTACACCTCCCCTTTTCCTAATCTGCCACCATTCAGATAATAATCTGTCTTCGCGATTTTGCCCCCAAAGTGGATAACCGCACATTTATCCACATTATACTGCATCTGCCATGCATTTGCCCACTCACTTAACCTGTCCAAGTCACCCTGCAGCCTCTTTGCGTCCCCCTCACAGCTCTCACCGCCACCCAGTTTAGTGTCATCTGCAAACTTGGAGATATTACACTCAATTCCTTCATACAAATCATTGATGTGTATTGTAAATAGCTGAGGTCCCAGCACTGAGCCCTGCGGCACTCCACTAGTCACTGTCTGCCATTCTGAAAAGGACCCGTTTATCCCGACTCTCTGCTTCCTGTCTGCCAACCAGTTCTCTATCCATGTCAGTATATTACCCCCAATACCATGTGCTTTGATTTTGCACACCAATCTCTTGTGTGGGACCTTGTCAAAAGCCTTTTGAAAGTCCAAATACACCACATCCACTGGTTCTCCCTTGTCCACTCTACTAGTTACATCCTCAAAAAAAAATCCAGAAGATTTGTCAAGCATGATTTCTCCTTCATAAATCTATGCTGACTTGGACGGTTCCTGTCACTGCTTTCCAAATGTGCTGCTATTTCATCCTTAATAATTGATTCCAACATTTTCCCCACCACAGATATCAGGCTAACCGGTCTATAATTACCCACTTTCTCTCTTCCCTCCCTTTTTAAAAAGTGGTGTTACATTAGCTACCCTCCAGTCCATAGGAACTGATCCCGAGTTCTCAAATGCCTCAAATGAGCAAGTCCGCTGGCTGTGCCATTTCCACTTTGGTGGTGGGCAATGGCTATCCGACTGAGAGCATCTGCGCAGTTGTCTGTGGCAGATTACATAGTTGTACGCCGACAGCGTGAGCGCTCACCTTTGGATGCAGGCAGGGGCATTGGTATCAATCCCTTTGCTCTCCGAGAATAGCGATATGAGCGGCTTGTGGTCAGTTTCAAGCTCCAACTTGAGGCCAAGTAAGTATTGGTGCATTTTTTTTACCTCGTAAACGCACGCCGAAGCCTCTTTTTAAACCATGCTGTAGGCCCTTTCGGCCTTGGACAAACTACTGGATGCATACGCAACCAGTTGCAAAATCCCTGATTCATTAGCCTGTTGTAACACACACCCGACCCCGTATGACGACGCATTGCAAGCTAACACTAATCGTTTACATGGGTTATACAGGACAAGCAGTTTGTTAGCACACAATAAATTTCTGGCTTTCAAAGGCAGCCTCTTGGGAATTCCCCCATACCCAGTCGTCTCCCTTGCACAGTAGCGTATGTAGGGTTTCTAGCAGGGTGCTTAACCCAGGTAGGAAATTACTGAAATAGTTAAGGAGTCCCAGGAACGACCACAGCTCCATCGCGTTCTGTGGTCGTGGCACATTCTTGATGCCATCCGTCTTGGCATCGGTGGGTCTGATGCCGTCTGCTGCGATTCTCCTTCCTAAGAATTCGACGTCCTGTGCCAGGGAAAACACACCGAGCGTTTCAACCTGAGCTCCACGCGATCCAACCGACTAAAATTCTCCAGATTCTTCAAGTGCTCCATGGTGTCCCGACCTGTAACCAATATGTCGTCCTGGAAGACCACTGTGCAAGGAACCGACTTTAGCAGGATCTCCATGTTCCGCTGGAAGATCGCTGCGGCCGACTGAATCCCGAACGAGCACCGGTTGTCGATAAACAGACCTTTGTGAGTGTTGATGCAGGTGAGGCCTTTCGAAGATTCCTCCAGCTCTTGCGTCATGTAGGTCGAGATCAGATCCAGCTTGGTGAACGTCTTCCCTCCAGCCAGGGTCGCAAATAGATCGTCTGCCTTAGGTAGCGGGTACTGGTCCTGCAGCAAAAAATGGTTAATCGTTACTTTGTAGTCCCTGCAAATTATAACCGTACCGTCCTCCTTGAGTACCTGGGCCAGTCCAATTTGTCCCACCGGCGCAATGATGCCTTTACGTTGCAGCCTGTCCAGCTCGATTTCCACTTTTTCACGCATCATGTACGGTACTGCCCGAGCCTTATGGTGGATGGGTCGCTTACCGGGAACCAAATGTATCTGCACTTTCACCCCTGAGAAGCTTCCAATGCCTAGCTCAAATAACGATGGGAACTTGCTTAGAACCTGGGTACATGAGGTGTTGTCGACGAACGAAAGCACTCTGATGTCATCCCAGTTCCAGCGGATTTTCCCCAGCCAGCTTCTGCCAAACAATGTAGGGCCATCCCCTGGCACAATCCACAGCAGGAGTTCATGTACTGCTCCATCATAGGAGACTTTGACTTCAGCACTGCCAATTACAGGGATTAGTCCCTTGGTGTAAGTCCTTAGTTTGGTGTGAAAGGCCCAAGCTCAGCCCCAGTGTGCCTTCTTTCCCCACAACCTGTCGAAGGCCTTTTTACTCATTATGGACTACCTTGCCCCCATGTCCAGCTCCATAGGTACTGGAATGCCGTTCAGTTCAACTTTCAACATTATTGGTGGGCATTTTGTCGTGAACGTGTGTACCTGTACACTCCTGCCTCCTCAGTACGAGTTCCCAATTCAGTCTGATCCACTGTGGATTGATCTTCCTCTGTAACGTGGTGGTTTGCAGGGTTTGCAGCTCACCTGCACATTCGTTGGAGATGTCCCATTGTTCTGCAACCATTGCACGCATAGTGCTTAAAACAGCATTGAGGGGCCGATTATCACCTCCGCAGCGCCAACAGGGTGTTAACTGATTCGCATTAACAGATGATGGTGGACTCTGGGTCAATTGAGGTCGGGCCACAGCAGCCAGTGTGTACGTTCTGCCATGTACATTTCTGCTCAAAACCGGTGTGACTTTATGTACAGTACTGGCCGCGAAATCTGCTTGGTGGACATAAATGCCTGGGCTATCGTTATGGCTTTACTCAGGTTCGGAGTTTATACAATCAACAGTGTGCAAAGGATTGTCTCATGTCCGATGCCCAGTACAAAAAAGTCTCTGAGCATTTGTTCGAGGAATCCCTCAAACTTACAATGTCCTGCGAGGCGCCTTAGTTCGGCGACATAGCTCGCCACTTCGTGGCCCTCCGATCGTTGACACGTGTAGAACCGATATCTCGCCATCAAAACGCTTTCCTTAGGATTTAGGTGCTCCCGGACCAGCGTACACAATTCTTCGTAGGATTTCTCTGTTGGTTTTGCCGGGGCCAGGAGATTCTTCATGAAGCCATAGGTTGTTGCCCTGCAGACAGTTAGGAGGATCGCCCTTCGTTTGGTGGCATTCTCGTCCCCTTCCAGCTCATTGGCCACAAAGTATTCGTCGAGTCTCTCCACGAAGGTCTCCCAATCGTCCCTCGTTGTTCGTTACCTCGTTGCCAATTGTTACACTCATAATAAATGGTGAGACTGAGTACTGTGTGCAATGAGCAAGTGTGACCGTAGCTCCTTTTATTAAGGTTCCAGAGTGCAGGTACCTCGTGGGTGGCCTGCTTATATACTGTGCTCCAAAGGGATGCTGGGATCCCTAGGAACTCCCGGGCCCCTCTGGTGGTCAGGTGTGATGCAGGTTACAAAGGGTTAAATACATGACACCTACGCTCTGTTTTCTGTCCAATAACCAATCCTCCATCCATGCTAGTATATTACCTCGAATCCCATGAGCCCTAATTTTGTTTAATAACCTTTTGTGTAGCACCTTATCGAAAATCCAAGTACGCCGCATCCACTGGTCTTCACCCCACCCCCGCCATCCTACTAGTTACAACCTCAAAAAAACTTTTGACATATTTTTCAAACATGATTTCCCTTTCCTAAATCTGTGTTGACTCTGCCCAATCCTATTATTTTCTACATCTTTAAGAATAGAGTCCAGCATTTTCCCTACGACTGATGTCAGGCTAACCTTCCAATATGTGGGAACTGTACAAAAATCTCTAGAATTTTGGAAGATGACAACCAGTACGAACAATGACGGACAGGTAAATACCAACTGGACCATTAAGCCTGTCCCACACAATTGCGATACCTTGTGTATCACAACATATGCACTTCACCCCACCCGAAACCATATGACCTCCTGGGAGAGGCAAAAAAACACACACAAAAATCCAGGCCAACTTGGGATGGAAAAAATCTGGGAAATTCCTCTTCGACCCATCTAGGTGATCGAAACTAGTCCAGGAGATCATTCTGGCCATTAAATTCCCTGCAAGTACGTACCTTCTGTAAGAGGTAATCCCCACCACAGCTAGAAAAAAATCCAGCTTTAGCTTGAAGGAATTCAGTAAGTCTGCATCCACCACATGAAATGGCAGCTTGTTCCAGAGGTCTACTATTCTTTGGGAGAAGAACCACCTCCTGACATCTAGCCTTATACAACTGGTCCTGCCTAACCTATTTAATTGAAATAACCTGTCAGCTGGAACACTGTCTATTCCCTTTATCTTTTAAACCTCAATCAGATCCCCCTTAAGTCTACACTGCTCTCGGGTATGGAGTCCCAACTCTTTTCAGCCTTGATAACGAAGATGCTTTAGACTTGGAATTAGTCTAGTGGCCCTCTTCTGCACCCTTTCCAGAGCCTCAATACTATGTGAAGAGACCAAAACTGGACACAGTATTCCAAGTGCGGCCTGACTAAGGTCTTGCATAAGTCAAAACAGTATGCTTCGTCTTGTACTCAATTGTCCTAGGGATACACCCCAACATCTTGTTTTCTCTAGCTATCACTATGGTATTGCTCGTGTACCTTTTTAAGGATGTAGGCACTAGAATGCCCAAATCTCTTTTCTCTTTCTATCTCCACCATCTTTAATGCCTTTTCAATGCATCCACTATCTCTATAGCAACCCTAGGATGTAGGTCATCAGGTCCAGGGGATTTATCAGTTTTCAGTCCGATTAATTTCTCCAGTACTATTTCTTTACCAATACTAATTTCTTTCAGTTCCTCATTCTCGCCAGACTCCTGTTGCTCCACTATTTCTGGGAGGTTTTTCGTGTCTTTTGTGAAGACAGACACAAAGTGATTAATTTCTCTGCCAGTTCCTTATTCCCCATTATAATTGCACTTCTTGGAAACAAAATCATACGCCACAGAGCTGGCAGTGAAAGCTCCAATGGCACTCTTTCTGGCCACCTGAAAAGAACACCAGCTGGTCATCAACACCATGTTTCAACAGTTTGAGTTATGCATGCCCAATTCACTCAAGTGTTGTTTCAATCGCTCAAAAATAATCCAATTATTTCATTGGCTCGTGACTTCCCATCATAGGATTCTTAAAGTTGTGATTTTGGAACCAATAAATAGTTGTTTGTGCATGATTTATCTAACTTCTTCGTGGTTAAGGAACAATTAATTTACTCAGTTGCTTGTAGATATCCTAATCCAGGGTTGGGAGCATAACCTCAAAGTTAAACTAAACTGGTTAAATTTAAGGCAGATCGGTGCGCACCACACTTGGGCATCACTCACTCGTAGACTTCAACTGGGCATTAAAACCCCAGACCGTTGCTTAATGAAAAGTTAAAGGAGGGGGTTTAAAAACTTGTCTGGTTCTTCAGCATATATTTGCCTGGATACCAAAACCCAGTGTGCTAGCAATGCAGGTGATCATAACATTTTGACACACAATAACAGTCAATCAGGTGACACTGGCCAGTGCAAGGATGTATCCAGTTGGTCTTGTATTTGTTGGCTTGTTGAAACATGGTGTTGGTGATGACTAGCTAGTGTTCTTTCCAGGTGGCAAGAGAGTGCCATTGGATCTTTCGCTGCCAACTCTGGCGTATGATTACTTTTTCCAAGAAGTGTAATTGTGGACGATCCTCATATTGAAATCTGTGAGGATTATTAGTTTTGACATTTCTTGGTGTTAATCTTATGATGTTGGTGAGACGTTAATGGAATGGCAGATCAGTCCTTTTCAGCTCTTCTCAGCTGAGGAAAGGGAAAGAAAAAGATCCTTAAAAAAAATTGCTCGCTCCATTTTACAGTCTGCTGACGAGTTGTGGCCAGCTGGCCATCCAATCATGTCAAAAAAAAAACCACAACACTGTTTGCTAAAATGCACTATAAAACCTGCATCCTGGAATGTTTGTACTCTAGTTGATGATGTCAATGGGATCAACAGATGCATGTCTATACTTGGTATAGCCAGATATACCAACAATAACTTGTAGTTATATAGTGCCTTTAACGTAGTAAAATGTCCCAAGACGCTTCACAAGAGTCAGACAAAAATTGACACCGACCCAGACAGGTGATCAAACACTTAGTCATAACAGTACGTTTTAAGGAACATCTTAAAGGAGGAGGGAGAGGCGGAGCAGCATGGAAAGGGGGATGCCTGAGCTCCTGGCCTAGATGGCTGAAGGGTCGGCCACCAATGGTGGGATGCAGTTCAGAGGGCAGATGGGTCTTAATCGAAAGACGGCACCTCAGACAGTGCAACACTCCTTAGTATTGCACTGAACTGTCAACCCCGATTATGTGCTCCAGTCTGGATGGGGCTTGACACAACCTTCTGACCCTGAGACGAGAGTGCTATTACTGAATAAAGGAGTGCAATGAAATACAGTACTCAAAACCTTCAGCCTTAATTCCTTTGTGGTCAGTGTCCAAGAGGATATTATGAGGATTGCCATTGGTTCAGTGATGAAAGCATACAGGAGTGGTAATTGAGGGCATACTGGCCACCACTGAGGTTGTAGGGATGAAATGTGCTACACTTTTTTTTACACTTTTTTTGTTATTGTCTTTACATCAAGGTACATTGAAACGCTCCACCATATTAAACATATTGGGGTTAGTGCCAAAAAGGCAATATTCGTTCAGTGGGGCTATAATCATTTCCTGCTGGCTGTAAGTAATCCCTTTAGTGTCTGCGTGGATCAAAATTCCAGCTGAAATCATTCACTGATGTCTTATACTATATTTTATGGGGATTTTGTGTTTTTTGTATCTGCAATGGTTGTCCAAACACTGAGAATATATGCACTTGTTCTTGATACGTAATGTTCACATGAAGAAAAACAATTGTGATATCAGTATAAGTTAGTCTCCATTGGATTTTTCTCCAATTCTTTGTGCAATGTATAATCCATGGGGTTTAACAGAATAATTTTTTGTCTACAAGCCATTTGCTGTTTGTTCATTAATGTGTATTTGTCTCTCATAAGCTTTGCAGTAAAGCGTGAATCTTTTAACGATCAATAATTTTTCGCATAGGCTTGCAACAGGTTCTATGTTAGCGATTTGAAATGAGGAAGGTGTTTCTGGAAATGGCTTTTAATTGAATACTTCTGTGTAATCTTTTTGTTTCTTTCACTTGAGTGTTGATGCTTATCTGGTTTTAATTGGATTCAGATGTAATGAAGTCAAGCTGCATCACAGAATAAATGGAAAAAGAACTTGTTTGGATAAAAAGAAACAATCATAATACTGTTAGCAAGGGTTTTTTTGCACTTTAAAGGAGCATGTCATGGATAAATACTGCAACTGCGTCCCTGAAGTTCCTCCATGACCTTAAATAACTTAATTTCGCCAAAGAAAGTCATTTACACAACTTATCCATGGCAACTTGCTGGCTCCCAAATCTGCAGTCTGTGCCGCAGACAGTATTCTTGTGGGAACCAGTTGTGATTGAGTTTCTTTTGTTTTTTCAGACATTTCAAATAACGTGTTTCTCATCACCAGTCACATGTCGGCACTGGGGGCATGCGCCAGAGTGTGTAGAGTAGGCAGATCGTGACGTCAATCACACGGATTTGATCCCATATACATCGTCAATGTGGGAACTAATGCCCTTTGATAACCTCACACAGCTGAATGTGCATTCAGCAGATGCAAAGACCCCCTACCAGCGATTATTTAAAGGGATCATCAACCACTCTTTGTTCAGTTACTGATTTAATTTCTCCTGGTTCTGCAAGTTTGTGGAAGTGTTTGCAGCTTTCCAGAGTTGTTTAAAATTGGTGAGGTGACAGGGAGTGCTCCTGCAGTTGGAGAAGGCCTTACTTCGAACTTCAAGGGTTCTGGTCAGATCACTTACTCCCTGTCATGGACGATCTAGTTGTCATCCCCCTTGGCCTGCAGCATGACAGGGAGCTGGAACAGAGGCAGCAAAGAAGAGGACAAGCTGCTGGCAGAGGGAGGTGGAAGAGGAGGAGAAGGGCTCTCAGCAGGAGGCCTTCCTCACCTAGGGTCTTCCAAGAGCAATTCTCTTGCTTTAACCTGAGCCAGGAGCAGTGTCTGAGGCATCTGCACTTTACAAAGGAGGTGCTCACAGAACTCTGTCACCCCTTGCAACCAGACCTGCAGCCTCACACCGGGGCAATGACAGCACTGTGAGTGGCTGTGAAGGTGACCGTGGCACTGAATTTCTTTACACCGGATCCTTCCAGACTGAAGCAGTGATGAAGCAATGACTGTGAGGTATGAGTCATGATTAATAGAGATTGATGGTAGGTGAGTGGGGTGTAGTGCATTGAGCAGTGTGTGAGACTAGTGGTGCAGATGGTGGGATATGGTATTTGAAGGTGAATTCACTGACCTTGACCACTTGTCAGGTCATTAAACTTCTTCCCACACAGTGGCTATCTGCTCCCACTGCCTGCAGGCCCTCCTGACCCCCTGTGAAAGAGGGCCTCTCTTCTATTGACCTTATGCACCAAGGCTTCCAGTGGAGAACTTTGGTGCACGTTCTCTCCCCGTTGTGTCATCATTAATTGACTTTTTGCACTTCCTCAGCCAGTTAAATGATCCGCAGGCAGAATGCTCTCCTTTTAAGAGGTGCGGAATGCCTTTATTCGTGCAGGCTAGCTTGAATTGGTGCCAACCTTGCCTGAACTTGGGGCCCCTTGCTAAGCGGTCAGCCACTTGGCAGTGCATTGAGTATTGGGCTGAAGGCCATAATCATGCAAATGAGCAGGCAGTGACCATGGGTTGCTAGCACATCGTGATCCCAGCACCCGTTTTCTAGGCCAGTGTTTACAGAATTGACTGGTTAATTGATATTGCTGGTCAGGGATCATAAAACAAACTGCTGCTCATGAGGTAGGTAGTAGTTACCTAACTTGTATCTATCCGAGGAGAACCTTGTGCAAAGTAACGGGCAAAGGAACATTGCATCCCATAAGTAGCAGGTCTTTGTCGCATTTCAGGATCAACTTGGAAAGTGAGACAGCTTCATGTTCATAAAATGGATCCACCTTAAAATTTGTTTGACACTTGGTTTTTCAGATATAAAAAAACACCACAAACCTGAAGAAATTGGTTCCATTTATTTTGGGAGAATGTAGTGCTGAAGTTTTGCCTTCAACTGCACAACTCCCACATGGAAAGAGAATGCCATTTCCTTGATCATAAAGCTTCCAAATATTTCATGTTTAAGACGCATATATTTGTCTGTTATGGAAGTTATTGGGAACAAGACATTACGTAAAGTAATCACGAAATATAAATTAGATAACCAAACATCACCTGGGGCAGTTGAGACTTTTTCTCCTCATGGTGTGTGGCTCATATATACTTCAGGTTTGTGGTGTGGCAAAGAACCTCCTGCACCACTTCAAGGAGTCAAGTTTCGGGCCGCGCCTAGAACAGGGCAGCCCCGCGAGCCATGCCTGATTTCCGCGCACAAAACCGCACCTAAAACTTACTTCGGTATTCTCACCGCTGCTGGAAGGATCCAGGCCCTCGGTGCAGTGCAGCACAAGCTGTGGGGGGCGGAGACAGGTCCCGGCGCTGAAAACAGTGCCGGGACCTCTGCACATGCGCACTAGAGTGTGCGCACATGTGCAGTAGCTCCAGGCGCCCGAGGCTGTGTGGGAGGGGCCAGAAGCGCGCCGCCCCTTGCCCTGGCCGAATGGGCTCACTGGGGCGGCAAAGATCAGACTGGACCTCCCTCCTCTTCAGCTCCTGCTCCGGCTCCCACTCCCCGCCCCCGTTCAGCTCCCGTCCCTCCGGCTCTCTTTCCACCGCCCCCCCCCCAGCTCCCGCTCCCGCTCCCGGTCCAGCATTCTCCCGCCCCCCGCCCCCCCTCCTCTCCGCTCCAGCTCTTTTTTCCCCCACCCTTAGGTCTAGTCCGCTCCCCCCCCCCCACCGTCTTCGACAGGGCCCGCCCGCCCGGCATCTTGCAGAGGACGGGCCAGGCTTCCTCTTGTCGGCTGGGCCCGTTCAGCCTCCCCGCCCCCTCCTCTCCCTCCCACCCTCTCCCCTCCAACTCCTCTCCTTCCTCCCTCTCCTCTTCCCCCCCCTTCCTCTCCTCTCCCTCACCCCACCCCTCGCTGTCAGAAACACTGAGACACTGATTGACAGATAGTGAGAGACATTGATAGAGACAGAGAGAGAGACACACACACTGGGGGGGCCCTGTCCCAGCACACTGTTGGACGGCTCCCGGTCGGTGCTGAAGTCGGTGAGTAGAAACTTAGGGCCCAAGTTTCCACATGATAAAAAACGGGCGCCCCTCCGAGCTGGGCGCCGGTTTTTCGCGCCCAAAACGGCGCCTAAAAAAAAACTCTCGATTCTGGAGCGTTCTGCAGCTCCTTATCTGCCTGGCGAGGCGCCCAGGGGGGCGGAGCCTACACTCGCGCCGATTTTGTAAGTGGGAGGGGGCGGGTACTATTTAAATTAGTTTTTTTCCTGCCGGCAACGCTCTGCGTGCGCGTTGGAGTGTTCGCGCACGCGCAGTGTGAAAAAAACATTGGCACTCGGCCATTTTTGTAGTTCTTTGTAGCTGTTTAATTTTTGAACATTTTTTAATAAAACCACATTGCCATCAGCACATCAGCACTTGCAGCCTTCTCTCTGTCTCCTTCCCCCCTCCCCCGCGGGAACGAAGCGACTGTTTAATTCCCCCCCCCCTCCCCTCCGTGGGAACGAAACGGCTGTTCCCTTTCCCCCCCCCCCCTCCCCCCCCCCCCCCCGCGGGAACGAACGCCTGCAGCATTCTCCGTGCCTGAAGCACTTCCACACAGGTAGGAAGATGGTTTATTTAATCTTTGCTTATAAATATTTATTCAGGTTGGATTTATTTGTATAAGTATAAATAAGGATTTATTGTAGAATTTAATGAGTTCCCTCCCCCCCCCCACCTCGTTCTAGACGCCTAATTTGTAACCTGCGCCTGATTTTTTAATGTGTAGAACAGGTTTTTTCAGTTCTACAAAAATCTTCACTTGCTCCATTCTAAGTTAGTTTGGAGTACGTTTTCACTGTGGAAACTTTGAAATCAGGCGTCAGTGGCCGGACACACCCCCTTTTGAAGAAAAATTTCTGTTCCAAAGTAGAACTGTTCTAACTGACTAGAACTGCAGAAAAAAAATGTGGAGAATTGCGATTTCTAAGATAGTCCGTTCTCCACCAGTTGCTCCTAAAAATCAGGCGCAAATCATGTGGAAACTTGGGCCCTTAATTTTTTCTTTATTGATTTTTAAAAATGTTTTCAAAAACATTTTTTGATTGATTTATTGATTTATTTATCATTTATTATTGATGATGGCTCTTTATTTGTAAAAGTGATGTGTTTCATGTTTGTAAACTTCCCTCCTCTTTTCCCCCCTCCCCCCCCCTGTTCTTTACGCCTGATTTCTAAATGTAGGCAAGGTTTTTCTGAGCATACAAAAATCTACACTTACTCCATTCTAAGTTAGTTTGGAGTAAGTTTTCACTGCCTAAACTTGCAAACCAGGCGTAAGTGGCTGGACACGCCCCCTTTTGGAAAAGAAAATTTGTTCTAAAATGAAACTGTTCTAACTCACGAGAACTGGAGCAAACTAAATGCCGAGAATTGCAATTTCTAAGATACTCCATTCTAAACTAGTTGTTCCAAAAAAATAGGAGCGACTCAGACCGAAACTTGACCCCCAAGTAACCTGCTTTTAATGAGCCTTTTTTTTCTTGGCCTCAATGGATGAGCACTGTAATGCTGGCATCAGAATTTGGTTTCTTAACACCTTTGTACTGCTTTTTGCTGTGTTACTTGTACATAGGGGTTGAATGATTGTACAAAAAATATTAATTCTGCTGTACATATGGGCTTCTTTATACAGTTAGAACATATGAAATCCAGAGTTCTAAAAATTGGAATTGTCCGAAAACCGGACATTGTGCAGATTGCAAGAGTCGTTGTCTGGAAATATTTCCCAGAAACCGAACTTTTAAACTGTACATACCCTTTTCCAGAAAAATACACGGTCTGGCCTAGCCTCGAAGTTGCCGGATTCGAGCCATCGGATGTAATGCTGTGAAATCCGGAAATTCACGAAAGTTGGCCCAATGGTTTCTGGATTCGGGACGTTGGATTGTCTCCGAAATCCGGAAATATCCTAAACTTGGCCCAAGGGTTTCCGGATTCGGGACGTCGGATTTTTTCTCCGAAATCCAGAAAAAATGAAAACCAGAATGGCCTCGGTCCCAAAGTTTCTGATTTCGGGACGTTATATCTGTACCCACATGCAAAATATCCTGTCTTGCCTCTTGGCTCTCTGTTTGACTTGAAGCTCCTCTGAACTTGCCACGATTCTGTGTGTTTGACCTTTGTTGTCATTCAATCAGTGGGACTGTTGTTCCTCCAGTCAGAGTTAAATTATGATTTAGAACATGGTTCGTTCAGTAGGGATGGGGAAGATCGTCTGATGAAAATGGGGTCCTGAATGTCACAACCTCTAAATGAATTATTTGTCCCCAGAGGTTTCCTCCTATTGAATGGAGTTAATATTAGTATGTGAGCTTGAACTGTATTCAGAAAATGAAGAATACCATAAAGGTAGGTAATCTAATCGTTTTAAAGTTTTACACAATAACAGTTGTTCATACTGACATTTTGTGATTTACATTTGCACTTGCAAAAAGCATTAAGACTATTGAAGGACTGAAGCTGTTCATGGTTAACTTAGTAACAGTCCCTGGAGTTTGTTGTTTGCCTCCGAGCTAGAGGTCAGGCATTAAAACCGGATTTATAGTACACAGCTGTAATGTTGGTGAACCTAAAAGTGCTTGGTTACCTGGTTCAGTGGTGCAGCAGCTACAATTCTCATCCTTGTACTCCAATCCCTCAATAACCTCACCCCTCTCTCTCTCTCCCCTGTAATCTCCTCCAGTCCTGCAATCATCAGAGAACTCTGTATTGCCCCAAATTTATTCACCCCACAATTGGCGGCCGTACCTTCAGCTGTTTAGGACCAAGATCTGGAATTCGGTCCCAAAACCTCTCCACACCTCTCGCCTCCTTTTAAGAGGCTCATTAAAACCTACCTCTTTGACCAAACTTTTGGTCACCTGTCCTAATCTCTCTTTATGTGGCTCAATGTCAATGTTTGTCCAATAGCGCTCCTGTGAAATGCCTTGAGATGTTAAAGGCACTATATAAATGCAAGTAGTTCTTGAGCCGTTTCATATTGTCTCCCTTCGTTGACCAGTGTGAGCCCTGTGGTGGTTTGTGTGCATTCATTGCTTCGCATTGTATCTCTGTAATGGGAGTTGACTCCCACTGCCTTGTATCTGCTAATATAATAGTGGGACCTAGAAGTGTTTTTTGATTTGGCCCAGATTGCCATATTTTTAACATGTGTACTCCTTTAATTTCTTTGAAGGCAGACCGTGTGAACACTAGGTGAGGCACAATTCATTTTGGTTCATAAGTTGGTTCGTTCCACACTAGGTAAAATCGATTTATGATGACAAGTCATTTGGCACAATTAGTTAAACTTCTGTTTGTGTACTATATTTAAAAAAAACAAGAACACATGTATGTAAAAATGTGAATTCTTCCTGAACAGGTACGTAGACTGCTGCCAGATTCGCTTCAGGTTATGTTGATTTCTTAAAGACTTTCTAGAATCATGCAGCACAGAGGGAGCCATTCAGCCCATTGTGCCTGTGCCGGCTCTTTAAAAGAGCTATCCAATTAGTCCCTCTCCTCTGCTCTTTCCCCACCTTCCTGCCGGTCCAGTTATCATTGCCTGGGAACTCCGATACTTCGACATCGACATCGCCATCCTGAGTGAGACACGGTGGGCAGGTGAAGGTCAGCTCGAGGAACAAGGTGGTGGATACACCTTCTTCTGGAAAGGCAAACCAGAAGAAGAATGGCGTCTCGATGAGGTTGGCTTCGCCTTCCAAAATGAGCTAGTTTGGCATCTTATGATTCCCCCTACGGGATAAATGAATGCCTCGTGATCCTTCGGCTCACTCTAACCCGGAATCAGTACGGTCATCAGTGCATACGTCCCAACCCTGGAAGCTATGGATGAGGCCAAAGAGGAATTCTACTCCAGCCTTGAACAATCCCTGTCCCGACTCCAAACGGGCAACAAACTGATTCTCCTCGGCGACTTTAATGCCAGAGTTGGAAAGGACACAGACCTCTGGAGAGGGGTGATTGGCATGGAAGGGGTAGGGAAAACCAATTCCAATAGTATCCTCCTCCTGACAAAATGCTCAGAACATGGTCTTGTCTTATAACCAACACCTTATTCCGTCAGAAAGACAAGTACAAGGCCTCCTAGCAGCACCCTCGCTCCAGGCACTGGCATCTGCTAGACTACGTCATGTCCACATCACTCTTGCCGTGACGGGAGCTGACGATTGCTGGATTGACCACCACCTAATCCACTCTGTTATCTCCAGCAACATAGCCTCAAAACAGTGGGGACAACAGAAACAATGCCGCAAAAAAATCAACGCTGAAGCATTCCAAGACCCTGCAAAGAAAGCTCTATTCAGCCAACACCACGCAGCCAACCTGACGACTTCCAATGAACCGGAGCCGCAGAGTGCCCATAGTGCCTGATCTGCTTTCAAGTCCACCATAATTAGCATCTGGTAAAAGACTCTACCAGAAAACATTAAGACTGGTTCGTTGAGAACAACCAGGAGATCCAGGAGCTAATAAACTGCAAACGCAAGGCATTTTGAATTGGAAACAACAACACAACTCGAGTGAAAGAAAGCAGACCTACAGACAACTGATGGCTGAGGTCCAACAAAAAACTCGTGACCTAAAGAACAGATGGTGGGTGAAAAAGTGCAGGAGATCCAGCAACTAGCTAACAATCACGATGTGCGTGGATTTTTTTAGCGCAGTCAAGACCACCTACGGCCCAAGCACTCAAGGTCCTATTCCACTAACAACCAGAACGGAGAGGTGCTCATCAAGGGCAGAGAGGCAGTTAGTGCCTGCTGGAAGGAGCACTTCAAGGATCTTCTCAACCAAGACTCTGTCTTTGACATGAATGTCCTTGACTCCATCCCACAGCATGCTGCCCATCACCACCTCGGCACAATCTCAGCCCCGCATGAGGTTGAAAAGGCCAGCCGATAACGGAAACAACAAGGCCTTAGGAGCAGATGGAATCCCCGCCGAAGTACTATAGCATGGCGGAGAAGTACTCTTGGCGCAAATCCATCATCTCATCTCTCTTATTTGGAAGGAGGAGAGCATGCCAGGGGTTATCAGACGCCATAATTGTGACCATCTTCAAGAAAGGTAACCAGTCCAACTGCTGTCTGCTGCAGGGAGAATTATTGCAAAAATCCTTCTCCATCATCTCCTCCCAGTGGCTGAAGAGCTCCTCCCAAAGTCACAATGTGGATTGCGCCCACTAAGGGGCACAACGGACCTGATCGTCATGGCGCGACAAATCCAAGAAAATTGTAGGCAGCAGCATCAACCTCTACATGGCTTTCTTTGATCTCACAAAGACCTTATGGAGTGTCCTTCTCAAATTCAGCTGTCCTCCAAAAAATTTGTTACCATCCTCCGCCTGCTTCATGATGACATGCAAGCCGTGATTTTTGTCAACAGAACCACCACAGACCCGATATAGTGCAGACCGGGGTCAAGCAAGGCTGTGTCATTGCACCAACGCTCTTAATTTTCCTCGCTGCAATGCTTCATTTCACCTTTAACCATCTCCCCTCTGGAGTGAAGTTAATCTACAAGACAAGCAGGAAATTGTTAAACCTCCGACACCTCCAGTCCAGATCCAAGGTTGTTCCAACCTCTGCAATATGCAGATGACGCTTGCGTTTGTGCACATTCTAATTCCGAACTCCAAACCATCACTGTTTGTACTCGGTGGCAAGTCCCAGGAAGGCAGAGAAAACCCTCAAAGTCTCCTTTTTTAAAAAAAAAAATATGCAACATCCTCACCGACTCTTGGGAATACCTGGTACAAGGCCGCTCAAAGTGGAGAAGAAGGCGATGAACACTTCGAGTCTCTTTGCCGGGTGCATGCGGAAGCCAAGTACAAACAGCGGAAGGAGCGTACGACAAATCGGGTACCCCACCCACCCGTCCCTCCAACCACCATCTGCCGTACCTGTGACCGAGACTGTAGATCCCGCATTGATCTCATCAGTCACCTTAGAACTCGTGTTAGTGTGGAAGCAAGTCATCCTCGACTCCGGGGGACTGCCTAAGAAAACATTTGCTGAAAATATTTCCTTTACAAGTATATATCCAACTCCCTTTTGAAAGTTACTATTGAATCTGCTTTTAACACCCTTTCAGGCTGAACATTCCAGAGCATAACAACTCGCTGCGTAAAATATTTCTCCTCTTTCTACCTGATTCTTCTGCCAATTATCTCAAATCTGTGCACTCTTATTGACCAAAACGCTACATAACTTTTAACACTTATCTTAAATCTTCTCTTAACCTCTGCTCTAAGAAGAATCCAAGCTTTTCTAGTCTCTCCACATTTATTTGTTTGAATATGTTGCCAATCCCTTAATCTTACTGTGGTCATTCAGTGACTATTCTTTACTGGGCGACAAGATAGACACAACATTGCTTGAGCTGTCAAATAATTCAGATGCCAGCTGAACAACTTTGGGTAAGGGTATTGAAGGATATAGAACCAAGGCAGGTAGATGAAGTTAAGATACAGAATGGCCACGACCCAATTGAATGGTGGAAGAAATTTGAGGGGCTGAATGGTCATCTCCTGTTTCAATGTTCCTACTTATGGTAGTCCAGCTTTCAACTGACGAGAAAAGATAAATCTAAGAAAATAATAAATGTTCTCTACATGAATTTTGTTTTGTGCATTAAAAACAATACTTTGAAGCTTATTTATTAGCTTTCAACTTGCAGTGTCTGCACAGCTAGGAAAGTTGGATCAAGAGAGTTTTTTAGGAATTTATTTTACTATATAAAGGCAGCCCACATTTAAAAAAAAAACCTAATACTACGCTCATAAAGTTTCTAGGTTCTTGAAATCTTTCAGAAAGCTATTGCTGATGGGTTTGTGAACATTAGATTGCAATACCCCACCTTCTGACCTCCAGCACCCAAATAATTAAAGCTGCGTCAGGCAGGAAGAATGTACAACATGCCCAGAATCTGTGAATAGTAAATACTGTACATGTCTGAAAACATTACCATCTGGTAGAGATAAGATCAGCTGCTGCTTTTTATTTTTTAAGTTAACTCTGCTGAATCAAAAGATTGCTGTTGCGCCAGTGGTTGTGAAATTTAAAAAATGTCTTATCTGTATCAAAGCATTTTAGTATTTACGGCCTTAAATTGTGTATTAATTTTTTCTTCTACATTGTTGAGGTGGGAGGGGTTGCAAATGAGAAATTCTGTTTTTTTTTTTAATAATTCACGGGATGTAGGCGTTGCTGGCAAGGCTAGCATTTATTACCCATCCATAATTGCCTTTGGGAAGGTGGTGGTGAGCCACTTTCTTGAACCACTGCAGTCCGTGTGATGAAGGTACTCCCACAGTGCAGTTATGGTGGGAGTTTAATGATTTTGACCCACCGACGATGAAGGAACAGTGATATATTTGCAAGTCAGGATGGTGTGTGACTTGAAGGGGAACTTAACTTGGAGGTGGTGGTGTTCCCATGCGCCTGCTGCCCATGCCCTTCAAGGTGATGGAGGTCATGGGTTTGGGAGATGTTGTCGAAGAAGCCTTAGTGAGTTGCTGCAATGTATCTTGTAGATGGTACACACTGTAGCCACGGTGCGCTGGTGGTGGAGGGGGTGAATTTTTATGGTGATCCAGCGGGCTGCTTTGACTTGGATGGTGTCGAGCTTCTTGTGTTGTTCGAGCTGCACTCATCGAAGCAAGTGGAGAGTATTCCATTACACTCCTGACTTGTGCCTTGTAGATGGTGGAAAGGCTTTGGAGAGTCCGGAGGTGAGACACTTGCCGCAGAACATTCAGCCTCTGACCTGCTCTTGTTGCCACAGTATTTATGTGGCAACTCTGCTAGCTCTTTCAGTAGTGGTGTTACCGAGCCATTGAGCTCCCCATCCAGAGTACCTTCTGTGCCCTTACTGCCCTCTGTGCTTCTTCCAAGTGGTCTCCAACATGGAGTACTGATTCATCAGCTGAGGGAGGACAATAGGTGGTAATCAAGCAGGGGTTTCCTGAACTGGACTGGGTGTGCCTTTGCCATGTCCGAATCCGATGGAAATTTGATCAACAGCAATAATTTTTTATTGATTATAGCGCCTTTAACGTAGTAAAATATCCCTAAGTGCTTCAGAGGAGCATTATCAAACAAAATTTGATACTGAGCCACATATGGAGATATTAGGACAGATGACTAAAAGTTTGGTCAAAGAGTTAGGTTTTACGGAGCCTTTTAAAGGAGGAATGAGGTGGAGAGGTTTCAGGAGGGAATTCCACAACTTGAGGCCTTCGTAGTTGAAGGCACGGTCACTGATGGAGCGATTAAAGTCGGGCAATGTTACGGAGGTGGAAATGGAAAGTCTTAGTGAGGCGCGGTTATATGGTCGGTTGCAAACAGTCTGGTTCAGCCTCACAGATGCCAGAGAGAGGGATGGAGTTGGTGGTAGTTTATGGTGGGGACTGAAGACAATGGCTTCAGTCTTCCCAATATTGAAGGAAATTTCCTGCTCATCCAGTACTGGAGTCTGACAATTTAGAGACCGTGGAGAGGTCGGGAGAAGTGGTGGTGATTATGTAGAGCTGAGTGTTGTCAGCGTACATGTGGAAACTGGCGTTGTGTTTTTGGATGATGACACCGAGGGGCAACATGTAAATGAAAAATAGGAAAGGGCAAGAATAGATACTTGGGGTCATCAGAGGTAACAATGTGGGAGTGGGAAGAGAAGCCATCGCAGGTGATTCTCTGGCTATGACTGGATAGATAAGAATGGAACCAGTGAGTGTAGTTCTCACACGGGGCGAGGTGTTGGAGGAGGATGGTGTGGTCAGTCGTGTCAAAGGCTGCATCCAGGTTGAGAAGGACGAGGAGGGATAGTTTACCTTTGTCACAGTCAGACAGATGTAATTTGTGACTTTGATAAGAGCCGTTTCGGTACTGTGGCGAGAGCGGAAATCTGTTTGGAGGGATTCAAACATGGAGTTACAGTAAAGATGGGCACGGATTTGGGAAGCAACGGCACAATGAAGGACTTTGGAGAAGAAAGGGAGGTTGAGATGGGTGGCAGTTTGCAAAGATGGAGGGATCAAGGGTTGGTTATTTGAGGTTAGTGGTGATGGCAGCAGATTTGAAGGAGAGGGTGACACTACCTGAGGAGCGAGAGAGACGTTAACAATTTCAGTTAATATCGGAGCCAGGAAGAGAAGTTGGGTAGTCAGTTGTTCAGTGGAAATAGGATTGAGGGAGCTGAAAGTGGATCTCATGGACAAGATGCGCTCTGGGAGATATGAGCGAAACGAGAGGAAGATATGAGTTCAGGGCCAGGCCAGGTGGGAACCTGAGAAGAAATTTGGCCCAATGGGCTAGGGGAAGTGGCAGAGGCAGCTGATCGGATGGTCTCAGTCTTAGTGACAAAGAAGTCCATGAGCTCCTTGCACTTGTTGGAGGTGAGGCTGGAGGACACTTGGGAGAGGGGTTTAAGAAGGTGGTTTACAGTAGAGAAAAGATCTGGCGGAGGGGTGGGTGTGATATCTTTGCATTCTAGGATGCAGTTTAGCAGACTGGAGCAGGACCTGATAGTGCTTTATGTGGTCCAGATATTAAGGGGAACAGATAGCGTCGATAGAGAGAAACTATTTCCGCTGTTTGGGAAGTCTAGGACTAGGGGGCATCGTCTAAATATTAGAGCCAGACCTTTTAAGAGCGAAATTAGGAAACACTTCTACATGCACAGGGTGACCGAAGTTTAAAACTCTCTTCTGCAAACGGCAACTGATGCTAGATCAGTTCATTTTAAATCTGAGATTGATAGATTTTTTATTAACCAAAGGTATTGAGGGATATAGGGCAATGGTGGGTATAAGAGTTCGGTTGCAAATCTCATGATCTGCCATGATCCAATTGAATGGCAGAACAGGCTTAAGGGGCGAAATGGCCTACTCCTGTTCCTGTGTTCCAGATCTGGCGGTGAATAGCTAAACCAGTTGTCTGCCAGAAGTTCAAGCCTGTGCGTCTTGCACGTAAGGGAGTGGAGATGAGGGCCGTATCAGGGGATCAGGGGGGACGGCCAGGGTGAGAGAATAATTATTTTCATGGGGACTAGGGCATCAAACGGGGAGGTGAGGGTGTGGTGCTGCAGCAATGTCGTGGGAAATGGAGGGCCGAAGGCTGGACAGTTGGGATTTGTAAGTGAACATAAACTGCATAGATCTTTGTCGCCAATTTGGCTCAGTTGGTAGCCTTTGAATGAGGTAGTTGTCATGCTGGACCTTGCTCTAGAACTTGAACAAATAATCTAGGCAAACACTTGTGCAATACTGAAGGAATTCTGTCTTGTTGGAGTTGCTTTCTTTCTGATGAGAGGTTAAACTTGTTCAAACAGATTAAAAGGATTACATGGCACTATTGAAAGTACAGAGTACTCCCAGTGTTCGAGCCAACATTCTCCCTTAATGAGCACCACCAAAACACATTAACTGGTCATTCATCTCATATTTGCTATTTACGGAGTCCTGCTGTGCACAAATTGGCTGCGACACTTACAAATGTAACAATGGTGACTGCATTTTTAAAATGGTTCGTTGGCTGTGAAGCACTTAGGGACCTGCTGTGGATGTGATAAGCTGCTATACAAGTGCAATGTTTTCTTGCTGTGCATGGCTGTTAGGTTTTATAACTTCCATCTCCTTTTCTTGAGTACTGCAATAAGAGGTATTCTCTTTGTTGTGTCGAGTCCATCAGGTCTCAGTTCCCTTTTGATTTTGTGCTTTTCTGGTCTCCATTTCAAATGTAGGCTCCAAGATTCTTGATTATTGTAGCAGTATTTTCCATAGTAGCGACAATACCGAATGAACTGCTGACAATATTGGACACTTAACTGCAGAAATATTGACCCTGATTCCCTTTGTGAAACATTAGCCTCATTACTTTGTCCTGTGCTTTCATAGGGTTCAAACTTTGTCTGAAGGTCATGTTCGAACCAACCACAAGGGTTGAGTTTAAAGTAAAGCATATTAATTACCCGAAAGACACGTTCAGCTCTTGGCATTAATAATTCAATAAACAGACCCATAAACCGCAATCTGGCTTTTTGACGATGATGCACCATGCATTTCCATTTCAGTATAAGCGAAGATATACAGTATAACCAGGGCAGATGATTTGTTATGGGGCAACATCCGGGGGGGAAATTCCCCTCTCTTCAGCACAGCTTTCTTTGTCAATTTCTGTAGTCACCAACACCCGAATTTCAATCAGCATGTTTTAAAATGCTAGTGTTCTGCCTCTTAACTCGCTTAAGAGTGCCAGCTGCTTTTAGTCAGCTGACGCTCCCATTTCCTCGCCTATTTAAACAGTGCTGTTAAGCTGAGCACTTGCTAACTGTTGGAGCAACTATTGTAGGAAGCAGCTGGAAATCTCTTCACGTTTAGGTGAATTGAGTGCGGCAGAACACTGGTCCTTTATAGCGTGCTCTTTTTATATTAAAGTGCCAGTTAGGAGGAAAAAACTGAGGAGACTGAAAGAAAATCTTTTTTTCAACTGCCCAGGATTTTAGCCACTTTCTCACAACTGCAACAAAGCTTCCAGCAATATTTGCTGGCAGAGCACTTCCCTAAGTATAGCTGATTTTGCTGCAACTCCTTACCTTTCTGGGTGCTGTGTATTTGTAGTAAGATGATGAATCATCTTGGGTAATTCTTGAACACCTACCAGTGACTGGCTCAAGAAATACATTGGCAGATGCCTGATAGGTTGCCTCTGCCTTTTTAGCTGTCAAGTCTGGTCTTTGACATGCAAGATAGTTTGGTTCAGCTGCAGGGCTCTACGTGAGTCTAAGTGGAGCTCAATTAAATTTCTGCCTTCTCAGATGGATGTAAAAGATCCCATGGTACTATTTTTCGAGAAGAGTAGTGGGGTTCTCCCAGGTGGCCTGGCCAATCCCTCAAACAACATCACATAAACAGATGATCTTGTCATTATCACATTGCTGCTTGTGGGACCTTGCTGTGCATAATTTTGCTGCCGCATTTTTCTACGTTACAACAGTGAATACACTTCAGAAGTGCTTCAGTGTCTGTGAAGTGCTTTGGGCTGTCCCGAGGCTGTGATGGGTGCCATATAAATGCAACTCTTTTTCTTTCTCTCCAAAATGGCACATTGGGCACTCCATATCAATTTACCTGTCCTTGGTGTCTTGATTGCTGGCGGGGGAATGGGAAGAGGTAGTATTTGGAGATGGAGAAAGTTTAGAATCATTCAGTTTATTAACACATAAAAACCTTTATATCTTTAATACTTACTCATAATTCCACTATTTCACTATATTCAGAGTTTCCCAGTATCAAGAGTTAACGGATTGAAAAAGAGACAGCAGCAAGTTCAGGTTCAGTTACAATAAACAGCTCAATTAAATTTCTGCATTCTTGACATAGAATCAAAGACTGTCTAATCGAAATAACATGATCTGTCTGCTTCAGGTTGTGAGTCTGTGTACTATAACTGACTACATCACACCAACAGTAACTGACTTTCAGTGGCTCAACTCTGATGAACAATTTTAAAGCAATAAAAGTTGCATGATTTTAAGTTAATTACCTATTATCGACTTTGAATATGTTTTGTTACATAGGAACAGGAGTAGGCCATTCAGCCCCTTAAGCCTGTTCTGCTATTAAATTGGATCATGGCTGATCAGTATCTTAACTCTATCTATCCACCTTAGTTTCATATACGTTAATACCCTAATCTAATAAAAATCGATCAATCTCAATTTTGAAATTTCCAATTGACCCCACCCCAGCCTCAACAGATTTCCACTACCCTTTGTGTGAAGAAATACTTGCTGGCATCATTCCTGAACAGCTGAGCTCTAATTTTAAGCTCATGTCTCCTTATTCAGGACTCTCCCATCAAGGAAATAGATTCTCTCTCTAGCCTATCAAATCCTTTATTCATCTTCAATTAGAGAATTTCATAATCTTCTTTACTCGAGAAAATAAAAGCTTTATCTACCCAACCTGTCCTCATTTTCACCCTTTTAACCCTGGTATCATTCTGGTACCCTCCAAGGCCAATCTATCCTTCCTCAGTTGCAGTGCCCGGAACTGAATGCAGTACTCCACATGCGGTCCAACGAGACCTTTATACGACTGTAGCATAACTTCCAACCTTTGTATTCAATCCTTATTTGAGCAAAAGGCTAAGCATTCCATTAACCTTTTTTAATTATTTTCTGTACCAGTCCACTAGTTTTTAGTGATTTCTGTACATGGACCACTAGATCTCTCTGCTCCCCACAGTTCCTAGCGTTTTACCATTTAGCAAATCTTTCTTGGGTCCAAACTTTCACCCCCACACACGTGTGTGTGTAAGAGACATGGTTTCAAAACTTGCAAATGACTCAAAAATATGGAATATGGTTAATTGTGAAATAGGTTATAAAGAGGCAGTTTAGTTGATTGTACAGATTGATGTCGGCTGAAATTTAATTTAAAAAGTTTGAGATGATGCATTTTGGAGGGAGATTCCGAGAGGAATTTTACACTTGTAGTGTATGTACACTCCACAATTTTAATGTTCGTGCAAAACCAAAACTGCTTAACATGGCATGTAAATCGGGTGTGGAGTCTTGAACTGACTTCCAGATGGAGTGACTCCCAGAATTCGGGCTTCATTTGTACTATAACTGCAGCAGCACAAAGAGAAACAGCTTGCAACTGACACTAAAGCACTTTCAAAGGAGAAGAGCAATGGAAAAGGAGACTTACATTTATCTAGTGTCTTTTACAACCTCTGGACGTTCCAAAGCGCTTTACAGCCAATGAAGTCACTGTTGAAGTATACTCACTGTTGTAATGTAGGAAACACGTCAGACAATTTGCGCACAGCAAGCTCCCACAAACAGTAACCTGTTAATGACCAGATCATCTGTTTTTAGTGATGTTGATTGAGAGATAAATATTGGCCAGGACACCGGGGATAACTCCCCTGCTCTTCGAAATAGTGCTTTTACATCGGCAGACGTCTCATCCGACAAACAACACCTCTGACACTGCAGCACTCTGCACTGGAGTGTTAGCCTAGATTTTTGTGCTCATGTCACTGGAGTGGGACTTGAACCCACAGCCTTCTGACTCGGGCGAGATTGCTACCAACTGAGCCACAGCTGACAAGATAAGAGTTCAGATAGCCACATCTTTAAAAGTGGTATGACAGGTTGAGAAAGCAGTTTTACAAAATTAAGTGATTCTAGGTTTTATAAATATGGACATTGAGAACAAATGCAAATGGGTTATGTTAAACCTATACTTACTCTGACTTAAGCTGCAGTTAGAATATTCTTTCTGTTTTAGGCGCACTACCTTAGTAAGGATGTCAAAGTCATATCAAGTGTACAGAAAAGATGTACTGAGTTGATATCAGGGATGAGGGAGTGGCTCTTTGACTAAAACTGAGGGTTGTGAAGAGATCTGTTAGAGGATTTTTGATCGGATAAATTCAGGAAGAACTAGATCCAATGGTCAGAGAGTTTATAAGAACATAAGAACATAACTAGAAGGTGTAAATTGTAAATAACCAAAAAAAGAAAAGGTAGAATTTTTACACAGAGTATTGGTAGGACATAAAATGCCCGAGTAGAAATAGCGATGGAAGTAGCTTTTAAAAGGGAAGTGAAAAAATAATTGAAAATCAAGCATTGGAAAGGGTTGGGGAATGGGGCTAAATAGATGGCTCTTTCAGAATCAGCCCAACCGTGATGGGCCAAACAGTGGCCATTCTGTGCCATAAAATTCAATCATTCTGTTCTTCAAAAAAATTATGTTGACTAAATCAGTCATCATTTCATAGCGAGATGGACAAGATTACAACCCCACCGCAGTAAGGTCATACCAAAGCATAAATCGATGTCTCGTGTCAAATGGCTTCATCGCTTGCCTCAACATTCACACTGCAGGAGGCAAAAAAACTGCATTTGCATCATCATTAAATTATTTTATACATTGTGCATTAAATTATATTGTATTGTATTGAAAATAATTATCTTTACAATTGTAATGTGCCACACATTGAGATTTACATTGGAAAATTGAGCATTTCAAAATAGATGCTAATTACTTTGTGCTGTGTGCTATCAAATTAATGTTACATGATCAACCCTGCTTCCGCCTCCAACATAGTATAACCTTGGATTAGAAACAGATTTAGAATAATTTTTCCTGCCTTTTTCCTTCCTGAATGCAATACAGATATTTTAATAATTTCATCTAGTGTTCAATCACCTGGTTTAATGCACATATCATTTTTGATTTTTATTATTTGCATGAGTAAATTGTCCATCTACAGGAGAGAAAAATTGTCCCTCGTGGCAATATTTATCTTTTAATTTTGCAGCGTCTTTCAAAGTAGTCATTTTTGCACTAATACTATGATGTATTTGTCATAACATGGATACTTAATAATTAACACCTCAGAATTTGAACAAAATTTTAGTTTTGTAAAAAGGCATGTTAAAAGCTAATTGAATTACTAAATTTAATAATTTGTGCTCTTTTTGTGTGGTGGTAGCATGTCGTGATGGATTGTGTGTCATTCCTCATATTCTGCTTCTCTGGATGTAACCAGATGATTGGGAAAAGGCCATTTGTGGGTATATATTAAGTGTATTAAAGTCTGGATCTGCTCTTTTGCTGCCTGAGTTCAACTTAAGCATTTGAGTTGTGGCCCAGTTGGTAGCACTCTTGTCTGAGTCAGCAGTTTGTGGGTTCAAGTCCCACTTCAGAAACTTGAGCACAAAATCTAGACTGACACTCGCACTCCAGAACTGAGGGAGCTGATCAGTATGGTCAGTGCTTCGATGCTGGGGATGTTGGCCTGAGCGAGAACATTGACGTTGGTGCGTCTATCCTGTCAATGGATTTGCAGGATCTTGCGGAGTAAGCACTAGTGGTACTTCTCCATCGTTTTGAAGTGTCTGCTGTATGTAGTCCATGTCTCTGAGCCATATAGGAAGGCGGGTATCACTACTGCCCTGCAGACCATAAGCTTGGTGCTGAATTTGAGGTCCTGGTCTTCAAACACTCTCTTCCTCAGTCGCTCGCTCAGCTCCATTGGGTGGGCCTCATCGTCCGCATGCCCAACATGAGACTCCCAAAGCAAGCGCTCTACTCGGAGCTTCGACATGGCAAGCGAGCCCCAGGTGGGCAGAGGAAACGCTTCAAGGACTCCCTCAAACCCTCGATAAAGTGCAACATCCCCACCGACACCTGGGAATGCCTGGCCCACGACTGCACAAAGTGGAGGAAGAGCATCCTGGAGGGTGCTGAGCACCTCGAGAGAACAATCGGAAACCAAGCGTAGACAGCGGAAGGAGTGTGTGTCAACCCAGGTTCCCCACCCACCCTTTCCTTCAACCACTGTCTGCCCCACCAGTGACGGGGACTGTAGGTCCCACATTGGACGACTCGGTCACCTGAGAACTCATATTAATGTGGAAGCAAGTCATCCTCGACTCCGAGGGACTGCCTATGATGATGAGTACTGGGGGAGATGCTGCTTTTAGGATGAGACGCTAATCCAAGGCCACATCTGTCCTCTCTGGTGGATGTAAAAGAAGAGCAGGGGAGTTTGCTCCGGTGTCATAAAATGAAAGACTTGCATTTATATAGCATTTTACACAACCCCAGGACATCCAAAAGCGTTTTACAGCGAATGAAGTACTTTTGAAGTACAGTCACTGTTGTAATGTAGGTGAAGCAGCAGTCCTGACCAATATTTATCCATCAACCAACTTCACTAAAACAGACTATCTGGTCATTAAGATATTGTTTGTGGGAGTTTGCTGTGCACGAATTGACTGCGTGTTTTCTACAGCAGTTCTAGTATTTCATTAGCTGTAAAGTGATTTGGGATGTCCTGAGGTCGTGAAATGCACAAAATAAATGCATTTCACTGCTTTCTCTTTTGAGTCTAACTTAAACATAGCTAAAGTTGGTAGATGGTTTATTTTCATCAGTCGTGTTGCTTCTAATCATTGTAGAAACTATTAATGTCTGGAAGCACTGTGCAGTTACCTGGGAACTGGGGCAACTTAGTTGATGGACAGAATTAAGCATGGTTCTTCTATTTAAGTTTTATTGGTGAATAACTGGCACTGACTGAGGAATTAAAGACAGGCAGGTCACTTTCTTGGAGCCAAAGCCTGACCTAAGTTAGCTGGAATCCCACCAATAAGTCAGTCATTGGTCTGCGCTGCTGACAGATGATATGATGACTTTCTTGTGAAATGAGATTGTGCAGTCTGCACCAAAGGATTCAATTGTTGGAGTGTTTCCGATTTCCCCCCGGATCAAGAATTAAAGCATATTTTACTTTTTGAAAAATATCCAGAAACATAGAAACATAGAAAATAGGTGCAGGAGCAGGCCATTCAGCCCTTCTAGCCTGCACCGCCATTCAATGAGTTCATGGCTGAACATGCAACTTCAGTACCCCCTTCCTGCTTTCTCGCCATAACCCTTGATCCCCCGAGTAGTAAGGACTTCATCTAACTCCCTTTTGAATATATTTAGTGAATTGGCCTCAACTACTTTCTGTGGTAGAGAATTCCACAGGTTCACCACTCTCTGGGTGAAGAAGTTTCTCCTCATCTCGGTCCTAAATGGCTTACCCCTTATCCTCAGACTGTGACCCCTGGTTCTGGACTTCCCCAACATTGGGAACATTCTTTCTGCATCTAACCTGTCTAAACCCGTCAGAATTTTAAACGTTTCTATGAGGTCCCCTCTCATTCTTCTGAACTCCAGTGAATACAAGCCCAGTTGATCCAATCTTTCTTGATAGGTCAGTCCCGCCATCCCGGGAATCAGTCTGGTGAACCTTCGCTGCACTCCCTCAATAGCAAGAATGTCTTTCCTCAAGTTAGGAGACCAAAACTGTACACAATACTCCAGGTGTGGCCTCACCAAGGCCCTGTACAACTGTAGCAACACCTCCCTGCCCCTGTACTCAAATCCCCTCGCTATGAAGGCCAACATGCCATTTGCTTTCTTAACCGCCTGCTGTACCTGCATGCCAACCTTCAATGACTGATGTACCACGACACCCAGGTCTCGTTGCACCTTCCCTTTTCCTAATCTGTCACCATTCAGATAATAGTCTGTCTCTCTGTTTTTACCACCAAAGTGGATAACCTCACATTTATCCACATTATACTTCATCTGCCATGCATTTGCCCACTCACCTAACCTATCCAAGTCACTCTGCAGCCTAATAGCATCCTCCTCGCAGCTCACACTGCCACCCAACTTAGTATCATCCGCAAATTTGGAGATACTGCATTTAATCCCCTCGTCCAAATCATTAATGTACAATGTAAACAGCTGGGGCCCCAGCACAGAACCTTGCGGCACTCCACTAGTCACTGCCTGCCATTCTGAAAAGTACCCGTTTACTCCTACTCTTTGCTTCCTGTCTGACAACCAGTTCTCAATCCACGTCAGCACACTACCCCCAATCCCATGTGCTTTAACTTTGCACATTAATCTCTTGTGTGGGACCTTGTCGAAAGCCTTCTGAAAGTCCAAATATACCACATCAACTGGTTCTCCTTTGTCCACTTTACTGGAAACATCCTCAAAAAATTCCAGAAGATTTGTCAAGCATGATTTCCCTTTCACAAATCCATGCTGACTTGGACCTATCATGTCACCATTTTCCAGATGCACTGCTATGACATCCTTAATAATTGATTCCATCATTTTACCCACTACTGAGGTCAGGCTGACCGGTCTATAATTCCCTGTTTTCTCTCTCCCTCCTTTTTTAAAAAGTGGGGTTACATTGGCTACCCTCCACTCCATAGGAACTGATCCAGAGTCAATGGAATGTTGGAAAATGACTGTCAATGCATCCGCTATTTCCAAGGCCACCTCCTTAAGTACTCTAGGATGCAGTCCATCAGGCCCTGGGGATTTATCGGCCTTCAATCCCATCAATTTCCCCAACACAATTTCCCGACTAATAAAGATTTCCCTCAGTTCCCCCTCCTTACTAGACCCTCTGACCCCTTTTATATCCGGAAGGTTGTTTGTATCCTCCTTAGTGAATACCGAACCAAAGTACTTGTTCAATTGGTCTGCCATTTCTTTGTTCCCCGTTATGACTTCCCCTGATTCTGACTGCAGGGGACCTACGTTTGTCTTCACCAACCTTTTTCTCTTTACATACCAAAAGAAACTTTTGCAATCCGCCTTAATGTTCCCTGCAAGCTTCTTCTCGTACTCCATTTTCCCTGCCCTAATCAAACCCTTTGTCCTCCTCTGCTGAGTTCTAAATTTCTCCCAGTCCCCAGGTTCGCTGCTATTTCTGGCCAATTTGTATGCCACTTCCTTGGCTTTAATACTATCCCTGATTTCCCTAGATAGCCACGGTTGAGCCACCTTCCCTTTTTTATTTTTACGCCAGACAGGAATGTACAATTGTTGTAATTCATCCATGCGGTCTCTAAATGTCTGCCATTGCCCATCCACAGTCAACCCCCTAAGTATCATTCGCCAATCTATCCTAGCCAATTCACGCCTCATACCTTCAAAGTTACCCTTCTTTAAGTTCTGGACCATGGTCTCTGAAATTACTGTTTCATTCTCCATCCTAATGCAGAATTCCACCATATTATGGTCACTCTTCCCCAAGGGGCCTCGCACAATGAGATTGCTAATTAATCCTCTCTCATTACACAACACCCAGTCTAAGATGGCCTCCCCCCTAGTTGGTTCCTCAACATATTGGTCTAGAAAACCATCCCTTATGCACTCCAGGAAATCCTCCTCCACCGTATTGCTTCTAGTTTGGCTAGCCCAATCTATGTGCATATTAAAGTCACCCATTATAACTGCTACACCTTTATTGCATGCACCCCTAATTTCCTGTTTGATGCCCTCCCCAACATCCCTATTACTGTTTGGAGGTCTGTACACAACTCCTACTAACGTTTTTTGCCCTTTGGTGTTCTGCAGCTCTACCCATATAGATTCCACATCATCCAAGCTAATGTCTTTCCTAACTATTGCATTAATCTCCTCTTTAACCAGCAATGCTACCCCACCTCCTTTTCCTTTTATTCTATCCTTCCTGAATGTTGAATACCCCTGAATGTTGAGTTCCCAGCCCTGATCATCCTGGAGCCACGTCTCCGTAATCCCAATCACATCATATTTGTTAACATCTATTTAAGCACTGATTGTGAGTGTTGTTGAGTTTCATGAGATGATGTATTAAAAATACTTTAGTATCAGAATGTGAGGCTAACTATGAGGAGGTGCTGAATTTGAATTCTGGCGAGGTTTGCCAGGTCTGTCTCTATTGCGCTATGGGCACTTCTTTCAGAGAACCCTGGACATTACAGTATTAAAGTGTGAACCTCAGACCTGCTTCACCTCACTGTTCTAATGGGATGTTAATACTTCCTGAAACTTTTTCTTAATGTGCTACTGAGTTGCTTATGGGTGATTGTTCAGCAGAATTTCTGCTTTATGCCAGCAGACACTAATCCCCAAATGGCTTGCACGTTGTAAGAATGGCATTTTAAATTTAAACCTGGTGTATCTTGTGCTTTTCTCCACAACTAAGCTCTGGATCATTTTGCCTCATGCTTTAGTCTGCTTTTTGAATACAAGGTTTTATGTTGAAATTGGGATCAACAGCCACGACAATGGGACCAGTACACAAACCAGAAACTTTTTAAAAAGCTGGCATGGTTCTACAGGAGGAAATGGAATAAATCTAAAGTGAGCACTTTGCATCATTGTGGCAAAGTTGGTTTGAATGTATGAAGCTCAAACAGAGGGTCCTCACTTGGACTTGGTGTGTGTCAACTGCCCCAGATTTTTCCCTTTTACCAGTTCACTTTCCCTTTTAAAAAAAAATGCTGTCTTTTTGCTGTTTTCTTCTGATTGTGTCTCTCTCTCTCTCTCTCTCTTGTTTTGACTTGTTATTTATTCTCTCATTTTTTAATGATCTTTAGTTCTCCTATAATTTGATTCTTATCTACTTCCTGTGCTTTCTATGTGCTCATATACTTTTGGTGTTGTAGTTTCAATTTGTTTTGCTAACTTGTGGGGCAGGCTGAATGGGCCAGCTGCTCTTTTCCAGTCTGCCATTTTTGTATATTTGTAACACTCAACCCTCGCCTTTTGTGAAGATGCTGGCTCTTGTTTCTGCAGGTGCTGGAGCATTCTGTGACTGTGGTGCCATATCTCTCCTTGTACTCCACAACCTTCCTGTGGTCTTCAACATGGTTACAAAGTATTTACAGCTCAGAATGGCTGGTGTTTATGCTCGCCCTTCATCATCTCATCCCGTTAACATATCTTTCTTTTCCTTTCTTCCTCGTGTGCCTAACTACCTTCCCCTTAAATGCATCGAAGCTATTCGCCTCAACAACCCCTGTGATAGCGAGTTCCACATTCTAACCATTCCCTCTGGGTAAAGAAGTTTCTCCTGAACGCCCTGTTGGATTTATTAATGACTATCTTAAATTTATGGCCCCTAGTTCTGGTCCGGCCTGCAAGTGGAAACATCTTCTATATGTCCATCCGATCATAATCTTGAGGACATCTATCAGGTCACCCCTCTTTAAGAGCCCCAGCCTGTTCAATCTTTCCTGATAGGTATGACCTCTTAGTTCTGATATTGTTCTAGTACTTTTTTTTGTTGCACCTTCTCCAGTGCTGCTTTGTCCTTTTTATAATCTGGAGACCACAACTGCTCACAGTGCAGGTTGAACCTCCTTTATCCAGACCCCTCGGGACCTGGCCTGTTCTGGATAAGGGATTTTTCTGGATGAGGGGTGGTCATATTAAATTGGATGGTACAGGTACTGATCAAGGGGATATCGGGGCTGGCTGGTTTGGGGGCTGGGAGTGCATCAGGGAGATCATGGGGGGTGGGGAGTGCAGCGATTGTGGGAGTCGGCAGCAAGGTAAGACTTCAATTTGTTCATGTTGGAGTGGCCGGGAATGGTTCTGGATGAGGGATGGTTACGGATAAGGGAATTCTAGATAAGGAAGGTTCAACCTGTAGTCCAATTGTCTTACAAGTTTAACGTAACTTCTCTGCTTTTCCAATTTTATATCTCTAGAAATGAACCCCAGTGCTTTTTAAAAATGGCTTTATTAACCTGCATTGCTATTTTTAGTGATTTGTGTAACTGTATCCCGAGATTCCTCTGTTCCTCTACCCCATTTAGACATTTGTTTTCCAAGGAGTGGCATCTTTATTCTTCCTAACAATATATACTCAAAAGTAGTAATCTCGGGATTGCTACCAGTGCCACGTGCTAGTCAGAGTAGGAATCGCAGGATGGCGCAGATGAATACGTGGCTTGAGCAGTGGTGCAGCAGGGAAGGATTCAAATTCCTGGGGCATTGGAACCGGTTGTGGGGGAGGTGGGACCAGTACAAACCGGACGGTCTGCACCTGGGCAGGACCGGAACCAATGTCCTAGGTGGAGTGTTTGCTAGTGCTGTTGGGGAGGAGTTAAACTAATATGGCAGGGGGATGGGAACAAATGCAGGGAGACACAGGGAAACAAAAAGGAGACAAAAGCAAAAGACAGAAAGGAGATGAGGAAAAGTGGAGGGCAGAGAAACCCAAGGCAAAGAACAAAAAGGGCCACTGTACAGCAAAATTCTAAAAGGACAAAGGGTGTTATAAAAAAAACAAGCCCTAAAGGCTTTGTGTCTTAATGCAAGGAGTATCCGTAATAAGGTCGATGAATTAACTGTGCAAATAGATGTTAACAAATATGATGTGATTCGGATTACAGAGACGTGGCTCCAGGATGATCAGGGCTGGGAACTCAACATCCAGGGGTATTCAACATTCAGGAAGGATAGAATAAAAGGAAAAGGAGGTGGGGTAGCATTGCTGGTTAAAGAGGAGATTAATGCAATAGTTAGGAAGGACATTAGCTTGGATGATGTGGAATCTATATGGGTAGAGCTGCAGAACACCAAAGGGCAAAAAACGTTAGTGGGAGTTGTGTACAGACCTCCAAACAGTAGTAGTGATGTTGGGGAGGGCATCAAACAGGAAATTAGGGGTGCATGCAATAAAGGTGCAGCAGTTATCATGGGTGACTTTAATATGCACATAGATTGGGCTAACCAAACTTAAGAGTGACTTTGATAGGTTAGGTGAGTGGGCAAATGCATGGCAGATGAAGTATAATGTGGATAAATGTGAGGTTATCCACTTTGGTAGTAAAAACAGAGAGACAGACTATTATCTGAATCGTGACAGATTAGGAAAAGGGGAGGTGCAACGAGACCTGGGTGTCGTGGTACATCAGTCATTGAAGGTTGGCATGCAGGTACAGCAGGCGGTTAAGAAAGCAAATGGCATGTTGGCCTTCATAGCGAGGGGATTTGAGTACAGGGGCAGGGAGGTGTTGCTACAGTTGTACAGGGCCTTGGTGAGGCCACACCTGGAGTATTGTGTACAGTTTTGGTCTCCTAACCTGAGGAAGGACATTCTTGCTATTGAGGGAGTGCAGCGAAGGTTCACCAGACTGATTCTCGGGATGGCGGGACTGACCTATCAAGAAAGACTGGATCAACTGAGCTTGTATTCACTCGAGTTCGGAAGAATGAGAGGGGACCTCATAGAAACGTTTAAAATTCTGACGGGTTTAGACAGGTTAGATGCAGGAAGAATGTTCCCAATGTTGGGGAAGTCCAGAACCAGGGGTCACAGTCTAAGGATAAGGGGTAAGCCATTTAGGACCGAGATGAGGAGAAACTTCTTCACCCAGAGAGTGGTGAACCTGTGGAATTCTCTACCACAGAAAGTTGTTGAGGCCAATTCACTAAATATATTCAAAAAGGAGTTAGATAAAGTCCTTACTACTCGGGGGATCAAGGGGTATGGCGAGAAAGCAGGAATGGGGTACTGAAGTTGCATGTTCAGCCATGAACTCATTGAATGGCGGTGCAGGCTAGAAGGGCCGAATGGCCTACTCCTGCACCTATTTTCTATGTTTCTATACTACCTGTCAGTTATGGCTCAGTCGGTAGCACACTCGCCTCTAAGTCAGAAGATTGTGGGTTCAAGTCCCACTCCAGGAACTTGAGCACATAAATCTAGGCTGACACTCCAGTGCAGTGTTGAGGAGCACTGCACTATCGGAGGTGTAATCTTTTGGATGAGACGTTAAACTGAGGTACCATCTGCTCTCTCAGGTCCATGTTAAAGATCCCATGGCATTATTTCGAAGAAGAGCAGGAGAGTTATCCCCGGTGACCTGGCCAATATTTATCCCTCAATCAACAGAACAAAAACAGATTATCTGATCATTTTCACATTGCTGTTTGCAGGAGCATGCAGTGTGCAAATTGGCTGCCACGTTTCCCACATTACAACAGTGACTATGCTTCAAAAAGTACTTTATTGGCTGTAAAGCGCTTTGAGATGTCCAGTGGTCTTAAAAGTCGCTATATAAATGCAATTCTTTCTTTTCTTTTTACCTCACACTTATCTGTATTGAAGTTAATTTGCTAATTACATGCCCATTCTGTAAGTACATTAATGTCTTTCGGTATTTTATCGCATCCTCCTCTGTTAACTACAACCCCAAATTTGGTGTCATCTGCTAATTTTGAAATTGTATTTTACGATTCCCGATTGTTTATGTAAATGTTGGACAACAGTGATCCCAGCACTGATCCTTGTGGAACACTACTTCCCACCATTTGCCAGTCTGAATAGTTACCTTTAACCCCCTACTCTCTCTGCTTTCTGTTTTGTAGCCAGCTTGCTTCCAACCATTCTGCTACTGACCCCTAATTCCACAAGTTCTGACCTTAGTCATGTCCACTATGCAGTGTCTTATCGAAGGCTTTTTGGAAATCCAAATACATTACGTCTACTACAGTACCCTCAAAGAATTCAATAAGGTTGGTCAAGCATTACCTTCCCTATTGATTGCACCTTCCTCTTCCAACTCCTCTCCTTTGTTGACCTGCTCCGTGGGACTGTCTTAGCTTGATTCCTTGTTTATCTGAACATAGTTGGAGCATTTCTAGCAATGGCTTCTCTTACCATCTTCACACCATCACCATGGGAATTCCCCAAGAATCTATCTGTGGCGCCTACTTCTTCATCTGCCTGCTGCTGCTGCTGCTTGCCATCATCATCCGCAGACTTGGGAGTCAGTTTCCATATGTGCGTTGGTGACTCCAGTGCTGCCTTTCCACCAGTCCCCCCCAACCATCTCGAGAACCTACAACTGGGACCATTCCGCTGACTGACCTCTCCTCCCCCATCCTTCACCCCACCATTGGCAGCTGTGCTTTCAGCTGCTGGCTCCATGCTCTGTAATTCTCTCTTCACCTCACTCTCTTGCCTCGTCCCTCCTTAAAACCCACCTCTTGAGACATGCTTGGTCATACCCCAACACCCTCCAATGTTTCCTCCTTTGCATAGACACCTGGTGTTCCTTATGTCTCAATGAACTGCCTTGAGACAGTTATTTGTTAAAAACATATAATCGTTTGTTGTGGTCATTTCACTAATCCTGAACAGTTTGTGCTGCTTCCATTGCTATGAAGGAGGGAGATAATGGGAACATGAGAGCCTTTCGAACATATAGTGGGGAGTGTATCCTGAGCTGGTGAACAGAACTAGGTGGTCACGAGTTTGTATTAAAATGCATATTTTACAGCTCTCCAAGTGTGTGGTGATGTACGATGATGTCAAAAGTGTGTGGAACAAAATAGGCTTAATGTATCCAGTGTCAGCTCTTTTAAATCTCTATCCATGAAGTAACTTCAATTTAGCAGGGGAATAGTTACTACTTTAGCCAGATTAAGTGTTCTGAATGTTCTATCCTAGTAAAGAATGATGGTAAAAGTCTGTGCACCAATGAAACTTGCTGTTAGTATAAATGCAGTTAAATGTGTGCTCTATGCATATGCAAATGGCTATTGGGTTATATTCAACTGCAGCTTAATTTCACAAAATCATCGTAACCTCGTTTGGTTTGGTTTTCCTGTTTGTTTGCAGAGACACTCTACAGTGGGGCAGCTGGGGAGACATGTTAAACTGTGAACACTTGCAATGGCCTGCGAACGCAAAGCAAACAGTCACGGCTCATCGGGCCCAAGTTTCCACAAGAAAAAAAACGGGCGCCCCTCCGAGCTGGGCACCCGTTTTTCGCGCCTAAAACGATGCCTAAAAAAATCCTCGGTATTCTCCACCTACTTACAGGTCCTCTGGCCCTCTGCGCAGCCAGCACGAGCTGTGGGGGGGGTGGAGCCAGGTCCCGGCGCTGAAAACAGTGCCGGGACCTCTGCACATGCGCGCTACAGAGGGCACGCAAGTGCAGTAGCTCCAGGCGCCGAACTGTGTGGGAGGGGCCCGAAGCACGCAGCCCCGAGCCCTGGCTGAATGGCCTCACTGGGGCTCCTCCCACGGCCAGCTCCTCCCCGCCCCCAACAAGACCCGACACCCGCTCCCCCCCCCCCGCTCTCTCTCCCCCCTCCCCCCCGCTCTCTCTCCCCCCTCCCCCCCCGCTCTCTCCCCCCTCCCCCCCGCTCTCTCCCCCCTCCCCCCCGCTCTCTCCCCCCTCCCCCCCGCTCTCTCCCCCCCGCTCTCTCCCCCCTCCCCCCCCGCTCTCTCTCTTCCCCCCCCCCGCTCTCGCTCTCTCACCCTCCCTCCCCTCTCTCTCTCTCTCCCTCCCTCCCCTCTCTCCCTCCCTCCCCTCTCTCTCCCTCCCTCCCTCCTCTCTCTCTCTCTCTCTCTCCTCTCTCTCTCTCTCTCCCCTCTCTCTCTCTCTCTCTATCTCTCTCTCTCTCTCTCTCTCTCTCTCTCTCTCTCTCTCTCTCTCTCTCTCTCTCTCTCTCTCTCTCTCTCCCTCCCCTCTCCCTCCCCCCCCCCTCTCTCTCCCCCCCCTCTCTCTCTCTCTCTCTCTCTCTCTCTCTCCTCTCCCTCTCCCTCTCCCTCTCCCTCTCCCTCTCCCTCTCCCTCTCCCTCTCTCTCTCTCTCCCCCTCCCGCTCAGCGACACAAACGGCTGCAGAATTCTCCCTGGCTGAAGCACTTTCACACAGGTAGGAAGATGGTTTATTTAATCTTTTCTTGGCTTATAAATGTTTATTCAGGTTGGATTTATTTGTATAATATTTGTAGAAGTATAAATAAGGATTTATTGTCGAATTTAATGAGTTCCCTTCCCCCCCCCACCTCGTTCTGGACGCCTAATTTGTAACCTGCGCCTGATTTTTTAATGTGTAGAACAGGTTTTTTCAGTTCTACAAAAATCTTCACTGGCTCCATTCTACTTTAGTTTGGAGTACATTTTCACTGTGGAAACTTTCAAATCAGGCGTCAGTGGCCGGACACGCCCCCTTTTGAAGAAAAAATTCTGTTCTAAACTAGAACTGTTCTACCTGACTAGAATTGCAGAAAAAAAATGTGGAGAATTGCGATTTCTAAAATAGTCCGTTCTCCACCAGTTGCTCCTAAAAATCAGGCGCAAATCATTTGGAAACTTGGGCCCATTATTTCCACAGTGTTTGGCAGATCACACAGGAAGGTTCTCAAAAGTTGGTCTAGAATTTGACAGAGAAGTAATTCATCATTTGATAAATTTAGTCTAATTAAAATGTGACGGCAAAAGTAGACACTGAATTTCTGACCCTGAATTTCCCTGTTGCAAAAGCTTTCTAATGTACAGCAGTTGATCATTCTTAAAATCATACAGGAGGAGGCCATTGGGCCCATTGTGTACATGCCAGCTTTTGATGAGCTTTCCAATTAGTCCCACTCCCTGCTCTTTCCCCATAGCCCTGCAATTTTTTCCCTTTCAAGTATTTATCCAATTCCTTTTTGAATATTACTATTGAATCAGCTTCCACCACCCTTTCAGGCAACGCGTTCCAGATAATAGCAACATGCTGCATTTTTTAAAAAGTCTCCACCTCTTCCCTCTGGTTCTATTGCCAATTACTTAAAATTTTTGTCCTCTGGTTATTGACCCTCTTGTCAGTGGAAACAGTTTCTCCCTATCTACTCTATCAAAACCCTTCTTGATTATGAACACTTCTATTAAATCTCCCCTTAACATTCTCTGTTCTAAGGAGAATGATCTCATTTTCTCTAGTCTCTCCACATATAAGAACATAAGAAATAGGAGCAGGAGTAGGCCATTTGGCCCCGCAAGCCTGCTCTACCATTCAATAAGATCATGGCTGATCTGATCATGGACTCAGCTCCACTTCCCTGACCGCTCCCCATAACTCTACTCCCTTATCACTCAAAAATCTGTCTGTCTCTGCCGTAAATATATTCAATGACCCAGCCTCCTCAGAGAATTCCATAGATTTACAACCCTCAGAGGAAATTCCTCCTCATCACAGTTTTAAATGGCGGCCCCTTATTCTGAGTCTATATCCCCTAGTTTTAGTTTCCCCTATGAGCGGAAATATCTTCTCTGCCTCCCCCTCATTATTTTGTATGTTTCGATAAGATCACCTCTCATTCTTCTGAACTTAATTGAGTATAGGCCCAACCTACTCAACTTATCTTCATAACTCAACCCCCTCATCTCTGGAATCAACCTAGTGAAATTTTACCGAACAGCCTCCAATGCAAGTACATCCTTCCTTAAATATGGAGACCAAAACTGTATGCAGTACTCCAGGTGTGGCCTCACCAATACCCTGTACAGTTGTAGCAGGACTTCTCTGCTTTTATACTCTATCCCCCCTTGCAATAAAGGGGATCAAGGGGTGTGGAGAGAAAGCAGGAAAGGGGTACTGAGGGAATGATCAGCTATGATCTTATTGAATGGCGGTGCAGGTTCAAAGGGCTGAATGGCCTATTCCTGCACCTATTTTCTATGTTTCGATGTTTTCCATTTGCCTTCCTGTTTACTTGCTGTACCTGCATACTAACATTTTGTGTTTCATGCACAAGGACCCCCAGCACCCTCTCTACTGCAGCACTTTGCAATTTTTCTCCATTTAAGTTATATTTTGCTTTTCTATTTTTTCTGCCGAAGTGGATAACCTCACAGTTTCCCACATTGTACTCCATTTGCCAAATTTTTGCTCACTCACATAGCCTGTCTATATCTCTTTGCAGATTATTTGGGTCCTCTTCACAATTTGCTTTCCCACCAATCTTTGTATCATCAGCAAACTTGGCTACATTACACTCGATCCCTTCATCCAAGTCATTAATGTAGATCATAAATAGTTGAGGATCCAGCACCGATCCCTGCGACACCCCACTAGTCACTGTTTGCCAACCGGAAAATGACCCATTTATCCCGACTCTCTGTTTTCTGTTAGTTAGCCAATCCTCTATCCATGCTAATATATTACCCCCAACCCTGTGACCTTTATCAAATGTCTTCTGGAAATCCAAATACACCACATCCGCTGGTTCCCCCTTATCCACCCTGCACGTTACATCCTCAAAGAACTCTAGCAAATTTGTAAAACATGATTTCCATTTCATAAAATCATGCTGACTCTGCTTGATTGAATCATGCTGTAGTCATATCTGAAGTCTCTTATCCTTTTAATTTTACATAGACTAAATTCTAAAATATTTAATTATCTGTAAAGGGCATTGGAACGGCCGGTAAGGCACGATATAAATGCATGTCTTTCTGTCTCCCTCTCTCTGCCCCTCGCCCTCTCTCTGCCCCTCACCCCCTCCCCTCGCCGGCTCCTCGCCGGCCCCCTCGCCCTGTCTGTGTCAGTCTCTCTGTCTGTCTGTCTCTCTCTCTGTGGTCTCTCTCTCTCTCGCTCTCTCTCTCTGTCTCTCTCTTTCTCTCTCTGTCTCTCTCTGTCTCTGGTGCTGTATCTAGCTATCTATCATCAGTGATTGCACTGAGCAAGTTATTTGCTTACTATTGCCATAGCCGCCGATTCTCAAGTTCACTGTGTGTTGATAACTGAAGAATACATATTATGTGAATAGTTTTGCAAAATTGTTCTATAGGAGAAGAAAATGCTTTAAGTCCTGTTTGACAGCTCCAGTCATTAGGCAGCAGCCATTGGTGCAGAAATTGTTGAAGCTTTGTCAGATGCCTGAAATATAATTGACATGACTGAGAGAGAACGATCATTACTGCAAGCTTTTCAGTTTTGTCTATACACATGGCATAAAAATATTCTTATGAAGAAAAGTTGCAAAAACAAGCAAGTACTGCCAACTGCTGTTATAATGAGCAATGCAACTCTATTGAAGAGATGAAGTACTGAATAGATTCCCTCGTACTGTTTCTCTGCAGTGTTTTGAGCTGTGTACTGTTATTTTGTAAAGGGAATTCAGTGAAGAAGGTTGCGCCAGGGAAGCATCATTATTTTTCTTTGTTCCAGTGCATTTTGGCTTTGATGCTGTGACTTCATATAGTTTAATTTTGCTTTACAGCCTCCCCTCATTTTACTGTAAAACACCTAATAAAGACAATTAAAATCACTTTTTTATCAAAATTAAAAAATATCTAAATTTTGTATCAAAATTAATCTGTTTTTTCCTCCATTCCCAACCCTCCTTGCTTGGGTTGTCTTTTGGGAGGCTTTTGTTCGATAACCCCAATGCCACAGTTCCTATAGTACTCCTATTTTTATAACTGAAGCCAATGGTAAATGCACAATTCTTCATATCCGGTACAATTCGGACCGAAAACTGTCCAATGGTTGGAATTTTGATAGAGTAAATAAGGAGAAACTATTTCCACTGGCAGGCAAGTCAGTAACCAGAGGACACAGATTTAAGGTAATTGGCAAAAGAATGATGAGGAGTGAAGATTTTTTATGCAGCAAGTTTATGATGATCTAAAATGCATTGCCTGAAAGGGGTGGAAGCTGATTTAATAGTAACTTTAAAGTTGGATATATACTTGAAAACAAAAACATTTGCGTGGTTATTGGGAATGAGCAGGGGAGTGGTTGTAGGGCTCTTGCAAGAAGCCGGCACAGGCACAATGGGCCAAAAGACCTCCTTCTGTGCTGTATCGTTCTAAGTTGTTCGGATAGCAGTCGAGAATTACGTTCTTATGAAGCTGCTGATGGACATGCTACCGTTGCTGCTACCTATTACCTGAATGGTGCTACAAAGCAATTTAAGGAGCAGCACTGCTCCTGAAACCAGCACCGAAACGTAAAAGTGCCAGTATAGCAAGATTAGCTAAATCTAGGTACATCCCCTAAAAGGAGGGGGAAAATATTTGTGCTTCGGGCAGAAACATTATTCAGACCTTGCGGGGTTAAAGTATGCGGCTTTCAAGAACCAATGGCCTGGCTGGTTTCATGTGTTTGGTGCAACTGGATATTGTACTGCTAATGTTCTAATGGAGAAAGGAGCTGATTGATTGGAAATTGACTTTCCTGTTAATGACCGTAACTAACATAGCAGTTTTTCATTAGGTGAAATGCGACACTTGGTGTTTTTCTAATTTCCTTCTCACAGTACTACTTTGATTGACCTATCTTTGTAACTTATAGTCCAGTTGAAGTTTCATGCATGCATTGATGGCTCCATTTTTATCCGTGTTCCAAGATCAAGGTTACACGATTCTGGCCTTTAGTATCATTTTTTTCTGCCTTGTCTTATGAAATTTTTGGGTGAAATACTGGCATTTGATAATTATTGGTTTTGAAAGGTTCACATAATATCAGGCAGCTGATAGTGCTAAAATAAACTATGTATTTCCATTTATTGAACAATACATTGATTGAACAATTCACCAGAATATTTGGAATCTTCCAGTTATAGTTTATTTAGCAGCGGGTACAGTGTTAATGGACTAAATCCAGTGAACGTGAATTCAAACTTCCACCATGGCAGTTGAGAATTTGAATTACATTTTTTTTAAATCTGGAAATAAAAAGAGGAAGTGGGTCAATGCAGCTGTCGGATTGTTTAAAACCCATGCCAATAATATCCTTTAGGAAAAAGAAAGACTTGTATTTCTATAGGGCCTTTCACGACCTTGGGACGTCCCAAAGCACTTCACAGCCAATAAAGCATCTCTGAAATGTACTCACTGCTGTAATGTAGGAAACACAGCAGCCAAATTGTGCACAGCAAGGTCCCAAAAACAGCAATGTGATAATGACCAGACCATCTGTTTTCGTGATGCTAATTGAGGGAAAAATATTGGCCAGGACACAGGAGAGAATTCCTCATTTCTTGTATACTGCAATAGGATCCTTTAAACCCACCTGAGAGGGCAGACAGAGCCTTGGTTTAATGTCTCATCCGAAAGATAGCACTTCCAACACTGCAGCACTCCCTCAGTACTGCACTGGAGTGTTGGCCTTCAATTTGTGCTCAAGTCTCGAGTAGAATTTGAACCCACAGCCTTCTGACTCAGACAAGAGTGCTGCCACAGAGCCATATCTGATACCCAAGGGAATCTACTGTCCTTATTTGGTCTGGCCTATGTGCGACTCCAGTCCCACACCAACCTGGTTGAGTCTTAACTGCCCACTGAAATGGCCGAGCAAGCCATTCAGTTATATCAGGTGACGCAGTGCTGCACTGAGCAGCAAAGGAGATCGTATTTTCGATCGTAACATCCAATCAAACACTGACCGCCAAAAGAAAATCATCAATTCTTCAAATATAAAGCAAGACGCCTCCCAAACCCATGACCTCTACCACCAAGAAGGATAAGGGCAACAAGTGCATGGGAACAACCATCACTTACATGTTCCCCTCCAAATCACACACCATCCTGACTTGGAAATATATCGCCATTCCTTCATCACTGAGCAGAAATCCTGGAATTCCCTACCTAGCAGCACTGTGGGAGTACCTTCACCACACAGACTGCAGCGATTCAAGAAAGTGGCTCACCACCACCTTCTTGGCAACAAGGGATGGGCAATCTTGGGATGTGTGCATCACTAGCCAGCCTTGCCAGTGATGCACACATCCGAAGAATGAATAGCAAATAAAAGGAAACAAAATTATATGCAAATTCTATCCTTCTAAAATCAACTGAAATGTAAGTCACGTACAGTGTACGCACTGTATTTCTTTCAAGATGCATAAATAGACTTGAAAATGTGAATTTAACGTTATATTTCTTAGTTGTTCAGAAACTTGTCCATTATACTTGTTGAGCTGGCTAAGTTTGGCACTTGAAAAAATGTATACAGCAAATTATTATTCCACCTCAAATATATAGATAACTAGACAAGATGCAAAAAAAATTTACAAGAATATTTTTTTTGTTTGTTCGTTTATGGGATGTTTATTTCCCATCCCTAATAGCCCTTGAGAAGGTGGTGCTGAGACGCCAGGGTGGTTAAGACTCAACCACATTGCTGTGGGTCTGGAGTCACATATGTCAGGCTGGGAAAGGATGGCAGATTTACTTCCCTAAAGGACAATAGTAAACCCGATAGGTTTTTTATGACAATCCAGTAATTACATGGTCACCATTACTGATATTAGCTTTTTATTCCAGATTTATTTATTTAACTGAATTTGAATCCCCTAGCTCCGTGGTGGGATTTGAACTCTTGTCGCCGAATCATTAGTCCAGGCCTCTGGATTACTACAAAAGCAAAATACTGCGGATGCTGGAATCTGAAATAAAAACGGAGAATGCTGAAAATCTCACCGGGTCGGACAGCATCTGTGGAGAGAAAAACAGAGTTAACGTTTTGGGTCGACAACCCTTCATCAGAACGGCCAAATGTTCGAAAAGAGCACATTCTTAAGCACTGAAAGGGGGAGGGGAAGAAAGAAGGGAACATCTGTGATAGGATGGAAGACAGGAGAGTTTAGAGAGACAAAAGGGATGATGGGCCGAATTGAAATGGTAACAACAGAAGTTAGAAAAAGGTTAATCTGGATAGGGTGTGAATGGCGTAGTAATGACCAGCTGCCATTATAGACGAGGAGAAGAAGGAAGAAGAAAAACATAACATGGCCAGAGGTTAAGCTCTGAAATTGTTGACCTCGGTGTTGAGTCCAGAAGGCTGTAAAGTGCCTAAATGAAAGATGAGGTGCTGTTTCATAGAAACAAAGAAAATAGGTGCAGGAGTCAGCCATTCGGCCCTTCGAGCCTGCACCACCATTCAATATGATCATGGCTGATCATGCAACTTCAGTACCCCATTCCTGCTTTCTCTCCATACCCCTTGATCTTTTTAGCCGTAAGGATCACATCTAACTCCCTTTTGAATATATCGAACGAACTGGACTCAACAACTCTCTGTGGTAGAGAATGCCACAAGTTCACAATTCTCTGGGTGAAGAAGTTTCTCCTCATCTCGGTTCTAAATGGCCTACCCCTTATCCTTAGACTGTGACCCCTGGTTCTGGACTTCCCCAACATCGGGGACATTCTTCCTGCATCGAACCTGTCCAATCCCGTCAGAATTTTATATGTTTCTATGAGATCCCCTCTCATTCTCCTAAATTCCAGTGAATATAAGCCTAGTCGATCCAGTCTTTCTTCATATGTCAGTCCTTCCATCCCGGGAATCAGTCTGGTGAACCTTCGTTGCACTCCCTCAATAGCAAGCGCGTCCTTCCTCAGATTAGGAGACCAAAACTGTACACAATATTCAAGGTGTGGCCTCATCAAGGCTCTCTACAAGTGCAGTAAGACCACCCTGCTCCAATACTCAAAGGCTAACATGCCATTGGCCGCCTTCACCGCCTGCTGTACCTGCATGCCAACTTTCAATGACTGATGTACCATGACACCCAGGTATTGTTGCACCTCCCCTTTTCCTAATCTGTCACCATTCAGATAATATTCTGCCTTCCTGTTTTTGCCACCAAAGTGAATACTATCACATTTATCCACATTATACTGCATCTGCCATGAATTTGTCCACTCCCCAAATCTGTCCAAGTCACCCTGCAGCCTCTTAGCATCCTCCTCACAGCTCACACTGCCACCCAACTTAGTGTCATCTGCAAACTTGGAGATATTATATTCAATTCCTTCGTCTAAATCATTAATGTATATTGTAAATAGCTGGGGTCCCAGCACTGAACCTTGCGGTACCCCACTAGTCACTGCCAGCCATTCTGAAAAAGACCTGTTTATTCCTACTCTTTGCTTCCTGTCTGCCAACCAGTTCTCTGTCCATGTCAATACATTACCCCCAATACCATGTGCTTTAATTTTGCACACTAATCTCTTGTGTGGGACCTTGTCAAAAGCCTTTTGAAAGTCCAAATATACCACATCCACTGGTTCTCCCTTGTCTACTAGTTACATCCTCAAAAAATTCTAGAAGATTTGTCAAGCATGATTTCCCTTTCATAAATCAATGCTGACTTGGACCGATCCTGTCACTGCTTTCCAAATGCGCTGCTATTACATCTTTAATAATTGATTCCAACATTTTCCCCATATCGATGTCAGGCTAACCGGTCTATATTCCCTGTTTTCTCTCTCCCTCCTTTTTTTAAAAAATGGTGTTACATTAGCTACCCTCCAGTCCATAGGAACTGATCCAGAGTCTATAGAATGTTGGAAAATGACAATCAATGCATCCACTATTTCTAGGGCCACTTCCTTAAGTACTCTGGGATGCAGACTATCAGGCCCTGGGGATTTATTGGCCTTCAATCCCATCAATTTCCCTCACACAATTTCCTGACTAATAAGGATTTCCTTCAGTTCCTCCTTCTCGCTCGACCCTTGGTCCCCTAGTATTTCCGGAAGGTTATTTGTGACTTCCTTAGTGAAGACAGAACCAAAGTATTTGTTCAATTGGTCTGCCACTTCCTTGTTCCGCATTATAAATTCACCTGATTCTGACTGCAAGGGACCTACATTAGTCTTCACTAATCTTTTTCTCTTCACACATCTATAGAAGTTTTTGCAGTCAATTTTTATGTTCCCTGCGAGCTTACTCTCGTACTCTATTTTCCCTCTCCCAACTAAACCCTTTGTCCTCCTCTGATGGATTTTAAATTTCTCCCAATCCTCAATTTTCTCCCAATTCTCCAATTTTTCTGGTCAATTTATATGCTTTTACTTGGATTTAATACTATCCCTAATTTCCCTTGTTAGCCACAGTTGAGCCACCTTCCCCTTTTTATTTTTATGCCAGACAGGAATGTACAATTGTTGTAGTTCATCCATGTGATCTTTAAATGTCTGCCATTGCTCAGCCACCGTCAGCCCTTTAAGTATCATTCGCCAGTCTATCCTAGCCAATTCACATCTCATACCATCGAAGTTATCTTTCTTTAAGTTCAGGACCCTAGTCTCTGAATTAACTGTGTCACTCTCCATCTTAATGAAGAATTCTACCATATTATGGTCACTCTTCCCCAAGGGGCCACGCACGACAAAATTGCTAATTAATCCTCTCTCATTGCACAAGACCCAGTCTAGGATGGCCTGCTCTCCAGTTGGTTCCTCGACATATTGGTCCAGACACTCCAGGAAATCCTCCTCCACCGTACTGCTACCAGTTTGGTTTGCCCAATCTATATGTAGATTAAAGTCACCCATGATAACTGCTGTACCCTTATTGCACGCGTCCCTATTTTCCTGTTTGATGCCAACCCCAACCTCCCTACTACTGTTTGGTGGTCTGTACACAACTCCCACTCGCGTTTTCTGCCCTTTGGTGTTTCGCAGCTCTACCCATATAGATTCCACATCATCCAAGCTAATGTCCTTCCTTACTATTGCGTTAATCTCCTCTTTAACCAGTAACGCTACCCCATCTCCTTTTCCTTCCTGTCTACCCTTCCTGAATATTGAATACCCCTGGATGTTGAATTCCAGCCTTGGTCACCCTGGAGCTATGTCTCCGTAATCCCAATTACATCATATCCGTTAACAGCTATCTGCGCAGTTAATTCATCCCCCTTATTACGAATGCTCCTCACATTGAGACTCAGAGCCTTCAGGCTTTTTTTTAAACACTTTGTCCTTTTAGAATTATGTTGTAATGTGGTACATGTTGTAATGAGCTTGCGTTGAGCTTCATTGGAACAGTGGAGGAGTCCGAGGACGGAGATATCAGAGCTGGAGTGGAGTGGAGTGGAGTGGAGTGGAGTGGAGTGGAGTGGAGTGGAGTGGAGTGGAGTGGAGTGGAGTGGAGTGGAGTGGAGTGGAGTGGAGTGGAGAATTAAAATGACAGGCGACCGGAAGCTTAGGGTTGCACTTACGGACTGAATCGGGGTGTTCAGCAAAATGGTCACCCAATCTACGCTTCGTCTCCCCAATATGAGCAGCGAATACAGTATACTAAATTGAAAGAAGTACAAGTAAATCGCTGTTTCACCTGGAAGGAGTATTTGAAGCTCTGGATTACTCGTCCAGTAACTCTGGATTACTCGTCCAGTAACATTACCACTATGCTACTGTTCCTGCAAATAATACTAGAACTGAGGGGTTGTACCCATCAGAAAAGATTGAACAAATTGGTGGGGCTTGAAAAGATCGATTGAGGTGTGACCTGATCGAGGTCTTCAAGATTATGAAGGGGTTTGATACGGTAGAGAAGATGGATCCATTTGCAGGTGAGGCTTGAACTAATTGTCATAAATGTAATATCGGCGCTAATACAGGTTGAGCGTCCAAAATCCGGAGTTCCAGAATCCGGACCGATTGGTGGCAGAGTCATCCGGAATCCGTAAAATGTTCCGGAATCCAGACCCACCGAACCTGCCGACCTCGAGGTCCCGCCGCTGCCTGACCTCGGGCCTCGCCTCACCGCCCCTCACCTCGCCGCTGCCTGACCTCGGGTCTTGCCTCGCCGCCACTGCCCTTACCTCGAGGCCTCCTCACCGGCCAACCCGAACACCTTCTCCGCGATGCGGCCGCCCGACCAGCTCTTCGGTGGGCCCCACCCGACCAGCTCCTCCTCTGCGGAGCCCGCCCAACCAGCTCCTCGGCGGCGGGACCCCGCCCGAACATCTCGGTGGCAGGGCCCCGCCCACCGCCCTCATTGCCCGGCGAGCACTACCCCCAACGACCTCATCGTCCGGCGAGCACCTCTTTCCCCCACCGGCCCCCCCTTCTGACGTTCTGAAATCTGGAAATGCCCGAACCTGGACTCGGGTGTTTCCGGATTCGTGATGCCAGAAAGACATTCCAAAATCCGGCAAAATGCAAAATCCAGAATGGCCTCAGTCCCAAGGGTTCTGGATTCGGGACGCTGCACTGTAAATCAAATAAGGAATTCTGGAGAAACTTTTTTACCCAGAGGGTCGTTAGAATGTGGAACTCACTTACACAAGGTGCAGTTGAGGCGAATAGCATTGATGCATTTCAGGGGAAGCGAGGTAAGCACATGAGGAAGAAAGGAATAGAAGAATATGTTGATAGGGTTACATGAAGAGGGGTAGGAGGAGGCTTGTGTGGAGCATAAACCCCGGCATAGACCTGTTTGGCTGGGGTCTAAATACTTTGTAACACTTTGTGTTATTTGTTTTGTAATTCCTTTGTTTAATAGATTAGCCAATTGACTATATTGGTAAATTTATTACAATTGATTAAAGTTCAATTACTCCATGCAAATTACCAATTTAAATCCAAGTTTAATTTCAAAAATTACACCATAGTTTCCGACGGTCAGGTGCGATGTCAGACATGCTGGCCCTCCTGGCTTTCTTGTACATCCAATTGAGGGATTTAGTGCTGGGTATTGTCACTGTCCGCATTAAGTACTGTCAGGTCAGGTAAAGCACAGCCAGAGTAAAACTCCCTGACAAAAGTGACTTCCTAGTGCAGTAGCATGACATTTTATCTTAATCTCCCACACCAGAAATCCTATGAGGCTGCCCATAGTACTGAATTAACAAGTGAAACCTGATCAATTTGAATAGCTGAGTAATATTTTGAAGTCTTATTTGACTCTTGATAGCTCAGCTGGTTAAAATATGGTGTAGTTGAGCCCTATGGATTTGGAAATGCCCGAAATGTAATCTCTGGTCTGTGTTGAATTAGCTAATCTTGGCTGGAGCAGTGGTAGGGATTCTAGAATTTTGCACCCAGGGTTCGATGGGACAATCGGCTCGGTTTATCATTACTATCCACTGGCCCCAATGTGTAGAAGTCGAGTGGAGATGATGGGCTTGCCTATACTGCCCCCTGTAGTTGAATAGCAAGCCAGAACTCAGAGGCTCTCACATGAAGAATGAGTTGTGACAGCTGTCGGAGGGCACACAACACCAGTGAAACTGTCTTCCAGCAAAGAGTTGATGTTTTGAGGAATGGATGGGTAAAATTCAGTGGGGAATAAAGAGCAGGAAATATTAAGTACTATTCATGTATGAGGGTTTCTTTCCACATGTTTCCTTCATTACAATCCATTTTATGCCAGTGATTCAATGTATTAATCCCTGACTTACTTATTCTGGCTACTCATTTATTTTACCTGCCCAGAGATGACTTGCAGAGATTTGAGTAGAACGAGACTGTTGGCATGACCTTGTAGCAGATCGCAGGGCTATGGAAAAAAAAATTACATTGCATTGAGAGTTTCTGACTACGTCTGCACCTCTTCGTGCTGGGAATCTTCTGCCTTTTTGTACAGTGTTATCAGAATGCTCATTTCTGCCACAAAGATGAAGTAAATTTTACCAGCTGACAAAAATCTGTTCCTATGATCCTACTGAAAACTGTTGCAGTTCACTTAGTTGCCCTCGGGTCTGTTTGTTTTAGACTAGATGTGAACTGCAGCTGACAGAATTTCAAAATTTGCAGGCCCAGGAGAGATGCCAAATGCCTTAAATGTTTCTGAGCTCTTACCTAATCTGTCTTCCCATTACTGAGTTTAATATTCACCATGGAAACCAGCTGTAAAGACTAAAGCATAGTCATCAATCTAATGGTGGAGGCAGCAATACAATCCTATTGGGGCTAAGGTTTGTCTTTGCTTTCTAAATCTGAAAAGCACCTGTGACTTGTGTAGCAATGAAACTGGACACAATTTAGCATTTGATTGTAGTTTTATATTTCCAGTGGTATTACTCATAGGCAGTTCGGTGATTTTTTTAAAAATTCGTTCTTTGGATGTGGGTGTCACTGGCAAGGCCAGCATTCATTGCCCTTGAGAAGATGGTGATGAGCCGCTGCAGTCTGTGTGGTGAAGTTACTCCCACAGTGCTGTTCGTGAGGGAGTTCCAGGATTTTGACCCAGTGACAATGAAGAAAGGGTGATATACTTCCAAGTCAGAATGGTGTGTGACTTGGAGGAAAACGTGGAAGTGGTGATGTTCCCATGCGCCTGCTGCCCTTGTCCTTCTAGGTGGTAGAGGTCATGGTTTGCGAGGTGCTACCAAAGAAGCTTGGCGAGTTGCTGCAGTGCATCTTGTAGATGATGCACACTGCAACCATGGTGCGCTGATGGTGGAGAAATTGAATGTTTTAGGTGGTGGATAGGGTACTAATCAAGCGGGCTGCTTTGTCCTGAATGGCGTCGAGCTTCTTGTGTTGTTGGAGCTGCACTCATCCAGTCAAGTGGAGAGTATTCCATCACATTCTTGACTTGTGCCTTGTAGATGGTGGAAAGGCTTTGGGGAGTCGGGAGGTGAGACATTCGCCACAGAATACCCAGCCTCTGACCTGCCTTTGTTGTCATAGTATTTATGTGACTGGTCCAGTTTTTGGTCAATGGTAACCCCCAGGATGTTGATGGGGTATTCGGCGATGGTAATGCCATTGCATGTCAAGGGACGGTGGTTAGACTCTTGCTTCATGGAGATAGTCATTGTCTGACATTTGTGTATCACGAATGTTACATGCCACTTTCCAGCCCAAGCCTGAATGTTGTCCAGGTCTTGCTGCATGCGGGCATTGACTGCTTCTTTATCTGAGGCGCTGTGAATGACACTGAACACTGTGCAGTCATCAGCAAACATCCACATTTCTGACCTTATGATGGAGGGAAAGTCATTGATGAAGCAGCTGAAGATGATTGGGCCTAGGACACTACCCTGAGGAAGCTTGAATCGTGACTTCTGATGTTTACCACACCCATGCCCTGATATCTCAGGCAGACCTAATGCCCTGCTACTACCAGCAAATGACTTTCTACCCTAACGAGAGATGGGGCACAACTTACACCCATTGCTATATTGCTCAGGTCTCGCATGCATTAGAAACATAGAAAATAGGTGCAGCAGCAGGCCATTCGGCCCAGCGAGCCTGCACCACCATTCAATATGATCATGGCTGATCATGCAACTTCAGTACCGATTTCCTGCTTTCTCTCCATATCCCTTGATCTCTTTAGCCGTAAGGGTCACATCTAACTCCCTTTTAAATATATCTAACGAACTGGCCTCAACAACTTTCTGTGGTAGAGAATTCCACAGGTTCACAATTCTCTGAGAGAAGAAGTTTCTCCTCATCTCGGTCCTAAATAGCCTACCCCTTATCTTTAGACTGTGACCCCTGGTTCTGGACTTCCCCAACATCGGGAACATTCTTCCTGCATCTAACCTGTCCAATCCTGTCAGAATTTTATATGTTTCTATGAGATCCCCTCTCATTCTTCTAAACTCCAGTGAATATAAGCCTAGTCGATCCAGTCTTTCTTCATATGTCAGTCCTTCCATCCCGGGAATCAGTCTGGTGAACCTTCGCTGCATTCCCTCAATAGCAAGAATGTCCTTCCTCAGATTAGGAGACCAAAACTGTACACAATATTCAAGGTGTGGCCTCACCAAGGCCCTGTATAACTGCAGTAAGACCTCCCTGCTCCTATACTCAAATCCTCTCGCTATGAAGGCCAACATGCCATTTGCCGCCTTCACCGCCTGCTGTACCTGCATGCCAACTTTCAATTACTGTTTCTGTGTCATGGTATATCATAGAAACATAGAAAATAGGTGCAGGAGTAGGCTATTCGGCCCTTCGAGTCTACACCACCATTCAATAAGATCATGGCTGATCATTCTCTCAGTACGCCTTTCCAGCTATCTCTCCATACCCCTTGATCCCCTCAGCCGTAAGGGCCATATCTAACTCCCTCTTGAATATATCCAATGAACTGGCATCAACAAATCACGGCGGCAGGGAATTCCACAGGTTAACAACTCTCTGAGTGAAGAGGTTTCTCCTCATCTCAGTCCTAAATGGCCTACCCCTTATCCTAAGACTGTGTCCCCTGGTTCTGGACTTCCCCAACATCGGGAACAATCTACCCGCATCTGACCTGTCCCCTCCCATCAGAATCTTTGTATGTTTCTATGAAATCCCCTCATCCTTCTAAACTCCAATGTATAAAGGCCCAGTTGATCCAGTCTCTCCTCATGTCAGTCCAGCCATCCCGGGAATCAGTCTGGTGAACCTTCGCTGCACTCCCTCAATAGCAAGAACGCCCTTCCTCAGATTAGGAGACCAAAACTGAACACTATTCCAGCTGAGGCCTCACCAAGACCCTGTACAACTGCAGTAAGAACTCCCTGCTCCTATACTCAAAACCCCTAGCTATGAAGGCCAACATACCATTTGCCTTCTTCACCGCCTGCTGTACCTGCATGCCAACTTTCAATGACTGATGTACCATGACACCCAGGTCTCGTTTCATCTCCCCTTTTCCTAATCTGCTGTCATTCAGATAATCTGCCTTCGTGTTTTTGCCCCCAAAATGGATAACCTCACATTTGTCCACATTATACTGCATCTGCCATGCATTTGCCCACTCACCTAACCTGTCCAAGTCACTCTGCAACCTCTTAGCGTCCCCCTCACAGCTCACACCGCCACCCAGTTTAGTGTCATCTGCAAACTTGGAGATATTACACTCAATTCTTTCATCCAAATCATTGATGTATATTGTAAAGAGCTGGGGTCCCAGCACTGAACCCTGCAGCACTCCACTAGCCACTGCCTGCCATTCTGAAAAGGACCTGTTTATCCCGACTCTGCTTCCTGTCTGCCAACCAGTTCTCTATCCACGTCAGTACATTACCCTCAATACCATGTGCTCTGATTTTGCACACCAGTCTCTTGCGTGGGACCTTGTCAAAAGCCTTTTGAAAGTCCAAATACACCACATCCACTGCTTCTCCCTTGTCCACTCTACTAGTTACATCCTCAAAAAATTCCAGAAGATTTGTCAAGCATGATTTCCCCTTCATAAATCCATGCTGACTTGGACCGATCCTGTCACTGCGCTGCTATTTTACCCTTAATAATTGATGCCAACATTTTCCCCACCACTGATGTCAGGCTAACCAGTCTATAATTACTCGTTTTCTCTCCCTCCCTTTTTAAAAAGTGGTGTTACATTAGCTACCCTCCAGTCCATAGGAACTGATCTAGAGTCGATGGACTGTTGGAAAATGATCACCAATGCATCCACTATTTCTAGGGCAACTTCCTTAAGTACTCTGGGATGCAGAGTGCCCGGGGATTTATCGGCCTTCAATCCCATCAATTTCCCTAACGCAATTTCCCGCCTAATAAGGATATCCTTCAGTTCCTCCTTCTCACTAGACCCTTGGTCCCCTAGTACTTCTGGAAGGTTATTTGTGTCTTCCTTCATGAAGACAGAACCAAAGTATTTGTTCAATTGGTCTGCCATTTCTTTGTTCCCATTACAAATTCACCCAACTGCAAGGGACCTACGTTTGTCTTCACTAATCTTTTTCTCTCCACATATCTATAGAAGCTTTTGCGGTCAATTTTTATGTTCTCGTACTCTATTTTCCCCCTCTTAAGTAAACCCTTTGTCCTCCTCTGAATTCTAAATTTTTTCCAGTCCTCAGGTTTGCTGCTTTTTCTGGCCAATTTTTATGCCTCTTCCTTGGATTTAACACTATCCTTAATTTCCCTTGTTAGCCACGATTGAGCCACCTTCCCCGTTTTATTTTTACTCTAGACAGGGATGTACAATTGCTGAAGTTCATCCATGTGATCTTTAAATGTTTGTCACTGCCTATCCACCATCAACTCTTTAAGAATCATTTGCCAGTCTATTTTAGCCAATTCACGCCTCAAACCATCGAAGTTACCTTTCCTTAAGTTCAGGACCCTAGTTTCTGAATTAACTGTGTCACTGTCCATCCTAATAAAGAATTCTACTATGTTATGGTCACTCTTCCCAAGGGGTCTCGCACAACAAGATTGCTAATTAGTCCTTTCTCATTACACATCACCCAGTCTAGGATGACCAGCTCCCTGATTGGTTCCTCGTCATATTGGTCTCGAAAACCATCCCTAATACACTCCAGGAAATGCTCCTCCGCCGCATGACACCCAGGTCTCGTTGCACCTCCCCTTTTCCTAATCTGTCACCATTCAGATAATAATCTGCCTTCCTATTTTTTCCACCAAAGTTGATAACCTCACATTTATCTACATTATACTGCATCTGCCATGCATTTGTCCACTCACCTAACCTGTCCAAATCACTCTGCAACCTCTTGGCATCTTCCTCACAGCTCATACTGCCACCCAGCTTAGTGTCATCTGAAAACTTGGAGATATTACATTCAATTCCTTCATCCAAATCATTAATGTATATTGTAAAGAGCTGGTATTGTGTATGAATAAAGAGTCTGACCAGATGCTGTGAGCTCAAAGTAATGTGTGGCCTTGGTCTTTTATTACAGGTCTCCAGAGTGCCTCTCCAGCCTGTGAGGCCTCCTTCAGTACAGGTGCTCCCAAGGGATTGTGGGATCCCTTGGGGCTCCAGGGGATGAGCCTGCTGGTGGTTACACAAGGTATTTACCAGTTTACAAATATAACAGCTGGGGTCCCAGTACTGAACCTTGCGGTACCCCACTAGTCACTGCCTGTCATTCTGAAAAGGACCCGTTTATTCCTACTCTTTGCTTCCTGTCTACCAACTAGTTCTCTATCCATGTCAATACATTACCCTCAATAGCATGTGCTTTAATTTTGCACACTAATCTATTGTGTGGGACCTTGTCAAAAGCCTTTTGAAAGTCCAAATACACCACATCCACTGGTTCTCCCTTGTCCACTCTACTAGTTACATCCTCAAAAAATTCTAGAAGATTTGTCAAGCAAAATTTCCCTTTCATAAATCCATGCTGATTTGGACTTCCATGCACATGCCCATCCTCAACAATGGTAGAGTCTAGCACATGAGTGCAAAAGTCTAGGCTGCAGCATTCAAAACCATCTTCAGCCAGAAGTGCCAAGTGGATGATCCATCTCTGCATCCTCCTGAGCGCACCACCATCATAGATGCCAGTCTTCAGCTAATTCGATTCACACCACGTGACATTAAGAAACAGCTGAGTGTACTGGATAAAGAAAAGTTCTAGTGGCCACACTAGCATCCCGGCTGGAGTGCTGAAGAGCTGTGCTTCAGAGCTAGCCAAGACCCTAGCCAAGCTATTCCAACACAGATCATCATCATCATAAGCAGTCCCTCGAAATCGAGGAAGACTTGCTTCCACTCTAAAAGTGAGTTCTTAGGTGACTGAACAGTCCAATACGGAAATTACAGTCTTTGTCACAGGTGGGACAGACAGTTATTGAAGGAAAGGGTGGGTGGGAATACTGGTTTGCCGCACGCATCTTTCACTGCCTGCGCTTGTTTTCTGCATGCTCTCAGCGACAAGACTCGAGGTACTCCGTGTCCTCCCGGATGCTCTTCCTCCACTTCGGGCGGTCTTTGGACAGGGACTCCCAGGTGTCGGTGGGGATGTTGCATTTTATCAAGGAGGCTTTGAGGATGTCCTTGAAACATTTCCTCTGCCCATCTGGGGCTCGCTTGCCGTGTAGGAGTTCCGAATAGAGTGCTTGCTTTGTGAGTCTTGTGTCAGACATATGAACAATGTGGCCCGCCCAACGGAGCTGGTCAAGTGTGGTCAGTGCTTCGCTGCTGGGGATGTTGGCCTGATCAAGGACGCTAACGATAGTGCGTCTGTCCTCCCAGAGGATTTGCAGGATCTTGCGGAGACAACGTTGGTGGTATTTCTCCAGCGATTTGCGGTGTCTACTGTATATGGTCCATGTCTCTGAGCCATACAGGAGGGCCGGTATTACTACAGCCCTGTAGACCATGAGCTTGGTGGCAGATTTGAGGGCCTGATCTTCGAACGCTCTCTTCCTCAGGCGGCCGAAGGCTGTGCTGGCGCACTGGAGGTGGTGTTGAGCCTCGTCTTTGATGTCTGTCCTTGCTGATAATAGGCTCCTGAGGTATGGAAAGTGGTCCACCATGTCCAGGGCCGTGCCATGGATCTTGATGACTGTGGGGCAGTGTTGTGTGGGGGGGGTCAGGTTGGTGGAGGACCTTTATCTTACGGCTGTTTAGTGTAAGGCCCATGCTTTTGTACGCCTCAGTGAAGATGTTGACTTTGACTTGGAATTCTGTCTCTGCGCAGTTCGACGACAGAGGTTGGAACAGTCTTGGATCTGGCCTGGAGTCGACAAAGGTTGAACGTTTTTCCACTGGTTCTGTAGTTTCATTCCACTCCAGCAGGGAGCTTGTTGAGTGTGAGGTGGCGCATTGCAGCGAGGAAGATCAAGAAGAGGGTTGACGTGATGACAAGCCCTGCTTGACCCCGGTCCGGATGTGGAATGGGTCTGAAATGGATCCGTTAATCAGGATTACAACTGCAACACTTGACATCTACATGACAATGTAGAAAATTACCACCTGCTCCCAATCATCAGCAAGGTGATGGAAGGAGTCGTAAACGGTGCTAACAAACGGTACAGTTGCATGTTGCATAGAAATTTCAAGCAAGACTGTCTGAGGAGCTGGGGGGCACAAAACTGAGGCACAACACCACTATTGGTGGGAGATTATAATTACAGTGTAAAAGTTTCTATTGTCAATGTGGACATAGCCATTTACAATAGAAGTTGATAACTGGAAGTATGGTTTCGTAGACAGATGGTGCACACAGACATAAGACTTTTAATATAGATATACTCTGAATGTTACAATAGCAATTTGAAAAAAATCCAAATGAAAATACTTCCTATTGAAAATCTTTTGCTTAACTGGAATGTCTTCATTCAAATTTCCAGGTCAAATTGGTCCTGTCTAGTGAAATTTGCTGCTTAATTTGAATTCAACCTGGTTCAAGAAGGCCAAAGTAGCTAACCATTCTGGGAAAGCCAGCCTTTTCTTGACGGCAAAAGCAAATTAATTTGCCAAATTATTTCGAGCTGACCCTGTTTCTCTTTCATGGAATGTCTTCAAAAACCACCATGCATTTAAGTCTAGGGTCCACTCTTGCAGAGTCGAGTGCCATTTCCACAAAGCATCGAGAACTGGATTTGGAATCAAGATTGGTCCCTGGTTACACGGTTGGGTGACAGTTATGCTTCAGTTACAAAGCTTTGGTCAGACCTCTTCTGACGTACTGCATTCAGTTTTGGACACTGTACCTCGGGAAAGATATATTGCCTTTTTGAAGGGGGTTACAGCGTATTTTCACCAGAATTATACCAAGATTAAAAGGATTGCAAGGAAACGTGAATGTACATCATTTGATCACTGCATGAAACTGCCTCTTTGTCTCAAATTATGGGCAGTTTTATATTCCTAATACGAACATTGTATTTTCTGCTTCTGGGCAGACTCCAACTCGGCATGAATTTGAATTAGTTGTCATGGGATCAGGCACAATCTAACATCATAATGGATGTCTCTAAACTTAATAAATTTGTTGTCACTTTTTGGAAGTGGAGTGTTGGGGCTGGTGAAATTTGTTTTGGAGATTCATTCATCTGGATCCAGTCAGGTGGTAAAAGCAATCTTCAAAATGAAATCTGCTGCCATCTCAGGCATTTTATGAATTGCAACAACTGTTGGTGGGTTTGGGGGGAGGGGCGGGGGCGGTGGGAGCTACAATGGCTGCACAAATCCACACGTGCGACTGGGTATTGAGCAGTGTTTTATTACTGAGATGGTACTGCTTGCTTTCGTATAATGATGAAACGTTATAGCACCCATGATTATGTTTAGCTTTGTTGCTGTAATGTATTTTGAACATTTGTATCAAGAAGAGAGAATTGAAATGCTGGGTAATTGTGTCATGTACAGATTTTTCTTAAATGAAAATGTTCTCATCCTGTCCTAGAGTTTAGTATGAAAGCTATCTTACATCTGCATACCTGGAATTTATTTTTAATATGTAAAAACTTATTTTGAAAAATCCTGTTGAACTGTTTTAGTGCTGATTTCCTTCATCCCTTGAAATTGTGTGATATTTGTGTCTCTCCTTTATTTCCTTACATAAAATATTCAGTTTTTATGTGGAAAAATTGTCAGAGAAACAAGAATAGGCCATTCATCCCCTTGAGCCTTTCTGTCATTCAATCTCATGATTTATTTATGTGCATATGTTAAGTGAGAGTTCCTGGAGATTTTTTTGCTAATTTTTCTATCTTTTGTCAACTCATTTGGGTTCCTTCAACCTTTTTCTTTTCCTATTTCCTCACAGAGCTAGTGCATAAACATGACCTGAATTGCAGCCTTCTAGCCTCCCCAAAGGACTCTGCAGCACTTATTGACACTATATCTTCTTGAAAATAGTACAATAAATTAATCTATTAGGATTACATAGAATGAAAACATAGCACAAAAACAGACAATTCAGCCCAACAACTCTATGCCTGAGTTTATGCTGCACTCAAGCCTCCTCCCTCTCTTCATCTATTCTTTTATTGCTTTCTCCCTCGTGTTTATTAAGCTTTCCCTTAAATGCATCTATGCTATTTGCGACAACTGCTTTGTGGTGACTAGTTCCACATTCTAACCACTCTCTGGGTAAAGAGCTTTCTCCTGAATTCCTTAATGGATTTATTAGTGACTAACTTACATTTATGGCCCTTAGTCTTGGATTCTCCCACAAGTGGAAACATTTTTTTCTCGTCTACCCTATCAAACCCCTTCATAATTTTAAAGACCACTATTGGGTCATCCCTCAGCCTTCTCTTTATTAGAGAAAAGAGCCCCAGCCTGTTCAATCTTTCCTGATGGTTATAACCGTGCCGTTCCAGTGTTATCCTTGTAAATCTTTTAGAGATGATTTCTTTTTGAAAAAATATTATTTGCACTTTTTTCAAACCCAATCTTTTATCTCCGGAGAACAATGTTCAGGGAGGACATACTACCTGATCTTAGTTCCCTGCACATGCTCTTCCCATAACCCGTTAGAAGAAGTCCATAAGAGTACCCTTGATAATTTGTCAACCAATTCAAATAGTTAGTAATTTTCTTCCTTACTGTGGGAAGTGACTGCATTTTCCAATTGACGTTCCAGCCAAATCAAGATTATTAATTCCCTGTTTACTTTTCTAATGAGACTTAATTTAGAATACTTGCAAATGAAACTGGAGCCAAATTGAACTTATCAGTGATATTTTTCCCTGCTGATTTAGCTTCAGTTTGTGTCTATAGGTTTGGTATTGTCTTATCTGAGTATGCATAAATGGAAAATCCCAGGTTTAGTCACACAGCACTGATGGAGCTCACCACCCTGTTTCCAGTTACAAAGCAAAATTTGCAGAGACCATCTCTCCAGTGGCACATCATGTCTAGCAAAGGAACCTAGTTAATGGAAATAAAATGGACTTAAATTGATTAGCAAATTAAGCAGGAGTGAAATGAGAAGGAAGAACAAAGTCAAAATCCTATAAGGATGTAAAAATAAACTAAAAGGCACAAAGTTACAACTTGGTGGCAGGAACATAGTTGCCAAGGCAAAATATAACTAATGCAGTAAACTAAATAGAATTCATGACTTCGATATAAGCACAATCAAAGTCCAAGACTCAAAATAAACATCATTTTTTTCCCTCGAATTAGCCTGGGTTTTTAAATTTTTTTTGCCCCTCCCAGGAGATCACACGGTTTCGAGTGGGGTGGAGTGTCTATGTTGCGATACATAAGGTATCGCAATTGTATGGGACGGGCTTGATGGACCAGATGATCTTTACTTGTCTGACATTGATCCTGTGTTCATATCACCAGGGGAGAAGGTATTTATACCCGAGACCCAAGAGGAACAAAGGGGTTTTCGCACTTAATGGGGCAGAAATCCCGGCCTCCCCAGATCCGTACGGAGTGTGTACGGACCCAGGAAGGCATAGCAAAAGCCGGTTTTCAGCACACAATGCACATGCGCCGAAAAACGGCTATTCCAATCTGTCAAGTTCTGGCTTGACAGATCCCCCATATCCCCACAGCCAGGACATTCGCATGGGCAAGATTGCGGTATTTACTCACCTATTGCCCAGCGAATATCCTGAAAACTCTTGCGCCTAGTAAAAGCAGGCGCATAGCACATTTTTGTGTTTTAAAAACCCTGCCCGCTAAGGTAAGTTTATTTTTAACCCTAATTACAAAACTTAAGAAAAAAAATATTTTTCCGATTTTTTTTTTTTTTTTTTTGAGATTTATTAACTTTAATTTCAATTAATTTTTATTTTTTATTTTTTATCATGGTGTTTAGTGTGTTTGATTTTTTTCTAATTAATAGCAATGAGAACTCATAGATATGGAGTTCTCATTGCTATTAATGAGAATACTGTGGAATAGAAATTTACAGCGCAAAAGGAGACCATTTCGGCCCATCGTGTCCATGCCGGCCGACAAAGAGCCACAAGGCCCTCGGTCAGCAGCCCTGAAGGTTACATATAAACCTATGAACAATAGTGGAAAGGCAAAGAGCACCCAGCCCAACCAGTCCACCCCACACAACTGTGACACTTCCCGCACCGCAACATTCTGCACTCCACCCCAACCGGAGCCATATGATCTCCTGGGAAAAAAATTGGGGGAAAAAATCTGGAAAAT